>NC_031770.1:38228916-38828916 GCF_001522545.3 Parus major | reverse complement strand
GGTCTGTTCTGGGATGTTGAAGTCACTCCTTTTGTGGAAATTCCATCTGCTTCTCACCAATAGCTTGGAGAGTGGAAGGGCTGGGCTGAGATTTAGTCTCAGGAGCAGTGTCATGTTTTCTTCTACTCTAGCTGGAAGGATTCTTCCAAATGAAAAATCATCCCAAAGATGTATTTTAAAAGTGTGGTTGCCCTCCCTTTCATAGAAATGATTTATAACCGTTAATGTCCTAGAGGCAACCAGAAAGCCATCAGAGCACAGAAAAAGGTTTAAGCTGTGCTTGGCAGAAACATGTCCCTGCACAGGAAATGAGAAACCTTTTCTTAAGAGGTGAGGAGTGCTCTATTGAGTCTTAAGACCTTAAGAGCTCAGCTGTTAGTCTGGTCAGTCTCAAGGTGAAATGCTATTTCAGCCTCCTATTAGCAGCCTCCTGAGATATCCATTCCACTCTAGTTTTGTACCATTGCACTGATTTTGATGCTCTACCCTGCACAGGAAGTTGCTTTGATATCTTTTTGCTCTTCCTTTATTGTTACTGAAAATGCTAATTCAGTATTGCATTGCCAGCATGCAAGCACGTGCTGCTTTTTTGTTTGATGCTAGGCTACTATGTTGATGCAACCTGTTATACATTAATTGTATGCTTTCAATTTGCCATTGGGGACTGCTGAAGAAATAGGCAGGAGAGTTATTTGTGCCTCTCTCACAAGACTTTTGGTTCCTTCCCCATTCACAGCTCTTCAGGAGCTGTCTCTGCCTCTCATTCTTGTCCCTGGCCTCTGTGTCTTTTCTCTTTGCTTCTCCAAAGTTCCTGGTGGATTCTGCTGCCTTTAGGTGGGAGAGCAAAACACCAGTTTTAAATAATTTCTTAAGTCATCCTATATGGCTGGTGTTTACTAACACAGTTTAGCTGTAGGATCTTCAGTAGTGTCTGGAGTTAGCAGGATGTTTTGGTTCTATTCATTTAAATCCTCTTTTTCATCAACATGCACAGCACTTTCTGATGGAGATAAAAATGCCCTCAAAAACTTCCAGCCTATGTAAAAAGGAGCAGGAACAAGAGGGAAGGGCAGCATGGAAGGGGGTGAGAGGGAAGAGGGGAGAAAGGGAATGGAGGCAAGACTGGCATGTTTACTGGAAAAACTTACTCAGATGACTGATACTAGTGAATTTTGCAGATTAATATGAATAAGTTTTAAGGCATTTTTTCTGAATGTGGCAGAGGCCACTGTTAAAGTTTCATTGAAGCTTTGTGAAGGGGAGTAAGGTAGGAGGAAGAAAGAGTGAATGCATGCCATATGGGGTTTAAGAAGAGAAATCTAGGCATAGATGGCATGAAAAGATCTTGTAAGCAGGCATGTGAGGGGAACACAAAGGGGATGGAGGGAGTGAATGGAGATGGGGGAGGGCCAGGCTGAGCAGATGGAGCAAGAGGAGGAGGATGGGCTAGTGGGATGTGGATATGCTTGTGAAGAGACGCTGGGAAGTAAAAGTAAGGAGTTTGGCATTGGTTGAGATAGGGGGAATGGAGAGCACATGGAATCCCCTCTGGGGCTGAATGCAGGTGAAGGTGCAGAGCTTGCCACCCTGGACAAGTTTGGGTGGGTCTGGAGGGGACTGAATCTTCTTCCTGGAGAGCCCACCTCAAACCTGTGGAGACCAAGGCCTTGCTCCAATGATAGCACAGTGAGAAAGGATGATGTTTTTTAAAGGTAGAGGGAAGAGAATTTATATAAGACCTTTCTGGAGAGTCCTTCATTGGACTCAGCATTGCAGCCATGATACATGCACAGTCATAAAGATATTAAAATGAAACAAGTTACCAGCTCCTACTTAAAAAAAAAAAAAAAAAATCAAGGGGGGGAAATAACTAAACTTTTTTAAAAGTGAAACATTTTCCCCAGCTGAGCTCAGCTGGCCTTGGTGACCAAAACTGTGTGCTGGTAACACGCAGATCCTTGTCCCTCAGCCACGTATATGTTGTTTGCCATCACCATATCAAGCAAATTGTTGCTTGGGGGATTACCTTTCGATGAGTGTTGGTGTGATTCAGAGTGCATTCAGTTTTGTGATTCATGGAGCTGCAAAGGAAAACTGATGACTGGGGGCAGGGGAAGGAGCACGACAGTAAGGCAGAAAATCATTGTCCAGAAGGCATTTGTGACAGGCATGTTTCAGAGTTTCTAATGATATCAGATAGAGACATTTGGCAATCAATACATTTATGCTGCATGCTTTAATCTTTACTTTCTGACAATATTTTAATGTTTTACAAAAACACTACTGCTAACATATGAAAACTAGTATTTTTAGATTGCTTCCTACTCTTAGGTAGGTTCTGTTTAATCACACAGAACTAGTTAAACCAATTGTTTCAGCCAGTTACTGGTTTGGGAAGGCACTCTGTTCATTGGGCTTTGTTCTGAAGCCATTATTTATCTTCTGTTTTGCCAAATTTCTTCTTCATGTGAAAGGGTCTGGTTAAAACATGCATCCCCCTTTCTCTCAGCAATTTTTGCAAAGTTAGGGTTGCTAGGAACATAGAAGAGGCCACTGCAGATAAGCCTGTCTGGTGGTCTTTCCCTGCTTTGAGAGTCCATTCTTAGAAAGTTTGGAAGAATCCTCAAGAAATCTCAGTGAAGTCAACTGTGGAACTAACAGCTCATGGGAGATGATTTTTCCTAGTCTCATTCACTGAATTACCAGTCTAAATTCTGAAACATAAGTGAACTTCTAATTTGAAGATTGACCTTGTTAGGCTGATTTTTAAAATAGCAGTGATTCACACGGCATGGTTACACATTGCATATTCTAAATATTTTTAATCAGTTACACAGTTTTAGCATTTCTGGAGAAGATGCAAACCGTTTTAGTTACTAACTACACTACACTACCATGGGCCCTCAAGTTTCTGAAAACAACCAGGAACCATCAAGCTACACAAGTGCTTAGGTATACCTCAGCATTCAGCGTTAATTATTTAGTTAGTTTAGTGTGTATAGTAGTCATTTGTGCAAACACAATGTCCACACAGTCCTTGAACACACAAGAACAAAATGTTCCAAGGATTAAACATGGGCTGAAGTGACCTGTCAGCTGAGGATGCTCAGTCAATGCCTGTGCCTGGAATATGCAAATCTCTAAAAAAACCATGATCAATAATATGTGCTAATGGAGTCAAAAAGACCATTTTATTAGGTTTTTATGGGAAACAGAATGCAAATAATTATGACGAAAATAAAGAAATTCAGAAAAAATATTTTTCAAGTAGACACAGCATTTCCCAAACAGCAGGACATAATGGTTTTGAAGTTACCTGAAAATTCAGAATTATTCCCACAGTAACTTATAGTGAATGGCCTGATCAGACAATGACAGCAAGGAAGAATGAACTTTAAACAATTTCTCTGGTGTATTAAGTACAAGATGCTTTCCTACAGTATCTGTTCCTTTTGTCCCACATCGTTTCTTTTAAAAATATACTTATTATAAAGAATTGCAAAGAAATCCCTTTCAATACGCAGTTAATGCAGGGCTTGAAAAATGTACCTTATATTTAAAAAGCCAGTGGAGATTGTGTCTACATATGTGGGAAGTTTGGTTTGGTCTCCTGAATGGAAGGCCTAGTTGTAATTCTGCTTTCCCTGGCTTTTTAAATTTTTTGTTGTTGTTGTTTTGGTTTTGTTTTGTTTTGAGGTTTTTTTTTGTTGTTTTTTTTTTTTGTTCATTTGTCTTTGTTCATTTGTTTTTGTTTTTTGTTTTGTTTTCAAATATTCTTGGAAGGCACTTGCTGACGAATCAGGAAAATATGACAGTCTTGTTAGCTTTTCAAGTGATTTTCCATCTGGTAGATTCATCTAATTGGAGTGTTGGGTTTGAAGTTATTTGCTGCTACTCAATTTGTGCAATTCAAATACCTGCATGAGGATTCCTAGACTGCCTCCACATCCTGTGCTGATAGAGAAATGGATCTACTCTTTGTCCCATGTAACTAAAGCAAGTACTCACCTGCAGCATGAGGCTTAGATAGCTTCTTGCATTTTTTGCCCTTGGAAGGAAGAAAACCTCATCTCAGCCAGATTCCTATAAGCTATGATCGGAGAGGCTTTGAAAATAGAATTATGAAAAGTGAATAAGGCAGTCAAACAAGGGAAGGGCTGGAAGAAAAGGGCCAAAAACTTGTGGTCGGGCTCTTCTCTTTGCTGTAGAAATTACCCAGTCCATTGAAGTCCATGGCTTTATGCTGGCACAAAGCAGAAAAAACACAGGTGCAAGATTTCAGGCAAAGCAAGGACACAATCTTTCATGTAGGTAAATAAGTGAATTAACATTGTTTAGCTTGGACTTCTCAACCAGAAAACTGTTTTATGGTTTAGGAAGCAAGAACTTGAAGGGTTCATTAGATAAACATATTTCTAATTGCCTGAAATTTCTGCAGGGGTGTGGTAAGATTTAAAGTAACTATCTAAATGGCAAAAACTTCCCCAGAGCTCCAAGATGACTCCACTTACTTTTCCATTACCCTTCTCTACATTTCCCTTCCTTCTGAATTTTAACATGCCATCTGATTAATACATCTGTTTTTCCTTTTTCTTTTGTGCTTTCATACATGATATTTCTAGATATTTTTCATTTCTTCCTACATTTATTCTTTCATTTCCTTAAAATGCTATAGAGAGTTTAGAACGTGGTATACACTGATAGCTCTTTTCTCAAAGAGAAGTATCTTTGCTGAAACACAGCCGTGCAGATTTTCACGCAAGAGTAGTAGTGTGAATTAACTTTTTGTTGTTATTATTCAAAACAAGATCAGTTTCAAGAAAGCCTTTTGAAAAACTGAATCTGACACACAGTGTACACAGAAGTAGAAGCTGTAATAAATCCTGCTGGGGCCAGGCCATTTGTGTCCCAAAAAGGAGTATGGACCAGTGTGACTGCTGCGCTGTCAGTTACGTTTGTATTGCTGCCTGAAACCCAGCTACTGGAAAAATTGAAGAAAAGCTTCAGAAGCACCTCAAACTGTATGTCAGGCTTCAGCACAGTTCATGTGGATCAAATATTTTCACTTGGCAAAGTAATGCAGTGATCTCATGAAAACTGTTAATATTAACAATGCGCTAATCTCTAGGTGGGAATCTTCCTTCTACACCCAGGCCAGATTTCTGATTACAAAGAACCAGTTCTCAATTACAAGATGGTACGTTTAACTGGGGAGGTGGGGACTTTTCTACATCTTACTGTGAGCAAAAAGCAATCTGAGGTTGGTGGGGATTGGGTGGGTTTCTTTGTTTTGGTTTGGGCTTTTGATAAAATAACAGGTCAGTTATTGTTGTTTGAAGTTTCTAAATTTCTAATTTCTCAGATTAAATGAAGTCATTTATGTACATTGTAACTTAACTCTTGGTAGAGTGGCCTTGTGTAGAAGACTGGCAGTTCATAGACAAGAAGGCATGGCTTGATTTCAGTCTTGAGTGTGGTTTTGAAAAATTACACTTCTGTTGAATATGAGGGTTTGTTTTAAAAACCGTTCAGTGTCACATATAGCAAAGAAAAATGGCCATGGCAAGAGGGAAAACAAAGGAGAGCAGAAGTTTGTTTTCCTTAAAAAAAGCAGAACAGTAGGCACTAAGGGCAAGCCATGCATTGTGATCATGCTGTCGGTGGCTGAGACGGCAGGAGGCTTTTTAGGCAGGGCTGGAGCTGTGCTCTTTGGGCGGCTACCCTGCTGGAAGAGCTCGTCTGCTTGCCTTCCTGGAAAGGCAGAGCAGGCAGCCAGGTGCCCTCCGGCAGTCTGCGGCTTTGGGGATCTGCTTACTTTGCCTCTGCCTGAAGCCAGCCCCAGCCTGGACTCTGTCCTCCTACGTGCGATGGAGGAGAAAACACACAGTGATCTTGCAGGCAGAGGAACACAGGAGGGACCGGAATACATCTGTGTCGTTTTTCCAATGGTCTTTTAGAACACTTCTTAAAAACTTCCTGCATAACTTCAGGGGGAAAAAAAAAGAATATTAAACTTTTGTGTTTCTTCCTCTGTAAGGCAGCATTAGTGAATGATGCTTCCCTGTTTTGCAGAGCTGTCAGGGAATGTCTTGACTGTTTGTGAAGTCTGCAGAAATATTAGGTGCTATAGACCACCTGAGAATGAAGTGTTTATAGCTAAAAGGAAGACAAATGCTCTGTTGGCATAAGGAAGGTAACAAATTTAATTTAGCAAGAATTTGTTTGGGGACTGAACTGGTTTTATATTTTCTTTCCTACTTGCAAGTAAGGGTGTGTTAGCAGAGTTTATAGGTTATAAAATTTGAGAGTCCATTTTCTGCACAGAGGGAAACTGGTGCTGACTTTAGTATGATTCAGAGAGCTCTGAAGTCTGTATGAGTGGAAGCAGAATGAAACATAGCAGTTCAAAGTGCAATGTCTCTCACCTAGGGACGAATATGAATGCTGTGTTTGAGCTCATCCGCGGGAAACAACCAAGAAGAAGGAAAGTCCTCATGGCTATGCTCATCACAAAATTATTTGGGCAGCAGTGACTCCTCCCACCCACCCAGTAGTATGATTATGATCTATCAGGCAAAATGTCTCCAAAAGTACTGGCAAATGTTTAAGCTGTCTGTAAAACATTAGCAAGAGCTGTCTGCAACTGTAGTCACCTGCACTGAGGGAAAGTTAATTCCAAGTGGAAGGGGTATAGTAAAGGGCTTGTGAGACACCAGGAAACAGAACAGCTGTTGTATGAAAGAACTAAACGATTGTGCCTTGATTAGTCCAGGAAAATGGTCTGAGAAAGATAAGACTATTCTCTTTAAATACCAAATGTCAAAAAGGTGGAAGGTATAGTTAAAAAAAAATTGCCTGTCTCATTTTTTTTCCTACTCCGTTTAAAGGTTCCTGTGGCTTCCTTTCCCCTTCATTAAAAGCCCTTCTCTATAGATCATTTACAGCTGCACTAATGTTACCATGTTATTTTAGAGCTCCATGGGGATGAAATAGTCAAAATATTAACTCCCACTAGTTTTCTAAGTGAGAAACACTCCTAGTTTGCTAGGTGAGAAAAAGGTATTCAGTTTTGAGTTTGTATCGTGATATTGATGTATTGGGATAAGCCATGTACAGAGCATGTGCTGGTAAGCAGGAAAAGCCATTGGCAGCAAAAGGTTTTGCTTTTCCAATACAATTAATCAGATTTTATTTAGTGAAGCTCGATTCAGTCAAACCACAACTTAGGTTAGAGTAACCACAGGTGAAAACCTCTCACAGAACTTTAGGTAAATGAAAGGTTTGCAGTCTCACAAAGGAATCCTTCCTCCAGAAATAAACTCAGAGTTGCTCCTGCATTAATGGCTTGTTTTGTCTGGATGTCAATCTGTATTGAAGAAAAAAAAAAAAAAAGGTAATGATAGATAGATAATTATATCTGAGCGTGCATGAGCCATATCAGATGTAGAGATGGTCTGATTGACTTGGGTGTTGGGACTGCTGTGTGGTTATTTCTTCTGCTGTGGGAAAATGAGGGCTTGCCAGAAGCTTTCTCAGTTTATGGGGTGTGAATTATGGGGTTTGGTGGCAACCCTGTTGTTGCTTTGCTTTGAAAATTGTCAGACCCAAGGTTCAGCATTTACATCTCTGCAGACTGTATCCAGCAGGAGAGAGCAGAGCTGAGGATCCTGTAGAGATAGCTTCAACTGGGTTACACTGTGATTTCCCTTCTGATTTTGTCCTAAAAATGCAGGACATTAACAGAAATAAAGGAAAAAATAAGTTCAAATAAACTTTTTTTCAAAATTTTGTAGATACTGGTTTTTTTTCCAATTATGACAGCAGCATACAGTTCTACATTTGTTTTCTAAGTAATAAAGCAATCAATATCTTTTAAAATCCCTGCCCTGTTTGGCTAGCAAGAATACAAGAATTCCTAACCTGAACAGGACTCCTGTCAGTTATACCTATGGAATCCAATTTTACTTTCTTACTAAGGAGAACACATGAAGAAATTATTTGTGCCTATTTTATTTCTGGACTGCTGGTCTTGTGTTATCATAGGAGGAGGATATGTCCTGTTTGTTCTGCTTGAACTCTTGTGGTCTGTACTCAAGTCTCCTAGTCATTCACTCAGACGACACATATCCAGCAGGAGAGATGAAAAACTCCCTGTCTCTGTGGCCAAGCTGATAAGATAACGCTGCTTCATTTCTGCCATCCTAAAGCCTCCTCCATAGGCAGTTTCAGGCTTCTGGTAGAGAGCTAGCAGTCTGTCCTTCCCCTTCTACTTTAACAGATAACCTTTGTTTAGATCCAAGGCTTGGGAAGAATCTCCTTCCTTTTTTGAGGACCAGAGCTTTTTGTGGGACCTGCACAGAAGAAGGGCAGGAAGATGTGCTTCTGTTGGAGAAGGACTTTGGAAGCAGTAAAGGGAAGGCAGGTGAAGTGCTTGTTGCAGCTGAGAAAACAGGGGTGCTGCCAGCTTGAAGTATGTTTACTGAAGTATGTTTACTGTAGCAGATGTGGCAGCATGGGGAGAAACAGTAAACTGGAGAGAAGAATGGATCATGCATGTGGGAGAGAAAACTGGGAATAACAGGAGCTGCTGGATGATGGCAAAGGAGATAATGGGGAATAAGCAAACAAAGCTATAAAAACCACTGAATAAAAGTGCATCACAATTCTCTTATTTCTTGAGGAGAATTGTACTGAATCAAATAAGCTGGTCTGCAATGGTCTAGGGTTGTGTATGTGAAAATATTTGTTCTGGGATGATGGCAGTAATACCTCAGCCTTCTGTGTGCTGGGTTTCACATTCTGATGTTAAAATATTGCATAAAGAAAATCTATATTGTTAAGTTGATTCTGAAGCCAGGGAAATGCTGTCTATGTCGAAGAGACAAAGAGAGGGAGAAAGAAAAAGAGAAAAAAAAATAAAGGGAGAAGTGGGAAGAACAGGCAAGAAAAAGATAGCGAGTGTGTCCTATGGTGGAATATAAAGACAGCAGGTACATGTTCATAGTGTGTGCACGTATGTTGCTGTAAAGAAATGAGGTTTATTTAATTTCTTGGTCCCTAAGGTTAGGATGGGATGGAGAAAAGTTGCTTAGATAATAAACATTTTTTAATTATATTAGCTCAGTTGTTGTGTTGAATGAATGCATGTTATAGCAGTCTGAGACCCCACATGGGACAGCTGTGTTTGTACAATAAACTTGAAGAGTTCAAGCTTTCCTTTTCAAAGTCAAGGTTTTTAGTTTTCAGGACTGAAAAGGTATGGTTCTGTGTAGAAATAGGTTGAATAGTTTTGAAACCAGACTTTCTAGAAAACACATTAAATAATCTGTGGTTGCTAGAGGTAAGCACTTCTTTGCATTTTTTGTCTCATCAAGGTGCTAACCCTGAAAGCTAATGACTGCATTTCACTGTCAACAGCCACATTTTCAGGTCTGACTTTTTTAACAGAAGGACGGGAGTAAAAGTCCTGTTCCCCACAGTAGGTAGTTTGGTGGTCAGTGCAACTGAAGGAAGGAGGAATTCAAGTGAAAAGGATGAAGCACTCCAAAAAAGCACTTATTTCCCTTGAGCAATGATAAGACATCACAAGGTGCTTGCATTCAACATGAAGTTATTTTGTTTGTAAAGGTTTGACTCAGTCTCTTTATTTTATTTTTTTTAGTTATTTTTTGTACCTCCTGTTAATATCAAAAAGGAACCAGCTGTAGGTTTAAGCTTGGACAAAGTTAAACTCAGAACTGAGATTGCTAATTGCATCAAAGAATTTGTCAGTAGGGCTTTTCATGAACTGTTCAAACCACATTGGGGAAAAGTCTGCAACTTTTTACTGGTTGTAAAATTTGGGAAAATGAAGAAAGGGATGGAAAGAGAGAGTTATAGGGGAAAGCTGGCATCCCTGTCATGACTTTAGCAGTGTATACTCTATGTGCTAGCAAGATGCACACACAACTCACCATCAATGAGTACAATATAAGTCAGTATTAACCTTTCCTTTTGGATTTTTGTTAAATCTATTCTTTAGTTCATGTAAAGAATAGAATTTTTATGCTCCAGTTGAGTACAGAATAGAAATAACTTATTTGTCTGTAGCAGATAGCAAATTTTAACAAATTTCTATCATAAATTAAGATTTCATTATGAAAACAGAAAGGTAGAACTACAAAAATCCTGATAATGCTGTTTATTCTTCTTGCAATAAAAATGGCTCTTCCAACAGTACTAGGTAACAAGAATGCTATTGCCTATCATGCCAACCATTTCATCCTTTTCTCTTTGTGTTTCATTACTGCTTCAGAGGCCCTGGTCCCAGGCCATGATCCTGTTCTGCTGGACAGGATTCAAAAGATGTTTTTTGTATCAAAAAGCTTGCAGTGTTTATGTTGCTTTGGGTTTGTAATAAAGCATCTCAGTAAAGAGAGCTCTACTGGAGTTTTAACTTCTCTAAAGGACAGTTTTTCTGAAGGAGTGTCCCCTGCTCTAACAACAGTAACTTCAACACAAGCAGCCATTTCACTCTCTGAAAACCCTCTAAATAAAACCAATAAATATCTGTTCTTTAATAGGAACAATTATCCTTGTCCTGCATAGGAAAGCACAAAATGCTAGATGGTTTAATAAGGTTTTGTTTGGCTTCTTTTATAGTCTTTTATAGGAAACAAATCTGAGTACAATTACTGTGAATGTTTCTCTCTGTATATTAACACTAACTTTTTTTTTAAAAAAATAAAATTAATCCTTTTTTATTATTATTTCAATGTAATATTTAGTAATATGTCTACCTGAAAATTTTGTGATTAAAGAATGTTCTACCTTTGCACATAAAGTATCTTCTTTCCATAAAGGATTGTAGTTTTTCCCTGGAAAATAATGCTGGAAACTTCTCATTGCTTTTGTGTGTTTCTAAAAGGAGGTAAAAAAAATTGGCAGGGAAAGACATGGTCTTCACAGCTCTATTAATGTGCCCACTATCATACAGCACACAACATAGCACATTTCTAGGGAAACTTTTTATCATATATAGTTTCAGACATAGAACCTTTCAGCTGTGTTGAAAGCTGAGCAGAAAGTGAAATGACAGAGTAGACCTGAACGAAGTACTGAAAGTAAAAAAGATATTGATATTATTATTATTATTATTATTATTATTATTATTACTGATGTCAGTTATCTCTGAACAGACCTGGACTTAAAAAATATGGTGTTTTGATTTTCTGGAAGAACTGCCATTCATTTTGTATCTCATGGCATTTCATCTGCACTGGGACTAGGTAATTCCCAAAAATATTTTCAAAATGGCTGCTAACACAGGTATTCCTGTTACCAACACTTGCAGTTAATATTGGTGTGGAAAAGAGGCTTGGATGAGTGTTTGTGGGAATCAAAGAAAATGGTTGATAGATACCCTTCAAACAAACTTACTCCTTGCATGAGTATGCTGTTTGAGAATTGTCCTTTGTAAGGAAAAACTCTTATGAAGTAAGAGAGTCTATAAATTACTCTAAGGGCTTGACTTTAGGAAACAGTGTCTTTTCTGGAGGTTTCTAATTTGTGGTAGCAATTCAGTATCTGGGTGGCAATAACTATTCTGTAAGATCATTCCAGAAAATCCCTGGGAAAAATAAACAAATAAACAAACAATTATTTTTATCAACTTTCTCAGAACTTTTCCGTAAATATTTTTACTTGCATTTACTCAGCCTCAGAGCTTGGGTTTTAGCTGCATTTATCCTTTTGTTGCCCCTGCCCCACTTTTCCAGCAGGTTGCCTTCTCTCTATTTCATTGTGGCTGTTCTGTCTCGCCCACATTCAGGTGTTTGGTTCTGTCAGCTCCTCTACTGCTATCATCCTACATTTTTATAAACTCCCTTTCCCCATAGTCTGTCCTATTTCTTCTTCTTATTGTTATTCTTATTTTTCCCTCAAGGAGTTGGTCACAGACCATAGAATGGACTCAGGATATAAAGATGAGATAAGAGGATTTACCAGACAAAAGAGTGGGACCAGATAACAGATGAGTCACTGTCATTCTTAAAAGGAAGCCAACAGAATTGGGAAAGAACAGGTGTTTGGTTTTAAGCTGTATTTAATACCAAAAAACCTTTGTTATAACTTGATTTTACTTTTTCCCCACAATGTTTTTCTTCAAGTATTTTGACTAATATTGCCAAATTATTGCCAAACAGTCTTACTTGCTGCTTTCAAAACAGGCCTATGCTTGTAAGTACAGTGCACCTGATGGCTTCAGTGACCTCCTGATGGCTTTAGTGTGTGAATTCTGTGAATTCTGAATTCCTGGAAAATCACATTTATCCATGTAAATACAACTAAAATCCTTTGCTCATGTTGCATTGACACAGGGCATTTGGACCAGAGCCGTTGCACAAGGCTCAAGGGAATGCACCAGAGTATTTTATCTTGCCTTTTATGTTTCTGTGTTTTTAAAATCCATTTTTCTTCAGGGGGAGGGGATGTGTGGGGGAATGATGTAGCAAATCTCAGTGTTTCATATTGGAGTGGGTGAGACTTCTCTGATAAATGACATGAGTATATGGTTAGTGCCAGAGTGGGATCAGTGACATCAATGCACTGTGGCAATGGAAATTTTGGTGCTGACTGACCAATGAAAACCCAGACTGACATTGATGACCAAATGTGATTCACCATTAATTTATCCCCAGGTATTGAGATGGCCATGAAGCATATTTAACTTGTCTGCAAGTCTGTATAATTTACAAATATAAATGTGGAGAGCTTGAAAGTTTATTTTCATTGTCATCTAACTTTTCTCTGTGATTGCTTTTGCTTGCCCAGCCAAGAAGCAGGTGACCAATCAGGTATGAATTGCCATTTGTTAATTGTAACAAATAGTAATCAGATGAATAGTTTGTAAATAACCCTTAACCTGAAAGCTGATTTTCTAGAAAATCTGATCATTTCTTACAAATCAAAATGTATTTTTCCTGTTTGATGAACATACAGATACATATTTATACATGCACTATTGACATGCCTTCTATAAATGCACAGATATCCAGTCTGAGGCAGTGATATTTGAACAACTGCAGTTTAGATGAACAGCAATTGAGGAATTTATCATAGATTATCATAGTTAAACAAGATTTCCAGAATTATAAATTGATGATATAAAGTTTTAGTAATTTACTTTTGATACTGACAGAACAATTTGGGATTAACCTGTCTGAAGGACCTGCTTTAATTTTTTCGGGCAACTGGCTCTTGCTTTTTGTCAGTCATTTCAATCTGATAAGCTCTTTCAATTTAAACATTTTAGTATAAGAGTTTTTCTAATATGAAATTTTTAATTGCTAAACAAGCAGGCTGCAATAACAAAACACAATTCAATTCACTGAATTTTTGTATCCATTAACAAAACTTTCTCTTGGAGAATTTAAATATTCGCTGAATCTCTAGTCCTTGTGCAGCAGTTTTCAGGGAAAAGCTCTCTGTGTAATGGTTGGACTTAAGGAAATAAAAGCATCTCACAAAAAAAGGCAAGTTAAATAGTTATTAAACTATTTTGGTAAAGGCAAATGTACTAAGAGAAAGTGGATCACAAAAGCAGATCCAGTTTTCTGCTTTTTAGTTCAAGGTTTTTAGGCAACAGGTTTTACGAACCACGCGGATGGAAACAATTTAGTAAAACCTGAGTATTTTGTTTTGTTTTCTGGGTTTTTTGTTTGTTTAATTAGTCTCTAGTCTGTTTTTGCATTCTAAATCTTTTGTTTCTCACTGTTACTGAACATTCAGCTGGCTGGAAATGCACTTTAATTTGAGAGCGTTGCTATTTTCAGAAGTCTATATTTTTCAGTGTTACAGATTGATACATATAGACTTGAGCGGAGCTGGTGTGTTCTCTAGCATTAAAAGATGTCCTGAGATGATAAATATAAAACACTTGAACGATTTAAAATAAAACCCAAAAGCGTAGGTTTACACTGTTTTCAAAGCAGGAGTCGAAATTCGAAAGACAGAGCCTAATTTTGAAGGGAAATAAGAAGACTGCGGTAGTTCGATGAGGATTCCCGCCGACACCCGGACCCAGCGCAGCAGCACCTGGAGCGGCGGCGGACGGCGCGGAGGTCTGATCTCCGGGAAGGTAGAGGAGCAAAACAGAATCTCCCTCTTTTCGGGTGCCCTGCTGGCAGCGGCAACACAAACATCTTTTCCGCCAGTATCTGCAACGATTGCGGCGCTGCCCGCTCCGTGCCCCCGCGGGGCAGCGCCCGCCCTGGCTGCACCGGGACCCCTCCGTTCCTCAACAAAATCTGCCGCCAGCGTCACGGCGGCGGCCCCGCCCGGGTGGGCACCACCGCGGCTGTCGCTTCTCTACCCGCTGGCGGGGAAGAGCGCCGAGGGGATGCGTCGTCCACCTGGGGAGAGCGGTTCCCTCCGGCCCGTCCAGGGAGCTGCGGGGCAGGAGCCCCTGGCGCTGTGTCCTGCCGCGGCGGGATGTCACCGCGCCGGGCACCAGTGCCTCGCAGCCGGGCCCCAGAGGTGCCCCCGCGCTGGCGGTCGGCGCCGCGGGTGCCCCGAGGGAGCTCCCGCCGGGCACCCGGGCAGCCCGCGCTGAGCCCCCGTGCCCCCTCCGAGGGCGGGGGACGCCCCGCTGCCCGACATCCACCGCCGAGCGAGGGGAGACGATGGCCGGGGTCCTCAGCCCCCGCCCGGGTGCGCGCCGCCGCTTCGGGGTGAGGGCAGGGACGCCAAGGGGTGTGCCGGCTGCCCGGGTGATGAACGACGATGGCCGGTTCCCGGAGCTGACAGCGCTGGGGGCGCGGCTGTCCCGGGAGGGGAGCTCGGCGGCGGGCTCCCCGCAGCCCTGGGGCTCCGGTCGTGCCGGCGGGCGGCACGGAGCATCGGCTCTAGGGCGGCCGCGGTCCCGCTCGGCCCGGCCCGACGGGAGCGTCCGACCGGGCTGAGGGGAGCCCCATAGCCAATTGGCCATGCTGGCCACCCTTTCCTGCCCCTGGAGATGAACCCCGGTGGGCTCTCCTCCCGCCTCTCGGTAGCTGACGAACAGAGCAGAGGGAATTTAGGGCGAAAACGAAATACAAGCGGCGGGTGCTTTGAGCGCGGTCATCGGCCCCGCTCCAATCCGAGCCCGCCTCTGGGCTTCCCTTGGCCGGGCGTTCGGCCGGCGGCTGCCCCGCTGAGGGCCGCCGTAGCGCGGACCGCCGAGGCGCCGGGACGGGCGGGCTGCGGCCGGAATGGCGGGGTGAGGCGGCGGGGCGGGACCCCGAATGCCCGGGGACCCCAACGCGGGGTCGAGATGGCGGCTGGCCAGGGTGACAGGCTCCGCTGGCGAGCGACGGTGCCCGTGCTTGCGGAGCAAGGCCGGTGGCAGCCCCGGAGCCACATTGCACCTGAGAGCAGGGTCTGAGGCAGTCTCCGGGGAGCCGGAGGACTGGGGTTGAGGGCTGGGTGGATGTCAGTGTGCCAAGTGGTGGGAAAAGCGGGGGGGAGCCAAAGCAAACACAAGTGATGCTGAGCGTCGGGGAGGGTCTGCTCATTTTCGTGTAGAAATGGTGTTGGATGCCCCACAGAAACGAAGGGGCAGCTCTCTAGCGTCTCCAGCCCAGGCACAGCAGGGCGTCTGCCTTTTGATCTCAGCAGCTGGAAACATATGTTTAAAATAATGACACCGCATAAGGAGGATCTTTTCCTCGTGTTTCTCCCTGCTTTCCCTTTAGGTAACCGCTGTGCCGTAGCTCCCGAGTGCGCGCCTAGCAGTGAGAGGAAGGGAGGGAGAAGGGAGGGAGAAGGGAGGGAGGGGGCCTGGGAAGCGCTGGCTCCGCCAGTGGGCGTTTTCTGGCGGCCGGGGCTGGTGCTGGAAGCGGCACTGCAGTGACTGTATCTGCCTCTTTGCAGGCGAGCGCGCACATACGGGGCAATATTTGCCTTTCTTGAAGAAAATGCAGATTGTTGCCGTTTTCTTACTTTGAATGCGAGGTGGGAGCATGGGGAAAAGCGGACTTTAAAGGGGATCGAAACCGCTTGGCGGTCAGTAGCGCCCTGTCCCCTCTGGCCTAAAGGGGGAACGGAAATGTGAGGATTTTATGAGGGCGGGGAGCCGGGGTGCGGAGGAAATACTGCCCGGGAGTTGCCGGAGGGAACGCAGGACCGATCCGCGGTTGCCCCTTGTTCGGCTCCGTCCTTTTTCGTCTTTCCCTTTCGCTTTACTCCGGTATCTCTGCTAGACGTCCTGCCTTAAACTACCGCGAAAGGGAGGGAAGAGCGGAAGCATGTCCAACCCGGAGAAGCGGATCTTATCCCGCCCCTCGGCCCCCCTGGCTGCAGCACCCGGGGAAAAGCCCGGCTCCGGCAGCCGCCCGCTCCACTCCCATGGCCAGAGCGGTGGAGGTGGAGGCAGCGGCGGGTCTCCTCCTCCTCCCCCCGCTCCTGGAGGCGACTCGGCTGCCTGCAGCTCCCTCTCTCTCCTCCTAACAACCATCAGCAGCAGCAGGAGCCGCGCTACAGGCACAGCCTCCTCCGCCGTCTCCGCCAGCATCGTCTCTAGAGCGGCAGCGGCTCCTTTCCTCGTTCCAATCCCCTCCTTCTCCTCCGCTTCTCCATCTTCTTTTTATTTCTTGCCGCCGCCTCCTCGTTTCCCCTCCTCATTTTCCTTTAACCTCACAAGTCTCCAAGGGAGGGAAGGAGGAGGAGAGGCAGCGAGAGCGGCAGGAGGAGGAGGTGGAGGAGGAGGAGGAAGAGATGTTGGCGGAGCAGCAGCAGCAGCAGCAGCTCACTTGATCGCCCATCCAGGCGGCAGCGGCAGGAGGAGACTCTTCTGTTCTTCCTCCATCCAGGGCTTGCTGCTCCGTTCCGCAGCCGGCGGCCCCCGGCAACACCACTCCCGGCTCCTCCTCTCCCCAGCCGCCTCTCGCCCGTGGTCCTGCAATTCCCTCGGTGCTGCAGCAGCAGCAGCCCGCGGCGACGGGATCCGAGGAGGCGACGGCCCCGGCGGGAGCAGGACTCCTAGGCGGCAGCAGCGGCAGAGAGGCGCCTTCTTCTCCTTCTCGTCTCCCCTGCTCCTAGGGCCAGACATGGAAGATGGATCTAATTCTGCAAGCTGCTTTAGGAGGTTTACGGACTGTTTCTTGAATACAAGTAGGTACCGGAGCGCTGTGCCCGGCGGCGGGGTCGCGCGTGGCTCGGGGGAAGGCGAAGGGCTGTGTCCGAGGCTGGGTGCATGCCTTGTGGAAAGGGCATTTCTTTGTGAGTGGGGGGGAGGCGAGGACACAAAGGGGCCGTATACGTGGGGCGTGCGTGGACGCATGGAGGAGCGGCCGGGTGTGTATTGAGGATGTACGGACAAAGGGGATGCTCGATGTAATTGAGTGCTCTTTGTGGGAGCTGGCTGTTAACGCCTCTAGGATTTCGGCATCATTCCGGGATCAGACAACTCTACGTGTATGTATGTCAGCCCTTTGCCTGGTACATGCTTAATTTGCTCAGGAATGACACGTAGGGGAATGGAGACTGTCCCCCCTACTTACTTGAACAGGCAATAAGGAAGCATTGTGGTATCGGCAATTGACAGAAAAGCGGCGGCGGAGGACCGAAAAGGGTGAAATGGATCGCTTCTTTCTGCATCCCCCGTCAGATCTGCCACGCGCGTTCACATTCCATATTTCTGATTCGGCTTTGGTACCGGGTGCCGCCTTCCCCTGGCCGCGGCTCGTTGTAAGGCGGGCCAGGAGCCCGAGAGGAAACATGTGCTCCTCGCTACGAGGGGCTGGCGCTGGAACGGGGATAGTGACCGGCTGGCGGGGAGGGCGGAATAAAGGGGGAATTGAGGCTCTCCACAAAGGGCACCCCGCAGCCAGCCGTTCCCAAAGCCTCGCCGGCTCCCACCGAGCCCGAACGCGGGGGAAGGGCGCGGGGCCGCGGTCGCCCCGTGCCGGCAGGCGGGGATGGGGTCGGAGCAGCCGCTCGGCCTCCTCTCGGTGCGGGGCTCGGCGAGTGGGCTCCCCGTGCTGGCCGGGGGAGCCCGGCGGCAGCGGCTTGCGGGAGCAGGGAGGAGGCTTCGCATGGCACGAACTCCCCGTTCGCGGGGACGTGCGGCCCCGCTGCCCCTCGGCTGTCTCGCCCTCCCGGCTCCGAGGCGCTTCCCCGGCACGCCGCGCCCCGGCGGGTGCGCGCCCCGGGGCTGGGGTGGCCCCGGAACGGCGGGGGCTTCGGGCCGAAAGCGCCCGGGCTCTGCCTGCCCCTGTCCCCCCGCCAGCCCTCAGTTCCAGCGCCCCGCCGGGAAATGTGCTGGGGTTCGGTGTGGTCACGGGACTAAAGAATTTACAAGTGGAGCATGTATCAGGGCTGAAATATATATACATTATATATATATATATATATTTTTTTTCCTAAGGAACTTTTTTTTTTTTTTTTTTCTTGTCTAGTATTTTGATGCTTAGGGCGACTTCTATCAGCTGTGGCTATATTTTCTTTTTGTGACAGCTCCTTAGTTTGTGGATCTATGCCTTGAGGTGTCCCTAGACTTGAATTTTAATCTATTACTATATTTTAATAAAGGTGGCTTTTTGGATGCAGGTGAACCGTGTATGGTTCATTGGGGGGAAATGAGAAGAACTCCAGAGATGTCCTCTGAAACCTCATTATCTGTTTTATTACTTACAGCTGTCTTGAGCACAAGAGCCTGCAAGTGTGGTAGTACTTGTGTTCCAGAGTAGTGGTGAATAAAGATTGTTATATTCACTGCACTGTCTTTTTGCAACTTTATTCAATAGTTGAATATGATACAGAGCCACATACTTGCTTATACTTGAGACCTCAAGGGAATCCTAAACTCGTTCAGTTTTAATTTTCTTTGTGTTTGAGAGTGGTAGAATGCTGCCATGAGTGTGATACAACGCTGATGTTTTAAAAGAGGTGGTCTTGAGAGCAAGGAACTCACCCAGGGAATGTGTATCATGTAGGGCAATTCACTTCTATTCCAGACCAGGAAAAAGATTATGTGGAAAACATCAGCTTTGCTCAAAACAGCTTTAAAAAGCAGTAGTGAATTCAACTTAAGCTATTTAATGAACTCTTGAACACAAGAAATTTGGTCATCTTTCACTGATTGTGACCTCTGACTGAAGATTTTCTGGCAGGCAGGAAAGGAGCAGAATTATTCTTTCCCCTGTGAGTTTACTGACGTCTAAGAAGACATGCAGCCTCTCTCTGTGGAAACACTTTTCCATACCCCACAGCCCATGCTCATGAAACTTTGAAGAACTTAAAAGTCTGATATTCTCTGCTCCTCTTTTGAATTGATTGAAACTGACCAATGGGCTCAAAAGGTATTAGTGAGGTCAGACAGACAGATGGACAGACATTCACATGCGGTGTGTACGTACATATGTGTACCCTTCCCTCCCTCCCAGAGTGATTGCATAAATCTGATTTCCTTAGGAAACCAGGCTGAAAAAAGGAGTGGAGGGAAGTCAAACAAGATACTATTCAGTTCCAGTGCAGCTACTGCAAAGAACACTTGTCCAACTGTTCAGAGTGCTGTGCACAGTCCTGGTTTCAGTGTGGCCGGAAGGCTATCATTGTTTTGAAGAGGATGAGATCATGTAAAATAATGAAGATAATGTGCTGTGTCTCATAGCTTTTGTTTCCTGAATTGTATTTTAAGTTCTAAATCATATCTATGTACATATATTTGTTCTTTGACTTTAAAGACAAAAAAAAAAAAACAAAACAAAAAAACCAGCCTTAAATATTTTTGCAGGGAACCTGAGGAGTTCTGTAGGAAAGAGAATTGAGATGAGTCCGTCTGGAAAGAAGATTTAAAAGTGACATAACAGAATTCTCAAGAGTGGAAAACAGTGAAATTGCTAGAGATATATTCTTCTTTCATCTCTGAGCTCTTTTGTTTGACTTGCATGTTCTCCAGTCAGCATTTTGTTAAAAGGTTATTATTATTAAAATTTTAGATTCTGCAGTACTCAGTTTGTGCCATATTTGGCTATTTTACTTATTAAAATTCCTAATGAAGCCCTGGACTGCAGAAGCTTATATGAACTTTGTGTGGTGTATGTTGTTTTTCTTAATTGTTTCAAGTCTTGGTGTATAACACAGTGTTTTCAGAAACTTTTAGTATTGAACATCCTGGATCAATATTCCAGTAGAGTTCTGCCATATTTAGAATACTTTGAGTTGCCAGGTATTCCAGTATTTCAGATTTCCAGGAAATGTCTTGCCTTTAGGGAAGCATCCCCTCTTCCTTCCACATTCAAAGTCTCTCATGGTGCAGGTGTAGCATGTATCATCTGAGGTGTCCCATGAGTCTGCTGGCAGGTATGAGCTCTTTAAAATGTCTGGGCTTTCTGCTTGTCAGAGAATTGTCAGTTTGTTTGTATTTTTATTACAGGCAGTTACCTTTTGTTCTGGCTCTTTTAGTCCATACCTTCACATGCCAGATGCTAAGACTTTCTGACTAAGCAGCACTCTAAGAAAGAATATATGTAGTAAGATCTGTTGTTCAGGAAGAAAATAGCGATTAAAATATAAATAATGTCAAAAGTGTTCCTGTTACTTGATCTAATGGAAAAGTTAATCTTGTCTTGACTCTTGTTTTTCCTGGTATGTGTATTCATTTTTTTTGCAGTCAGGGTGTTCTAAGTTAATGCTGATGTTCAGCAATGAATCCCTTGTGTGAAGGTGGACAGAATTTGGTTTTCCAATTAAATCATGCTTAAAATTTAGAATATGTAAGAAATGAAATTGTCTCTGGTTTTCACCCCATGGATTCTGACTCCAGGTTAATTGAAAGCAAAATTATCACTAAAGTAGGATACAGTTAAGATAAGTGATATCATTCAACAGCTCCCATCAGGACTGGTGTTTCACATTTTGCATTAATGTATAGGAACACCATGTATCCTGGTCTGCAGCACTGCCATTCTACTTTGTGGGATAACAGAACACTACATAGGGCAGACAGCAAAGAATGGCACAGAAAGGTAATGAGAACCATGCAAGCACAAGAACTTAACAGTGGAGAAGGGCTTTCTTTTCCAAGTCAGGTATTTTTACAAATGGTTGTCTGTGAAACATGCTGTTTACATTTGGAATATCTAATGTTCTGTCCCTTTGACTCCTCAGCTCTGCTGCCTGTTGCCTGATGGTTTGGGAGTACCTAGCGCTCATGAGCCTTGAGAGAGGAGTAGCGCCTTCTCTGTTAACTCAGGAACCTTGCTCCTCCTGTGAGATGGACTGTGGAAGGTGTGGCTATGCACAGTGGGATAGTTTAGAAGAGCTGGGAGATGGTTTCTGTTTGCCACTTGTGCGAGGAGGATGGCAGCTTATTTAATATTCTAACACAAGGCTGTCACCTTCATCTACCCCATTTGTGTCCTTCTCCCTTTTTGTTTGTGTTTAAGCCACTGTCATGGACATGGTGAAAACCTGAGGTGTAAAGATGAGTTTTTATTCAACATGTACGTGACTTAGTGACTTGATTTTGAAACAGTCACGTGAGTGCTTATTTGCACTGATGATCCAGGGCATATACCTGACTGACTAGCTTTTATGTCATCCGTCATACAGATCAATACAACAGTAACTTCTGCTTAGTTTTAGGATTCTGTGCCATTTTCTAATACAAATAGATTATAACCAACATTCTCTCAATATTATGAAATTGTGGAGTCACTTTTTGATTCAGGAAGTTAAGAATGTGAGTCTGAGTGAGTGGATTTTTACTTGGAAATGGCTTATGCAGCTTGTTGATTATGTTAACCTTGGCTGTGTTTAAAATAGTATTTCAGATTGAGTTTAGTATCAGCTCTTTTTTAATGCTGCTTTAAAAAGTGTGTAAATTTCAAGTCATTCTGTTTAATACTTGAGCATTCGATTTTTTTTGTGTTTTATAATATTGCAGTTTTTTCACTGTTGGCACTATTATCACATTCTAAAAGAAAACTACAATTGTAAGTAAAAAATATATAGAAAAAGAAGAAAGGCTGTTTGAGGATTTTTTAATTTTTATGCTCCCTCTGCTGGCTGTTTCAGTTACAAGTACCTGTACTCGAACATTTTTACTAAATCTGGTTTTCCTTTTAATGGTTTATCAAATAAGTAGTAACGTGTACTGATTTCATATTTTTTAAAATATGAAAAAAATGCATAATTGTTGAATGAAGAAACACTTTGCAGGAATGGGAAGTCTGACACTTTTTTTTCTGGAACAGTGTTTCCTTTTTTTTTATACCTCATATTAATTTTAACTCTTGTTCTAAAAGCAGTTGAATCTTTGGGTGCATTGGTCACATCTTTACTAGTAATTTTCACAGAAATAACAATTTATATATTTTCCCAAACGATTTGTTTATCTGTTTCATTTGTTGTAACAAACTTATTGTCCAGCTTTGAAGAACAGCTGTGATAAAATGTAAATAGTTATGCTATGTTTTGTTAAATTGAAAAAAGATAAAATTCAGTCATGAGTTTGACTTACTTCTACATAATTAGCAGCAATGCTGCACTCAAAGTGTTATGCAGATGTAAGGGATAATTTCTTAAGGTACTGTTTTTTTGTAGTAGTGTACAATAGTGTTCATCCAAAATATTTATAGCACCCAAAAATTGTAATTTCTAGGAACTTCAGAGTTACATACAAGGGTTGCTTTATATATTATAGAAACGGAGCCATTTCATTCCCCCTGTGGGTGTCAGCGATGGCTAAAGCAGTTCAGCGTTTCTTGCTGGTATTTCTGCTGAAGTTCCCGGCTGCTCGGTGCTGTGTCCTCGCTGGTGCTGGTGCTTGGCTTCCCCCGGCCGGAGTTTGAAGAGTGCCACCTGCTGATTGACAGCTCCGAGAGCGCTGCTGCCTTTGCCACCTGAAGGCTCTCGCAGCTCAGCCTCGCTTGGCTTGGGGATGTGACAAGTCCATGCAGCTGAACCTGGCAACTGTGTGGAATCAGGTCTCAGCTTTGAGCTCTGCTATTAAATGATGCAATTTATTTATTTTTTTCCTAAGTTGTTTCAAGGTGAGGAGGCAAGGTTTTCATCCTGCCAGGTGGGCTTCCCTTGCCATCTTTGTCCCCTGTTAAAAGCTTGTGAGAAAGTGTCATATTTCTGTGGTCTCTTCATCACTTCTTGTCAAGCTGTCATAATTAGTGTGGGAGGAACCGGCCTGGCTGGTGTTTATGGAGGACTTTTGCTATGCCAGACAATGTAATGATGTGCTGCACAGTCAAATGAGGCCATTCAAAAGGCAGGTAACAGACTCGCCACCATGACTTTGTTAACAGATGAACATTCCAGAATGCTCATGATGTGTTTGTTTTTGCAGGAGAGAAGGACATTTTGGTTAACAAGTCCTAAATTTTTACAGGAAAGTCATGCATTAATTTTTAGTTTAGTGCACTCTAAGAACGCTTTATTTCAACATTCAAGTATGCTAATTATGTCTTTTAAAAAAAACTTGGCAGCTACAAAATGTATCATTTACATACTTACAAGGAACTCCTTTATTTCAAAGTTCTTTTAATATATCTTTTCATGGTGATTTGTTGCTGCAGGATGGCTTTCTTAATTCCAGCTCCTAAGCACCTTGTCACAGGTGGCATTAAGTACAAAAAAATATTTGTTTTACAAATTTCATATTCTTCTGGAAAATCGTTGATAGCGGGTTTTAGTCTGTGTGAGGTTTTTAAGAATAAAATGTCACATCGTTAAGAGATGCCAAATCTTATAGCTCAAAAGGACTTGAGTTGTGGACAGTATATTGCCTGAAGACTTTCTGAAATTGTTCTGATTCAAGAATATTAAAAGAGAAAGGTTTTGAATATTATTTACTGCTTTCAGAGAACCCATAGTAATGTTATTGGTATCTAATGAAAATAATAATAAAAATACTCAATGTAGCAGCAGCAGTAGTAATTTTGCCTTCTTTTGTGCTGGGACTCAAAGAAGACACTGTCAGGGTCTAAGACCTGTTAATCCACCTTCCATCTGAAAACTTTTAATTTTTTCATTAGCACTTATTGATCTGATTTCTTGTTTCTGAATTATTCAGCCAATAATTATTTCAACATTCTTCCTTCCTCTCTCTTTCTACTTGCATCAAAAAGAAATCCCCTAGTGTCAAGCCACAAATACTTCCTTAAGTAAAAGGAAGAAAATTTTTGCATCTGAAGTTCTAACAACTTTGTATAGAAACCTCATATCTCTAATTCTTCTGACCCATACATACCCAAAATAGTGGGTATTTGTAGCTGCTGACAAGCACTTCTGTGCTTACCTTAGTAATACTACTTGATTTGCTTCACCCTGTGGGGAATTTTCCACATTGGCAGGAAAGAAGCCACTTTCTTTGTCATGTATATTTTAGTAGCATTTCTACAACATTGTGGTTCAGAGAATAAGATGCTTAGCTTGAATTATGGTGGCTAAGTGTGCATCCTTTTTATTCTTTTGTAGTTTTCCTCACTGCCTAGTTTTTTATATCTCCACTGTATTTCTTCTATAGTGTCTTATTTTATTTGCTTCCAAACTGGGTAAAGCTACTTCCCTTTCTTCTAAAGGTCTTTGACTTAGTCTTAAAAAAAGAAAGAAAAAAGAAAAAAAAAAAAAGAAAATGTCTCAGTATTTCACTAAAAATTTTTTTCTCTAACACATAACCGTTGAGTTTATGATAACTCATTCTTTTACTTACACTGGGTTTTTTGTGTTTATATTTTGGTTTTCTTTCATGCATATACGCATACCTTGGCAGCTTCTCTAGAGTGAATTCTTTTTTGGAACATAGCTCTGTCGGCTGTCCTTTCTTTGCATGCCTGTCTTTCGGTAATATTGTAATTTCAGTTTTATATTACTTCTCCCTAGTCCA
This sequence comes from Parus major, assembly GCF_001522545.3. Lineage (NCBI taxonomy): Eukaryota > Metazoa > Chordata > Aves > Passeriformes > Paridae > Parus > Parus major. The sequence goes on along the minus strand of NC_031770.1, from coordinate 38,804,060 downwards.
CCCATAAACATTTTTTAGCTGATGTTTCATTTTTGACTGCTGGATTGTGTTGATTTTGTTTCTTCCTGCAGTGGTTGGGTGTCTTATACTGTCCTTTTTACTGTGTTTTTCTTTTTTCCCCAATTACTTCTGTTGTGTGAAGGCACTATGGCGCTATTCTTCTTCTTCTGGTATGGTTCACTTAAACAGTATTGTCTGGATTTTTTTTGGTAAGAAGAAATTTTGCATGGTAGTTTGAGAACGCTCATGATGTGCTCTGTATTTACGGTGACTCATTGTATTTCCTAATCCGCCACTGTCTGCCCAGCCCGAAGTGTGATGTCAGTAGAAATTTTTTCTTGCTTTTTTTTGAGCACACGTAGGACTGATGAAAGTTACAGTTTGATGTAACAGGAAACTGAACTCATCTGTTCTCAAAACAGGCGCTGCCTTTGCTAATACGCTCAGGTTTTGTCATGCTAGGCTTCTGTGTCTCGTTCTTGAGAGCAAATTGCTTTTGTGTGGATGTGTCCCAATGTTTCTGTTTCTTCAGACTTTGGTTTTCACCAGTTCAGGCTCCTGAGACAACTGCTCTTGGAAGCTGCTTTTTCATGGATCTTAAATGTTAAGTGTAGTTTTGTGGCCTTCAGCTCATGATTAGGAATGCAAGAAGGTCTTGGGATTAGAAGTGTCATTTTGAGAAGTGCTTTGAAGACATCAGAGGGAATGGGTGACCTGCAGGCTCCAGTGTTTATAGAACAGTACAATTTCTGGCTTAGCTCTTGTGACGGTAGAGACAACAGAATCATTTGGCATGTTGCAGGAACTTTTGTAGACTTTTTGTGGGTAGGAATGTGTTTGTAGATTGCGTGTTTCTTTCAGACCTTTTTTGGACTTTTGTTGGAGCTATATGCAATGCTCATGCATTTGAACTAAGCACAGACGATGTGGGCTCAAGCTTTAGTCCTGTCTATTCTGCTTAATTTTTAGTGAGCTTCTTGGTCCAGTTTAGACCAATGCCTAATTGCATGTGTTGGGAGTAAGCAAATGCAGACTGTTCCCAAAAGGTACTGGGAATTATACTTGCATCTTCCCACCTTGTGAAAGCAGAAGGGTTTAGCTTTGCAGACACAAACTGTCATGCCCCCATACTTTGTGGTTAAAGATCAGGCTCTGTGCTGTTTTAATTACTTGTTCAGGGACGTGGTTCAGTGGAGCAGCAGAGGACCCAAACAGTCTGAACTGTTTGTGGCCGTAGGCAGACCTTGTTTCTACACACCAAGTTCTCCTAGGGAATGAGCCACAGGTTCTACAAAGTCCTGAATGAAAGATGCGTGCAGTGAATAAGGGACCATATTGGAGGACATGGCTTGCTGCCCGAGTCAGCACAGTTATTTATATTTTCTGTCTTTGTTTCCTGAACTGGCAGCTTTGAAAGGGTCTTTGGAGGTTGTATATACATATACTAAAATGTGTATATGAATGTTGATAGGAGAGCAAGAAGACGCAAAGTTGGTCACTTGGCAAGGATGAATGAAGTGTGTGTGGTGATATTACATATATTAAATTAATGAAAGATGGTGGAGACTTGTCCATCTGTGACAGCAGTATCGAAGGGACAAAATTCAGGAATAGAATAGGGAGAAGACTGGAATGGTAAGAGGTGTTTAACATTTTTATTGCTCAAAGGAATGCAATTACAGCAGAAGAAAATGTTCATCCTTATAGAGAAAGCTATTTATAAACTTTAAGAGATTTCTTTTGGAGTAGATGAAAGGCTTGATATGTAAATATCTCCCAGCAAATTATCAAATTTCAAGGGAATCTCTTCAATGAAGTATAAGATTTGACTGAAGTAAAAGATTACTGTTTTTTAAGTGTGAGTGTTTTTTTTCTTTTTAATGTCACAAATGCTTTCTTTCTGCTTAACTATTAACTTTTTCCTCCTAGCAACAACATAAGTGTGCATGGTGAATCTTATATACTTTATGAATGTGCTAACAGATAATATTTTAATTTATTTCTTTACTTTTTGCAGCTTATTATTATCTTCATGAATAGGCCAGCTGCTACTTGACAATCTTTTGTTTATGCCAGCTGAGAATGTCCTTTACCATTGTTTTTTAAGGTCGCTCTGAAAGTTTTACTGTTCTACCCCATGTGGTTTTTATTTCCTTTTCCCTTTTTTCTTTTTTTTTTTTTTAATGCTTTAATTGTAGTTTAATAACTGATCCACCTTGTTCCTGCTTTTTTTTTCCCAACAGTTTATTACAGTGTAATTCTGGCTACATGTAGAGCACATGCCCTTCTCTGTCTCTTAACATGAATGGCCTTGGGTGGCTCTGGCCGTGGATATGTTGTGAGTATAGCTCACATCACTGTGGTTGGCTGCTTTGATGATGGTGACCTCGTACTTGTCCATGACAAGCCTTGGTTCTTGTTTACAAGATGATGTTGCAGGTGTTACCTTCTGATTTGACTGCAAGGCTAATTTTTTGTTTGTTTTTCTTCATTCAGCTGTCTGTACTTCTTTAAAAAATATGTTGAACTACTCTCTTAACACTTTGCAACATCTTGTTTTAACAACTCGTGTTTGAATCAAAGCAACTAGCCATTCTGCTGTGCCAAGAAACACTTCTTCCCAAGCACTTCTAAAAAGGAGGTTTTTGTTTCTCTTGTTTCACAATTCTTCTGCTGTTTATGGAGCTGAAGGGAGGAATGGTAAGGAAGTTGAAATTTGCTATATATATCAAAATTGAAAAGAGAACATGAAAACAATTACACAGTTGTATTGAGCAATATTGGAATTTTTGAATTCTTTTGCCAGAACAGAAATTGTTTAAGCTTTGTTTAAATATAGTTCTGTTCTGAACTTCGCTTTGGAACTTAACCTTGAGTTGACAAAATGATTTTAAATCCTCTATAAAACTTTAATATTTGCTTAAACCCATATGATTTTGGTATGTTTTAGATGTCAGAGATGAGCTCCTGCAGGTCTACTAGTGGCAACTGAGATACCTAACCTGTGCTTCTTTGCTTGAAGTCACTACCAGCTCAGCAGAGGTAGCAGGAAAAAGGCTCAAGCGCATGGTTTGGCTTCCTAACCTGTGATACTCGCAGAGGTGGAGGTCTGCTGAGTTGCTGAGCTGTAGGCTGCTGTGATGGGTGAAGAACTGCAAAGGTGACCTTGGGTCCGTTTACTGGTAATCTCTAGAAGCAGATTGCAAAAGGCTGTTAGGAGCAATGAGGACATAAACTGTTACACTGTCTGGCTTCATTCCCCTTTCTGTCTGTTAATTCTGGAGCATGTCTGATCCCAAAGCAGGCTGTTTCAGGGGGATGAGATATGCTAGGTGCTTGCTGACTCTCTCTGGTGTAGAGTAAGTTTTCTAATAGTTCACTTCCTGAATAAGTTCAGGAAGTGGAATTTGTGGAGTCAAAGGGTCACTGGTGCTGATGGGATGCCTGGTGACATGTCAGCCTGTTGCTGGGAGCTGATGACAGGATAACCCCTTTCATCAGCAGCTCATCTTAGATCAACTTAGCTGTGCTTGGTACACTTACGCCATAGTTTCGTGGTCACTTGAAGTTCACATAAACTAACCCTCCTGTTTAAATAAATGGACTAATTATTCCTCCTTAAGGCTGCTCTTTCTATACATGAGTACTCCTCCCCTTTTGCAGGCATATTAGGGGTTGGAAGGGTATGCTTAAAATATGTTATTTAACATGGAAGATGAGGATATAGCATGATCTATTTAATGCAGACTTTGCCATCTTGGAATTCAGCTTTATGAAGGTTGCTGCTTATAAGCTCAGGTGTTTGTTTTGGGGTTTTTTTTTGTTTTTTTTTTTGTTTGGTTAGTTTTGGGGTTTTTTTCCTCACAGGACTTTTATTTCTTTTGTAGTTTTGTTTCAGTACTTTCCCCACCCAGAATTTGCATGATGTTGACAGGAAATGTTACTTGGCAACTTTTTTTTTTTTTTTTTTTTTTTTTTTTTTTATTTTTTTTTTTTTATTTGTAGCAACCCCCAAATTCTTCTAATTCTACTGTGAAAACATTTTTACAAAGATGGACTTGCTAGTTTTCTTTTGGGCTTTTCTATTGGTGGTGGTTGCATGAAGGTTTTTTTTTTTTTGTAGAATTATAGACTATCCTGAGTTAGAAAGGACCTGCATGATCACTGAGTCCGATTCCTGACCCTGCACAGAACAACCTCAAGAATCACATAACAAGCCTGAGAGCATTGTCTATGTGCCTCAGAACATTGTCCTAACACTTCTTGAGCTCTGTTAGGCTGGTGCTGTGACCATTTCCCTGGGGAGCTGTTCCAGCGCCCAACCACCCTCTGGGTGAAGAACCTTTGCCCAATACCCACCCTAAAGCTCCCCTGACACAACTTCAGGCCAATCTCTCAGGTCCTGTCAGTGGGCACCAGAGAGAAGAGATCAGTGCCTGCCCCTCCTCTTCCCCTCACAAGGAAGCTGTCACTGCAGTGAGGTCTGTCCTCAGTCTCCTCCAGGCTGAACAGACCAAGTGACCTCAGCTGTTCATCATGTATCTTCCCCTTGAGGCCCTTCACCATCTTTATTGTCCTCCTTTGGAAGCTCTCTAATAGTTTTATATCCTTTTTCTGTGCTATGGGGCTGTAATAATCTCTTGTCACTTGCATATTACTGAAGAATGGAAAAGGAAAGGGATTAGGTAGAAGTACAAGAATATTCACTATTTTTCTTCGTTAATGGTTGGAGATAACCTGATATAATTATACCCACCACCCCTGCCCAGCCCCTGCCCCAAGCACTGAGTGAACACAGACTAGTTCTCTCAACAAACCTGGAAGTTTGTAAAACCAGGAAGTTGCAATGATCAACTCTGTCCTCTTTCCAAGCAGCTGAGGAAACCTTAACAAAGCAGATGAGTGGCTACAAAGTAGAAAAATGGCAGAGCCACAATGGCTTCTAATCTGGGGATCCCTCTGTCAGACCACATGGTTTTAATGATCCAAGTAGAATGTTGCTTTAGCTTCCTGTGATTTAATTTGTGTTTGTGTCTGTCTTTTTCTGTAAACAGCTCCCAGATGCTGGGGATCTGGGAGGTTTGGATGAAAAAAATAATTCTCTTCAAGGGCAACAGTGAAATCACTTTAAATGTTCTTGCATTGAAAGCATGAAGTATGAGGTAATTATTAGTTTTGATTCGATCTATTTATGCTACTGCCACTTTTCTAAGTTACATTTTAATTGAGGAAAGAATTAGTGTTTTAGCAGATAGCATTATATATAATATATAGTGAGAAATGGTAAAAACAATAAAGATGACAAAATTACCTCACCGTCACCAAAAAGACTGTGAGAGAAAAAAATGAAAGGGAAGGCAAAAACATGTTAAAGAGAAGACAAACTAGAAGGCATTATTTAGATGCTTCATGACTATATTTGCAATTCATAGTTTGCTCAACAGTTACCATTTTTTGCCTCTTTTATTGACCTCGAGCATTAGAACTTGAGGCAGTTTTACTTCACCTTTTGTGATGAATTTGCTCTGAGTTTCAGAACATACTTTCTTCCTCCTATATATTTACTGGTGTGGTCTGGCCACAACTAAGTGTGCTACAGTCAGTGCTGTTGCTTAAAAAGTGACAGATTAAGCTTACTGAGGGAAAGCTTTGGTCAGAAATGTAATGTTTTCTGCAGATGTTTTTATAACTCAAGCATGCATCCTTGCATCAGTAGGAAAATCTTCCTGAAGCTATATCAGAGCTCTTGAACTTCATGGTAATTATTGGGTTTTGGGAGGAGTATCAGTAAAGGGTGTAAATAAGGAGAAATAGGTATCTTTAAAATTGTACAGCGACTGTAAAGTAATAGAACTTCAGTCCAAATTATGGTTACTGATACTTTCCTGTGCTGCCATTCAGTGTGCATTTTGTCATTTACAAGCAGAAGCACATATAGCAGTCACTTTGTGTCCTGAGGTTAAATGTTTGCTTTACTTACTGGTGTCTTTTATATCATTTGGCTGTCAAAATCTGCCTGAGGAGATTTAGTCCTTCAGTTTTATCAACTGATCACCTGATGTGCAGTTATGTGAAACTTTTGAATTAATACTTGGGATTTATTTAGTTAGTTTTTTAGCAGTTTATTTCAGACTTGTTTGGTAATAATCTTGTTCAGGAAAAAAAAAAAAAAAGTATTTATGAATTATTTTGGTAAAATGCTGCAATACAAATATTGTCATCTTACTGACATAATGCTTTCTTTTTTTAGAGCAGTGTATAACTTGGGTACCACCCAAACTGCTGTTCTCCTGTTTTGTATGTCTTCGTATTTTAACAACTTTGCTTTCTTGGTTTTTTTCTGCTGAAACACCATGCATCTGCTCAACTCTGCACCTGTTCAATTCAAATTTGGCAAGACAAAGACCAGTAACCCCTAAACCCCCATGAATTCAGTAGTCATTAGTTCTGAAGTCTGGATATTCCTGATGCTTTTTCGTTTCTCCTTCTTTCTCCACCCTTTTCTTGCTGCCTGGAATGTCTGCTATCTCGTAAGATGGGCAGAGTTGCTGTGGACACTTGTTCACGTCTTTGTGGCCTTCCCAGCTGCTGGTTTTCATGAACTAATCTGACACATATATATTACAGTCAAATTTGATTACAGTTAATCACAAGATCAAAAATCTATTCATATGGGCAAATTTTGTAGCTGACAAGCCAGTAAGGCAATTGCATGTTTTGTTACTTTTGACTTTCCAAGGATCTGTTGGGTTTTTCTTGTTGTTGCATCTTCTCTGGATAGCACTGAGGTTCTATTAATGATGGCTCTAATTTCTTTGGATTCCTAAGATTTTTAGTGCTTTATGCACAAGGCAGAGATACATAGCTTCTGCAGGAGAGGTCAATGATGTTTTCAGTAGCTTTTTCCTTCTCAAGTGTCATTTACCAAGGGACTCTGCAATCGAGTCATCGTGATGGAAGTGCATCTCAACTGATGTAATGCATTTGTGTTTCCTGGAAACAGGACAAAAATCACAGCTCTGCTTCACTTAATGTGAGGTTTATCATTGATTTCTGTTGTCATGTGTCGTGGTTTTAAGCCCAGCTGGAGCTTAAGCACCACTACTATTTTTTATATTTACTTCTATAATTTGATCTTTTTGTTGTAATGGATTGTTTTTGCCTTATGAATCCAATTTCCTGACATTTGTCCCTCAAAGAAGTATTGAAAGTTTTTATTCATGAAGAGTGTTTTTACAAAATATTTTGAAATATGATGTAACCAGATTTCAACAGAACTTCTGGTCTTTTTCTCTGCAGACTATGCTAAAACAGGAGATCAACATGATTGATATAGCAAGAGGGGCTAGATGCATAAAGCTGGATGGACTTGATAAATTCTTCAAATAGACTAAATATTTATCTAATGCGTTTTACTCCTGTCAAGACCTGTGCAGTGTGTATTTCTCCTGTCAGGAATGTGTTTTCTGATGAAGATGCATTCTCAGCCTGTCTTGGAAACTAAAATGCATTAAGCTGAAGCAGTATCACTTTGTTCCTGTTGGCTGCAACTGTTAGCTGTTTAAGCCAAATCACTTCTCTGTCTGATATGTTATTTTTTTCTCTTTTGCCTAAAATCTCATTTAATCTGAGGTGGAGACACATTACATTTTGTCACCAGAGAGTATTTAGTGTCTACTACAGAATATTGTGTTTTGACCTGTGGAACACAGTGACTTGTCTTGCTATTTTTTTGACATGGCTTCCTCTGCTTGACTTCAGAAAAAGTTACAGCAATGTATGGAAGAGCATGAGCTCCGTGATGTACAAGTGGTTGGTTTGAATGCTTGAGGTGTATTTATCTGATCACAGTCAGAAAACAGTGCACAGAGATTTAACTTAATGGTAACATGTAGAAAGAATAACTATGCGTATCAAATTTATAACCAGAAAAGTCTTCAAAAATGCTCCAAAAAGCATTCCCTTATTTTTTCCTATGTAGTCTTGGTTTTGGTGGGGAGAGGATTTGAGGAGAGGTTTGATGTTTAGTAATTGTAGCTGATTTTTGCTGTATTTAAGACAATGGTGGTATAGGAGCTCAGACAACATACAGCCAATAAAAAAAAATAACAAAAGAAAATATAAAGCAACAAAGTCCCTCCTGTGTACAGACATCATCAAGATATTTTTAGACTTCAGCCAGGCTGCACGATGTTGTTGTGAGAAGTTCTGTAGAACTTTTTAGGCACTCGTAACGCTTGTGTGTGTGTAAGCAAAGATGACTACTTGCAAAGGTTCCCTTCCGTCTTGGTCATAATGGTACTCTGATGGCTCTGTATTATTAAAAATAGTAGTAACTGTGTTATGGAATTGTGTTATGGGTAATTCCCAATTCTAGCCCATGGTCTCAAAGAAGATTGAAAGGCACGGGCTGAACCTTGTGTTTGCTTTGACAGGAAGGCAATGGCAGCTAGACAGTTCTTTCAGAATACTGAGGCATAGAAGGCTCAGTGGTTGTTTTTTTTTATTTGCTTAACTCTGCATAAATCCAGCTGAAGAGAAGTTCTGCAAATGGTTTAAAAACAGTAGGATAAAATTATTTTGTAAAGTAAAACAAAGTATGTTTTTGTAACAGCTGGAAGATACTTTGTTTATATTGCTTTGTGGCTGTTCCTTTAGTTAGGCCAAAGATGAATTTGCAACTCCAAGCCCAATAAGACTCTAAACAAGAGCTGGATCCATAGATGAAAACTATACATAGCTTTTTTTAATTTTTTTAATTTTTTTTTTTCTGAATGCACCTTTATTCTTTTAAGTGGACTGATGTGTCTCTAAACTAATTTGTGAATTAAATAAAGATTGGTTTAGCTCCAGATTTCAGAAAAATTAACTTGGAAGGACACTCTCAGATGATCTGAACTAATGAGTAAGGTATGTTAAGCTGGTGAAAGTTTTCCTTTTTCAAATGTTGGTGCAACTCAGTTCCTACTAAAGAGCAAACTCATCTGAAGCAACTATCATTCTCTTATTTTGTTTCTTGCATCATTTACTTCATATTGAACTGCTCAGTTATTCACATGGCCTTTCTGTAAAATCATACATTGGCAGAAGCTCAAGGCCATGATCTGCAATTTCTGTATAAAAAAGTAGAAATCAAGGGAAAGGAGGGAATTGCAGGCCATGATGTACTTTTCTGTTCAAACTTGTGCTATCTGCTGCTGATTCCTCCTTATTTGTATGTCCGACACAGAATGAAAAGCAGCTTTCCTTCACTAACTCCCTCACAAGAAAAAATAGGTTTTTTTTCTTTGCTGGTCTGAAGATGTGGAGATGGCAGCTTGTGTTTTACTGGTGAAAGGATTGTGATATTTCTGTGGAGTTTTAAAGAAAACAAAACATTAAATAGTTACTGTACTAAGGGACACCAGCTGTAAAATACACTAGAGGTGTATTTCTGAATTGTAACTTGCATTTTGTACTTGAAACAGACTTATCCTTCCCACAGTGTTTGTGACAAGTATTAGAAGGGAATTGGTAAGGATAATGTTAGTCCTGTAGCAGCTGGATTTTTAGAGCAAAGAGATGATTCTCCTGATTGGATGCTGCAGACAGGCAACTCCCTGCTTTGTCCTCCAGCCAGTTGTGCAATGTTCAGGGCTGAAAATCTGTCAACATAATTTTTTTTTTTTACTTTTTCATTTTTTTTTTTATTTTTTTTTTATTTGGGACACTTGTGGAAGCAGATCATCAAAGCTCCCTAACAAACACACTTAGAAGGTGCTGGATAATGATTTGGATAAGAATAATTAATTCAATTAATTTCATTCCAGATTTTGAAGAGCACAGTAGAACCACCTGAAGAAGAATATTTGACATCCGATTAAGTTTTAGTTTGTTGCATTTAACAAAATTTTTCTCAATGGAAAGTGGAGACTGAGGAGTTTCTGTTTCAGGAGATTATTATCTGGTTTACAGCATATTTAAAGCCCCTTTACCTTCTTTTATCTGAGGTATTCACAGGAATGCTTCATACACTTGCTACCTCTGGCATGAATTCAGCTGAATTTTCTGGACTTTTTTTTTTTTTAAGTTTTAGAGATATCCCTTTCTTTGACTCAACAGATGGGCTTGTGTCATATTTGAAAAGCAGGAGGCTTTATGAAAATAAATGGTAGTTGCTGTTTCTGAGGCTGCGATGAGGAAAAACTGCTGTTGGTAATGGGGAGGAGACTGGAGTCCAAACTGGTTTTCCATTCTACAGCTTTTCTTCTGGTATTCACATAATTACATGTAGACAGCAGGGGTTTTTTTTTAGTGCTGTGGCATTTTGAGGGACTACTGTGCTGGAGGGGTGAAATAACCCTTCATCTGATTTTATGGGTAAAAGGAGGAAGGGAAATAATACTTTTAGATGGTGTTGTTAAATGGCAAACTGCTGGAATTGTTGCAGTTTCACTTAGTCACCTGCTCTCTTCCCTTGATGATTTTAAGTTATGCATGGTTTAAATTTAGATTTATGGTGAATATATTTTTCTTGACAAAGGTACAATACATTAGTAAAATTCCCATGTATTATACATGTAGAAGGTGGGCAGCTAGTGGAAGCTAGGGAGGGAAATAGAGTACTACCAAGTGCCCATAGTGGTATTTTTAACAACATAAATGAATCTGTTCATATCTTCCTAAAATACAGAGGTGGCATTCCTGGTGCCTCCCCTATTAGGGCTACCTGCTGAAAGGGTGAGAGTGCTTTCAGTGGTCTTTCCTCCTTCCAAAACTTGTCATTGTTAATTGATTCCTTTTAGTAGATGCAGTATCACCAGGAAGAGGGTTTTTTTGGGAGTTATTTATTATCCCATCACAGTTTCATTTTAAGAAGATACTTTCCTCAGAAAGACCAAACACCTGCCCCCCATGCTTGACAGCTTTACCAAGGGAGAACAGCTGTCAAATGAGTGAGACTGGTAGTTCTATAGAAACCCATAATCTTTTTGAGAAGTATTAGGGATGGATACTCAGCAGTTACAATTCTGTGACAGCTTTAAGTAGCCACCTTTTAGCTGTTTGTTGCCTTGACTAACGCTGGCAGCATAATGAGCTGCTTGGTTCCATTGTGAAACACACTTCGAAAGATTAACGTGTGCAGGATGTCCTCATAGGAGGAAGACAGAAGAGAACAAGAAACCATATAAAAAAAATACCCAACATAAAATTTTGTAGTTTCCTTGCCAATCAGAAAATAAACATAGCTGGAAAGACAATTGGGACACCAAGAAGTGGAAGGGGCAATAAGGAATTTTCTGGCAGAAGATTTAAAAAATACCAACAAAACATAAATAGATTATGACACATCAGTTCATATTTTTCCATTGAGAAAACACAGTCCCACCTACTCAAGTTTCTGAAAGAAATATGCCAGCTTCTGAGTAGCTGAAATACCAGCTTTTGATCATATTTCTTGTGATACATTCTTTATATCTTAATAGGACATAGTGACTGTGGTGATTTGTTATCATTTAAATGAGGCACGTTCTTCATTGCAAATAGCAGCTAGTTTTCTGGTAGATGCCTTTTATGGTGCACTTGGGTTTTAATGCTTCCTCAATAATTTCCTTTGTTGCAGCTTAAAAAGGCAAAGACTGGCGTGCCTCTCAGTTTCTAGGTAGCTGAGCTGAGTCCGTGAGGGGGGTTTCTTTGCAGGGTTTCCAGAGTGAAAGGGGGATGAAGTTTCTTGGCCATTTAGAATGTCTAATTCTTTGGACCTTGAACTTATTTTTCACATCTATTCAGACTATAGATTCCTCACATGTATGTTTTTTTCCCTTACTAAAGATAGTGACTTCAACTGCAAGTTGTACATGGAAAGGTAAAAGAACTTCACAGCCCCCTGAGTATCAGAGACTAAAGTGTTTCATATCCATAGTGTTCTTCAGGCTGTAGGTTTATGTAGAACTGCATTTAAATATTAAGAATGGCAAGAAAGTAGCTGAGACTTGACTGAAAACACAGGGATTTTGCTTTTTTCTTGTTTCCACTTTTTCAGAGTTGCAGAATTTATTAATGTGTGATATTTATTTTAAAATTTTTATAGTACTTTTCTTCCCTCCGCCAAGCCCTCAGAGACACAGCTGTCTGCCCTGTAACTTTCACTGTCATCGTTAGCGCTCCGTTATCTCCCCTGGCTGTGTGAGGGCTTTAATCTTCCATGAAATTGATGGTGGTGATTGCTGCTAAAGCTGTAAAGGAAAAACATCCGTTCACCTTCGTGTGAAAATGGATGATTAACGAACTCTAGAATATTTCCTCTCGGCTCTGAACTGAGTAAGTAAGGCAGAGTACCTCAGGGCAGTCTAATTTCCTGGCTTGATAATAGACTGGGAAAAGAGCCATTTGTTGTCTTCAGGGTTGTCCATATATGGACAAATCTTTTGCCGGGGCTGAGTGAGAACAGTCATCTTTCAGGAAAGAATAGAATGTTACAGGATTTTAGGAAACAAAGGTTTTACAAGCAGAGATCTGGCTTAGAATAATGGAGGATGGTTTGCTTCAACACGCTTCAGACCGGCACAGGCTCGGGTTTGTATCCTGGAAGTGTTTCAGAGCATGGCAGCTCTACATGTTAAGTTTACCCCAGTTGTTTGGCAGCCTTTGCGATGAGGACCGATGGTGATGTCGGTGTAGGTGACCTGCAGACTTTCACTGCCTTTTTATTTAGTTATGGATTAGAGATTAAAAAGACATTTGAGGTGAAGTTAAATACAAGAAAGATTATTTGAGTCTTTCACCATCTGTGGCCCAGTTGTATGCTTGTTTATCATTGTATGAAGACCTTTAAGAGTATCCCTTAATGATTTGGAGAATCAAGCTGATCATTATCACTCAGGGGATCCAAGAATAGCTGATTAATTCTTGAGTTGGCTGCAGAATCGTGGTATTTTCTACTCACTTGAAGCAGGGTTTATGTGGGGTCCCCCCTGTTTTTATTATGAAATACAGACTGTGTGTGTAAGCAGTGATTATTTCTGCATTTTGTCCTGTGACAGACTTGAGGACAGGAAGTGGGTGGGGGAGAAATGCATCAAACTCATGGTTGAAGGATTCTGTTTTAACCCTAATCTAGTTTCAACTGGTTACAATATTTTACATACATCTTTGTTCCAGGTGTAGTTAAAAAGACGTTGATTTCTAAAGAATAGGGACTGTAGAAAGAGTCATAGATTTCTAGTAAGGGACTTTGTTTAAGACTTGTCCCAGTGATTGTGTTGTCAAGACCACAGGCACCCTGTTTAGGACACTGATTTACTTCTGACCTAAGGGAGATTCAACAGGTTACAGGATAGCAAATTATGTTACATTGCTCTGGAGATTCTTGTAGAGTTGTTGATATTCTTGAAGACGATTACATTTTTGCACATTATAGTTCAGACCAGCTTTAACTTTTTTCTCTCCTACCTGTTGTAGGGGAAGTCATATGAGAGAATGAAGGCATGATTTTTTTTTTTTTTTTAAAGGGTAGTGGGAAAAAAAGCAGCTGATGTGCTTTAGGCATTACTGAAAGTTTCAGCTAAACTTCTTACACAGAAATGAAATATTGTACAGAAATTGTTACAGATTGCTTAGATTTGATAGATGCTTGTAATGGAATAATTTTCTTTTTGACCATAGGGAAATGCCGTTAAATATTTTTTATTGTTTTAGGGATTAGGTCAAAAAAGGTTATAAAAATATTGTTGGCTACTGAAAGTATTAAGGTTACAACAGAGGGAGGAAAGAATGGGTGTAGAGCAAGACAGCAACTGTTATCCTGTCTTTGAGACTAGGGTGTGTTAAGTGCTATCAAGAAACAGTATCAGGATTGACTGTGTTACTGGGTAAGACATCAAATAATGTAATGCAGTTTCCATAATATGGGTGTAAATATGTGGGATTCTGTGACTTAACACTCTTCAATCAACAGGAGATTGATGTGGCCTCACTGGCCTAAATTTTTAACCTTACATTTTTTCCATGATGTGGGGAAAGTATTTCACTTTTTTTATATGCTTATTCTGAAAATGGATGATTTTTAATTTGTATTTTGTGGGGTTTTTTTTCTTTTTTTTTTAATTGGGGAGGGGATAAAAAAGGTTTGCTTCTCTTTGCCTTTTAAGCTTAGCAGCGAGTGCTTCAGTTTCCTGATCATGTTACAGTGCTTTCCTCTTACAGAGCTGACTTAGAACCTTTGTACAAATCTTCAGCTGTGAAAACTATCATTGCATTTTCTTGTATTTATTATTAAGTGGGGCTAGTTTAGGCCTTTTCCTGTTTTTACTATTACAGTTTTTGCTGAAAGCAAAAGGCAGTGCTGCAAAGTTGTTTCTTCTTACTAGTGCCTCCTTTCTGCAATACCTAATCCCCTATTGAAAGCAAGGTCCCAGTCTGGATCTATAGCAAACACTGGACCATTTTTTCACTAGGTGAAAGGTTTGGGTTAGATTAGGTTCAGCTAAGAGAAATGGACTGAGCCAGATAAAATGAAATAATTTTCTTTACTCATTCATTAAACAATTTTGTTAGACAGGAAGGTTACAGTAATAACTTAATTTTTCAAGGAGAATAAACATGAAAACATACATGAATAAAGGTAAAATAAGGTGTAAGTTAATTTTATTTTTACATTTCACTTAATTTTATGCTTTTCTTCAGAAACTGGACTAATACTTGGCTTGCATTACTTAGGCCAGTTAAATGGTGTATTAACCAATACTGTCTTCAGTGCACCGCTAGCCTGAGCTTTGCAATGAAAAGCATGTTTTGCAATAAAAGCATGCTTTTATTTAGCATGAAATATAAAATTTCGTGGCATGTTAGTGAGAACATGTTGAAGGATAGGATAAGATTTTAGATATTTTTTCTGATAAAAAAGTAGCCATATTAACCATCTCCATCTGTCCTATATATATATATATGTTTCTGCACTGCATGTAGTACTTTCTAAAATCCATTTTCTTCTCTCCTTGTCAATTTTACTCTCTGTAATCCCTCTCTCCTTTTATTTTGTAAGATTGCTTTTTGACTGTCTTGTTTCCAATGATCGCCCAGCTGAAGTGTATTCTATTCCCTGGCTGTTGAAGTGGTACTAAGTTTTTCTTTATTCAGATAGCCTGAGAACTTCCTCCTCTCCAGGCTGACACAGGCTCACTCCTGCTCTTCTTCATCTGTTTTTTTGGCGTCACTGCTGCACTTCATGGCTGGTCTGCTGGAGCCTCAGTCTTGGTTTGAAAGAATGAGAGTTAGATGATGGTGTGGATTGCCTGCACGACAGATTGCTCCAAATGTTTACTCACACAGCTAGTTTAAGGAGAAAAGGAACAAAGTCATGGGGAATTTGCTCAGGAAAAGCATTTCAGATGGTGGGCTGAGTGAGAAAGGGTAAGAATTGGGTCACTGAGGAAGTGCTTTCAGCCTAGGTCTAAGGAAGACTTTGACCAAGTGGAGAGAAGGGCAGGCATTTAGGGAAGATTTATTTGTTCAGGTTACGAAGAACCACTGACAATTTTCTTGTATTAGAGGCTCTGTTCTATCTGATTTATGGTGATGGAGTACTAGATTGCCCATTGCTGAAATTTCTATCTGCTGGATTGTTCTTCCATGTCTGAGACAGAAATTCAACATTAAGTGAAGTACTGTGACTGGGACCATGTCCACATTAATATGTTCAGGTCAGAAAGGTGATTTAAAGGTGACTGTCCTAGTTGTTTTCATTTGTTCTTGGATCACATCAGAAAATGTCCCAACAGGGCATCCATCCTTTAACTGGGTTATTTCAGACTAAACAAAACTGGGGTGTGCACTACAGCATTTTCTCTTAAGGAGGTTTGGTGTATAGGACCAGATTAGATAGAGTTTGAAATAAAATTAACTAAACATTAAAAGTATGCATGCTGTAATCACCCACCTACTTTGGTCTGTAAATCTACTCCTGGGCAAGCTGTGCTAATGTAGGCAGAGACCTGATTGGCAGCTCGTTCTATAAAAAGTCAACAGTACCAGAGGAATCCTTTACAGTAGTTGTGCTGGTAGCAAAATGGGGAACCCAAGATGTATGTCATGCACTGAGTGATGTTTTACATGCATCTAAGTGTCTAAAAAATTACTTTGAAGACCAGGGTCTGCTGATCAGCTTTGGCAAAAGATGGTGGAAGTACTGTGGAATATTGATGTAAGAATATTTTATGACCCATTGAAAGGAACTCGGATGGATGCAGATGAATTGTTTTACTGTGGGCCTATTCAATCTGTTCATGATGAATGTGTTTGTAAAACATGGCTAAGGCATATATAAATTGTACTGTTTTGAAGTGCTATCTTGGGTTTTGGTGATTTATTAACGTTATGAATTTGATTCTGCTGAACTGGTCTGACTTGCAAAGAAAATCAGAATTTTTATTCTGCTGAGGAACAGCATTGTACATAGTGTCGGATTTAGTTATGGAAAGTGCGAGTAAGTCTGGTTATAAAAAAGTCCAATCTACTTGCAAAACACAAATGACAAGAGAGGAACATTGTATTCTTCCCCACACTTAAATACTAGTGTGTCACTGTTCTGGTTTATAACTCATTTTGTAGACTAATCCCTTGGTTTTGGTTCTTTTTATATTTATATTAATACTGAATCTGACAGAAGAGTCCTAATATAAACCATATAATATGAGTTTTTTTACAAAATTTGTGAATGTTGGCTTTTTTCTTTGTTCTTCTGTATCTAGCCAAGTGCATATTTTCCTAGCCTCATAATGGCTAATGGACAATCCTTTGTCCCCTTTTTTGATTATCTAACCTTTTTAAAATAGCTTCAGTCAGAAAGAACTGAAGGACTATACTTTGTGAACTGTGTGTTCCCAGTCCTGTACTCCTCACACAGAGTGTAAATTCCAGTGGTATGTTTTAATTGTGACTAGATCTTTTCTGTTATCTTCAGACTCTCCTTCATGGTTCACTTTGCTTTCTCTCATCTTTGTTTATTAGCGTTGTTTCTGGTTAGGTAAGCTAAATGAGCATCATTCAAAGTTTGGTTTTTAAATTGGCTGCTGTAAAAGAGTTAGTATGGTGTGGAAAAGCAAGAGGCCAATTTTGATCTTCAAACTTCCTGTTCAGCAGTGCACATTGTCACTGGCCAGTCATAAGAACATCCATGTTTCCAAAGTTAAAGGAAACTGAGCAATGCACCCTCTGTTGAGGTCTGTGCTGATACCAGTTTAATTAGGTTTCTATTTGTCCTAAGACCAATCTGATTTGATATCTGATGCTACTGATCCATGGAACATTTGTTAAGTCTAACAAGAATTTATATTTGCTGTCAAGAAAGTGTGTGTTTCAGCAATGGAGCACAAAACCAGTATTACAAAAAGTATGATCTGAACCTCTCTTTAACTGAAGTTTGTCATGAAGGTTTTCCTGACTCTCAGGAGCTGGGGTGAATGTTTTGGTGGCTATTTCTAGGTCTGATGCAATGGGCCATTCTTACATCTCTGCATGGCATGGGGAGATGGATGTTCATAGGATGGTCCTTGTTTGGGATTTAATAATTTGTGTTTTGATAAGTAGCCTTTTTGTTAGATTTGTTGGAAAGTCAAATAAGACAAAAAAAAAAAAAAAAGCAAAAAAACCCCCAAAGCATGTGTTTTAATTGACTTATTGGTAAATACTGTTTTTCATTTCCCCTTCTTAGTAAATCACTGGTTTTACCTTCATCAGGTGCAGCATGTTCTCCTAATGCGGTTTTAAGTTGCCATGGTCACAGTTATTTGCAAGTGTTTTATTGAGTGATAACAAGTTGCTTTTCTGTCTTGCAATTTTATGTATCTCATTGCTAACACTGTAATCATCTGTAGCACTAACAGTGCACGGGCAGAAACATATTAAAGTGTGGTGTTATCTCACTTTTTTTTTGGTGTAATTCAGGGAGTATCGTGTACATGACATTTGTATTGTGTTTTGGTAACATTAGGAGGTAAGTCTGTGTGTGTTGTGGCTTTTGTTGTTTTGTTCTTTTAAGCCAAGTAATTCTACTATAGCAACATTAGTGGTTTGTTAGTTCTTTTTGGTATCCAGAGATTCTGATGTGAAGATGGTTTAGGATGTGAACTGTGCAAACACTTGTAATAAAATGTAATAAAACATGCAATAAAAGCTGTATATATATGATAAAAGCTGTACCTGTGTCCATGTGAGCAAAGTTATCCAAGGCTGCCTTTGACTCCAACAATATAAGCTAAGTAGCTAGGAATTTTTGAATTTTAGTGGTGCCATGTGGCTCATATAGAGGACACTGGCAGCAGTGTTTTAACCACAGATAAGGTAATGTTATTAATTGGTCTTTTGCACAATATTGCTTACAATTGTACTGTGTTGGTACTTTTTAACTGGAGTGCTGTCTTGTCTGTTTGCATACACTGAAAGCATGATAAAAATGTGGATTGTTGTACAAGGTTCTGGACTACTAGCTGGAAAAACAACAGAGTGGAATTCATGTGAAGCAAGAAATGTGATACAACACTGTACATGTGCACATAACAGACATAAACCACACCAAGATGTAGGATTTGTGTGTTTGAGCTTGTTTAATGTACATTTCTCTAGAGCTCATGTTTTATTCATTATTCTTAAGTCGTTCTTGAGGCAGCACCATTCTTGCTGTCAACTGCAGAAGACAGAGCTTCTAGGCTGCACTTGACCATTCTCATGAAAATAAATGTAAGCAAAAAATATATGTTGTTCTTTCTTTGTGAGCTGTTATAGAAGAAATAGCCACTGAAATGTTAGGTTGTTATTTAAGCCTCTACTCCCATAAAACTGATTTTAACTGAGGGGCTGGGGTGTTGGGAAGGAAGCAGGAGGGAGGTTAGGTTACCTGAAGATGATAGATGCTTATTTCAGTCTACCTTCAGGTCTAGGGTGTTTGCACATGCTGGTTTCAAAGCAGATTGATTATTGTGAGGAGTTTGCAGGAATGATGCCGGAATAAATGCATACATAAATCATCACAGGATAATGATATTTAACCTGTGATGTAGTCTTGATGCTTTATGTGTTTTGGTGATTTATATACTTTGTGTGCTTAGTAATTCTGGAAGGGTGTAAAGCTCAGTTTCAAGTTCTTCTGATGAGATCTAAAAGTGCCACCTGGGATAGCATGCTATGATGGTGTTTCCAATAGAAATTTTGAAGCATACAAGCTATAGATTTATCAGATAGAAGGAGGATTGCTGTTTTAAACAGTAATCTATATAACATAAATTACAGATTTAAAGAAAATAATTTAAAAACACAGTTGAATATGTGGTTATAACACTTGACTGACTTGCATTTTTGTAGAAATCCTAATTTTGTTTTCTTCAAATGTAGTTAAAAAGAAAGGATGACTTAAAACATCTCTTGAATAGTTTAGCTGTTGCATGGCAGGTGTTGAGGTCACACTTCCATAGAGCTCAGTAGGTGGGCACTGCTGTTTCTTTCCACATGAAAAATGTAATTTGTGGGCTGGCTAGGACAGCCTTTAGGATCATGTAATATGTGGTCACATTGCCAATAATGTTACCATTGGCTCAGGAAAGGCTTGAATGATGAGACTTAGTTTACTCTACCTTCTGAACTCTGGCATTTCTCAAGTGAGAAATGATGACATAAGATTGTGGGTTTTTTCCTTAATTTTCCTTTAAAAATAGAATAAAAAAGATGAACTAGCAAAATTTAATTATTTTCCCATTGCAAAAAAATAAAAACCATCTATCCAACTTGTAAAATGGGGCCTCTTAAATTAGTTAGTTAGCATGCCTCTTAAATTAGCAGCAGCATTGTTTGCTAATAAAGGTTGTAAAGTGAAGCTTCAACCCAAGCAAAAGTGAGGGGAAGCTGAGCAGAATGTTATAAAGTGAGGATTTCAAAAAGAGCTTGTTCTACCACCCTTTGAGGCTAAATAACATACTTATAAAATGGAGAGTTACCAATTTTACTGTTATTTCTGTGGAACTGAATGTTTTTCCTGAGGCTAACCATACCTTGGGAACATATTTAATGCAGGTGGAACATGAAGGTTCTGGGACAAGTGTTCTGAGCATACTCAGAATGTCCATTGATAGTTATGAATGTCCCTTGATTACTGTTTAAACATATCTGGGGAAGTCTTCTTGCATAGCTGGGTGTCACTCTCATTTATGTTGTGATCCCTGTTCCTATTTTTAATTCCATGAGGCACTAGAACTAATTAGATAAATGTGCAAATGAGTAGGATTTACTGAATGGGGATAAATTTGTACAATTTTTGCTACTGTAGAATGCTGCACTGGTTTTGTGTTCAGGATAAGTTCCACTGAATTAAACTGAGTCACAGAAAACTTTTATTTAAACTTTGTGATTTATGAAGTGATGATTTTAAATAATAGTGTTGAGCAGTCTTACCTATAAAGACAGATGCTCTTATACAGTTATTGGTTTCGGAAAATTTATTAAATGTAGATTTTATTTTTATTTTGATAAATCACCTAGTTTACTGATTTAGCAGTAATTATGGTAGTAATAATTATATGTATTATAGCTTGCTTGTTTTCATTGAGCTCTGTGAGGACAAATATCAAAAAGAAAAGAAAAGAAGCTAGACAGCAGTTGGACCACTGAGACCTTGCGCTTTGATGTTTTAAGGCAGCCTGAGAAATACTTCAAGCTAGCATGTGCCAGCATGGCTGCTGAAAGACTTGGTGCTGCTGCTTCTGAGATCTCTGCTTCCTAGCTCAAGGGAGGGCAAGGGAAGACATTTCCCCAAGGAGGGAAGATGTGCCTAGGAACTACAGGGAGGACTTTGTCAGGAAAGAAGTGAATAGCAGGGAGAAGAGGAAGAGGTGTGCCAGAGATGCCGATTTGTGTCAGATCACATTATCTGTTGAGCTGGCCTCGGGCTGGGCAAAGTTAGGGTTGGTTGGATGCTAAATGAGACAACAAGTGATTAATTAGCCCCATGAGACTGAGCAGTGGGATTGATAAAGCTTTATTCCACTCTGGTTTTGTCTGGTGGCTGGTCCCCCTCTATTGATGCCTTTATGTGTTTTAAGGATTTAGCCATTTTTGCAGCCATTTTCTCAGTGGAGGCACAGATATACCCTCTTTTTTACCAAGCTGTTTTAGAGTGATCTCATTTGTGTTAACCCCCTGAAAGAGATGAATATTTTCATTGCAAATGGACAGAACTTTAAATATCTTTCACATTCATGTGAACATTTGCATCTATATTTTCATTATCAAATTTGCTCATTTCTTTTGGAAATCATACAAAACTAGTGTTGTTTCACATGGATTACATGTTCTCAACTTAGTATCTCTAGAGGTACCTCTTCCCCACTGTAATGCTTTTGGCCTGTGTCCCCAAATACTTTTTCTCCCATGGGCCTCAGCAGCCATGTGGAGAAGATGTGATGTGACTGATGGTGTGGGTTGACTGGCTGCCAGTGTGCTGATTGATTAAATCCTGGGCACGCAAGAGAAAAGCTGAAGCTCTTTTAACCATGGGCTTGCCAGTTTACCCAGTTGCCAGTGGTCATAAAACTTTCAGAAATGTAGTTATTTTTGGATAACTCTTGTCCTGTGCTGGTTTTAGTTGAAATTGGCTCATAAGTCCAGAAGCTGTTATGGGAAAAAAGCAGAGAGGCTGATGATCTGGCCAGTCAGGACCGGAGGTGTGAACACTGTGGAGCCTGGATGTTTTCTCCTCTAGACTCCTGCAGTGGCTCTAACTTACACAAGATGTTTCCAGACTGGCATAAGTCTAGCAGAGTGAATCCAAAGTTCATTCTTTCTTTTTGTCTCTGCTTTAAACTCCCATGTTTTGGCATTCAAATCCCTGATCTCAAGTTGCAGGCACAGTGCTGTCACTGCCTTCCTGCCTGGGAAGGTACCGTGGCAAACTGTGGGGCAGCAGGCTGCCTGCCTTCCTGTGGTGCTGTGTGGATGTGAGTGTGATGCAGCATTACTAGTAAGAAATGCATTTATCCTTCGTGGTGTGCAACCCAGTGTACTGAGAGGGGTGGCAGCATGTTACTTTCTGAGGACTTGTATAGCGCGTGAGCAAATGAACTGGACTTCTGTTAGCTTGAGAGGTAAGTCTGTTTGCAATCCTGTTTTATTCACCATTCCCACTGTTGTTTCAGTGCATTTTGTGTTAGTGACAGAGGGCTCTTTCAGGCAAAAGCTGTTGGTGATTTGTAATGTTTAATAACATATTGATGACGAAGGAGAATCACAGTGCACACAGCTGATGGAGTGAGGTGCCTGGGAGTCTAACCCTTTTCAGGATGCTATGCAGTGGTGGCCACAGAAACGGGGCAGTGGAAGGGAAATGTGTTGCAGGGAAGGAGATGTGGAAAGAGGAATGAGTGCAAAGTGGATTTGTAGGGGGAAAGAGTTTTGTGCTAAGGATTCAACATCGATCCTATGCATTTTAGTGAGGTTTCTTTAGTGTGGATCTGCTTCAATTCTGTGCATTATAGTACCCTTGGTCTTCCTGGAGTGCATCTTCTGGTGTAGCTCAGCCTACAGGGAAACCTCCATGCATGTGCTCTTAGTCTGTTCAGCCATGGGGACCTGCCATGAGTGGGGTACATGGGGATAGTCACTTTGGAAGCAAACTTCTGAACCAGTTACGAATGAATAGCCTGCTAGCAAGATGCTAACATGGTTATGCCCCCTACAGCTGCTGCTGGCGTGTTTAAAGAGCACTTTGACTCCTTTTTAAAAAAGAGGAATAGTTTTTGTTAAAAAAGTTCCAAGTTTTGGTAGCTGTGAGAAAACCAAAGATGAGTGTCAGTGGTGGGTGGGCCTCAGCAGCAAAGTTGGTCCCAAACTATAAGCACAGCAACCAAATGACAGGTTTTGACAGATATTTACAACTGGCAGAAGATTTAAAAAAACAAAAAAAACAAAAAAACAAGGCCAAGTGAGGTGCAAAGGGAAAAATGCTACTAAAAAGGAAAGGAAAAAACCCACAGGGCCAGAAAGATCTTTACTGGATGGAAAAGTCAGTCCTCCATGTGAGGAGAAAAGAGCTGTTGCTGAGTTACTCCATTCATAGCCATGGTGTCTCCTAAAGAGAGGTTACCTAGCTCTGTGTCAAAAGCAAGGAGTTAGCTGCTTTAGAGAGAAGAGTAGAGCTGGTCAGCTGAATGATATGAATTATCCACTTTTCTAGGATTAAAAATTTTGGCATTGCTTGTAGTGACTGTGGGATTTAAAGTGAGAAACCTTTGTTAATAAGAATGCCTCACTGACTCATTTGTGACTGAGAGTTTTTTTGTTGGTTTTTTTTTTTTTGCCTGAAGTGGGTTCAGTTCTTGCTGTTTGCAGGAGAAATTCAATGGCTTTGGAATTTATAAATTTTTCCCTTTCAATTTCTACAAGGTCAGTGAAAGGTGTATCTCAAAATTTGCTGTTCAAGGTTTGCTTCTTCATATTTTTTCCACTTCAAAATAAAAAGGAGAGGTAAAGCTAGCAAATGGCCTTGCAGCTTTTTCACTCCAAAAGAGATTTCTGTCCTTGCACACTTTTCTTCCTCCTGCCTGTAGACAAGAGGGAGCTTTGCCTACTCACTTGACTGACCTGTCACTTCCATCACTGACAGTTCTCTACTTTTATGTGGAGATTAATGAATAATTTGTTATTTCTTCTGTCAAACTTGAAAGCCTTGGAGGAACAAAGGACACTCTAAGCTTGTAGTCATGCAGCTTTTGAACATGGAAACCCTTGTAATGCTGATGAGAAGATCTTCAACTGAAGTGGCTGGATCTGGTTTGGCCATTGTATGGCTTGCTTTCTCTTGTGCCTCTAAGAGAACATAGTAGCCTAGCGTAATATCAGAGGCAAGTGTGCTGTTGAATATTGAAGTGGCTAAGATGAAAAATGAGGGCTCAGTCCATCAAGGAGACTTTGCTTGTACTCTTCTAACCTGTGCTCAGTTTCCTTCGTCTGTAGGAACTCGTCCTTGCTCCTCTGCAGGAAATTGGCTCTAGTTGGGTGCTCTCTGGCCTGCACTGTACGTCCACTTCTCCAGCTGCTCATGAGCAAGTGCTTCTACTTTGCCAGGAGAGTCTACTGTGCTGTACAATGCAGAAATGGTACAAAACTGCAGGGAGAGGGAGTGGTATTCTGGAAATGACAGGAAAGAAATTCTGGGAGAAAGGAGAAGCAGTAGAGGGCCACAGAGCTCAGGGAGCAGGACAGCTTGATTGTTTTAGGAGAGAAACTTGTTGAAAGGAGAGGATGAAATCAGGATGTGTGATGTCAACAATCCAAACAGAAGGAGTTAATAAGAGTTGGAGAAATGGACAATTAGTGTTTTTTGGCAAGGATTCCCATTGAAAACTAATATATGTGACTAAAACCAATATTAAATATCAATGAAATGTTAAACATTAAATACTCATTTTCCACATGTTCTGGGGCTCTGTTGAAGCTACTTCATGTGACAATATTTGCTAAACAAAAATAATTCCAGTTTGGGATGTTTAAATCAGGCAGCACTTCAGCTCTTTGCACATCAAAATGCAGCATTTTCTAATGTTTATGGTTACACCTGTTACATGCAGCAGCTGGCAGATGCATTATGTAGAAGCTGATTCTCAATTGTTTAAAATAAAAGTTTGAAATACAAGAATACTTTCTTGATTCTGATATTTATTTTTTTTTGGCAGAGATAGGATGATAGATGGGAGCTGTACTTTAGTGAACGTCTCAAGTTATAATTCATGGTCATTATTTCAGAGGTTAATTTCTGCAGAGTATCCAGAAAAAGTAGGCTTTGCCATGTTGCATCCATGTTTGGTGAGAATCATAGATAATTTTATTTTTTAAATTGAATGAGAATCATTATTTTTCTGAAGATAAGGGAAAAGAAAAGTGCCTTAAATTTGTGTGCCTCAAATCTCAGGCAGGCCTGACCCTGCCTTTTGGCCAAAGAAGTCTGATCAGGGCAGGACCAGATGAGTAATGTTTGTGGTGGTGCAAATCCCTGGTGACCCATTCTGAGCAGCTGCAGTTCCTAATTATTGGAAAACTCAGGTTTTGACTAAGACAACAGCTGGCAGGTTAGTAATAATACAACAATTTAGCATCATCAGCTTGACAATGGCAACAACTTTAAATGTTGACTAAGAAATTTTAAATTCCTTATTCCAGTTTTGCTTGTTGGCTAAATGCAGAAAAAATTGGCAGTGAAGTAAATCCTCTGAATATAATTCACTGTTCAGTGTGTGTTGCTCAGGAGTAGCACAGTAGAATTAATTGGTACTATTCATACTAGAGTGATGAAGCAACTGTTTTTTTTTTCTCCATAGGTTTGTCCAGTCCAGGGAGTTTTGTTCCTTTTGTAAGTTTTGCTTTAGAGTAACATTATATGCTTTATAGAGATGCCTCTGGGGGGATTTTGCTGCACTCCCAAGATAGATGATAAAATATAAGGCATATCCAGCTGTGAAAATAAGCCCCCTAGCCTATTATTTTAAAACTGATCTAATCCAAAAGGTTAAATAATTGAGGGGATTGTGCAACATTCTTTTTTACCAGTGTATTGATTTCAGATACTGTTCTGGTCAAATGCGGATGCTGCTGGTGTTTCAGTTTATAATACTACCTTTCATAAACTTACAACAACAGTATCAAATATACAAGAAAAAAATGGTTGAGATGAGAAAGTATGTAGACAAGATGGTATTTTGCAGGCCAGATGAAAAATAAGTTTCCATACTTTGAATATTATGCCTGAGGTTTCATAATATTTTTATGTGGTCACCTTCTGCATGTATAGATACAAAAGCAGGGTAGAAATTTTATTTTTAAAAAAGTTTGGTATTTTTTAAGGTTATCTTTTATATTTCATGGGGTTTTTTGGGTTGTTTTTTTCTTTTTCAGCCATGGTCATATTTTCTTTTTTGTTGAGTTATCAGAAGTGATGTGAGTGCTATGAGCAGTGTAATGACTCCACTACTACTTCCAGAGTAACAGTTATCCTAATAATCCTGAAAGGACAGTGGGCATCCCATAGCTGTGAGAGGAAAAGATAATCTATTGTGCACTGAGCACAATACAAGAAGAGTATAGCCTGCATCATTTTAAAATAAGAGGTAGAGGACAGACGGGAGATGTAGAAGATAGATACCTTTCATAGATGCTTTTAGTTTTTCTGGTTATTCTGTGATAACTGAATAAATGCTTCTAGACGTTGCCACTAAGATTACACATCAAATTACATGCTCAGTGGCAGTTTGCCACTGCCAGGGGCACTACTGCATATCTAATCTGATGCAGGGTTAGAGGCAGTGTTTTCTTTGCTAACAGATGCATCTATAGAAGTTCTTTAAATTTTAGTACTATACATTTTGCAGTTTATAACAAAAAATAGTACTGCTACTACATAGAAACAATGTTGAACAATGTTTTGCTCAGCCTTACTAACAAGAGTATTAATACATCGTTTTTGTAAGCCTATGTTTTACTTGGACTGCATCTTGTGGAGCAGAGGAACTATAAATATTTGTAATTGGTCTCCTTTGGTTATTCAGTGTTACTGTACTAGACATACATACGAAATTCCTCTTTGTTTTCTTTTCCTTGTGTTAGTTCTATGCTAATCCATCCTTTTGTGATATTTTGGAGAGAACTTTAACCGCTTTTCACAGATAACTACTTTAAAGCTTAAATGGTGTGTGCATCTGTGCAAACTAAATCAGCATACTTCATTCAGAGCTAGTGCAAGAGGAGGACAAATCTACTAGTCAGAGCCATAACTTCTTTGTTTCTGGAAATTGTCTACCATTTCTGAGGATTCCCAGCCTGGTTTGTCAGTGTGCACCAGAACTGTCTTGAAACAAACTTCAGAGATCCTCTGACACTTTATGTGGGATATGTTTATGCTGATAACTGCATAGTAACACCTGTGTGACTGTGTATTAATTTTTTTTTTCCTTCATGTTTTCAGCCTCTCTTCAGTGATACTTCCATGAAAACAGTTCTGTGAGGGTCTGATGCCACAATTCACTCCCACAGCATTGCATTGCATCATTAAATTAATTACAGATGACCACAGACTAAATATTGTTCAGAATTGAACAGCCCTGCATAGTCAGGTATTGAAATTCCAGAGAGCCAAAATTACCTCTGAATCCATACTTGGATCATTCATAGGCAGCTTGTTGCAAGATCAGTCATAAATTGTGCCTGAGTGACACTTTCAATACTTACAGCTTTTGAACAGAAGGTAGGGAAAGAGCAGGGAATGTTGTTTACATACTGAAACTGAAATAGGTGTTACTGCTTTCATACGAACCTGCTGAATATGTTGGTATTTTATGGGTTGTGTGTAGTAATATGTACTGCTAAGGTTAATAGTAAAAAAAATGGAAATCCTGGAATTGAATAGTTTCTGTTGTTGAAGGAGTATTGGTTAGGCCAAAGACATTTAAGTGAAATATAAAACCTGTTGGTTATCGTTCACAGTTAAACATTGATCTCAAGTGTTTATAGCAGATGCGTCATATCGGAAAATGTTACTTCTTTTCAGTCACCAAGTGTACAGACTAGCAGAGTAGTGACAAGCTTTGGTATTCATGTGCTGAAAAAGGAAAAACAAGGGCAAATTTTATAGCCAGAAAATCACAGATTAAGCAGCTGCTTAAAATAAAATTTATACCAATTTATGAATTATGTGAGCTGTGTAAGTAGTGAAGAGGGAAAACACTTTCCATGATATTAAATGACATTCTTATGTTAAGTGCTTCTAAATAATATTTGTGTAATTTGAGTAGTTCTGATTCCTAGTCCTTTATTATTGCTAACTATTTTCATTAAATGTTTGAGTCTAGTTAGCTTTTAATAACTATATGAGGAGATAACCTTGAATAAGATAATAATATTAAATAACTTAATAAAATTAAGTTTTTATTTAGTATCTTAGAGGAGTCTGAACCTAGCATGCAGCTTTTTAAACATAAATAATCTATGTTGTAGGACAGTAGCAGTTGGTCATTACTAAATTTAAAAGGCTAATGACTAAAAAAAAAAATAAAAAATAGCAGTGAATTCAACTGACTTTAGCCTTGTACATATGATAGGCGTTTTTGCAACCTGAGACAGTAACAACTTATTTGATTAAACTGACTGAAATAACTGAGTCTGTCTGCTTTGCTTTTATATTCTTCCTTGCTTGATTGAACTGTGGAATTTATCACCACAGATTCATCACAATATTCAGCAGCCACTCCTCTATGTGAAAGATTTCCAAGAAAAAAACTCAAAAAACCATAAAAACAAGTGAATGACAGTGAAGATCACAACTCTCTTCATTTGTTACACATGTTTTTCTGGTCTATTACTACTGTCTTTTAACACAAAGGCCATCTTACAGGTGGAAAATGAAGGCATTTAAATCCACTTTGTGAAATGTAGCCACAAATGCCACATTTCTGTGCTAGGATGTCTCTCCTTAGAATTCCAGTTTTTTTTTGGTTTGTTTTTTTTTTTTTTAAATCGCTTTCACATCACAAAATAAACCTAAATGGAAAACAAACTGTCCCTCCTGACAGTGGGTCTGAAGAAGTCCCTGATGGGTACCAGAACGGGACATGTGGAATTGCTGGTTCCTACTGAGTGGTTTGGCCTTTAGAACTTCCTCAAGACCTCATGGGAAAATGATGTCAGAAGGGGAAATGGAATTTTTTTCTCTAGAACAAATCTATTTTTATTAACAAAAATATAATTGAGGCTTCATCATGGTTTCCACTCAGAGTTTCTGGTTTAAATGCTCATTGCTCTGTAAAGCTTAGTGCTTTTTAGGTAAGCAATTCCCAGGCTTTTCTAGTGCCTGAGAATGGTTATTTTGGGGTTATTTTGGGACTTTGCATTAATACGGTTTTCTGAGGGAGAAGAAAAACAGGAAAGTATGACTGACCTTTTAATTTTATTATTTTTAATTTTTTTTAATTTGAGCAAAACTTTATGTCTAATGTTGAAACTTCAACTTACTAAGAACATGATGCTCAAGTGTTTCAGGTCTGACCACTACACAAACTTTGAAAACTGCTTTATGTGCAGGATTCCTATTGAAGAATTATTAGGTGTATAAAGTGAGTAGCTGGAGAGGGTCTGCTGCTTACATGTTTCAATAAACTTGTGTTTTCTTGTGTCACATCTCTTGATCATACAGTAACAAAGGATAAAATCATGCTAGCATGGTCTAAAATTGTGTTTTTGATTGGTTATTTGAGGTCTTACAGAAATAAATGTGCACATGTAAATATTCTGGGTGGTTTTTTTAAACAAGCTTGACTAAAAGCAGATAAGATTCTCACTAGTGGAGCTCTGTCTGGAAACTAAAACTTATTTTTCTAATCATTCATTTGAATACTTGAGGTAACATTGAGTTTGACAGTATTGGTAGTTGTTGTGATGTTTTGGTTTTTTGGGTGTCTGCTCCCTTCTCCCCCTCTTCCAAAGGCAAGTGTACTTTATTTTACCATTTCTGAAAAGAATTGAGCTGTTTATCTGTAAGTCTGGTCTTTGGAGGTTGCAAATGTTTTGATAAACTTGTTGTGAAGAATGAAAGTTGGAATTGACAGAAAACGGCTTTTTCTGACACAAGCAATCTTCCAAATTGTCAGTTGAGGATCTAATTTCAAGTTAATGAGTTGAAAATAATTTCATCTCTCCCAAAAGACTTGAAAATACTGGATCCTCCTGCCAACTGCAGGGTTTGTTTCTCACTCACTGTGTTTTAAGTGCTTCTGCCCTCTCCTTCTGCAAGGCCTCTGACTACTTCAAGGAGAGGATTTTTTACAAACTATAGTGGGAGTGGAGCCAAACAGCCACATTATTTTAATTAAATAATGTTGCAGCTTTTAATTTTGAAATGTTAATTGAAAGGCTTTCTCCTTACATGAGTAAAGCCTAAAGGGTTACTGTTTTCCTCTAACAGCTGCTCACATCACTCCTACCTAGAGGATGGAGAATTGCATTCCTTTTGCTGATTTAGTTTTACCAGAGCTGCCAGTTGCAGCAGAGAGACTCAACTGTGAACATTGACATGTGACCTCAGAAGTTATTACGTTTGTTTTAATTAATTTCTTTGTATTATAGTTTTTCTTTAATGTGGAAAGTTCACTTGAGCTCTTGTTTTATGTTTTAAATAATTATTTAAAGAGCATTCCTTCTCATTTTCTTGTGAACTATTGGCAATTCTTTCCAAGAAGTGTGGTCTAGTTGTGTTTCTGTAAGGGGCTGTGGATTAAAACATCATGATTTAAATCTGTGGATCAGAGAAGAAGATTTATTTGGGATTTAAATGTATGATTTTGGGATTTGGGGGCTGAACATTGGGGTAAAGGTAAAAATATGGTATGACTAATTGGAGAACACATGAATTTGAGGCTGTAATTATTTAGTATATAAAAATATGAGCAAAAGAAATTGTGGCCTCAAGAATGTGGCTTCTGTGGCTATGTTGCCACACTAATTTATTTCAGACACTGCAACAGTACTGCTCTCAAGGTGGACTCCAACTTTGTATTTATCAAAGCTAAATTTTTTTAATTATCTTACCTTGTTAATGACAAAACATTAGTAGAATAGTAATAGATAGAAATAATTTTTTTACTGTTTTATGCTAATGTTTTTTTAAAATTATATACCTTATTCTTTTTTTGCAAGCATTATCAGTAATGGGTTATAGGACTGATTAATAGAAGACCTTAAGAATGCAAACTGGAGCATAATTGTTGTCAAATACAGACTAGGTAAAATTATAACTTTACGTACCTTTCCTCCTAATTATTAAAATGCATAAAACAAAACACAGTTTTATTTAGGCATAATCTTTGTCTCTTAACATATGCTGCAGGTGATAATTTTTGGTATGCAAGTGGGAACATTTGTGTAGGAGAAGGTTTATTAAAAGGAGTCTAAAAGTCTCTAAGTGTAGCTAAGCACATATGCTTAGAACTTAATAAACTTAGATAAGTGTAACAAGCAGCTTTCCATTCCTTGCTGGGGGCTGGAGTCAGCCTTGACTTGGAACTGAAAGTTATAACTGATACAATATAAGCTCAAACTGAGCTATTTTGAATAAAGCACAGTTTGCAGTACATGTGTTGCATTAACATTTTGGGCCTGGGAAGGACAGAGTATACAGCTTAGCTGAAGGTAAAAGCTATTTGTGCATTCTCAGGTTCTGGCCTTTGCTTGTACTACATCAGTTAAATCTACTTGCCTCTTAAAACTCTTGTATTTACTGTGTTCTCTGTTGTATTGATAGAACTGTGAAGGCAGGATTCAGAGATGGTTTTCTTGTGGCTCCTTAAATAATTTCAGAATGAGGATGATGAGCCAAGATAAATCTCGATTGAATGAGTTTTTAGAATTATGCAGAGAATATGCTGTATAATATTTGAGCTGTATTTACAAACAGCTGTCTTTGGTGTGTTTCATTTGATTCACCGTTATATGTGTAAAAATGCCTGCACACAGTAGAAATACGACTATCTCTTAGTTCCTCAGTCTTCCAGACATTGAAATCTATGCCAACCTATGGCTAAACTCACATGGAATTACTAAGTTGTATGTTTGCCTTGCCTGCTTTTACCAGGTTATTCTGTCATCAGTTTTTCCACATTTCCCAAATGTCCAAGCTCTCTTTGCCCCTTATAGTAGGCAGAAATAGATCTATCTATAAAGGGGTGTGTCTTAATGGATGAATTGAGTTGGCATATGAAGTCAATGCTGTGACCAGCTTGAAGCATCCATTAAAAGTTTGCATGAATGTCTGGGGGCTCCTTGGGTCTTGCCACTTGCATGACTGTGGTCCCTTAGAGAGGCCAAAACAAATACAGGCATCTCTTTCCCCCAACACTCCATGCACATTTGTCCTCACCAGACCTCCAATCTGAGTAGTTACATGCTACTTTCTCAAGGTTGTCAACACGTTTGAAAGGATCATCTAGACACTTTTCAAACGTTCCCAGCTACAGATGCTTGTGGCTTGCCTTGAAATCCTGTTGGATAAACCACAGACACTTGAGCCTGGGGCTACTCCTTGAAACATGCGTGACAAATCTGTTGATTACTTCTACCTAATTGTCATTCAGCTTAAAGAAACAACCCACAAACCAAAGGCAAACCACCAGATTTTTCAGGTCTGAAAGGTTATTTAATTTTATTGCAGCTGGAAGGTTGACACCTGGTGCAGGCAAGGCCCTACTTTCTGTCTGTCTGGAGAAGCAGAAGAGCACTGCTGCAGTGCGAGGGGAGCCAGACCTTTCAGAGGAAAATCCTTGCAGTCATCCTTTTGGATTATCTGCCCCTGCCTGATTCATGAGGAAGGGCCTGAATAAGAAACAAAGCCGGGGGAATCCCAAGTGTTTCCTCTAAGAGTGAGGCTGCGTTTAAACCCAAAAAACCCTGATATTACTACAGAACTACAATATTGCACTTTTGTGGCTAGTTTCACTAGGTGAAGTTCTTAAATTTCCTGTTTAAAAATACTTTAGAAAGCTTGCAAGATTTCTTATTTTAAACTTGTAGATGAACAGTCATCTTCGTAGAACAATTTTGATCCCTTTCACAATTCCAGTACTGCTGTAGACATTTGTGTGTGGGAGTAGCTTAAAATTTCTTAGGTATGTGAATATGCCTACTGAAGTCAGTAGTACTTAAAATTGGACATGTTTGCAGGTTTTGACTTCTAGGCTTCAGCACAGAAAACATTTTCTGAGAAAAAGTTTTATTCTGTAAGCATAATCTCATGATTTTCTCCACTCAAAAACTGGAGTTTACTGGAAAATCTGCTGACAGGTTTATGGACAAACCAAATCCTTTTCTGGTGTACTAGATCTGGGAATGTTCATGTACCTGTGTCAGTGAGATCCTTCCTCCAGTGATGAGCAGGCAACAAGCCTCCTTGCAGAGATGAGTGTTCCAGTCTTCTGGATAAATCTTAAACTCCCAGTCCAGAGAGCACTATGAACAGTATAATATATAATTATATGTATATAAATAGACAATATATAAAAACAGATAATTCCCTGTGTGGTTTTCAAAAAAGTTAAATGAGTGAATTTTAACATTGCACTTTGCCTCTGAAGTGAGCAGCCCAGTCATTTTAATTATGATGGTATTATCACCTGTGTGCATCCAGTAAGGTACTGGGTGATATGTTGTAGTTGTACTGGAGCTTCAGAACAAAAGCTTATAAATAAAGCTGGCAAAAAAAAAAAATCATGGAGAATTCCAAGGTATCAGGTAGAACAAATGTTCCTGCATAATGAAAGTAATTGATAAAATAAATAGAGGACCATTAATAGAGTTGCTTTACTAATGCTAAACGGTTTGTTATTATCTCTCTGCACAGGGAATGTTTGTCTAGAGACTTCTCTTTGAAAATTTATTGTTTTCTCTGTCATTGTGTTTTATATTTCTAGGAAAAAAATGAGAAAGTAGCAAGTTGAAATAGAACTTTGTGGAATTTGACTGCAAATGGCTACAGTTCTCTGGGAGAATATAAGCATCTTTTTGCAGTGTGCAGCGTCAGCTTTGGTTGTCCTGGCAGTTTTCCCTGAAGGAGAATGTTGGCTGGCAGTGTGTGAGATGAAGAAGTGCCCACAAACAAGGCCAGATGTCATCAGCTATGCTGAGCTGAGGTTGTGAGGATTGCCCAGGCAAGGGAAGCAGGCTTGGAATACTCTGGTCGAGCACTCTGGTTGCTAGCAAGAGTCTACTTGATTCTTCCCCATCCAGCACTCCCCCTCCACCCCTCAACATTTTAGAGTGCACAAGATCTAAATTTCCAGAAAAGATTAATTTTGACATGCATTATAAAGTCAGATAATATAGTGTGTAGGTCTGGTACTGCTTCTCTTACTTGACAGTGGTGAAGTAATGCCAGCATTGTTTGTTTTAGAAGAGATTTTGTTAACATGACAAAAAAGAGTTACCAGAAGGCTGAACAGCTAATGATTTTGGTATGAGCACTCTTTGAGTCATTTGTCTTGAAGCAAGATATTTAGTTTGGACTTTTAACTTTATAAACTGTATTTCTCTTGGGAAAATAGGAATGGGTGTTAAAATAATCTGTAATTTCATTTCAATTAGAATGAAAAATAATAGTAAAAATTATTAATGTCTCCATGATGTTTTCTTGAAAGTAACCTGCAGTTAGTTTTACTGAATTCAATGGAGAAATGAACATTTTTCCTAAACAGCGATGAACAGATGATCGCATAATCAAATGTTCCTTATAGCATACTTAATTTCCCATACTAATGTCCTGTGGGAGAGTCTTACTACTTTGATGAAGATCAAAACATATAATTATATAGATACTACTGAGTCTGCATAAAAGACTTCCTTTTATTTTCCTATGGACCTTCATGCTGTCAGAGTTGTTAACATACTAGCACAGTGGACTCTTTTCCTGCTACTTCTGTAGTACAGCCCACGATGGAATGAAAGGGGAGTCAAACACTCACTAATTCTGTACATTAGATGCTTTCACATAGCTGATATTTAAAATCAACTTGATTTTTTTAAAGTACAAATTGGTCATAATAGACTCAAATGTCCTTCTGTACACAAATAATTATGTCATTCTTTTTTGTTCACTCCTAAAGCTGTTTAATTTGCTAAAGCTAACTAAAATCTCTCCAGAGAAAAACGAAGACCTAAGAGACCCCAAATTGACATCAGTTTTAAAGAGAACATGTGCTTACAATTCATTATTTTTATAAATTTTAAACATATTGTATGGATTTTTGAGGTTGTGCTTGCCCAAGTGCATACCTTTTGTGTTATGATCTTTGGAGGGAGATCATGCCAGGGAGTATTTAGAGAAATTTCATATGGTTAAGGAAACAATTTCCTCCTTCAGTCTGTGCTGAATAATTTTTCTAGCTGTGGACATGTCTTATCTCTGGATAAGATAATAATTTCTGCTATATGGGGTTGTTAACTCTCTTGTGGCACTTCATTAGCTGTGATATGTTAATCCTTTGGTTTGGCAATTTTAGCTCTCTTAATTCTTTTGCTTCTGACTTATGTACTATGTGCAGTTTTGGTTTCCCAATGTTTTCATACAGAAAGCTGTTGAGCAGAATTGCATCAGAATGTCAAAAGAAGCAGTGTTGCCTTAATGTCTGGTGGGGTTTCTCTATTAAGACAGGAGAGTTTGGGGATTGGTTTATCCATCTCACATGGAGTTTGGAAATCTTAATTTCATCAGTTGTTTGCATAGGAGATTGAAAACTGGAGAAAATGGTCAGGGAAAGTGAAGGAACCAATACAAGTGTGGAAAAGTGGTTTTTTTTTAATTAGAGTATTTTTAGTGGACGTGGTCAAGATTAAGGCGACTCTTCTAAAAAGGGAGTTCAACATGTGCAGGGTATTAACAAATGTCCTTCCTTCTACTGACCAGAAATGT
The DNA here is from genome assembly GCF_001522545.3 of Parus major. Taxonomy (NCBI): domain Eukaryota; kingdom Metazoa; phylum Chordata; class Aves; order Passeriformes; family Paridae; genus Parus; species Parus major. The sequence goes on along the minus strand of NC_031770.1, from coordinate 38,768,605 downwards.
GATTATCTTTAGGTGTATGAAGAGCTCCTATTGGCTTCATTGTACTAAGTATGTTAGTAGAGATAGCATGTATAAAAAATTGAACAAGATTGTGCAAGGAGCAGTGTGTGGTTCATTCTTCAAGGCCTGTGTTGGCTTTGCAGGACGTGAGGGGTGGGGGAGAGTCTTAGGTGAACATGACATGGGTTGTTGATTTAATTTGATGTAGCTTTGTACTTTTGTTATAATATAAACAAATCAGGTTTGTTATTTGAAGAAAGACACTGGAATATTACACAGAATATATACTCACTGTGTAGGGCCTGTGACCCAATTTAATTATGCAAAAAATGTACTTAATTGTGTTAAAGGAACAGCTGACAAAGCATTGTCATGTAACTGAGATGTAAGAGCTTAAATTGACTTGTATAAAATTACTAGGTATTGTAATTTCACACTGAGATTTTGACACTTGCTCCAAAAACACCAAAGGAGGACATAGAGGGGGAATTGCAAAATGGAGATCCAAAGTAGACCTTCCTTTGCACACCAGCAGCCACATAATGGGACTGATAGGGTCCTCAGAGACTATGCACATTATTTTTTCATGTGTGTGTCTGTTTTTCTTGGCTAATGAAGCATCACATCCAGTGTTTGTTTGTGTGTCATAGATCTGTAGCTACACTTAAAATTCATTTGTCAATTGTGTTTTCAAATTAAAGTAGAAAGACTGAAAAATCACACACTCTAAGAAACATAACTTCTGTAAGTCACAGACCTTGTGGCAACACATGATCCCATATGGAGTGATCCTTGATCACTACCAATAACTTCTATATTTACCATTTGACTCAAGGGGGACCAGCAACTCTCCAAGCCGCCAATTCAATATCCCTGTCACTATGCACAGGCCTTTAAGATGAGTGCAGTAGTGGCTTCTTCCAAGCACAGAAATTCATCCGTGAAAGTTAGGATGCAGAACAGTGTCTACAGGTCATGCTTCTCTTCAGACTTCTCACTTATTTTTCTCTGTCTCCTAAGCCTAAAAAGCAACATCCTGTCTGACCAAAATAAAGTAACAGATAAGGAAACAAAAATCTGAATAAGGAAAATTATATTGTAATATAATTTTGTAGATTTTCATAGCAAAGCAGTGGTTATGTGCTTCACTCTATAGACAGTTTTTAAAATTATGGGATCCTTGGTCATAAATTTTTGTTGTGTTTTATGTACATTATTGGTATATAGCTAAAAAAGTAGATTGTATTTGGAGGAGGAAGTGTACTAATACCAGAATTACCACTTCAGATGAGTGATCGTCCCACTGACTACACAGTGCTGTTGTGGTTCACTAAGTTGGCACAACACAAGTTTCATTTCAAAGTTTCAAAGAAATTAAACTTGAAGCACACTCTGGCTATATGCAAAAAAAGTTGCAATTTTTGATGATGCAGTTTATGAAAACACTGTTTTGAAGTAACAAAACAAGAACCTTCACTAGAGTGAAGAGAACCTGTGACAGGCCACCCAGTTTCCCCAGAGCTCTGCTGAATCCTTAGCAAGCAAGGTTTCTGGGCAAGGAGTGAACCTTTCTTTTTTGTCCTCTACTGATGTTAATCTGGTCACTGCAGTATAAGACAAAAAGCTTTTGTATGGAAATACTTGTAAATAATTATAAAGACTTCCCAAGGGTGCAAACCTACTAATTTCCACACGTACTTTAACAACTTTTCGTGTTCTCCTCTAATTTATATCTTGTGATGTGTCTTTAGAGGTAGAATAGGTTAAGGAAATTAATCTGAAGGAGGTGACTCTTTCTTTTGCTGTCTGATTCATACACTTTGTGTAGGAAGCGTAGGATAAGACAAATAATATTTTTCTGAGTAATTATATTAATTTTTCAGTTGGAATGAACCTTGGAAAGCAGATGCTTTACTTGAGGATTATCTTCCATGGTGAATGTTTTTCTGAATACTAAATACAAAGGTTCATTTGTGCAATCAAGTTTTAAGCTTGAAGTTGTGCTGTACCGTAAGGCTCATTTGGTCCTGAGAATAATTTGCTATAATAAATAGCAAAAGCTGTTAAGTCCTGCTGAAGCTGTGCATTTGGAGTAATAATCTGGGCTGTTTAAATCTTGTTTGCAATAAGAAACTGCACCCGTTCATAGGATTCCTGGAGGACACACTTGCCTTGATAAGCGTTTCATGAGTATATCATATTCCTCATTTCTCTGGCAACCCTTCTATCAGCTGCATGTGAAAGGGAGCATTGTCCCTCCAACACACACATTATTCTGCCTTCTCTGAACATGGATGAGAAGTTGTTCCTTTCTTCTATGAGTGTGTGGGGAAAGCAGGAGAAATTTTTGTTGAGATTTTCTGCGCCCGTGCACAGCACAGTAGGCCAAAGTATAATCGAGGCTCTGTCCTGCAGTCCAGCCTGGTTCACCAGTCCCGTTTGACCTCCTCCCTCCCAGTTATACACACCTTCCTTCCTTCCTTCCTTCTGTCTTTCCTTCCTTCCCCTTTTTTTTTTCTCTTTTCACGCTGCAGAGGTTGAAGTGCCAGACCCTGCAAACTGATAAGATAAGAACGACATGGTCCGTGCCATAAGCCGAGGGTCCCTACTGGGCCCACTGACGCACACAGTCCTCCCCTGATGTCAAACAGCTGATAAGTAGCACCTTGGCTCCAATCCCAAACCTCTGTGCCAAGAAGGGAAAAAAAAGCCCTTTGTCTGGAAAAGGCAGCTCTGTTAAGATATTTTTTTAACATCTTGCTGCTTTTCTTGAATCCAGGCCAGAGTTCTGTCTGTTTAAACTATTCAGTATTATTCCTGAATTGTTTGGCAAGAATAGATGTCCGCTCCAAAAAGTGTGTTTAATTCATCATGTGTGATGTATATTTGACTGTACTTGCAGCATCAGACACACAATACAGTGTGCAGGGTTTATAAAATGTGATAGCCAAGCCCACACTACAGTGCTGTTTAAACCTATACAAAGCTTACTTTTCAAGAATGTAGTATCTGATGAAGAAGCAGAGCAACAGCAAAGAATTACAAGTTTAAGACTACATTAATGATTAAAAAACCTGAGTTCATTGTCATAATGCTTCCATAATAAACATAGGACAGTACTCTTTGATGTCTTTGAACTTTTAGTGGTTTTGTTCATCTATGTAGTTCTTATTGCTTGATTTTTTTGTATTAAACTGTAGGTTTAGTGCTTCAGATTTTGAAAGATATGCTCCTGCTTTAGAAGGATTACATTTTCTCCTGTTAATTTTTCTTAACAAAATAACTTTGTGCTGATTAGTGCAGGATGTTAAAACCTTTTGAAATAATATGAGGTCATGAGCTTACATGACTTCAAAGCTTTATGTGTAATATTTTTAAGATAGGAAATTGAATGTGTTTCACAGACATGTTCTTATTTTTGTATATTTATTCAAGCCTGTTGTTTGCAAATGGCATGTTCATCTATATAGATGTTTCAAAATTTGTGTTGCTGTTTGGAATTTCTAGATGTGTGTCCAAGTTTTCTACACTTTGGTGTTCTTGCAGATGTATTTATAGGAATATACAGTCATGGTTTTATTTCACACTGCTGTAAAACCAAATCCAAAACAGACATGCCAAGATAACCCAATTAATCACAGGTCTCAAGGACCTGAGTAGCCACTGCAGTGGCTACTGTTATTGAAGTCCCCCTGAGGCTGCAAGCCTTTGAAGTGTTGCTGCTGTAATGAAGCTGTGGCAGGATGGCACTAAAATGGTTATCCCATGCTAATAATTCAAATCCTTATCCAGAGCTTTTTTTGGAAGCTACTTGGTTTCAGAAAATACCTCATAAGTCTTTTGGAGGTCTACTTTTAATGCTACCTGAACCAAAGGAGATATGTCTGTGTGTTGCAAAGCACAAAGGTGATGCTAAGTTTAGTGCGTCATTTTTAGTGATGATAAAGTGAACAGCAGTGTATGTGTTATATGTGCTTTCTTACATGTCTTGTTAAAATATTTAGACTCACTTTGGGCTACTTTGTGTATAAAGCCATATATCTTACTTATCATCCATTTGCAGAATTTCATCCATTAATCATAGGAGCAAAAGTTTGTGTGTGTGTGTCTGTTTAAAATGCCAGACATGAAGGTCTACTGCAAAACAGCTTTTCACAGTTGCATAGGATTATGCTAATGCTTAGTGCTGCTCAAAGTACTGTTTTGGGTATCTGAAAGTGTAATTTCTCTTAGGACTGACTCTGCTGGCTATGTAGCCATTGCTTGCAAAATTCAGCTGGATTTCCAGTCAGAAAGAGCTTGCAGGATTTGTGCCTGAGTGGCTCTGAGTTGGACTGGATGCACAGCATCAAGTGTTCAGGGCCAGGCTGGATGGGGCTTTGAGCAAACTGGTCTGGTGGAAGGTGTCCCTGTTCATGGCAGGGGAGTTGGAATGGGAGGATCTTTAATCTCTCTTCTAACCCAAACTATTCTGTGATTCTAAAATACTTTGTTGCTTCTCAATGTAGTTGTTTTAAGTGATACCTAAATCATCCTGAAGTGATCCATTATGTACTTTTTAACTGCATAAGAAGTCAGAATGAACAGAGCGTGGTTTAAATTAAGTGCAACTCTGACATTTCAGGGAATTATTACTAGAAACGAATGATGCAGTGAATTTCATTAATGTGTTTTTCTACCATATGATAGTGTGTCTTGTTTTCTGACTGTAAGGAAAGGTTTCCCTTGGCTCTCTTCCCCTTCTTTGTCTGGTTATTGCATACTTAATTCTCAAGATAAAGTCTACAAAAAGTTTTCTTTCATGGAAAGAAAAGGAGAGGTATTCCCATAGTTCTCTGCTGCTGGTTTCTAGAGACCATATTCACTCTAGAAAGCTTTTAAAGAGAATATATTATGAAACATGACTTAAAAGGCTAGTATTCAACTAACCATTAACAACAGAAATACAATAAAAAGAGACCCAGATATTATACACATCCCTGTATAGTTTAAAAAGCGTTACATTTATAAAAAGCTTTTGTCTGAAAAATCTTTGCTTATGCTTTGCAAGAGAAACTACAGATAGATACTGTAATTAATAAAGGCCAAATTTCATCAGCTGACTTCAGCAGCATGATGTTTCACCCTAGGGATTCAAGAATAATTTTCCCTGGATAATTTTAGAAAGAATTGCAATTATTATTTTTAAGTCATAAACATTTCACAAATCCTCAGTGAAAGCTATCATACATATTATATAGTATTAATTTCCTATGTAACGTGACTCTAAATAGTTTATACTCATGAAATGTTAATGTTTATAAAATACAAAATAGCTTAAATTCTCATTTTATCAGTTAGCATCATTTTAATAATAGCATGGAAAGATAATTGTGTTTTAATGTGAGTAATTGTATAATTTTTGTCCTTTAGCAATTTGGAGGCTGAAATGTATTTCATTATAGTCAACAGCATGATCTCACTGTCTTTAAAGAAAGCACCAGCCTGTGTATGCTTCTTTTGCTTTTGCTACAATGTTTTTGGTTTTTTTTGTATTGCTTACATTAGTAAAAATTTTTTGAAATAATTTTCTACTGAGTAAAATTAACTTTAAAACAGATCCTAAATCTCTCTGATCAAACCCCTTTTACAATAATTCCATTTTTTATTTTAAAAGACAGGTTTTTGTGTGAAGAGTAGTCTAGCAATATATTTTTGACATTCTGGATGTTTCAAAATCTGTGTACGGGATGTACAACATGACATGAGAGGAGGAGGATGAAGGTTATGTAATGCAGAGTAACTGAAAAATGTACCACTTAATAAAATAATCAGAAATGGTGAGATATAAAATGAGTTACAGCTTGTGTGAAACAGCCCTCAAGATGTTCCTTACAAAAAGCCTGTCTGATCCACTGGGAAGTTGTAAATGAGGTTGAAATGTGCACTTAAGGCTCAAACAATGACTGTAAGATAATAAGCTTTAACTGAACAATTTACACACCTGTATTAGAAGTTGTGAGTAGGAACATTTCTTCAAGTTAGTTACAGCCTAAACAACAGTATTTGATGAAATTCTTATTGAATTCTTTGTTCAAGGCTTTGTTCTCTGGGGCTGCTCTGTCCCTCCCAGTCAGTATGGGGTTTTGGTTGCCTGTTGCTGGCATTTTCTCCCAGACCCAGCAGGCGTGCTCGCACGCGTGCCTGGGTGTGCTGTATTGCTGTCCTGGGCAGAGAAGGACTGCCTTCTGTCAGGCAATAAGTTTGCAGTGTGGAAACACTGCTTGGGAACGGGATGTACCTTGTCCCTCCATGCCCTTTTGTGCTTCCTCTGTGCCTCTGAGGGCCTATCCCAAGTTCTCATCTCTTGGTGATTCAGAAGGGAGACCAATAATAGGTGTCCATCATTACTGTGACTGGTATGTGGTAGTGGTTTCTAATGATAAAATGAATGTTTCTTGTGGGTGTTTTTTTATATCCTCCTTCCTTCTCTTGCACTACTTCAGGCTTTTCTGCTTCTTGGTTTTGGAGCTGCTGAAGTGAGCTATAAGACTGTCTCAACTTTAATGTTGTTCTGTGCGTTAGCACAGATAAAACAGGGAGCTTTCACTGAAATAATGGTGAGATTACGAAGTGAACCATGTTACTTAAAGAATAATTTTCTCTTGAACTTAACGGCACATACAAGCCTCTTCTCAGGCTACATTTATCTCACATCTTTCATAGAAAATGGTGTTAAACATGACTGTGCATGTACAAAAATCAGTGGATTTTTGCCATTAGACAAGAGAGAAGCTGAAAAGAGGGTATATGAATCAAAAATCTTGATAAACTGGAGTAGTTATGTGTAATGAACAAAGAATGATAAATAACGCTGAATACAACACATGTAAATGTCAAATAAGAAATAGGTAGATTTAAATAAAGCAGAATCAGATATGGGCATATCTGTGGGTAGCAAAATGAGTAAGACAAAGTGTGGCACAAATCTTAATAACAGAAATATTACAGTTGAAATGTGAAAAAGTAATTTCCTTCTCTTCACCACTGCTGAGGCTTTAGCCAAAATAACAAATATGTTGAAAGACAATTCTCTGTGGTACCTACGACATAGAATCCAGAGGAAAGCAACAGACTTGTAGGAGACTGAGAAAACATAATAAATTTTGATCCATCTAAAACAGAGAAGATGGATTGAAGAGAACAATGTAGAACACAGGCATCAGTTTGAGACAACTTGGTACATGAAGCAAGACAGTTGTTTTCTGTCGAAGGTCATAGTATCACAAGAGAAAACCTCAGGGAGACGCTAACTAAATCATAAGAAATGCTTTGACAGTTAACCAATATAAGCTGGAATGTTTGCTACCACAGACTTTTAGGAACACCTAACAAATGGTATCTAAGAAGGGGTACACTTAAAAATGCTTACTTGATCTTTTTTCAGATCACAGAAAGAAACTTAAAGATTCTCTCATATTTTGTGTTTCTGTGCTTTTTACTGTGCAATTGGGTCCTTTTATGTTTTAATGACCTTTGTCATTTAAATTTGAATGTAGAAATATAAGGATTTAAATCCAGAAGCATTGTAATAGTGAAAATTACACTTTACTTTGTTTATGCTAATTAAAAAAAAAGATAACACACAATTAGTGAGTGACTTGCATTTAAGCCCTTTAGTCTTTCCCCTGAATCTTGGCAGCAATTAGGAAAATGCAAGATTTATGAGATTTTAGAAATCTCCTCCTGCTTTTTCTTTCACAGAGAGCAATAGTTTAAAGCTGTCTTTCACAGCTCTTTTATTTCTTCCAAAACATAATTTGGTATGAGAATACTATGCTGTTAAATTCATGTAATTAAGCAGTTTTGTTTGCTTTTACTTTTAGCTCTTTATAAAGTGTCTTCCAAAATCCATTAGAAAGCACCTATAATCTAGGGGAGGCCAAGAACTTGTGCAGTATTTGCTTAAATGTTCCCTTGGATAGAAACCTTTTGTTTAGAGAAGGGACAAAATATTCCTGATGTGTATGTAAACTAAAGACAACTGAAAGGTCAGTATCTCTGTCCCTAGCTGTAGAAAAATGCAACATGAGGACAGCAAGGAGCCAAGACAGAAGAAGCAAAGTGATCAGGCAAAGAGATTAGGTGAATATTTGAGTTTCAGAATATGAGAGAATTTGATTATGGCAAGTCTGGAAACCAACGTGTGATTTTCAAACTGTTGCCCTGACAGTGGCTGTAGGAAGTCTGTGCTGGAGGCAGCAGAGGAGGGGTGGGGGTGGAGGGAGAAGAGAGGTGATAAAAACTTAAATAGTGTAGCAGCAAAATATAGCCACAGTGTTCAAGCTTTGTGAAAAATCTGTGCATTTAATACGGCATATGGGGAATTACAGAAGTCTGGACAGGAAATAATTTAGGTGTAAATAAAGGTGTATTGAGGAAGCCTGACATAAGGGATACTGCAGTGCACATTTTGTGCATTATTGTTTCTATTCTAATCCAAAATGATGGCTGCAAATGTAAAACACAAGCTTAGGAGAGAACAGGTATGTTTTGGATATGATCTTGATGAAAATGGTAGATAGGCCACCACTGCTATCTGGTGCAACTACAGATAGCTGCACCAGATAATGCAACGGTTCAAAATAATATTCAGCAATTTAGCAAAGGGGTTTATGTTTTCAGATGGTCAGTGTTCCATGGAGAGCGTAGGCTAAATTGCAACAGGTGAATCCCAGAGTCACAGAATGTGATGAGTTGGAAGGGACTCGCAGGGATTATCAAGTCCAATTCCTGGCCATCCACAGAAGTTACAGTGTGTGTACCAGAGTATTGTCTAAACGCTTCTTGAGCTCTGTCAGGCTGGTGCTGTGACCACTTCTCTGGGGAGCTGTTCCAGTGCCCACCCACTCTCTGGGTGAAGAATCTTTGCCCAATATCCACCCTAAACCTCCCCTGACACAACTTCAGGCCAATCTCTCAGGTCCTGTCACTGGGCACCAGAGAGAAGAGATCAATGCCTGCCCCTCCTCTTCCCCTCATGAGGAAGTTGTCACTGTGGTGAGGTCTCCCCTCAGTCTCCTCTGGGCTGAACAGACCAAGTGACCTCAGCTGCTCCTCAAGGCCCTTCACCATCCTTGTTGCTGTGTTCTGGACACTTTGTTAGAGCTTAATGTCTTTTTAACGTTGTGTCACCCAAAACTGACCCCAGCACTGGAGCTGAGGCTGCCCCAGCTCAGAGCAGAGCAGGACAATCCCCTCCCTTGCCCAGCTGGCCATGCTGTGCCTGATGCCCTCCAGGACAGGGTTTTTCCTGCTGGCTGCCAGGGCACTGCTGGCTTGTGTTCAGCTTTCCATTAAGCAGGATACACAGGGCCCTTTCTGGGGCTCTTCTCTCCAGCATCTCATTCCCCAGCCTGTCCGTACATCCAGGGTTAGCTGTCCCAGGTGCAGAATCTGGCACTTTCCCTTGTTGAACTTCATATGGTTGGTGATTTCCCAGCCTTCTAATTTGCTGAGGTTTCTTTTTAGGGCCTCCCTGTCTTCAAGAGACTCCTCAGTAGTTTCTCCCAGTTTTGCATCCTCTGTGAACTTGCCCTGTATCCCTTCCAGTCCTGTGTCCAAGTCATTTATGAAGATGTTGAAGAGCACAGGGCTGAGAATGGAGCCCTCTGGAACCCCCCTAGTGACAGGTCCCCAGTCTGATGTCACCTCATTCACTGTAACCCTTTGTGCCTGACCTGTGAGCCAGTTGCTCACCCATCCCATGATGTGTTCATCCAGCTGTGTGCTGGACATTTTGTCCAGAAGGATCCAGTGAGAGACAGTATCAAAATCTTTACTGAAATCCAAAAAGATTACATCCCCCTAATCACCTATGTGGTCTATCTTGCCATAAAAGGAAATCAGGTTTGATAAGGAAGACTTTCTGCTCATGAAGCTGTGCTGAATGTGCAGTTCTATCCCAGCTGATTTTTTTTTCCAGTGGCTGGGAAACATGTTCTTTCTTATAAAGTATTGAAGAAAATACCTTAAAAGAAGAAGGAGTTACAGGAGGTTTCAGTTCAAAAGATGGTGTGAGGTTACAATTACAAGCAGGCAGGCTCAAACTTCACAGACTGAAGGAATGCAGGGTATGGTTTAGGAGGAAGCAGTGATGGGACAGTTGCTGCCTAAAGACTCTAGCTGTTGTTTTGTGTTGCCTGTACATCAAACAGAAAAGTTTTGGACACCCTTGATTTACATTCATTTAAATCAACAATCTTCTATGTACCACGTGAAAGCCACAATGTTATTACAAGAGTTTATTTTAACTTGGTTTGAATTATCCAAATATGCAAATTCTTTCTTTCCACTAAGTGGTAGGATTTACAAAGGAACTGAAGTATATTGGGTAACTGGCATAGAAATGAATGCTGCTTTGGCTTCTACAGGACTCTACCTCATTTAAAAAGCTTATTAAAGTACCTGCCAGCTTTTTGTGAGTGTATACTCTCTGCACGTTTGACTTGTCCTTTTGAATGCTTTCAAGTTCCAAATTAAATTCCTGTTATTGCTGTGCTACTTATGTTTGTGAAAAGCATTGGGATACTTTTTAGTGATTATGACATGTGTGAGAACTGTTTTTTTCCAGAAACAGTGACATTTCCCTCTTGTGTAAGTTCTTTGATTAATATTCCTTTATGTCATCAAAGAGGATCTTTCACTGACAATGTATACCTTCTGCAGCCATACAATTTAATAGGATTTATAAATGAATTCCTTAATTGAGAAAAAATTAAGATTTGCTCTGGGTCACTATTTATAAGTTTTAGAAATATCCACAGAATCATTGCAGTATTTCAAACTGATTTGATTTGTCTAGCTTTATGTCGGCTTTTTAGGGTGAACTGGAAAATGTGAAAACTTGTTGCTGTTCTCAGAGTTTATAATTGATCTGAAAAACCACTGGCGTCTCAGTATTTCAGTTGCTCTGTTTTTTTTCATAAATATAACTGAAAAAGGTGACTGCACATTCAGGACATGGTAACATTTCAAGTAACTCCCATTGAGTTCAAGGCAAGTTAATGGCAAAGCTTCACACTTCTGAAAATAAGATTAATTAGATGAGGGTCTAAAAATGCTAGGCTCATAAGACCCATCACAAACCATTTAAAATTCTATATTCCTCTCATGTAAGATAGTTATTTTCATGTAACTGTATTATTGAGATTTTTTTTGTCCATACTGATAATTTGATCAGTGTTGAGCCCTCAGGATGGATTGCTCTGTGTATAATAATAACGTGCTAAGGAGTGGAAAATGACTGACAGAAACTTTTCCTCTCTCTGCTGTCAGCAGTAACATATCTTTAAATGAATGGAGATAGGTGCTTACAAGCAGCCAACATTTTAGCTGTAGAAACTGTTTGTTTGGGAATGTGGAAGACAGACAGTACTTCAGATGATTAAAAGGACCTGACACAAATCACATTTGAAAATGTTTACTCTTACTGCAAAGTCATTGTGCACACCAGTATTAACACTGTTAGATCTTTTCACAGGAGTTATAAATAATTACAAGGTTTCAGTAAGAGACATCAATGGTGAAATATTTAGTTTGGATGAGCTTATAGCTGTAACATTAAGACTAAAATACTGACCTGACTTTCTTTAAGTGTCAGGAATATAAGATTGTAAAGCTCTGTGAGTTTATAACATATAATGAGGTAGTAATTTTCATTCCTCCAAACTTAGAAGGAAAAAAAAGTACAAGAATCTTCTCTTTTTCTTTTAAATGGTCATAAAATTTATCTTCTTGAATGTCTGTGGGTTTAATTAATCAATGTTTTTAGTACCTGTGGATGATATTTAAATAGAAAGAAATCTGTTATGTAAACATAAAAAACCTGTATTTACTTTTTTTAAAAGACAGGTCTTTGCTTTGTTTTCAAATAACAAAGTAGTGACTGTGGGCCCTGAAATACAAGTTTACTGAGCGCTAGTTACAGCTTGCTAGAGTTCAGTTATAGGAAATGTGAGAGGACAAAAATTTAAGAACTAGTTATTTTTTATGGCAAGATTCATGTTATTTAAGAAGGAGTGACATTAAGGAGCATACAAACCTCTGCATCACTGTTTTTTTTTCCTTATCTTCAGAGGCATTCTGTTCTTTAAAATAAAAACTGAGGATACTTTGAAGATTCTACTTCTAATAATCCAGCCATTACACTACTCTTAATTTCAGTAGCATTGTTCTGAACCAGAAAGCAACTTCCAGCATCAAGGCACTGTGACATTGGCTTGTTTTCTTGTGAGTGCATGTGGTGCATCTGTAATTTTTTCTTTTAATTAATTAGTACATTTTTTTCTCTTTAAAGAAACCAAGACCTATGAAAGCAAGGTAAAATCAGTGCTATATTAGGCATAAGAGTAATGTGTATCTTTTGGTGCTGTTCCTTTGCTGTTATAATTGGGTGGAAAGAAGAATTTCACTTTTCATGACCCAACAAAAGTGCTGCTGTTCTGGGTGACATTTCTCCTCTGAGCAAAAGAGTCAGACCCATGTTTTATTACAATGAACTCAGCTGTTGATCTGCTTCCTGATGCTCCCCAAGGCACGTTATATATGTTCCTACTACCTCATCTCAAACAGTTCTCTGAAATGGGAACTCTTCCAATTGTTCATTCACTTGCCATAATTTAACCATCACACAGGATACAGTATTTCCAATCCTATGGTCATCTTCATATGACCATACAAGTATGTGTTGTGCTTTTGTACTACATTATAACCACAGATGTAATATTTCAGCTAATATTTTTATTTAATAGTGCAAATGAAATAACCGTTATGTTTATTTTTATAGAATAAACAGATAAATCTATAAAGTTCTTAAAAGTTTGGCAAGTGTAATTGTGTATCCTTAGTAGTAGGGGAAAGTTATGGTAGATTTCTATCAATTTAATTAAAGCTGCATCAAGGGAATAGTTGTTCTAGAATGTGTGTGGAATGGTAACACACTAGATCTTTGTACAGGGACTTTTTGATGTAATGCCCTTCTATGGTGGATTTCTCTTTGTGGGTGGTGAAGGGAATCCCTAGGTCCTGATAACAAAGTAGTAATATTTTGTATCTAAGATTTGCAATCCTTATCCTTGTAACTGCAGAACATCTTTCCAGCATGGGAATTAGGGAAGTGGAAAGCATAAATTCTTAACTGATGCAACAGTTTAGCAGCATTGGCTTCCTCATGTTAAAAGCAAAGCCTAGTAAAAAAATATGCACATGGATGGATGTGAGTTGTTCTAGGAGATGCACTTAAACCAAAGCAAAACACCCCCTTATTGTTATAGTTCATGTGTATTGTATAGTGAAATTTCACTGTATGGGAACCAGAAGTAATTTTATGAGAGCAAACTTGGATCAGGGTGTACCCCTGCTGTCAGCTGGGTCCTGTGGTCCCTGTGCTGGAGTACTGTTACTCATTCTGCTTCTGGCTTCATAACATCTAAGTGTCTTTAACACCTGTGACCTGCTGCAGAAGCTTCCCTCCTTCCTTCACCTGCCTCCAGCCAGAGCTCCACACTGCCTGCTGGGCTAAGGCACTCTGTAGGGATTTAAAAGTTGTGGGTTCAAAGAACTTTGGCCATAGAGGGTAACATAGTACACATTTTACCTTCTTTTCAGGCGTTCCTGCTACTGGGAGGTTGTGTAAAATACTGTGTTTGGTGGTTCCTTTTGGCCTGTGTTAGCAATATACTGTTCACATCCAGGGTTACAGACTCTCTTGGATGTTTAGGCACCCCTTTGCATCCCGCTGGTCACAGAAGCAATGAGAGCCTGAGATTTTTCATGCTGTGTCTCTTTGATTTAGAGGAAATTAAGGTAGTTCAGAATATGTTGTAGATGCATGCTCTGAGCATGAAGGAAAGAGAAGCCCAAATATGTTTTTCCTGAATACTAGAGGAGAAGTTTTTGAATAACAGGAGAGATGCTCATCCCATCTATATGTATTCCCAGATGAATCTCAAGGAGTCTCTTAGCAGTTGGCCTCTCACCAAATGTTTTGTTTGTTTGTTTGTCGTGGTTTTTTTGTTCATTTTTTTTTTAAATGAAGGCAGCCACACACCAGAAGTTGCTATGTTGTACATTTGACAACTTGAAATAATGAACACACCATGTCAGGAGGAAGCAAAATATCGCTCTGATAACTCAGGTTTACAGCTTTTGCTTAATTAAAAGTTTTCTTATGGAGATTACTTAAATTCCAGCTGATTCTTTTGGATTCTGTCAATCTGTAAAAATGTGTGCTATATATATTTTATGAACATTTCTCTGGGATAAAGAAAATGCTGATGAATACGATAGACTTCTAAAGGAGGCATTTCAAGTTTTTATTATCTTCTACCATAAAAATCCCAACAAATCAAATTCCCCTCACCCCTCAAAACTCCACCAAGCTCCAGATATTTCATTCACTTTTTCTAGTAATTGTAAGTTTGGAAAGTATCCTCTACATGTTTTATAGTTGACAAAAGGTTGATAGTCTTTGTCAGAACACTTTAATGTCAAAATAGATTTGATATTAACTGGAGAACTCCAACAAATAAAATCTGCTGATTTCCTTAACTGTTCCCAAAAAACTGCCCTGTGCTTTTCCACTTCTGTGCTTAATTGCAAAATTAAAGCAACTAAGAATTAATGTTACCTAGCAGGTATTGAACTTCAGGGCAAATTATATTCTTTAAATCCTTTATTCAAGATAATTATTTTTACATCAGTAAATGCACTGATTTTTCATGTGTCACACGTGATATTTGGGATTTAGTCTTCCAAAAAAGTTTTTATAGGTAGTTTTTTTGTTGTTTTTTTTTAATGTTATGCAGTTCCTTTTCTGAAGAAAAGCTGCAAATGTTAATCCCGTTTTCTAATTTTTATCTTTAAATGATGTTTTTTACAAATGTATTGACTATAGCTTTGGAAGATCCTAATTAAACACACAAGTGCTCAGCAAGGGATGGTTATGCACAAAACTGGTTTTGAATAGAAGTTTTGACTCCACTTTGTCTGTGTCTCTTTGGTGATACTTCAGATTGATGAGGTAGCCTTCTTGGGTTGAAAAACACTGCTTGATTTCACTGCATTTTTTCTTTGCCTAGCTAAGGAAGCTCATGTTACCTGTAATGCATTTCCCTTAATGGTTTGTCAACTAAATCAATTACTAAGTTTTAGCTCATTCTGGTGCTTCTAGTAAGGAAAGTTAAGGAAGCACATGTCTGCATATTACATAATAGAGGAATTTTGAGTGGCACAGAGATGTGGGCTCTCACCACTCGTACGCTCTGGAAAATGCAGTTTTGTTGAAATGAAAGTACAAATATATTGGTTTTAAAAGAAAAATTATGAGGAAATAATTTGGTTTACTTTTTTTACAATTCTAAATTACATAATAAAATACGAAGTAGCAAAATGAAAAACAAACAAAAATGTCCCAAATTTTCATACTTCTATAAAGTTATCTTTTTAATACTGGTTACAAATAAACCGAAATTTCAGATTATTAGAATACTTATGTTTCTTGGGAAATTCTACTTTCCAGCTTCTTCTAAGAAATTAATTAGATATAGATATTTCAAAAAAGTTCTTGTTTATTGAATCCAAAAACTGTGTTAGCTGATCTTTTTTAGACATTATGCACTTGAAAATTAGTGTAGATCCTGGCCTCTTGAATGGCATGCATTCATTCTTCCACATTTTAGGCTGTAATCCCCAATCACTGTAGACCAGAGGAGGATCAGTGTTTCTGTATGAAGAGATCTGCCTTCCCTCAGCCTGGACTCCTTGACCCAATCCCCATACTTGTCACTCTTTGCTACAGCATGAAGGTTCACACAGGTAGACAGGATGGCTTGATTTTGGAAAAGCTGTAAATTTGTGTTTTGGGTTGTTCCTTTTTTTTGTTTCTTTGGTTGGTTTGTTTTTGTTTTTTTTCTGGTTAATTTTGTACTAGTTTGGCTAGTCATTTAATTTACCTCTTGAATAGTCTTTGTACTCTCTGACCCATGTTCATCCTTATTCCTCTAAAATTTCCTTATGCATTTTCTTTGTGCTTCTCCCAGCTTCACTCTGTCCAGGGTGAAAATGTAGCCATCTATGCAGTCCTTTTCCTGCTGATAATATATCCAGTATTTCTTGAGCCTTTGTATCACATAAGGAGATGACTGCACCTAAAGAGTTTGAGTAGATGCATTTTTAATTACTCTTTGCTTTCCTCTTTGTTCTTTTTACTTATCTCTGCACCACCACCACTCCCCCAATTAAAAATCCATACATATTAAAATTTCCCCAGCCGCTGTCATGCTGACTGTGCTCAACTTACGAAAATATTTGGTGTCTGTTGACTTCGAAATTCTTGGATTTCTTGCAACAAAGTTAGAGTATATGTGTCACAGTCTCTTAAACAGAAGCTTGTTTGCTGGAAAGATGTGCCACGGACTTGGATGAGCTTTGCTATCAGGTACATTTGTTAGCTCTTGTAGCAACGTGAATGGTGCCAGCACTATTAAGTCCTCAGAACTGCTGTTCACAAAATTACTAAGCCATTAGTCTGTAAAATAATGTGACAGTGATAGTAAAAGAGAAAGAGTAATGTACTGGTATTTATGACTGCTTTTTTCATTGATACCATATCCTTGAGAGACCTCCTGCTGCCATTTTTCTTGCAGTGCAACATGGAGTCATTTTTTAGTTATCTTGGGTGCACTGGATTTTCTCCAGATCTTTCATGTCAATGTCAGTTAAATTGAATAGTATTAAATTTATATTCTCCATCCTACAGAAGCTGCAGTCTTGGAGGCTTTCCCAGAGTGAATCTGAAGGACTTTAAAAATGTTGATAGCTACCTATTTGTTACAGCTCTTTATTTTGTCTAATTTAAAATTTTTGAAGTCCTTTTGTGTTCTTCTCCTATTGTCTATTTTATGACATAGCTTTTAACTGCTTCGTTTTGGCAGAAGATCAGTCTGTTTATGTGCTATCAACATGTTTTTTTAGATATGGCTCTAACTGGTTTTTTTTGTCGTTGTGTGATACTGTAAGGGACCTATCATGGGCTTATGAGAGCTATTGGTTTGGTCAGTGAGCTGGACTGAAATCAGAATCTCAGTCATCAGTACTGAAAATTTATGACCAGCCTTGTGGTAATGTGCCTCAATTTCACATGTTATATTGTATGTCTTACATGGACATATTTATAGTTTTAAAGTGTTTTTCTGGGTGCAGTCAATGGCCAAGTTCAAACAGGCTTTAGACAAACCAGGCTGTTATAAAGTAATAGTAGAAGTGATTCTACCAGAATTTTTTTCTCGTTGAGTCCTTTATCATCTTTGCCTGTAAAAAGTTTGTAGAAATTTTTATAACCAAGGCACAGTGCAGAATATGCATCCTGTCAATGTGGGAATTTTTTGAAAACCTGTTTCCTGAGTCCTGTACAAATATAAGCCCTCAGTTTTCATGTCCCTTGTTTTCCTTTCACTTCTGCTCTTTTCAACTCTTCTCCTCCCTTCCTTGTTCCTTTTTCTGCTAAGGATGCTTTTTGGAGGTGAACACGTGTTTGTGAGCTACACTGTCTCCAAAACAAACAAAAGAGGGTGGGGAGATGATGAAGGGGAGGAGGACAGGGAAAAGATGCAGCTGCTCATTTTTAATTTTTGAAACTAGCCTTGAATTCTTGGCATTTGCTTAAGCTTTATAATAAAAACTAGGGGCATGACTGAAACACTGCGCCTTTGTTCTACTGTGGTTGCCAAAAAGAAATTCTTAAAATAGTAACAAATAGATTATTTGAATTCTTGTCTAAAATAGTATCGATGGAAGATGTTTTGCCAGATGAGGTTGCATGCGTAGAGCATTGCCACAGCAGTGAAAGCTTTTGGAAAAGCAGCCAATGCCATATGTTGTTTTTTATTCTGTGGTGCCAACATCCAAATCAGTAGAAGGTATTTTCACTAATTTCACCTGCCAGGAAGTAGAAATCCCTGTAGCATTTCTTCCTGTAAATCTATTGAAGCTGCTCAAGCTGTGTGCCCTCAGGGCAGAGAAGGCCAGCAGCATCCCAGCGTTAGGAGGAGCATTGCCAGCAGGTCAAAGGGTGATCCTGCCCAAATACCCAGCCCTGTTAAAACACATCCTGAGTACTGGGCCCAGTTTTGTACTCCCCAGTGCACGAGACATGTGGACAAAATACAGTGAGTCCAGCAAAGGGCCATAAAGATTGGGACTGGACTAATCAGCCTGAAGAAAAGAAAGGCTCGGGGAGGCGCTCATCTGTTTGTGTAAGTATCTTATGGAGGGGGGAAGTAAAACAGATGGACAAAAAGCTTTGGGTGCAAACTGAAACACAGGGATTTCTACAGAAAAACACCTGAACAGTGGCACAGACTGCACAGAGAGGGTGTGGAGTCACTTTCCCTCCTTGGAAATACTCAAAGCTGGCAGACCAGGACCCTGAGAAACCCACTGCAGCTTGAGCAGAGGGTCGCTTTGGTGGCAATCTCTAGAGGTGCCTGCCATCCCCAGTGAATCTGCAATTCTTGTGTGGCTCTGCTTTGGTGTCTAGCTGAAAAACTGGAGTATGGCAGATACCACTCACATAGTTTTCTGAGTGGTAATAGTGAAATAATATTATTAACACTATTAGAGAAAAAAATTGTGGTTGAGGAACAAAGCATGAAACAATGTGTGGAATGAGACGTGTTTGGGGCTTTGTTGCACAACCCTTCACAAGTTAGTGAGCTCTTACCCACATAAGTAGTCTTGCTGACGTCAATAGGACTACTCCTGTAAGTGTTCACCAGTGCAAATAAGGGTTGCACAATGTGTCCTGGTCTGTAATGTACAAGTGCATTTTACACAGTATTTAATTATCACTTCAAACCTCCTCTACTTCAGTAGCGTATTCTTTTAAATATCTCAAATGATACTGCTTTTCCTAGGCTGTGCTTTACTGACATAGAGATATCATTACATCCATCACCATACAATTGAGCAGAGATAGCATCTCTGAAAAATCATCTTTCTCTGTTCATTTATACAGCTGAAAAAAAAGAGCTGACAGAAAAGAAGAGAATAATTCTCTTCCTTGATAGTGTTTTAAATAAATTGGAGTTTCTAACTTTTTTTCTGACAGTTTGATGGAGTCAGTGCTTTACTTTCAGCTCTTAATTAGTCTGAAGGTAGGCTTTCTATTCCCCACAAAAGAATTAAATAGGTTTGATTTTTTTTTATTTTAAATGTCAGGCAAAGTTCAGGTTTGTAGAGTGGGGCATCTTGTATCTATATTTTATAGTAATACAAAATGTAGAGCAAAGGGCAGTTTCCAAGATCACTTATGTGATGCTAACTTTTTATATTTCAACTTTATTGCTGAAATATCTGCTGTGTAGCACTTTTGGTGGTGTTGAGGAAAGGCTATGATGTACTCTCTAACATTCAAGTGATAAAGCTGGGGTCTCTGTCACAAAAACTTAACTTTTTGGGAGTGTTTTAGAAGCTTTTAAACTTTAGAAATTTCTTGTTTTAGGTATTGAAATTTTTGTCAAGGTGCTTGAATGAGGTTAGAGAGTTTTCTGGAACTACTGTAGGAATAGTTGAATATTTGCATATTGATACTTGGAGTTAAATGTCTTTGGAATTGTGAAATGTTGTAAGAATATGGTGTTATGATTTAGAAAAATGAGCCTGTTCCACTGTGTAAAGAGGATAGATGTTGTTCATTCAGACCAGTGGTACCTTTACAAAGAGTTGATTGGTAATGCTGAAAACTCTTTCAAGATAATCGTTAAAGTATGAAAGAAAAAAAAACAGCTGGAAGGTAAAATAAGAAAAATTATTACTGAAATTAGAATGGGATTTTTATTTATTTATTTATTTATTTATTTATTTGGTACACACACTTTATACCTATTAGCAATCTGAAGAGACTAAATGGAAAACACAATAAACTCTTTTACAGCTTAGTCTTTTATTTAAAATCAGACGTGTTTTTTAAAAAAAAAGATGTTCATCAGCTCAGCCTTCAATTTGTTAGGCTTCATGTAAGTCTAACAGATGACATCCTTTGTGCTAATCAATAGGTCAGGATCTTGGCAGCACTTTCTATCTGTCTTTAAACAAATTAACCTGTAGATACTATAACCAATCTTTAGCTCAAATAAAAATAGCACCTTGCAGCCTGCTTCTTGCAGCCCTTCTAAAGTTTTCTGTTCAACAACTCATCAGGTTTGTGCATACTAATCTTTTTGGACCAGCAAAGCTTTTGATGCTGTCTCTCTCAGGATCCTCCTGGACAAAATGTCCAGCACACAGCTGGATAACAGTGTTACATGATGGGTGAGCAACTGCCTCAGTTGGACAGAAAGGGTCACAGTGAAAGGGTGACATCAGACTGGGGACTTGTTCCTGCTGGGGTTCCACAGGCCTCCACCCTCAGCCCCATGCTCTTCAACATCTCCATAAATGACTTGGATGCAGGACTTGAAGGAGTTACAGAATATATGAAAATCATCATTTAAACTAATTTGTATATTTTCCTAAATGTTTTATTTTAGTCAGGATGTCAAGAAAAGTTCTGGGCTAGCATGGTTTGCTTTTGAAGAGCTTCCTTCCTATGAAACAGATCAAGCCTTTACTGGGGGTGGTCTTGTTGTATTCCTTCTATTAGTTCTTTTTAGTGACTTCTATTAGTTCTTTTTAGTGACTGATTTCTCTGGCTTTTGCATCTTCTCATTTTGTGAAGGATGTTAACTGTGTTTCTCTTTAAGCATCCTGAGACTTTAGGTTTGGAGGGGATTAAGAAAGAAGGACAATCCTGGTCTGGTGCTGCAGATGGGGTCCTAGTATCACCAAAGTAGAGACTCTCAGGTGTCCAGCCTTGTTGCTAAGTAGTGTGTTATTTGACTGTGTGTAGGTGTTATTTCAGAAGAGTCCTGTGCTTTGGGAAGCTGTCCCAACACGTCTACTAATCTAAGTGTTAAGATGAAGTGGGGTGCTCCTTTCAGAAGGAAGAACATTCTCTGTCTGCGATTTAGTGAAATAACAGAGTGTGACTTGGCACAGGCATGTAGTTAGTATCCCTCAAAGATTTCATCACAGTGGATCTTGTTTGTGGAATAAGTTAAGGTGCAGTTTATAAACAGGACTGCACATTTATATTGGTAAGTATATTACAAAGCATTCACAGAACTTTATTCAAGAAAGTTTGTTTTAAGTAATAAATCAGCAGTAAAAGACTGGTAATAAAGGGAATGGGACTGATTTTAAGCCAGAAGAATTAATTCAGAAAGGGAGCTGCTCCAGGATTAGGTGTCAGGTGGGAGGAAGACATTACATCAGCCAGAAGGTGTTACTGAAGAAGACATAAATCAAGAACTTGGTCCCAACACCTGTTCTCAAGAGGGGAATGAAGGCATTCTAACCATGCTTAATCATTAGCTTCTAAGTACTTTAATCTGAAGCTGTATATATTCTTTTAAGAGATTAATTGTTCGTAAGTTGCATGTTCTGAGGGACTTTACATTTTTCATAATGAGGTATTAATGTATTTTACTATTTATTTAGTCTTTATTAAGATATGCATTACTCTTCAGGTATATTTTGGGCAGGCGCAAAGTACCCTGGTTCCATGTGTTCCATGGTTTCTGCACAGCAGAAAGAAAAAGGTAAATAATTATACTGAGATGTTCCTTATACATCTGCAAATACATTTTAACCTACTTCAGTATAATGCTTTACTTATAATTATGTTAATAATTATTTTTATCAGCAACCTTAAGATGATACATAACTCTCTCAAGCACACGCTTGAAATTATTTGATTACAATTTGCAGATCCTAGAGCATGTCTGTGGTCCTTTTGTTAGCTTTTTGCAGAGTGTTAATTAAATTTCCAAATTTGGTTCTGTCATGCACCTGGAAGGAGAATAAAGCTTTTTGCAGACCCCTCGGAGTTACTCCAATGTGCTAATGAGAACTGGAGAAAAGCTGCTCTCAAACCAGGAAAGTAAGACAGAGTTTTAAAAAGCCCCATACATCAACTAATGGATGATATTACACCATAACAGCATATATACAGGATTATGCCATTCAGACAAGCTGAAGTGTGTTTTGAAACCCCATGAAAAATGAATATTCAAATTGAAAATACGTTGACTCCATTAGGCATACATATAATTCCTATAGAAGGATTATAGGCCTTTTAGCTCTAGCTAATGAAAACTGATTTCATCAAGAGTTTTATATGATATTTTGCTTTTTAAGTTAATACTGAAGCAGGGCTAAGAGCTGCCAGTACTGTGCAGTGTTAGATTTTGGGAGATATAAGCAGCTGAGTGTCTGCAGATGTCTAGGGCTCAGGCTTGCAAGATGCTGATAACATCAGAAAAACCACCATTAAAGGTGGTGGAAACTAAAAGCCTTATGTCCATGCCTTGCTTGGCATCTGGCATGTTCAAGTGCATCCAGTGGTTTTTCATAAGGAATATGGAATTTGAATTACAGGATACAGGATGCGGTGTTTGTTGATATTCTTTCTGTATGGACAGATTCCAGTTCTGTTCAGCTGAGCTGGTCTTTATTTTCTCTCTCCAAAACTTTAGCAGAGCTGCTGGCATCCTGGCTGAGATGTCACGTGACTACTGCTGTCATTTACATGTATGCAGAGCTGCAGGTTTACGGAGTTACTGGAGCCTCGTATAATTAAACATTCACATTTGAATGAAGATTTGAAATCATTAATAGCAAAATTTATTATCTGTGAAACAAACATATGGTCTTTTAAAGTACCTAAATCAGCAGTGAGGTGTTTTCAGGTACAGCATTATTGGTTTTCACTAGTGATATGCCAGAGCCATGTATTGGGTTTTTTCTAGCAATGCAGGAGGGACTTGGAGGAGGAGGGGCAAAAAGGGTGACTCAAAAAGTCACTCAAAAGCTGCTCACAGACAAGCTTGTGAATTGATTTTTCAAGAAAAGAGAAATCAAAGAGGTCTGACCATTCTGATTGCTTCTTGTTAGTGATTATACTTTTTGCCAGACCAGTAATGTCAGGTTTCAGAGGGTTTGGGCACTTGGTCACATTACATTCCTGTGTACTTAAATGGATTAAGATAAAAAGTCTGACTTGAAAAGGATATTTCAAAACTGACTGTGCCTGTGGTTTTGAATTCTGATGCTTTGAACAAAGAAGGGATTGATTTAATGGGATTAATGCTTAATCCAAATGAAGCAATGTACACACATGCCTTGAATGCTTTTGAGAATAACTACAAATATCACTTATAAAGTTCTGTAGAAAAATACGGAGAGGTGATCTTTGTGTGAGTAGGAGATGGGACAAGGCTGCTTTAGATAAAGGAGTACACAGGCAAAGCTGTGTTCAAATTAGGTCTTCTGGATGTTTTTCAGACATTTCAAGTCTTTTCATACAAGTACGATATTTATTTTCAAATGCTGATTTTGAACAAGTGTGAAACTTCTCTCTTTATAATTTTGTTACTTCAGATAAGAAAAAATATTTTCAAATTAGGCATTTTTTCACTTTTATTTGAGGTAAGGTTGTTTTCAGTTTCAGATGATACCTTATCTTTATCACCATGATTTTTTTTCTTTTCCCCTTGGCTCAAAGCTTGGTACAATATATTGTTAGCTACTTGGAGAAATTAAGATATTGCCTATATTTTCTGTGACTCTGAAGCCCTTCTAATTTAATGGAAGAATTGCTTATTAAACCAAACAAGTTAATTTGTGTATTTTTTTGGTTTTAATTTCTTCTTGTTGTTAACAGATGCAACATTGGCAGCATTTGTAGTTATTTCCTGTTGTGTTTATTAGTAAAAGCCTTCTTGATGCTCTAAATCCACCTGATTTCTTAAAATGACGAATGCACACCCTCACAATGTGTTTTCAAACCATTGGATCCTGTCTAAATGGGCAAAAGGTGTGTCAAGTGTAAGGGTTTGGGGGAAGCAGTGACTGCAGTCTTTCAGAGATTAGCTGCTCTAGGATAAAATGCTGACCCTTGGCAAGTGTTAGGCTGGCTCATCAGTTTTTACCCATTCTTTCCGGACTCCCCATGTCCTCCCCACCCCAGGCTGGGAACCAGAAACTTTAGGTGAAAATTAAAATTCTTGCCTAATCATGAGGTTTGATTAAGCTAGTGGTTTTAGAAAATAGACCAAATATCACAACGCTAATGAAAAAATTGCAAGAATTGCTAATGACGTGTGTGACTCATGTTGCTAAATGGAGCAGATTTTTAAACATAGCTCTAGGCTTCAATTCTTTCAGCTCATTCACAGTCAGTTCTGCTTTATACTGAGCTCAGTGAAGCTATTCTCAGAGGAGAGAGCAGTGTGACATGGATTAAGAGTCAGAGAGCAGACCCATTAATCCATTCAGTACTAAACAGGTTATCTAATATCTAAGAAATGTTTTAAATATTTTAGGCAGCATAAAAAGCTGAAAGCAAAAATGCGACTGTCTAGTGATTTTTGACTTTATTTTTTGTTTGTTTGTTGTTTTTTTTTTAAGGAAGGCTGTTGAAGACTGACTCAGGGTAAGGAATAATTACTGATAATTGATGTTTGAAGGTTTTTGTTTCTTGTTTTATTTTTAAACCCAGCTCTGCTATAACTGAGTTAGTAAACAGTGTGAAGGAGCATTCTTACATACTAGAATTGGGTTTTCATCTGGAATGGTTCTTGGCATTGCGTTTTCCAAGCCAGCTAGTCCTGGGCACGTCTCAAATGTTGCTCTGGAGTAGGGTCAGGTCAGGAAAGGTTCCCAGCAGGCAATCAATCTTTCAGTTTTCCCTCAGCTTCATTGCTGGAGATCAAGAAAGCTTAATAGTAAGGATGAAGGAGTGACTTGGTTTCAGGTCAGTGAACAACCCTAGACATACTCAGTTTACTGATCTAGACAACCCTACAGTGATTCATTGTAGTACCATTATA
Organism: Parus major; assembly: GCF_001522545.3. Taxonomy (NCBI): domain Eukaryota; kingdom Metazoa; phylum Chordata; class Aves; order Passeriformes; family Paridae; genus Parus; species Parus major. Next base: position 38,743,637 of record NC_031770.1, on the reverse strand, counting down.
ATTTAAAGTAAAACTCACTGTAAAGTGAGTTTTAAGATGCTAAATTTGGTATAATTTGTCACCTCTGCCCAAAAACCATTTTCTTCCTTAAGACAGATAGTAGTTTATGCTTTTATTTCAAAGTGTTGATATTCAGTTGTTTTCCAAAGAGAATTTTTCTGACACCTTAAGAACACAGCAGCATATAAAAGTGCAGAAGTGTTTACAGTTTCTGTCTCTCCTAAAACCCAGTATAGACATTAAGAGGATGGTGGTTATCAACAGGGTGAATATTTATTGCATTTATTAGAAGAATCTTTCTAGTCTATAAACTTTGTCTTATACTTTATTCCTTCCTGCCCGTTCAATACACATTTTATTTGAAAACTATCTTCATACACTTGAGGCTTCTTGAAAAATGTTTGTGTCAGTACCTGTAAAGTGATCTACTAGTATAGTACCCCCAACTGTAACAAATGTTTCCTAATTTTCTCTTATTGTAATTAGTATTTTTTTAGTGCTAGAGATGTTGACTAATGAAGCTGTTGGTGTACTTACACTGGACAGTGGGAGATTGCTCTGTGAAAGCAATTGATCTGTTTTAGGTTCTAATTTATGTTATCTTTAATTAAATTTAGAAGTTGCACTGAAAGCTTTGCTGGTAGATCAAAAAGAGAAACTAGGCTTGAGCAGGTCAGGAAATCGCTATTAAGCAGCCTGAAATATTCTCACTGGCTTCGTTTGAGACACAGAAATAGAGGTATTTTGAAAGGTGGTGGTTCTGAGGTTTTTTGGGGTTGTTTGGCTTTTAAAAGTACTAAAAAGTAGTCAATATTTTAGTTATAGTTTTGAAACCCAAATGATTTAGTCTTGGTACCCTGTTGAAATAAATGAAGAGTAAATACAGTTTCCTGTGTTGGTTCATAATCTACGTGAATAAGTATTTCTCTTTAAAAAGTTCTACTGAACTAGCTGAATTATCTTCAGATAAAAGTTTCTTTATTCTTTACCCTCTGTGTAATGAAGCATGTTTTTAAAGTATTAGTCATAGGACCATTGAAAAGATAGTTATTTGTCAAATCAGACTAGGTAAGGGTTTCGGCTTTCTAGTTTACATTGAAATCACCAGACTGTGACACTTGGTAGCAATATCTTTACTTTCTATTGTTAGTTTAGTAAAATAAAAAAGGAAAAAAATATGCACACATAATTTTGGCTTCAACTGTATATATTTCTGTTATTAATTCCAGTAAAAAATAAGCTATTTCTCATAGTTTGGGTAGGGAAAAAAAATCTCAAAAGCGACACCAAATCACTCACACCTGCTGAAATGAAAGACAAGGAGTTATTTAAAAAAAACCAAAACTTTGAACATCACCACTTAAAAAACCGAACCCAAATCACAACCCCAAAATGTTAATGGGCTGGCATGAGTTATGCTAAATGAGATGCTCAGCTCGAGCCTCAGGCATATGCAAAGTAGAAAAACAGGGCTATGTTTTTTTCACACAATGCACTAATATATGTTTCAAGAAATCCTACAAGTTAATACAATTTCTTTTCTATCATTTTATTTACCCTTCTCACTCTTACATCTTGGGATGAACCTCCTGCTAGAAAGATAATTTCCTCTGGTGGTAAAAAGGCCTTTTGCTGATCAAGGAATTGCCTCTTGGGTGATGTCAGGAGGAAGGGCTGTCTTCTGCACTCTGCTTTGCATTGAGCTTTGCCAGTTTTACACTCTCCTACCCTGAAATAAATGAGGTACACAAAACCCCCCACAATTAGGTGAACCACTTGCATAAATCCCACTATTTATTGTAAAGTTGTATTTCCACTTACTGTTAAGAAAGGAGTGTCCTAGAAATTAAAAATATGAAACCAAACTCGATTAATAATTTCCATACATATGAAGAAACTTTTAAAAGCTGATGGTACGGCCAAAGAGAACATTTCAAACTGAGATCTACACAACCTAACTGTGTGTGCTGGTCAGGAAGTGAGGAGCTGCTGGGCTGCTACAAGTGGTGGGAGCTGGAGATGTTTCTTTGCCTATGGTTTGTTCAGAGGGCAATGAAAAAAGGAAGAGCTTATCTGATATATGTGTGTCCTTCATTATTTAATCACAAACTCAGAACAAATAGTTAATGTGTGCATAAAACATGACAATGTGACTTATATCAGATAGCAGCACTGAAATGTGATTTTATCATTTTAAAATAATACAAGAGGGAAAGGTGGTTTGGTGGGTGTGTGTTTTTAATTACACAGGATATATGTACGGAGGGCAAACTCCACTGCATAAATGGAATGAATGGACATCCAAATCAAATGCCAGATTCCTCCTTTAATTCCCAGAGGAATTATTCCAGTCTTTCTGTGTTTTCTGCCCTGCTGAATGCTGGCTGTTGGCCAGAGTTCAGCCCTCTGGAGTGATGGTCTCTCTTGGTAGCAGTCACAGCTCTGTCAGAGGATAGGTGGGTTCCAGGTACAAGAGGTGATGCTTCCTGGGGGTGCATTAAATGAAGCAAGGGGAGCTTTTGTTTGGCCTGCTTGGGAAGAAGTGTATAGACCAACACAGCTAAGAATGTGTGCACTGCTGCCTTTTCCTTTGCTAGGCACTGTTGGTGTATACAATACACTTGATGCTTCAGATAAGAAATGATGAACATGAATGAGAGAAGTCCTGGCATTTCTGGCATGAGAAGTAGTAGTGAGGGGAGAAGTAGTAGAGAAGAAATATTTCTAATGTGAATGAATGTAGAAAATTTGCTGCCCTGAATACTTGAGACCAATACGTTAGAACAGAAAAGCTAATAACCAGCACAGGCTTGTGTTAAGTTTGTTGGTAGCTCTGTAAATGGCACCTGATTGGCATGATAAACTTTTGTTTCCTGAGTGTGTTATTGTCCTGTTTATTTAAATGTTAGTAATCATTGCCTCTAAATATTCAAATAGGGGGTTTTTTTGCATTTTTCAGAATTAAGAGATTACAGTGCTTCAATAGAGAGGTCAATAATTAAACAAAATACATGCAGTAGAAGTTTTCAGGACTATGTGAATGTTCAAGAGCTCAAGTGTGTGCATGTTGTTATGCAATGATTTTATGCTAATGTACATCTTTCAATAAATAAATAAAAAGCCTTTACATGTGCCATAAAATAATTGCTTCTGTACCGCTGTAAAATGCTCTTACATTCAGGTATCTTTACAACACTTTTTAGCCTTAATGTACATAAAACACAAACCATAAAAAAGTCTTGGAAAAGGTTTGTATTTCTACATTATGTGAAATTACATGTTATTGTTAGTTTTGGTTGTGGAGTTTGTGTGTATGTTTGCAGGGTGTGTTTTTTGATGCAGCAGGCTAACAATTGGGAGCTGACTGATAAGTTTGCCTTAATCTATGTAGAAAATAGGTTTAAGTTATTCTTTTTTAACTTTTAAGTTATTCCTTTTTTAACTTTTTTACATAGTTGTAAATCCTGTTCTTGCTCCCATCTACAAATCCCACATTGAGAAAGAACATCTGTGCAGATAACTTTAGTGAAATAAAGAAGGGTAATTTAAACACTGTTTAGGATTTCTTATATCAGCTCCATGAATCACTTTGCTGTATAAGGTTAAAGCAGAACTCTTACCTTTAGGTTGCTGAAGTTGCATGATATCTATATATCAAACTTGTGACCTGTAGACTGAAGTCTTATTTCAAATTGACAACTTATTGAATTTTGATATGTATTTTACAAACTTCACAACGTATAAAGGTTTGAATCAAAAATGAAAGGTTATTTTCACTGAAGAAACAAATCAATCCTTTCAGAATTCCACTTGCTAATTTTACAATTAATTTCAATTAATTTTTCAGGTCCTAGTTTTTTACTAGAAGCCAAAAAGTATTTCTTTGCCATCTAAAGACAGCTTGGAAGTAGCAGACATTTTATGAAAAGTTTGTTTTGATTATTTTTCATGTAGGACTTAAAGGGCAGATAAATTTTGATGACATTCTGAGGGCTAAATCTTAAAAATGTGGTACTCTTTTGAATGATTCTTAAAACATGCTTCCTTTTCAGATTTTATCACTATGAAATTAGAAATACTTGTTCAAGGTACTACATTTTTCTCATTGGAACAAGTTGCAGAATTATATTAATGGGTTTGATTTTTTCAGAACATGGGGCAATCCCTGAATTTGCTTTAAAATAATCTTGTTCATTTCACACTTGTACTTCTTTATAGCTGCATTATGATCTAACTCTACAAGCTATCACCTGAGGTTAAACAATCGAAGCAGTGGGGTTTTGCTCGTTTTCGCCCCACTAGTTGATTATCTACTTGTTTTACTGATTTAGGATAAACCTTTTCTTCTTTACTAATGAAAATCAGGATGCTCAATTAGGTCTTATTCAAGTGATTAATATTTGGGGATAAGTGGCTATTGTTGGATATTGTTCTTAGAGGCTATGATACCCAACAGGAACTGCCACCTCTGGATTAAAAGCAAGGCTAGTTTAAACCAGTTTTGAACTGCTGAGGGTTGATGTGGGTGAGTGATGTGGTGCAGTTGGTGTGAGGAAAGTGGTGGAGGCGGTTGATGCTCTGCAGATGAGAGCTGTTGGTTTGTCTTCTGGTATTGCTTCCTAAAGACTTTCACAGTAAACACTTGTAACAGATCTTAACTATTACCATCGCTGGCTAGCATTGAAATTGCATTATGCCTCTGTTCATCACACTCTGATACTGTGCTAATCACAAAATAGGAGAATTGATCTCATTTTGTATATGAATACTCTCTGAGAGAGGTCAGTGTTGTTCAGAGGAGAGTTTCTTTTCTGCTGAACCCTGACTGCTTTCTGTGGAGAATTTACGGTTATATTTAAATACGCAAAACACAAGAATACAAAAAACAAGAGAAAATGGCATATTTAGTCATTACAGTGGGTGTTACTCCTCTTCCCTTGGTATCTCATTAAGGCTTTTGCACTGGGGTGCCTGTTCCCTCAGTGGTAGCCTGGAGCCAAGTCCCTCAGGACGGGTGCTTTTTATTGCTTCCCCTTTGGACAGCCTCAGCACTGCTGGGTTCACCTCCCTGTGGCCAGTCGTTTTGTTTAGGGGATTTGTGAAGTGTATAATGAGATTATAATTTTGTGAATTTGAAAGTCTATTTATGAATGTCAGGAACCTGAGATTCTGAACATTTCTTCTTTTTCTAAAATGTTTACTGGAGTTTTCTTTTTGTTGCAGATATTATAAATAACTTTTATCTGAAATTATTTTAATTTTGATAACTAAGTTACTAAAGCAATAGAAGCATGCCTGTGAAAACAGTTAATACATCTAAAGTACTTTAAGTAATTCTAGTATTTGAAAATTGCATATGATTTTGATGTTCCATAATAGCTTGTGTTGATTTTGCTGCCATTTGCAGGGAGAATACTGAATTTGGTGCTCTGTGAGACATCCCAGTTCACTTTCTTCTGTCTCCTTCTAACCAATTTCTTCATCAATATATTATCTTGAATAGATTGGGAATAATTTTATAGTCACAATTATGGTCATGAATTCCTACCTGGCTGTTTCTCCTGGCTAATTTATATGTACCCCTTTAGGGGAATTTTTGTGCACAGTATCTTGTATGGTTACGCTTTGCTTCTACCATTTTCTATATTATAGCTCATTTTTTTGACAGGATATTGCTCTCTCAGCTCTATTTAAATAGTCATATATTCAATCAGTGTTAAACAAAGGGATATTGATTCTTGCTGGTCTCCAGGTATTTTTTCTTATGAAGGAGTGCATACCAATAATGTAATCAATTAATGTTCTCTCTTTCAGGCTTAACAGATGAAAAAGTGAAGGCGTATCTTTCTCTTCACCCCCAGGTACTGGATGAGTTTGTGTCAGAAAGTGTAAGTGCAGAAACTGTGGAAAAATGGCTTAAAAGGAAAAATAACAGGCAAGAAGGTAAGTTCCTTTCATTTGTGATTAATATTTAGCTATGAACAGCTCAGTTATTTTCAGGTTTAAAAAAGAAACCTGGTTTTAGTATAACTTGGCTGTTACAATTCTCTGTGTTTGGGCTCTACCATTTTTTCAAAGACAAAATAGGCTAAAAATTTTTTAAATATTTTGATCCTTTTGGTATTTTTATTTTGAAATATACTGGTATTAATATTGGAAGTTTAGTTTATCCATTTTGAACTGCAAATACTCTCCATCAATCTGTAGTATCTGTTTTGAGAACATGACTTTGTAAAATTGTAAAGTTTTGGTAAAATTGATAAGTTTTGAATTAAAATTATCCAGTATGCCTCCGTAAATTATTGGATATACCAAGTAAATTACTGGATATACCATCTGAAAAGTTCATACTTGCAACATATAATAAGTCGATTTTAGATAAGAATGTTGACATAGATATTATAACCCAGCGTGTTAAATTTTGGAGGTATTTCTGTTAGGTTGCTTTAGGTAAAATACTTTGCTAAATAGAATCAGAAAACTTTCTTTTGAGCCAGTCTGTGTTGGCAATGATCATAAATTTTGTAATGATCTTAAATTTTGTGGGATTGTCTGCAAATATAAGATTCATCTAATGATGCTTTATAACGTACCAGGTAAAATGCAAGGGAGAAAATTACCAAGGTTAGGGAAGAAACACTTGTTTTGCTTTGTGGCTGACTTCTAAGGTGTTTAGGGTTTTAAGTTCTAATGATAATTCTTATTTTAAATAGAGAGCCTATTGTTGCTTTCTAGAAGATAATGTTTTCTGCACAAATATATAAAAATAAAATTATGATGGACAAGGGACGGAAAAGGCTATATTAGGCTAGATTTTTAGTCGTATTGACTACATATAATTCTACGGTGACACTAAATTTTTGTTGGTTTAAAGAGATTGCCTAGCAGCAGAATAAAAGTATATAGCAATAGACTGTTTACTACTTTCTTTGTAGTTTCCAAACTACAGCACTGCAGGAGGCCTATTGTTATAATACACAACAGCAATCAGAAAAAACAGTGTTATGAGTCAAGGGAATAGGTTGTGACAATGCTTTTTGTAAACAGATGATAAAAAATACTTTTGCATTACCAGAAATTAATACTTTTTTTGGTTTTATGCTCATTTGAAAATAATAATTTTGTCTAAGGTGCTTGAAATCACTATAAGAAATCATTGTGTGTTTGAAACAATTTATAGTCTGAGTCAAACATCTTTATGCTAAAACCAAAGAAATGCTTTGGAGAATTTTTAGCTTCAAGAATCGTATTTTGTTAAGTGAAATTTATTACTAGTTGCTCAAAGTTTCCAATTTTTTTGGGGAAGGCTATAAATGAAAGAAAAATTTTTGTGGATGTCCTCATGAAACTTTTTTGTAGCAACTCTAAAGCAAAGTGACTGCTGACCATGATCCTAGCAAAGTTTTAATGTCAACAGGTATTACAGTGGGATTTGTCTGTTTTTTTCATACACTTTAAAAATTCTATATTATGGCTAATTTTCCTCAAACTTGTATTAAAAGTGTCAAGCAATAGTTATGCTACTATTAGGATTTAGCCTCATATCTGTTATCATCCTACAGGTATTTCTGCCTTCCCTGCTATTTCTGTTTTGCTGACAGTGATCTTTAAGGTGGCTGTAGTTATTACACTGAAGGCAGTCACGTGGATGTGGCCTCTTTAGTGCTGGATTTTAGATAAAAATAAAAACCAGATTTAAAACTACACTTGCCAAGTAAAAAAGATTCATTTGAGAATGAAATGGATGCTGATGAGCCTTGTCTGTGATTTTCTTGTAGAAAGATAAAGTCTATAGTCATATAAAATATTTCTGGTAACAACATATCCTAATCTTTCAGAAAGTAGTATTTTCAGGAAAGAAATTTACTAGATGGTTTGCTCAGTTCATGTTATGAATGTACAAATTCTACTGCCTGAGTTATGGTGGTGGTGAGAAATGTGGGGGAGAGGGTGGAACTGATTCTTTTGGTGTCAACACAGATCTGTGGCGACTTAAAGTGACTGTAGCCTAAGTCACTTCACATCAGTAGGGGTATCATTTTCCCTCTATCCCTTTTGCTACAGTCTAGTCTACTTTACAAATGCTCACATCATGTCATATGATACAGCTAGAAGAATAAGCTTTGTGTTTATGAGGAAGTTGCCAGGCAGGCAAAAGGCTGTTTTGAGGTCTCTGGCTTAGTGTCTGTACTCTTACACATTGGTGACGCAGAATAGTCATTAACCTATATGCAGAAATTGTGTCCTGCCTGATTTACAGACATCCAGCTGTGTGTACTCTTCAGCCAGAAGTCAGTGGGCCTACAGCCAGGGTAGTTTATCTGAATTTCATTAGCATGAACTGAAATGTCTGATTTGGACTTAAATGAACCAAAATTTATCTGTGACTGTGATTCAGAATTAATTACTGTAGATGGTCTGGGTTGTTTTTCTTTTAAATTATTAAAAAGGGAGTAAATCACTAAATATTGCAGTGTTTAAGGTATAAATGTATTTCCCAAAATATAATGAGTTGAGTCCTCAGTGTGTTAGATCTTGTATCTATCACGGTAAATGTTAGATTGAAATTTGCTCATGACAGGTTGATAGTGATGGTGATCTACCTGAGATTATAAGACATTTTTTGCTTCAACTTGTTTTTTTCCCTTTCCTGGTGTACTGGAGAAAACCGGCAAAGGTAGCTCTGGGAAGGAATGCTGCTTATGCTGATTTTTGGGTATTCACTGCAACTTTTTGCACTGACTATTATCTACCCATAAATTACATGCTCAAAACACACCCAGGCCTTGTATTGTTGCACACAGAATTTTCAAACTTTATTTCTAATACACAAACACTTGAGTTTTAAATTTTTCCTATCCAGATCATGGCAGAGTTATCTGCCAGAAGGAGATCTTTTCTTTTCCAGATGCCTAGATGTAATACTCACAGAACTCATGAGACTTCTTCCATTGTCCTCTTTTATATAATTCGAGCAAAAGTGGTAGATGATTATAGCCAGAGCCATAATATTGGGAAAGCTTTAGACTCTGCTGCTGGATAGATCCTCATCTCCCATATTTCTCAGAAAAATATTTATAAATTCCAAACTTAATTATATTATTTGAAGCTTCACTGCCACAACAATAAGAGGCTGAGCACATTGATTATGAGCCAGATGTGCATCTTTTACACTCTTGATACTGAATTTCATAGATGTCTTTCCTAATCTTTTTAATTACCTCTTATAATAAAAAGAAAGGACAAACTGTACTGGCACAGAATTTCTACATGGAAAGCTGCCTATATCACTTAAGAGATTCATCACTTCCCATGGCCCTGATGTTCATCACAGTGCATGACCATGTGCTTAATTACTGCTGAATCTGGAAACATTAACAGCTTCATACACTATTTTTTTTTCCCAGCAATATTTGCCAAAAACATGTAAAGCTATGTATAGTGGGAACTTAAGGTTCTTTGCTGTTATTAATACAAATGTTGTTAAATAATTAATAAATATGGTTTTAAATATTAAATGGAAAGTAGTACATTCAGTACAGGATATGACACTGATTATGCTCAGAAGTTATCATCTTTTAAGTGCAATTGACTTGCTGCATTTCCAGGAATCTGATATTTCATAATTGACCTGTTAAAACAAAAAAAAAGGAAAAAATAAAAAAAGAAAATTGAAATCAGTTGCTTAATATAACATTAGTGTGACATTGCTGTAATGTTTGAACTAAACTAGGCTGCATCATTGACACATAAATAATAAAATTTCTGCACAAAAAGATATTTCTGGTGCTTCATTTTTGGGTTCTAAGGTATCAGCATGATGGGCTTTAAAGTTGACTACAGTCCTTATAAGAGACAAAGTAGTGAGTTTTTGAGAGGTGTTGATGTGTGGCTTATTTAGGGGGCAAGTCTGTACTTAGGTTTTTATTGATAAAGAATTCGAAAGTGCATATTTCTACATTAGATTATAGTTATTCCATTATTTACTCTTTTAATTATTTTATTTGTTCCTGCTTTTAAAAGATGGTGCAGAGAGGCATGTTATTTGCACTTCACCCGAGGTTATTAAATAGGTGAAAATATGGCTAACATGCTTCTTTTCCATTAGCAGGGACAGTGTATATAAAAAGATACATGTAAGGAGGATACATATCAGTATGTGTATGCTAAAGAGGTGCCAGAATTATAAAGAAAAAAAATTACTGCCAGAATTATAAAGAAAAAAATGGAGCGTAATCTTTTTAGTTTTGCTAGTTTTTGAGGTCTGTGCCTTTTTGCACCAGCTGAGCAGAGATACCTGTTCTGTAGTGCCTGTAGTAGCTGTGGAGCTGTAGGTGAAGGATACTCAGAATCTGGAGACTGTCACTGCTGGGATGCTCCATAGCTTGTTGCAATTCTGACTTCTCCCCAGCCTAGGCAAGAGGAACTGATATGGCAACATGTCAACAACCTCCTTGATTTGTAACTAGGGTGTCTTAATATTCCACTGACGCTGTGGACATGCTCTTTTGTTCCAATGCATCCCTGCTGTGCTTATGTTTGTGACATCCATTTGGCAACAAATACTTGCCAAAAAGCAAGCATATTTGTGGGAATTATTTGGGCAGAGCATGACTTTGTGCCATTGACACCCTAGTAGTAGCTCTTAATGCTTCTTGTTACCAAACTCCACTATTTACATATTTTGATGCCCTTCTTGTACTTTTTTTCCCCCTTAAAATAATAATTATTTTTTCCTCAAAAATAATAAGGTTGTATTTCCAATTCCAACTGGAATAATTGGTTGCTGTGTTTTTGCTCTTCACTCAGTGTTTGCTAATGGCCAATTAGATATAAAATGTTGGTCTAGTTGGTCTTGTTGGTCTGAATCAAAGTAACTTATGATACTGACAGGTGCTACTTACCTGGGATAATATCCAGGCTGACAAAATTTGTCTCTATGTGAATGTTTTTATCATAAAACTCATGGATAGACATTTGTATTATATAATTTGCAGGCTGCCATTTTTCATGTATGTAGAAAGCCTATGTTAGGATCAGTATTCAAAGGCAGACAGATGAAGGAACTTCCCAGTTCTGTCCTGGAGCTCTACGTAGGAATGCCATTTTAGTCCAGATAATGAAAATGGAATAAATGTGTCAGAGATACAGAAGAATTTTGGAGCCATTGCTTTTAAAAATTTATTGCTGCATTATTTCCTGAAAGTCTCAGTGTAATTTTCTGAGGTGAAATGGTTTCCTTCCTATGTGATCAGTTCAATGCGGATTTTTTTTGTTGTTATTTTTATTTTTTATTATTTTCGCCTAATTAATCAGAAGAGAATCGCTTATAAATTGGATCATTTTGGCTGTGAAAATATTGAGGAGGAGTAGATGAAAAAGTTCTCCCTGTTGTGTTGTCAGCCTGTTTTTTTGTACAGAAAAGGTTAATGGAAAGGATATTTAGGTTAGATAGAACAGGTTTTTTTAATGTATTGATAATACAGAAATTATTGATATTGATAATAAAATATTTAAAATATTGATAATACAGAGAGCAGTGGCCTCTTGGTAGATAATACTGAGGTCTTGAGTGATGATGAAGTTTTTTCTTCAGTGTGCATCTCAGTGTTGAAGGTGTTGCTAATTTTATTCTTTGTTATTTGAATGACTATCACTAGAAAATTCCAAACAATGCTAAAAATGGCTTGGTACATTTTTTTTCTTCTAATTTGCTGAACAGTGTGAGAGTTTGATTGTTTTGGGGTTTCTTTGAGTGGGTCAGGTGAAGGAGGTGATTTTTTCTCTTTTTATGGAGTTCTGCATATTTAGAATTGTTTAGATGGTCAGAGATTTGCAGATGGAAATCCTTTAATGATGGTATGTTTGGTCGTAGGAAATAGACATCACTGCTTGGTCTGAGCTCCCTCTTGAACTAATTATGTTAATCACATTATAGCTAGAGCAATTATTCTCAACATGTCCTTATACTAATGTTTGTTGTGTCTTTCTTAAGCTTGAATTAGGAGTGTTTATGTTTTCTCCATCTACTCAAAACCACCATTTCTCCTTACTTATAAGCCTGGCTACACGGAATCATTTTCTGCTCAGTACTGCTAGTTATATTAGAGAATAAACAGACATTAATTTTTGTAATTTCTCAATCTTCTGGTAAATTAAGACACAGAGCTTCTTTTACTATCATACTGAGAAATAGGTTTTTTCATTTTTCTTACTACTTCTCTTTAGTTTATGTTTTGAACATTTCCAGAGGATCAAGATCTTTCTAAAGAGTGTGTAGTAGGAGAGAGATAATATTTCAATAGTGGGTTAATTAACATTACATGCAGTACAAAACCATTTCCCTCCTGTGCGAGGCAGTTCTCCTGAATGTTGTTTGGCCTTGCTGTTCTTTGTTTTCAGATTGTTTCTCTCCTGTACACGAATCTTTGTTTTTAGAGTAAAAAATCAAGTGGACAAAAGAAAAAAAAAATTATATCTCAGTAACTGGTGGAGGAGATCCATTCTGCTGATGTATGCAGAGACTGTATACCCATGTAGCCAACACTTTTTAATAATGATTATTTATGTCAACGTCAGCTAACCTGTTTTACCTGCATTGAAATGGAGTAGGAATGTTCCCATGGTCTGTAAGCTGAGTAAGAAAGAAATAACAAGGGAATAGTCATTAACTTTTATGGGACTTTCAAATCCAAGTATTAGAAGTATTAATATGATTAATGTTGGCTAGACAAGGCCTGTAATCAAAGATTGACCAATAAGGATAAAAAGACAAAACATCAAATAACTAATACATGTTAGCATTGCTTGTTCTGCCCATTAAATGAGACTTACATCTTTGAGGAAAGGGAAGTATGCAGTCACACAGTGTGCTAGTCTGTTACACCACATGTGCATAAAGAAAGGATATTTATTCATGGATGTTCTGTATGCAAGTAGTGAAAACTCAGTTCAGCAAAGTTCTCAATGCCTTATCCATATATAATACACGTATAAAAATTCTGACATCTCTTTTGTATCACAGGAAGTACAGGAAGCCCTGAGGATGAATGAAAATTCATCTTTTACAGTGGAGATGTCTAGCTGGATACAAATGTTAATGCCATGCTCTAAATGGATGATTTTATGTTTCTGTGGGCAGAAGCAATTAATATTTGTCTTAACCTCATATTGGCTATTAGTGAAGATTTTCAGCAGAAATTTTACTTCTGAAACTGCTCTATTGTCTTATGGCTTTGAAAACAGATTGTGTACATAGAACAGACATAGTATGGGCTTCATGAAGACCAGAAATTTTCAGTGTGTGATTCTGTAGTGATTTAGCTAATCATGATGCTGATTCAATTGCTTTATCCTTTAAAATATCTATGATTAGATGGAACTTTAGGCTAGTTGTCCTGTGTTTGCTTATCCAATCAGATTTCGTGCAGCTAATTTAAAGTGTATACTTTTCATGGTGAGTCATAGATCCTCCCTTTATTTGTCCTAGTGGTCATCAGTAGATCAAGTTCTTTGTCCAGAAATTTCTTCTTCATACTGTTCTTCCTGGAAATTAAATAAATCCTGTCAAATATCTTTCAACTGGACTATAATAAACTGCTTTTTTGTTTTGTTTGGTTTTTTGTTTTGTTTTTATTTTTTTCCATGTTTTATGAATGAAAATTAAATTATATTCCCACATCATTCAGCAAGAGGAAGGCCTAAGCATGACTTCATTTCCATTGATTTACTTCTATATATTTCCTAATTATACCTGTTTAAATATGTTGTAGGAGGAATACCTGTATTGCACATAAATGAACACTGTTGCCTCTACTTAGCTGACATAAAGTTTTGTTTGTGTCACAAATATTTTTCAAATACTTTGAAGGTGTTAAGCATGAGGATAGAAATTATTTGTTCAAAATATATACTCACATTTCAGACAATAAAAGATCCAACAACAAAAAAACCCACAAAACTTTGAGATGAACCCTTATCAGTGACCTTCAAAGAAACAAATATTGGATAGAAATTCCAGGTGTTGGAGGAAAAACCCTGCTGAAGATTATTGAGTTGCTAAGAACTTGGAAGTAAACTGGAATTCCTAGACAATTTTTGCTACAGAGGACTTCAGTATTCTGAGAGGAATTTTTATTTTCATAATCTCTCTGAAAAAAATGGATGCACAATAGGATAGTAAAACTTCAGTTGTACTAAAAATTAAACCCAGATGCATAGAAACCATAAAGAATCTCATAAAGTGTCAGATAAAAATAAGGTTTGGTTGATCTTTGCCTCTGAGGCCTAGTTGCATGGCATGTCACATCTATGAGGCTAAACTGCTTTTTCTTCATGCCCAAATGTGATGTTGCATCCAAGCTACCATCTGGAGTAGTCCTGAGCAGTGCAAATTGGCTAGATACAAGCCATGCTGTGGGTGCAAAGTTAAACAGGTACTGGTGATACTCAAGCCCAGTCTACAGCTCTTATTCCTCCATTACTTTAGGCCTAGCTTGAATTAATTATTGTAGCTCAAGGAGGATGCTAAGAATATAGTGGAAAAACAGCCATTAGAGCATGGGAACAGATAGAGAGCTTAGCCAAATGCAACCAGACAGGAAGCATCATTAAGTCACTGTGGAAATCTGAGGTTAATTTGAAGTTCAGATGCTCTGTCAGGTACTACCACCTCCTCAGGATGCATAGAAGAGCAAAGTTAACCAGATGTGTAGATGTCTCTAATCTGTATTTCTAGAAAAAAAAACAAGCAAGAAATGAAGTGGTTTTTCTTACTTAGATCTCTCTGTTGTTACAATAGATGTGACAAGCTAACATTTCTATCAGCACAGCAGAGGGGAACAATGAACTATTTGACTAGCAGCATGTGAGACTTGGAGGAACCACTTCACCTGACTTTATTGATGGTGAATAAACCTGGACAACAGTAGAGTTTGTGTTTAATTATTTTAATTCTTTAGATAATTTGATCAAAATGTCTGACTGTCAATTATGGAAGAGGAGGAGATAGTGTATGATAATTTTCTTTAGATCTAAGGGGAATGGATTTTTTTTCCCCTGTGGAACACTTAAAGCTCAGGTGTAAGGAGGTTTGGCAGGAAATTATAATGGGTTACAAAATCAGTGTCAGCTGGTGTTGAGCCAATGATAAGTATAAATTTTACTTGAAGGGTTTGTCTTGTTTAAGCATAAGGACAGAAAAGCTAAGAAAGATTTGCCTAATTAGGTTAAAGAATAATTTCTTCTCAAAATAATTTTTGTTTCTTTTTTTTTATGAATTCTGTGAAGACACTTACATGTACTTAACTAATTGTATAGCATTTGAGGATGCTCAGTTATTATCCATAGTTCTTTTGTAGGAGCTTTGTTTTTATTGTGGAGGGAAGTTAGCAAGGTCTGAATTTCTTGCACTGGCTAGAGCATCTAGTTCTAATTCAGTCAGAAAAAGACCCCCAATTCTTATAGTGTTATTAACTCTTTATAAAGCCTTTCTTCCTTATTATCTTTACATGATGATGACTTTTATGATGCTGCTACCAGAGAGGGATTTGTTATTCTGCAAAAGCCCTGAACTGTAGCAGAAGTTTTATAATTGTGAGTGTCATGATGAAAACAGTTGACAGATTTACCTTTTTCCATAACAGAAGAATGAAGGGCACCCTGCAAAACAAATTGACTACAGATTTGAAACAACAGGATGTCCTTTTTCACACAACCCATGCCTAAATTATGAACCCATTAGCATAATATATTTGAGATGTTAAAAATGTAAATGGGTTCAAAAAGTGATTAGACACATTCCAAAGAAGAAATACTTCATCAAGAGCTGTTACATACTATGATCCTGATGCAGCCTCCAGCTGAGAAAATTCATAAGCATCTGATTGCTCTGAGGACATACTGGAGTAAGTATACTCTGTACATCTGTAGCCTGTGTTTTCTCTCCCTCTCATACAGTGTAAATTCTTCCTACTCTTTTCCTATTTCCTTTCTAAATGAGCTGTTACTAGCCATTATCACAGGCTACAAACTTGAGTAGATGGACTTTGAGATTAGAAGAATCAAGGTCATTATTCTCTGTCATTATGCTTCTCTGGCCTTTCTGGGATTTATGTACCACCTGTTCTTAGAATTATGAGTCAGTTTGTCTTAATAACTCATTTGAATATGCTGGAAAAGAAACTGGGCTTTTATACTATAACACATTTTATGTGTTTATGTATCTTAGATAAGCTGCAAGAAGTCTCTTCTGTTATAACAATAAGGCATCTTTGAAAGTCTTTGGAGAGAGCACCTTATTCAGACTTACGTTAGACTATTGCAGTACTGAACTAAATTATTTTATTCTTTCTTTCAACCTGTAGTTTGCAAAGATACCCATAAGTGATGACCTTTGGCTACAGAAAAAAGAAGTTTCTCTAGTTGAAATTGTTGAGTAACAGTGATTAATAGACTTTCTCACATTTCTTTTTTAATACAAAGGTAGAATATTTGATGTGTTTTATTGTTTGTTCAGGTGGCAGAAGGGAGCTCTTTTACGGGGTGCTTGGTCCTCCTCCTAAAGTGTTGGTTTCATTTCATTTGTCATTAAGTATGGGGACTGAAAATGAAAAAGGATGATGGTGTTGATGAGCAACAAGGATTAGAAAATTAATAAGACACGATTCAATAATAGGTGTGGGAGGAGGAATGTCTGTGAGTGTTTGAAGGGTTTATAGCAATTGGGTGTAACTGACATTGGGTTTTGGTGGCTGGGGTGGGGAAGTGGCAACAGACTTGATATATTTATACTAATTCAGTCCAAGAGTGTTCATTGTGAATACTTGGAAATATCTTCATGAAGTGCATCAGGTATTTGTATTGCAATAAAGAGATATTTATTCTGGGGGACTTGTTAGGCAGTGGTTTTGGATTTGCAGTGAACACCTGGGGAGACTTTTCAAAACAACTTTTTGAGCTAGTAACTACACAGCGACCCTGCTTTTTAAATCAGAGTTGTCATGACCCACACAGTGAATGCACTTCAGGGAGAGGAGGTTATTTCAAATGAAGTTTTAAATTACCAGAATGTGCTCTTTTTGCATTGTATTGCCTAGGAACCCATGTCATTGTGACACCTGCTGGTTTGCCATCATATATTTCATGGTCAATCATGAATGTGCTTGAAGAATAATCTGAGTTCTCCCTATTGTCTGTTACTTTTCTTGAACAAAATGTTAAAGATAATAGTTTTTACAAATGTGTGCTATTACCGGGTTGTGTTTCCCAACTGTTCTCTGGCCAAAACAATTTTTGGAGAAAATAACTGTCATCTCCCCATCTTCCAATATGATTGTGTGCAAAAAAAAAATTTACCTCTGTGGAGTAAACAGTGGCCATAAATCTCTGATACATTTCAGTGTTTGAGGTACCTATTGTAGCACCCAACTGCATACACCTACTACAGTGAATATATAGATATGCATCCAAGAACAGAGTAAATGGCACCATATAATATAGGAAAAGGGTATTTACATGTATTTTCTCATGTTCTGATTTGTTTGGTTTTTTTTCTATATTGAAAACTATTTGCTGCACTGATTAATAGCAGTTTTCAAATTTTGAATCAATGCAGTTTGTGAAGGTATAGAAACACTTATGGCTCTGCAAAATTCACAATATTCACAGAATAATATGGTAGAATCACAAAAACATAGGAAATATCAGAAATACTGCTGTTTTTCATGGTCCAGTCCAGCATCTTTTAGTGATCATTTTTAGATCTAAACATTGATGAATGAACTACTGGCCCATGTTGGCAGTTTTATACTTCACAATTAGGTCTTTATGACTGGAGAATGGATAGGCTCAAATTTTGGAATAAATACTACAGTTGTATGTTTCTACACAGATTTATTTAAACATTGATGAGATTGGCCCTTTTACATAGGGATATAAACAAGATTCTTTTAAACACTCTTTCAAGAAACCCACCAAAATGAAGCTGAATGGTATAGGTGATTTGAATGTTTTCTTTGCAGTGTGACAATGTCAATGCAGTTTCTGTTCACAAACGTGGATGACTTGTTATCATTCAGAATTCATCATTTTTTGGTATATGTACCTGTCCATCAGGTACATATGGAGAAGATCTGGAGCACTTCAGGAAAATAGAAGTGCTGATAAAAGCTAGCAATATTTCTGAGGGCAGCTTAAAAAAAAATTAATTGGGCAGGTTTCTGATTGTTAGGAGTGCCAAAATAATTCTTTTAATAGAAACAATGAAAGGAGAAAAGCTATGCACCCAGAATCCTGTAATTCTTGTAAATCTATTTAAAGGGAGAGAATATTTGATTTAGGTTTTCTTCATTCTTAATAAACATGCATAAAATCTTGGGTAGTACTTGGGTTATGATACTTGTTCTTCTTTGTTTTTACAATGCAGCTTAAAGTAAAGGCTTGTTTCAAATAATACTATATTTTCTCTGGAATTTTGCTCAGCTCCACAATTAATTAGCTGACTTTTTGAAGAGCTCCCTCTTCTACAGACTGTTAAGAAATTATTGGCTTTTTCTGAGTGATTGTTTTTATGCAGATCTTCAGGAATTTAAATCAACACCTGCTTAGCTCAGCATTATTTTTTTAGTACTTTAGTACCTTAATTTCCTTTTGATAAATACACAGAATGAAGCCTGGTGTTGTTTAATTTCTCTACCTCCCTATCCTTATAACTTTTAAAATATATATTAATATAATTCTTAATGCTAGGCTTGTTAGGAGAGACACAATTTTACTAGGTTTTCATTCTGAGCTCTGCCATTTCCTATTACATCTTACAGTGATGGAATGATTTTCCTTGGTCTCAAGGTTCTCTCTCTCTCTCTTATGATATGTCCACATCAGGTATGGTTGGTTGTCTTTCACTACTCTTTCTGAAGGTGGATTGTCTTAAAGAATGCAGAAAAAGAAGAATATTTTGTACAGTTGTTAGTTGAGATTTGTGTCAGAGACAGGTAGTCAGGAACTTGCTAACTTCTTTTCATAAAACTTTGGTGAGGTCTGAATATACTTTTACCTCTTAGAAATATATATTTAATAAGAGCTTTTCATATCCTTGAGGCTTCATTCATGCATCTCCAAAGGTTAGTGAAAACCTTTGCTGTAGTAAGTGATAAACTCACACATTTTAATAGGGAGAATAAAATAACAGAAGGACAGACATTTTTTCACTCTTAGAAGGACCTCTTTTTGGACATTTGCATCAGATATCACGTTGGGTTGTGAAAATGTTTTTAAACATGTCCAGGACCCAAGTCTAGAGAGGAATCAGTGGAAACTGGCTTGGTAACTCTTGTTTCCTCAAGGAAACAGATTAGAAGTCTAGAGAAAGTACTAAACTTTTGTTATGACCTCTCAGTAATCCTGCTATCTCAGTCTGACCTTTTCTTTGAAAGTGCCTCAGATTCATTGCAAGGGATTGTATTATGATCAAATATATTTTATTTGACATATTTAATCTTTGCAATTTTTCCTCTAAGTGGTTGCACAAAGTATATGTTGAGTTCCAGATACTGGCATCTATACACACAGCAAAAAAAACTCACAAAGCTGCAGTTCATTTTGTTAGTTCTAGCAGAAAGTCCTGGGTTAATGCAAAAGCAGAATGTATTTTTTCATTTTCCCAAAAAGATATCTTTAACTCCTTATGACCAGTTGAAATGCTGCAGGAAAATACATGCTGAACAGTGGTGCCTTTCCTTGAGCTGATGATACAAAGTTCTTGTTCTGCTCCAAAACCAGATGCATCTGTTTTTGGAGCATCTATGCATCTAAAGATGAAGTCTCAGTGACTGTCTAAAAAGTTACTGTATGCAAAAAATAGGTTAAAAAAAATTGTCAGTACCTAAATGTTTGCTCCTGCCTGTCATATTGAACATCTGAAGAACCCTCCCAACTTGCTTATAAATCCTCATCCTATTGAGTCCTTGAACAAATTCAGAATCTTACAAAGTTTCCACTGCTTTCAGCATTTACTAGAAAATTACTGCTCTGAAGACGAGTGTTTGAAAGATACTGTGGCATAATACATGAAAAACTGAGCTGCTCTGTCTGTAGAGAAGCTTAGAAAACAGCTTACCTGCTTATCCCACTCATGCTTTTTGTAAACATCCTTGCCTACATTCCCAGTAAAGATAGGAATATGAAATGGCTTTACCAAATGATTTATTTCTTTCCTTTATGTACTGAAAGGAGAACCCTTTGGGGAAGCGTAGGACAGATGAGAAAGGAACAAAAGCAGGAGTAGATGCATGTAGACTACAAAAAGGAGGGATGGATTGTATAATCTATTGGTGATAGCAGGGTGAGACACTCACCCTTTTCAATTAGCACCCCATAGATGCAAACAAATATGTTGTATTTGTTCTATTTCGTTTTCTTGGTGGTTTTCATTCCCATGAAGTAGCAGGGCATAGAGCCTGTTGTTTTTGTTTTTTTTTTGTCTTAAAGAAAACATAATTTCTGGGATATAACAAGTCACAATTTAAGTAATAAGTCCAGTTTATATTAATATTAGCTGTCAACTTAAACCAGCACACTGGAGTGGGTTTCTAAAGGAATGTATGCAGTTATATTCTTGTTTTGTGTTTATGGGAAATTTTTTTATGCATCAAATTAAAGGACACTTGCTAAAATATGTATAGAGAAAGAAATAAGTTTAGTGACTGATAATATTTCAAATGAAAACTTTTAAAGTACTTAATAAGGATTTTTGCTTGTTTTCATAATTACAAAGTGATGTTGACTAGGAGCACACAGGATTCCATTGTTAAAAAATTATTTCTGAATATTTATTTTGCTGTTTTCTGTGGATCAAATAATGCACAGTATGAATATTGCCAGCACTGATCAACTGATAGGCTAAATTCAAAGACTATTTTCCTTAATTTTTGCACTCTAAACTACCTCCCATTATGTTGCCAAAGCAAATGTGTCTTTGGGGATAGAACCCAGCCTGCACCACACAGCTGACTGCCAAGCCTTTCCACTGGAAAGCCAGCCATTATTTTCTACTCCCTACTGCACAGTAGGGTGCATCCACCCATTCACAGCACTGAGCCATGGCTTTTTATTTTATGGTAATCTTTTGTATTAGATATTCATAGGAATAAATTTTCTCTAGCCATGTAGGTCATATTTCTCCCAAGACAAAAACTGAAACATAATAGATACCTTTTTTGTCTTTGAAAAAATTGTAGTCTCTAGCACTGGGTTTTTCTTGGAACTGAGCACGTTTTTACCCTGTCATTGATATTGTAGGCACACCTTATCCAATTTCATTGCCGTACTGCAGTCGGCACACAAACAAAAGTAAATTAGGGAGTAGGTTTGGATTCCTCCAGTATATCTGGAATTGTAATGGAAAAAGTAAGTATTAAAAGCAATAACAGAGTGTAAATCAGTTACTGAAATCACAGGCATCTTTTAGAACGAGGTTAGGGAATCTGTCATTGCTCTGTCAAAGGAAATTTCCCTCCATGCTTGTTTTCTACCTGAGATTTGGCTAAATAATTCAAAATTAGGAGGCTGAAGATAATTTTAAATCTTAATGCCCTTCCTCTTTAACTGTTCCTAAAATATTATCATTTAAATAATCAATCCTAAATCATTTAGATGCAAGATGGACCAATAGAAAGTGTATACTCAGAGGTATGACTTAGCAGTGTTTGTCTTGATTGTTAAGTCTTTCCAGATTTGAAGACAATAGTGTGAATTCTTACATAAACCTTTCTCTGCGTGCTCTACAGGTACCTAAAATATATTAAAGCTTCTTACTCATTCCAGTCCTGTGCTAAAGGAAGCTAATAGAAATGAATGTTGTGGTCATCACGTTCTTTGAATGGAAAGACCCATTAAATCTAGACATCTCTTCAACTGCTACATTTTACTAAAGAGGATGTGTCCATGTCTCCAGCCTGAAGGAAGCCATAATTGCATTTTGTTTTATTAAATATTAAGCTATTGCATATGAACGAACTTGTCATGTTAAAAAAAAAATAAAAAATTAAGTAGCAATCATCTTAGCAAAGAGAACTTTCAACACCTCCTTGAATGTCTCCAGAATCTCAGGCTCCTTTATTTGGCACCAGCTAGTCTTGAATAGCCCAGTCATTATGCCAATGAATTCTGTCTGCTCAAGTGGTGTTTGCTCAGGCCAGGACCTTCTTGTTCCCAGGAAATAACTCTGTGGTCGATTTAAACCTGCACTGCCTGCCCTCAGCTTCCATCCCTGGGTGTGTATATCCAGCCTTTCCCATGCACTGGTCGTTTTGCTTGTGTAATTGTAGGTTATATCTATGGCTCACTGCTGCAGCTGTAAACTGCCCCAAGTCAGTGGGGAGAGCACAAAGGTGGCACTTCAGGCTCAATTTGGTTTCTGCTGGTGTGGACCTGCACCTTGCCATTCCTTTCTAGATAGTTTCATCTCTTCAGGAAGAGACAGTTTCAAATATTCTAATCTGAGATGGCATCAGCTGGATCTGATTGAGTAATAGACAAACATTGATAAAACACTGGACATGGTTTAGGTAATAGAATCACAGAATGGTTTGGGTTGGAGGGAACCTTAAAGATCACCTAGTTCCAAGCCCCCTGCTGTGGACAGGGACACCTTTCACTAGACAAGGTTGCTCAGAGCCCTGTCCAGCCTGGAGAGTCTTATTTAGACT
Organism: Parus major; assembly: GCF_001522545.3. Classification (NCBI taxonomy): domain Eukaryota; kingdom Metazoa; phylum Chordata; class Aves; order Passeriformes; family Paridae; genus Parus; species Parus major. Next base: position 38,720,931 of record NC_031770.1, on the reverse strand, counting down.
GAGCTAAATAAGCTCAGTCTTCCAGGGATGGCAGACTGAGCTTATTTAGGTAGCTTGAGGAAGTGCCTCCTCACTCTTTCAGTAGAGAATTTCTTTATAATGTCAAATCTAAACCAATTCTCATTTCAAGTCCATTCCCCCTTGTCCTGTCACCATGTGCTCTTGTAAACAGTCTCTCTCCATCTTTCTTGTAGGCTCCCTTCAGGTACTGGAAGGCTTCAATTACATAACCCCAAAGTCTTTTTTCCAGGTTGTAAAAAATGCCAGTTCTCTTAACTTTTCCTTATACAAGAGGTGCTCCGTCCCTCCACTCAACTTGGTGGTCCTCCTCTAGCCTCACTCCAACACATCAATGTTCTCCTGTGGTAATAGATCCTTCCATTTCCAAAGGAAAAATGCCATGCAATTCTTTAAACTCTGGAGAAAGATTCATGCTTTGAAATTGTACATGTCTCCCTTTGAGTCATTTTCCATGTAGGTATCAAAGCAAGGACTTTCCAAGAATGACATGTTAGGCTGAATAAAATATGCACAGAGAGAACGGGGTGCTTAAAGGAGTTAAACTTTAACACAGATTGTACTAATAAAATTTTCAGAGAGAAGTGGTGTGCATTTGAATAAATCTGCACATATGGGAACTGGTATATATTAATTTGGAGTGAAAGCTGAATTTTCAGTTTGTTAGCTATCTCTTTTTATAGTAAATCCATTTTGGCACATTTTGAAGGTGACAGGAATTTGCATCTTATTCAAGTTAATTAGAACCCTAACAGACACCACTTTACCAAGTCGAGACACTGCTGTGGCTCAAAGACAATAGAAGGTAAGGCAATCAATTACAAATTAGTGATTCCAAAGTGAATTCACTGTAGGCTAATAATTCGAAATAGTGAAGAGAAGAAAAGATAAAACACCTCAGGTATCAAAAAAGCCAGTAAGTGGCACAGCATGTAAAAGCACAGACCTATGTACTAGATGCATTTGGCCTTTTTTTTATTTCATAAGAACATCACCTCAGTGAATAAGACTTACATTTCTGTGTGCATTATTTCTGGACCAATTTCATTCTTATTGTACATCATAGTATAAATTTTATATATACATTTAAAGAAAAGCAAATGTAACTGGCTTTTTCCCTTTCAGCTGTCTTGGAGACTGTCAAACTTGAAGTCCTTTTTATAGAATTCATGCTCAGAATGCATGGAGTAACTTGGAAGTGACCCTGGAAAATAAATTACTGTTTTATAGAGCTTTTTCTGCATTTCTTTTTTAGATTTTGTTTCATTTGGCATATTTGTTTTTGTATACTAACTCATAAATGTGATTTTATAACCCTTATTTGTACTTTTATGCTATTTTGAATCCAGCAGCTTTATTTGCTATATTACTGTCTTATTTTGTATAGTTAGTGTTGTCTAATGAACTTATAAATACTTCATTCTACTAGAATTTTAATAATGCCATCTGTTCACTTGATGGAAAATGGCAAAGCACACTGAAGCAACTACTTTTTTTTTTTTTTTTGACAGCTGTATTTTTAAAGCTTACGATTTAAGTTTCCATCATTCTTTTTTCATTAACAGTAGCAGTGAACAATATTGGAAACAAAAGGAGTTTTCTTTTTGTGCAATTCTTACCTCGTGACTTACATGTATGATTTTCTTTAAATGCAATTTGAGGGTTTTTGAACTGTAATAAACAGTATTTTTTTATTTTTACTGGATCTGGCAGAAAGTAAAATAATCCTAGAGAGGTCAGTAAAGTATATCACTGTTGGTAGCATCTGAGGTCTTTGTCCAAGTTGCTTGCTCATCCTAGCATCTTTGTCCCTCTCTCCATGCATGTCCTCCTTTTGGAACTCTTGTTTTCAAAGTCTTTTCTTTGGATCTTCACTCTTTCTCCGGTCTTGTTTCATTTAATTATGTTTGTCTTTTGAACCACCAGCTTATTATGTAGTTCTGTAGGCTGTTCTCTTTGGTGTACTGTTTGGTGACTTAGTCTCACTCCTGCAGTTAGCTATCAAAACATGTGGCCTGATGTCTGGAAATGGTCAGGTCCCCTAGCAGCTCCCGAGGGAATTAGTGCTGCACGTGGAAACTGGGTGGCCTTGCATGTAGGCCTGAGTAGATGTCAGACTAAATGAGTTAATTAACACAGCTCTGGTGTTTGTGAACTAGGTAGACGTAGCATATAAAGTGTCTAAGAAGCAATTGTGTCACGGGGTTGTTTTTCCGAATTCCTTGTCCAAATAGTTGTGTGACGCTTGCTTACGTAAGCAACTCGTGTTGGTGTTGACAAAACGGTGTGGCAGGCCTGATGAAGGGAGTTGGGAAGAATGATGCTGTAACTGACAAGTTATGAGATTCCTCAGTCATGACTCTTTCAAAACTATTTTGAAGGCATGGTGAGAAGGGGCTTAGATTATGAATTACCCTTTTCAAACTTGCAGGAATAGATTTTTCGCTTGGTTGTTGGCTCTCAGTGTGTGATCATTAGTAGTTCTCTGAGATTGACAATTTGGGAGATAGACACAGCTCCTTATCCCAGCAGGTGGCAACTTCAGCCGTGCTGAAGAGGTGCGGTTGGCTCTGGTTCCCTTTATTCCACCAACAGAAGTGGTACTTCCAGTTTTTCTTACTGCTGTGTTAGATAGAGTTTATTAGCTTTCCAGCTGATTTCTTTATGTATTTCCTGAATTCTTATTAAGTATTTCAATTAATTTACCATCTGCATTGGATTTTGTTAGTTAAATAAAAAATGCACATGAAAGTAGTTTTGTCTTGCATGAACATAGCCAGTTATTCATTTACTCTAAGCTTGTGGATCTGAATTTGCAGTTTTCCTTTGGACATTTCTTTTTTTTTTTTTTTCTTCTTGACATCTCTCAGGTGAGCTGTGAGTAGAGAATTCTTTCTGAAATTTCCAGTGTAATCTCTTCTCTGTGTGAAATTATGTCTGGAGCACATTTGCTTTGCAAACCCCTAAGGATGGGATGATTTCTGTCACCAAGTCTTTCTCAGGTTCCTAATTGCGGAGATTGCGGAGATATTGTGACTTACCTCACTTTCTTACATTTTAATGATTCAAAGAGCTAGATTCTTATGATGGTACTGACATCAGTGCCTCATAGTACATCCAGCCCTCAGTTTGAAGCCTGTGTCAAAGTTTCTGTACTGAAAGTTGGTATGCAGATTTGTTGGCAGAGTGGAGCATGAGGATGTGCTGGTGGGCATACTCAGAAATCATCAGTCCACTGAGAACTGGGTTCTACCTGTCAATTTTTGTGGAACTTCTTGGAGAACCAATCTGGGTCAAAGGAAAATCTGTATGCTGATGTGCCAAGGCATTTAATGACCATATCTCCTCATGCATGTGGGCTGCTAGGTGCTGTGACTGTGTAGTGTCTTCTGATGCTGAAGTGTCTGATGTTGGCTGTTACAGCATGTCCTCGAGGTTACACAAGATCAGTCAGAGCTATATAAACACAGCTTCATTGGGAACATTCTTGTTTCAGCCAGGGACAACTGGTATTCGTCACATTCTTATCTTGTCTTTTAGTAAGCTCACTGTTCAATAACCTTCCTCAATTATTTCAGATAACCATAATATCATCTTAAAGGTTCACAAGTTCACAAGTGGCTGAGTCTCTACAACTTAATGAATGACCATTCTCACGTGAGCAGTGGTAAATCAACACACCTGCTCATCACTGGGGTATTTAACTTCCTTTTATTTTAAGGAATTGGTGCCAGACTGCTTTGGAGACTTTTTTTAAGTCATGTATCCCTGCCTAAAAACTTCTCAAAATCTGACTTAGAATTTTTAATACTGTACCTGCTATTAGGGAGAGTTAAAATTTTGCATTTGTTCAAATGTCAGTAGATATTCAGAAGAATACAGAACTCCACAACACCTTGGAAATTTTGTTGTTGTTGTAGAGCAGCCAAAAAGATAATTCTTTTAAGTATTTTTTCTTGTATCACTCTCGTGAATTATAATTATCTGTCATTATAAAATCTTTTTAGAATAAATCTGACTAGTTCAGAAATTCATAAGGTGCTGTCATTATATTTCATGGAGAATTGTCTATAATTTTGTAGTTATATATTTTGTTCTTTTCCACTCACTGAAGTTATAATTTTAAATTTCTTTTAGCAGTCTTCTCATTGCAAGCAAAATGTTTTACTCACAGTGGTGGTACTGATAAGTAGTAAATAGTTCAATCTTCTCTTGGTTTCAATCTGTTCATCATGTTAGTGTAACATGTCATTTTTCAAAGACTCCAAAGTCATGAATTATCTGCACATCATTTTTCTGTAATATTCAACTCAGTCACTGAGAACTTGATTATGATTACTAACAAATCAGCTGAAATATCCTAAAAGCAAAAAGACTTAATTTGTAAATTTTAGTCTGTCTTTTTCATCTTCAGGTTTTTTTCCTGATTAATTTAAACATTTTTTAGTTTCTTGGTTTTCAATCTCCAGAGTAAAGTAAATAAAATACATCTCTAATACAAATGTACCTATGTTGTAGTTACAGTAGGGTTTCTTCAGAGGGACTGAAATGATTCCCCTGACATAAATATGTTTCACACTGGATCACTGCACCCTCCCACGTGGTAAGGTATCATCTCAAGCTCTAATGATCCCTTACCCTTGTTGACGTTAGCAAACTTTTCCTCTGGGGCATTCTCTTTTATTTCTTTTGTCAGCTGTTCTAAAGAGAAGAAAACTACTCAGTCTTGATTTTTCTGCAAATTCTGAGGATTTTACTGCAAAGTTCAGTAACATGACAGTTGTTTTCCATGTAGTCAGAGGTGCAGAAAGAAGAAAATCAAGCAGACTGCGAAGCTCCTTGTTGTACTTTTGATTCTCTGTAGCGATAAACACTGGAATCTGAAAATTTCAAACAATTTCTTAAGAGTCCAATAACTTACACTTTTATTACATGGACATGTTTTTCCCTAAAAAAACACAATCTTTTATGTTTCTAAACAGAAGGAGACGAGAATACAGTGATCGAAAAGGTAGGGATGAGAACAAAATAGAAATAATTAAAAGCAAAAAGTTTGCTAAAAATGTTGGTACTGATTCTCTATTTCCCCAGGGTAAGTGAAAGATTACATTCTTCCTAACATGTGTAAGATTATTATGTTCTCTTGCTGTCACTGAGCCATTTGCAGTATTTCCTGCTCCAGAAGCTGACAACCTGCTGAAATTTCTTGGTTACTCTTTGGGCCAACAAGTCTTGGAACCTTTCTCCATGCCAGGGATGGGAACGTCACAGCACTGAGCTTGCCTCACTGGGCTCAGAGTGGAGTGTGGGCTGTATATAGTTGTTGGGAAAGCAGGAGGAAATGTCTTTCCTTAAAGTTCTCCAGGCATCCCATCAGTTGGGAAGAGGTATTCATGGTCTAGGAACAAACAAACTCAAGGCCAAACTCAAGAGGCCCAGCAGGGTCCTAACAGTATGCATGTTTTTAAAATATCCAAATAAAATATTTTTTAATATGATCAATATTTATAATATTTTTTATTTATATATAAATGTGTTTTTAAAATATCCATATGTGTTGCAGTGGACAAGATCCAGTGGGGCTTTTATCAGGTTGCTGGAGCTTTGTAGGACCTGCTTCAGTGTTCTCTTTTAATCATCTCTTTCAGCCCCAAACCACTATACATTACAGAAATGCCATGACATTTAATACATGAAAGCATTTCTGTTTTCCAATGCATGCTGTAGCAGTTTTATTGATTTTAATGCAATTGCTTAAGGTATATGTCTGAATAGTATTTAAACCAACAAAAATGTAATTTTTTCCTTGTCTTTGAAAACACCCCATGAACACAATAATACTTCGATTTTGATGTTTGAATTTGATATTTGAAAAATATTCAAGAGTAAAGGGACAGTTCCATTCAAAACTGAGATGACAGATTAGTACTGATAATGCTGTTTCTTAGATACATTGATTTCAGTAAACTCTAAGGATATGTTATAAATTAAAACTGGAAAATCAAATTTGATTTAAAGAGAGTAATTCTGAAATTGTCTTATTACTGGATGAGAGCCTTCCTTCACCAGACATACTTGCAAGATATGTAATTAATTTTAAAGAAAGCTGCAGTGCAGCCAGTGGAGTGAAAGCCAGGCAGAATTTTGTGCAGGACAAGAAAAGCAGTAGATATGGGCATGGAGGTATAGCTGTAAACTGGCAAGTATAAAAACATGATAAACTGTTTTACACGCTCTTCAGCCCATTGTCTTGTGGCTGCATTCCGGTAATAAACAATGGTGATTGCACCTCGTTGACTGATACGGCAGATGAGCTAACCCGTTTAACACTCTTGTCATTCAACAGCCCTGTTGAATAGGATATGAAGTCATCGGCTAATTACCATAAAACACAATTATAGACTTTCTTGGTAAAGCATATTTACTGCTGGAAACTATTAAGTTTCTTCCTGATGGTCAGAGCCCAGGTTCCAACATGATTTTTGCTGAGGTGTATTACACATGAGAGACTTCTATGGAATTTTATGGAGCTTTTAGCAGATGTGGGAATGCCCTTCATAGATTAGTTTAAATTGTCACATGCATTGTACAGTTGAGGATTTTTATGAGCATGGATGTATAAGTGTGGAGCTACCCCTGGATCTTCCTCATGCCATTCTGCTCTCACAAGGACTGCTGATACTTTCATAAGATGCCTTTTGGAAGTTTTCTGGCCGGAATAAGCCATGCCGTGAAATTTCTCCAACTGTTTCATCAGTTTAGTGTGGGCTAAGACCATAGAAAATAGTAAGCTTCCAAATTTACCAGACTTAGGTATGCCTAATGAAGCCAAATGCACACTCCCCTGCATCCTATTGTGTGTAGTGCCCTGTTCGCTTACATGCAAAGGAGTGAAGTAAAATTTTAGGACACCTGGCAGACAATATGTTTCTTTGCTTACCATCTGCAGTGAAGTCTTGGTTCAGGCTTTATTTATTGTCTGATGCATGTTAGTTAAGAAGAGGAAGAACTGAGCAACTTAAAAATAAAAATGTAGGTCTTATTGTTCATGTAAAATAGCTAGAATTCATGTTCTGTCCTGCTTCAGGGAAAGGAACACAGTATGCCACCAGTGATCAATCTAATGAATATTCCCTTGCAATGTCTAAGATGATGTTTAAGCAAACTAAGTTAGTTTTCTGTGAAGTAATACAAGTGGTTCTGAATTGTGAGGTAAATCAAGACTTGAAAATCAGGAGGTTTTCAGGTGCCCATGAGATTGTGCATTAAGAGAAGCAAGAATGTTTTTGAGTGATGGCTTGAAATTTCTGTTGCATATGTGTGATAGTTACTGCTTTAAGAAACCCACCCTCAGATGAGGTGTCTTTGAAAGATCTTACAAATTCAGTGGAGACATAAGCTGCCAGATTCAAGATGTCTAAAACAAGGATGTAAATTGCAATTAAAATAGACTGACCAATTTCATCTGACTGATGCCATTCTACCACACAGATAAAGTAAACTTGGTAAACTTTATTTCATGGTGGTGAGATCAGTCTTTAGCCCATCTACACAAATTGATGTGGAATTTCTATTGATCTATAGGTGTATGACACTTTTCAAGGTAAAAAAAAAAAAAAAGTGGCAAATATATACATGCTGATCTAATTGTTACAACTTCTGTCTTATTATCTGAAGTCTAAAGCAAATTTTTAAAAGAAAAGTTATTAGGTCAATTTGACATCTTCTGTGTGGGAAAAAATTCCTTAGGAAACTGTGACTGAAAAGCTATCTGGGATCTCATAAACAGAATTAATCCTGAGCATTTGTTTGCTGTCATCAACAACAATAGTGTACCAGCAGCAGCATTTAACTACACATAAAAAAGAACAGCATAAGACAAGGGAGGAAGTCAACATTGTTTTTCCAGAAGAGTTCCTGTGATAAAACTAACTGGAAATTAGAATCATTGCTTCCATGGTAAATGCCTCAGAATTTAATGTCTGAGAAGCTGAAAACTTTATCTGCATTAAAGTTTTCTTTGTGAATGATCTGGCTTAGCATATTGTAATTGTCAAAAACTTACTGGCCTTCGTTTTGTTTTCTTTTTTTAAAATGCATGCATAGAAATCTAAGTATGAAACGGGAATTTATTATTTTAAGGTGTAAAATGAAATCTGAATTTTTCCTATTCAATGAACAGTTACACAGTTCACACCTTTTCACATACACCCCAATAAAAAGAACCCCAAGCCAAACTAAACCTAGCATCATTTATACTTTCCCAAACAACAAACTTCTGTGGATTTTTTTTTCTGTTCGTTCCCTTTCTTATTTTCTGCTTCTTTCTATTTTATATTTCTGGGTTTAGTATGGAAGCTTTCCCAGATGGATGCTGTCTTTAATTACTGTAATGATTATTTTGCGTAACCGTAGTGCACTGTGCAGTTGTTAATTAGAATTGTATAGGTAGTTAAGCTGAAATTGCAGTGGCAGTTACGTCTTACAATGGGGTGAAAGTAATAAAATTGTGATGGTAGTAATTTATATTTCATATGTTACAATACATTGATTTTGTTCCAGTAGAGAGAGAAATCACTAGTATGATTTACCCATGTTTTTCAATATATACATCATGACTTGAGTAAAAGGATGCAGGGTTGAAGTTAATTTGGAAGATAAGATTTTTCTTTATTTTTTTTAGGGCATACTTATCCAGGGTACTAAAGGTACTGAGTGAGAGCTAAAACAGGTGGCAATGTTGATTCTGATAAATGCTGACTACTTTACATGGGGAAAGTAATTTTACACATACAGTGGGGGTGGGGGGAGTCTTAATTATAATTTTGAGAGAGATATCAATATTACAGAATATAAAGTTTGAAAATGTTAGCCAAGGTTTAGTAACTATCAAGAAAGAAGTAAAATGCTAGGAATTATTCCTGTCAAATAGAGAGAAACTCCATAAATCATCCCTGTGTCATTCTCCAAGCCCTAGCTGTGTTTTTCTGAGCTGCAGTATTGCCTGTAGTTCTGGATTTCCCAACCCAGCAAGGTGCAGAGGAAGTGGCAGCAGTGGTGAGAGTTACCAGCAGCAAATCAGACCAGACCTATCAAATTAGGAAAGGTTTAGATGGGGCATGAGGCAGAGAAGGACTTGCTTGAGAGATCTGTAGAATCCCAGGGCTGATAAATAAGGTGAATAGGATGCATCAGATGAAATATATAGTGTGCAGACTCAAAGTAAAATAGTTTTTCTTGTATTATATGTTGATCTCATAGCATTTTGAGAATGCTGAAGACTCATGACTCAGTTTTAATAACCAGCCAAACAAAATCTAACACCCCTCCTACCTCACAAAAGTGCGAGGAAGAAAACCCCATCCTTTAAACAGAAGTGTGTCACCACTGATTGAAGAAATGTTTGATCCGTTGGTTACTGAAAACTGCGAGCACACTCCAAGGAAAGTGTCATGTCATCACTCTGTTTTCTGTTATTCACATTTCCTGTTGCTCAGTGTCAGAAGTCAGGTGGTAGGGGAGAGGGATTTTGAGTGTAGCTCTGGCTCTTCTTGTAACTGGTATGCAGATTTGTCTGGTTCAGGAAGATAACATCACTGAAGGTGGCAGAGCATGTGTTACACATTGCACTGCAAGCAACAGAACTGCCTTAAATTGCCTAATTATGTTTATGTCCATGTTCTGCATGTGTAAATTAGCGGCATATCATTTGACTGGGATTAAGAGAAGACTAATATTCGCTCATGGTTGTGAAATATATTATTTTCCTTGGTATTGCTCAATTTTGAGAGGAAATCTGTATTGCTATAGAGAATTATTTCATCAGAAATTGTGTGTTAAATGAGTTTGCTAGAAAATAGGGGAGTTTTCTATCTTTATTGTTTAAAAGTTCATCTTAAATGGCAAGATATAAAGAGCCTTTGGCAAATATAAATATATGGTATTTTCTGTGAGATTAAATCTATTTCCTGACTTAATTTTAATTTCCAAATATAGTAATTTGATTCCCAGGAGCACATAAAAGGTTAAAAGTTCTCTTCATGTTTTCAGAAACAACTAACCAACTGGAGGTTTGTAAAGGTGTATTAAAGCTACTTTTGGTGTGTTTAAACTGAAAGTTGGAAACTCTTCCTGTGGCAGATGTGTTCTTGCTGCTTTCCCCACATCTTCAGAAGTACTACTCAATGTTTTAGCTCTGATATTGTACCTGTGTTTATTTATATGTATTAAACTTACCAAAAATGCATGAAAGATTGTTTGCATTTGAAAGGAAAAAACATTGTTTTTATACATATATGCATACATATATATATATTTATAAAATCTTGTAATCTATTTTCTTTTAACATGTTATGCCAGATCACATCAGTGATAGTCCTCTTTTCTTATGGCTACAAGATTTTTTTTCTACATCCAAAAAGTCAACAGAACTAGAATCTTTGATATTAGAACAGAAGGTCTCGATCTGCTCACTAGATTCCTTGTAGAGTGTTGGTGGCATTTATTTGATAACAAAGGCCTTTAATTCTCAGACTATTGGATATAAATATATTGTTTAGCTGGGCTGTGCCAGCTGCCCTCTGAATTCTAAAATGTATGAAACCTTGTATTTTTATTAAGTCAGGATAGCATTCCTAAATACTTTATCCTAATTTTAGTTGATTTTTAGCTTTAGGAATTTTTAAAAGATTGTAAATGCTAACCAGTCTCAGAATATTTCAATCACTTGATTGAACTGTATTAGGAAAGTTTTGTACAAATGTGCAAAAATCGTTTGAAGTTTTTTTTTATCTTGTTCTTCATTAAGCCTGGAAACTTCCCAGAGTGCCTAATTGTTTGGTTTGTTTCCTTTTAGATGAAACGGCTCCTAAAGAAGTCAGCAGGGTAAGTGCTGCTCTCTATGCCCTCTAAAAAGAAGTGGCCCACTGTTCACTTGAGATGATTTTTCCATACACTCTGATAGACTGATAGAGATTTCTCTCTATTCCCTGGTTATAGTGGATCTCTAGAGGAAAAAGTGCTGTACAGACTGTCTAGAGAACAGTTAATAAGGAAAATAAATGTTGGGAACACTTGATTGTCTGTAAATAAATTGAAGGGTATTTTGCATTTAGAGTTCTCCCAGTGCTATTTTCATGATCCAGTTTTAAAAAGGTACTTCATGGAAACCAGGAAATTCATGGGACTTTGAACATAGCATCAGACTATTTAATCAGTATAACTGCCTCAATAGATGGCAAGCATAGGAAGGGAAGAAAAATGCCCTATTTAATAACTCCCTTTTGAGATGTGGTATGGTACAATGAGTTAAATTTTATGATTTAAATTATTTTGCAGTGGTCCCCATGAAATGCAATGCAAAATCCTAAAAAAACATATTCAGTAATAGATTCCCAACCCTAGCCCTAGATCTGATTGACACTGTGTCCTGAGGAACATCTGCCCATGACTGAGGACTAATTACAGGGATCTGTTAGGAATGAGTACCTTTGCTGTCACTGAGAGAAGATCAGTACATGGCAATCTGTTGCCCCTAGATGGCTCCAGCCATCCTGAGGGACCTCATAAGACGGGAGAGGCCTTACAGCTTTCCCTGTTTAGTTCTGTTTTGCTCTCTTTCTTGAATGTCTTGCAAAAACTATTTCATATCCCCAGGAGAAACACAGTAGTGTCTGACACATATTAAAAATAGGGCAGGTTGAAAGACTGCCACAACTGGCTGGATGCTCCTGTACTCAGTAGAAGTCCTTTGCAAAATGCTAGAATGTGGAAGGAGTGGAGAAATAAGGCTGGTATGGGAAACCTCAGTTTTGAAACTCTGTGAGCAGAGGGCTGGGATGAGGGGGAGCTGAAGTTCACCTCATACATGTCTACAAAACAGAGATTAAATGTTTTCTAAAATGAGTTAATTGAAGCAGACATTTTGAATATACATGACATGCCATGGACTTATAAAGGTGTTGGGAATTTAGGTGAAAATTAGTATGTTTAGTAATTCATTAGTTTTCAACATGGTTTTTGTTCATACCTTTGTATGCTACTGTTATGACAGTGAATACCTTTTGGTGTTATGTGGAATTATTGTTATTAGTATATCAATATATATTGTTTTGATCTCAAAATAGCTAAAGATTTGCCTAAGAATCTCAGAATTTCTAATTATGTACGTGGGGAAGTTCCTTTTATTGACATTAGTTTAGCAGATTAACATTTGCCTAAGCCTCTGTAAAACAGAATTACAGAATATATCTTGATTACCACATCTGAGCTATTTAAGGAAAAGAAAACAAGTTCTGAACCCCCAAATCTGCCTTGACAGTCATTGCCTGTGTCTCTCAAACTGGTTGCAGCCATCTCAGCCCCTCAAAGTCATATGTAGGGGCTTAGGATTTCCTAAAGATGGATGGGCTGTCACTTGAAGCCCTGGAATCAGTAGGGTACAGATGATACTTCAGATGTTCTTATGTAAACATTTTCTCCCTTGTTTTTTTTAGCCATCAATCATTGTGCATTTGGTATGTATACTGTGCTGCACTACTATTTGGTTTGGCTTTTTTGAAAATAAAGTACTTCAAGGTACTTCAGTAATACACAATGCTACAAATTAACAGGTTTGTTTCTTAGCTGTATTTTTGAATAATGACCTATATTATAATGTAGACCATTGTAGTACATCCTCTTTGTTCAGCAGCAGCTCAAACAGATACCAGTTTAATTAAAATATGAACATAAATTAGAATTTAAATTAGGAAAGTTCTGTACATGAGTAATGTTTTTCAGACAAAAAGACATGTTCATGCTGACTGAAGAATTATGAGTTTTAAAGTCATTAAGTGTTACATTTTTAATTCCTGGAAACATCTGCAAGAAGCAGCTTGTATCATAGGGAAGAAAAAATCAGGGTTAGTGAAAGGAAATTTATAGCAAGATTAAAGCACCGATTGCTTAACAATACCATGTTAGCTACAAAATGAGGTAGGAATATACTGCAAAAAATCTTTAATTGTTAAAAGGAGATTTCAGTATTTTCAAGAGTTTTATGTTGCAGTTTCATGCTTTGAAAATTTAAGAAATTTTGAAATGTAAGTTTAGAAATCCTCTTTTATGGCAACTGCATTTTGAATATATTTTTAGCTTCTTAGTATAAAATTAAAATAAAAAAGCAAACTTGGATGTTGGCACTTCAAGTTTTTGAAAGAAGGGGAGAGGAGAAAGAGAAAATAGGAGGTAAGTTGCACATAATTTAAATTTTGAGAATTGTAGAATAGAAAAGAAGTTTTTCAAAATTTATTATTTTTAATTCTGGTCTACTAATGGCAATTTTGTCAATATTTTGGTGTTCAGAAATTATATGGAAAGATTTCCTCGTTTGGCCTGACATAGCATCTGATGGGTGGTGGAGGGGAAAGATTTCCTGATTCCTGTAGACTGCTTTTGGCTTAAGAACAGCTCTGGTTACAAAATACCTTATGAGCATCTGTGACTGGTGAACCTGTGAACTTTTTTTCTAAATACTGGTTTCCAATGTCTATGAAATATATGTAACTGGGGACAGAATCCCTTTTTTTTTTGCATGATGCAGTATTGAGAACATCCTTGGAAATGCTGAGCTTCCTCTGCTCACTTATTGTGCAGATGTGTGTTGGCTGATCCCATCCATCCTAGCTACATAAGTGGTTTTCTGGGCAGAGGGATTTCAGAAAGAAAACCAACTATTGAACTGCTTGGACAAAGAAAACTTAAGCTGAATACTTTGTTATTTTGCTGTTTCATCTGCAATAGAAACTAAAATAGAGAAGTGTGAGTTTGAGCACTGAGTGCATGTGTGTTCGTGCACATCTAGACTAAAGATGTAGCTCTCTGACAACATTAGTGAAAACAGTGCGCTTTGGAGACATGTTATTCTTTTCAGCTGGCAAAAATAACCCCATTCCTTCATGAACTATAGCCAGGATTCTGTTCTACGTGCTGCTAAGTTTCCCGTGATCACTGTGTGCTTTTTTGTACCTCAGATTCCAAAGTATAAATGAAAATACTCAATGTCCCTGATATGATCACGGCAAAATTGTTCATTTTGCTTAATAACTTTCCATTCCATGTTTACTTGAACAATGCTTCCAGGGAAGCTGCCTTTTGGCAAGTACCTTTGCTTTGTAAACTCTGGCAATGCCAACAGCAATTCACTTTGTAGAAGTTTACCATATAAACACCAGAAAATTATTACCTAGCAAGTGACTTGCTCATTTAGAGTACTTTATTCTTGGAAACAGGAATGATGCTTTAATCCTCTCCTTTCCCCTTTTTGGACTTGCAGCTTTTTGGCAGCTGCCTTGACACCAGCCAGCACCCAGCACAGTATGTCACTGCCAGTCACAGAATTAGCAAGTGTGTTTTCAGTAAATAGTTGCGGTAATTGCATGTATCTTCACTGTGCAACTGATAATAAAGGCTCTTTATGACACATTGGCAAAGCAAGCCCCTTCCTTGTAGTATCTTCTTATTAAAGATGGGATTTAAATGTTTTCACATCGTCCCAGAACTGAGAACAAATGAATCAAAAAGTTAGGGGAACTAGAACAAATATAAATATATATATATAAATATATATTTAGCCTTTAGAAGTGTTGCAAATGGCACTGCACCTATTGTCACGAGAAGATGCTTGTATAAGCTGGCTTCTTTAAAAAGAAAACCTTGTGAATACTGTGGTAGTGATATGCAACAGTGGTAGGAAAATGAAGAAGTTTATTTTTAATTTTGTACATGGTGTCTTTAGAGTGCTTGCAAGTCAAGTATTAGGAGGGAATGTCATTTTATAAAAAGCTTTTTAAAAAGAGGAGCAGTATTCAGCCTTGTCAAGTTAAACTGAAGCTCATTATGCTGTTTTATTATATAATCTGTAGAGGTGATATAATTGAGATATTCATGAAGTTTTATGAGCCTTACAGTTAATAACAGATTATATGGTTACTTCTATGTAATCATAATGTTCTTTTATCACAAGTGAAGACTTTTCTTTTTATGATATATTTTTCCTATTGTTAAGCTTTTTATTTCTGTGTTACCATTTGGTAACAGGGAGGGAGCTGATGGGAAGGTTAGAATGGACGTCAGTGAGTGGGGGCTATGGGGCAAGAAGCTTCGTCTAGGAAAGGTGTTCACCATCTCTCTGAAGCTTGGAAATCAGCTACATAAAAAGGCTGGGAAATGTGTGCCTTCAAAACTAGTGAATCCTTTCTGTGCAGAGTAAGAGAGCTGGTTTGCATCATAATAGGGCCTGTGCTGCCAAATGTCATCTCGTATTTTCCTTTCTTTGCTTTTGTCATGAAGGTGTTTGATGAGTGAAGAAAAAATTCATAAATACCTGCATATGGTGCTGCAATGCTATACTTTATTTACCGTGCAAGTTCTAACCTATGTCCTCTCCAGTCAAAACAAGAAGAATAGACGTCAGACAAATGCGTGTAGGAGCAGTTTTCTCTGAGGCTATGTACAAGCATTAAAATTAATCACCTCAGTTAAGACTGCTCTTTATAGTTTCTTGCTTTCCAGTGTCCAAGTTTAAAGAAAACTGGTTACTCCAGCCAAGCCCAGTTACCTCTTCTGATTTTTTTTGAGTTTCCTCTCCAAGCTCATTGCTCCTCTGAAAGCCATCTCTGTGCTGCAAGTTTGCTTGCCACTTTCTTCAGTCTGAGGATTTCACATCCTTTGGCTCAGCATTTCCACTTTGAAAGAAGCAGCTTGATTAGCCTTTTGAAAGTTTGAGGGGTTTGTGTTATTTAATTATTTTTTTAATTGAAGTCTAAATCCATATTTTTGTTTTTTCACATGTGCAGTTTATATGTGTTTTCATTGTTATTAGAATGCAGTTATCTTGTGGTTATCTATGCCCCAAAATAACAAACACCAGTTTCCATGCAAGATGGGAACTAGCCATCAATGCAGATAAACAGTGCAAAACATTGCAGCCAGTGAAAGTGCCAAGCCTAGAAAGTACACATAAACATACATGGCAAACATGCACACAACCCATCTCACTACACATAAAATAATAATATAATATTATAATATATAATATAATATATATATTACAATAATATTATAATAATTTTTGTGTTGATTTCATTAAATAGGTTGACCTTTTTTTATTTTATTTCATTTTTCCCCTGCTGCCATTTCTTTCTTTATACCCACTGGTTGGTCATCAGAAGTGCAATAACATTACTATAGCTAAAATAAAATAAAGCAATTTCTACCATTTAAAGAAGTAGGTGACTGCTGTGATATTTACAGGTCTGGCCTTTGTTTCTACACTAGCTGTCTGAATACTCATTGTGATAAAGTGTAGTGACACATGGAACGAATATTTTAGGTACTTTTAAACCAAATGTCTCTTACAAGGCCGCCTTTGCCTTCAAGGGACTGGATTTAGTCACCAATATGTTCCTTTCTAATTGTGCATTCCTTTGTGAAGAAATAAAAAAAAGGAAACACAGAAGAATATTCTTCAGTTTAAAAAAACATTTATTATGTGGCTAAATAAAGTAATAGTGCAAAAATTCTTAAAGGCCTTTAAGAATTCTTTAAAATTCTAAAGAAATATATAGTATTTCTTTAGAAAAGATACAAGTAACTGAGTATTGATTATCTTTCCAAAAAATAAGTTATGGATGCAACTGGAAAATTATATAGACCAAGTCTCTCAAATCAGGATGGTAATTGTGCATATGAGATTTTTCATAGTGCTACCCAAGAGAAGGGAAAGCTGATCTATTTCAGAAAAAAAAAAAAATCAAATAGTTTATTTAATTATTTTTATAACAACAAGTATTTTTTTATGAGAAGTACAAAGTGTTGCTGTTTTTATAATGCAAATATCAATGGCATTGAGAACATAGGTATGTAAGACCTGTCTTTTTATACTTCTGATCAAGTAAGAAAATACCTAGCGTGACTGACATCTCAATCAAATATTAAGTTAATTCAGACCATTAAGATTTCAGACAAGTGTTCTTCTTTTTTTATTTCAAGAGGTTTTTTAGTTCATCTTTAAATTCTTTCCCTGATGACTCCTGTTGCCAAGACTATAGTTTTATAGGAAAGAAAACTTGTGTTGGATGGACATTTATGAGGCGATTTTGGTTGTTTTTGGTTCAGCAGCTGCCTATGTTCTGTAGTATGCTAATAGAGAGGAGCTGTCAGTTTTATAAAAATGATTGAAGAACCTTGGGTGAAATCCAGTCCCTGCCTAAGGACATTCTTTTGTGTAAAATGTTGCACAGAATTATTTTAATTCATTATCTGCAAATTTTGATGCTGCCATTGACAGCTTAATTTAGGCAGTTTGAAGAAGCTGGTTATCTAAAACACTAACTGATGCAACCAGATTGAGAATGGGTGTTATCAACTCCTGTGTCCATGTACAATGTCCTTGGCCTATGTACATCCTTTGTTCTCAGTGATTTCACACTATTCAAGAGCTGAAGTTCCCTGCACAAACCTCTATTTGCCCCAGTAGAATCTAATCCTGGTCCAGGAATTCCTTTTTACCTGGAAAGCTGAGTTCATTTTTTATTTCTGAAGAATGCCATTTTGATTTCACAAAGTGTTTTCGTTGTTCATTTTTTGAGGCTGTTTTTGTTGTTGTGGTTGGTTTGTTTGTGCTTTTGTGGTTATGGTGGGGTTTTTTCTGTTTGTTTGAGATGTTTCTCTTTGTTTATTTGCGCTTTTTTCTCTTTTGGCCTGCTTACATGTCTTGGATCAAAATTATGTCACCAGTTTCAAGTGCTTCTCCATCTGTCCATGGTGTGTCCCCCTGTGACAGCTCTAGAGTGCCTTGCAGTTGGATAAAATTGGTGGCACTGGATGCATCAGGTCACTCAGCACTGCTGAGGCTTTTATTGTACACTCATCCAAGCAGACTGCACAGCAGTGAGAGTCAGGCATTGGCCCTCTCCTCTTGAATCCTCTGGCATAGAAAATGAAATAAGGGAAACCTGGGATAGCACAGTTTTCCAGGAAATTCAAGTTTGGTTGATTTTTGTTTTTTTTTTTTCTTCCTTCTCTCATCCATTGAATTTCTGCATCCCCAGAGTACATTTGGCTACCCCTCTCCACATTAAATGGAATTTGGGTGCTTGTTTATTCTAACTCTAGTCTGCAATAGGGTCAGACACTTTGAGGCCTACAGAAGGGCCAAGTTCTGTTGCAGAACAAGGAATCTGTTGCTCTGTAGAGAGAAAGAGCTCTGTAGTCGGGAATAAGTGTTACATAGAAACTTACTCATGGCTATTCATATGACATATTAAGAAGTTACAGAGCAAGCAAAACAAATTCTGGATTATGCTGGCACTTGTTGACCCTCTGCTGTATTAATGAAGGCTTTTTGTTGCAGCACAGGGGCTTTATCTTTCATGCAAAAGCATAGAATGCCTGTGGCACAGCTGCTATATGATCATCAAAGCATGGAAATAATCTTCATTTCAGGTTTTTTTTTTTTGTTTTTTTTACTTTAGATATTAAATTGTGTACTTAAATATTAGCTTCCCCATGTGTCTTAATTGTTTAGAATGAATACTTAAAATTTATCTCTACAGTATATTATCTCCTTTAATGTCTATGTTCCTAGCCTCCTTCTTTAATTCTAAATCACAAAACTATTCTTAATCACCTGTCATGGGCTGTTGTCTTCTATTGCACTGCAATATTCCAAAGACTAAGAACCATATAAATATTTTTACATAAATCCTGTAAAAACAACCTTATTTTATATTCATAAATTTTATTATGAATATTTATAACACAATTTCCCTTCTTAATTGTTAGTCCATTTTCATAGCTTTAAAATATACACAGCTAGTAGAAATATGATGCTGGTATGATAGTACTAAACTAGTTTTTAGTCTAGTTGAATTATTTTATGTAACAACATTGAAATTCAGATTTTTACAGTCAGTATACCAAACTACTTGTAGACACTGAATCTTAAATAGAAGGAAATCAGAAATGGGAAGAATGAATTAAGGAAAAAGTTTATGAGCATTAATAATGTTTAAATTGCAAATTCAGAAACTCTACTTATTCCATATAATAGTGTATATACATACATATATACATACATACATACATATATATATGTAAAAATACTCCTTTTCCACCAAGTGTGTTTAATTTTTTTGAGGAGTTGCTTTCTTGAAGTAAGTTTTACACCGAATATGCACCAGTCTGTATTAGCAACCACATTGGATAGTGCTCGTACCAGAGGTTCCTGATGACTTATTCAGTGTTTAAATACATGGCTTCATAAAGACTCTTGTGGCTTTTCAACCAAACGTAATTGTGGTCATCCAATCTAAAATGCCTAGAACCTAATAAAAAAACCCCTCTTTCACTCTACTGTAATAAAATGAAAACCATTTCACAGCATGATGGAGTAAATTTATGTTGGTGATTGATCTAAGAATGACTTAATTGTGAATGTGGACAAACTGTGTTCCTCTGGCCAGTTGTGGGTGCGCAGAAGGTCGGCACCAGACGCGTGCCACGTAACGATGTCTGGCATTACGCAGCTGCCGACTCTTCAGTGGCATGGCAGTGGTTCTCCCTGCTTACCAAACGTTTGCAAGCACATGTGGCAGAGGTGAGGATAAAGGGCACCTAGCTATTATGTAATTATTATGCATGCTGAACTGCTGCTTGATTAGAGGGAAAGCAGTCATTCTGCCATGGCTGTTACGCCAATGGGCTCGTTTTGATGATGTGTTCTCTTAACGCATTAGCTTTAACCTTTGAAGATTTGATTTAAATCCTGACTGTGCATCACAGGCGGAAAGATGTGTATTCATTTCCAAGTTCCGAGAAGGAATTTTTCCAGATGATAAAGGCTTTGTGCATGTGTGCTTGATTAGCTGCTGTTACTTTAGGGTATGTGGCTGCACACATTTTTGCAGGCTGGGGTTAGCACGTCTGAATAGTGTAGACTCTTGTTCACCATTTTCCTGCTTTATGGCTACTTATGGTTAAAGATT
This sequence comes from Parus major, assembly GCF_001522545.3. Taxonomy (NCBI): domain Eukaryota; kingdom Metazoa; phylum Chordata; class Aves; order Passeriformes; family Paridae; genus Parus; species Parus major. The sequence continues at coordinate 38,700,886 of NC_031770.1, read as the reverse complement.
GCAAGCATAAAAGCTCCACTTGCATCAAACTATACTATTGTTTTCTCCCTTTGAATAATAAGCATACAGGAGTAAATGTGGGACATAACAGAGGGCAGGCAGTGGAAGCTTGCCAGCTGCCATATGGTGCTAATATTGGTGGTGGCATGCTGTATTGTAAACTCAAGACTTGCAGCAGTTTATGCATTTATGCAGTGTGACCTTACATCGCTGTCAAAATGTATAACTGTCACATCATTTTACAGAAAGAATTATGAAGTGTCAGGTTTGTTATACATGGAGAATATTTGGACAGCCTAGGACTCATATGTTCTAATATGTCCATGTGGAGCAATAGATTAATAGATTAAGAAGAGGTCATGGCAAAGATTGTATATTCCCAAGAGCCATTTTAAAGTCAAAATTAAGACCTGCTGAATTTTAAGAAACTGGGAATTTATATTATCCAGCAAGCACTTTGGTTTTTTAAGTTTGTGGAGATTTTTGGTTTCTTTGAGATGAAGCATCAAAATTTATCCTAAATACATATCTTTATGTGCTCTGTATTCATGATATAGTGTGTTGTATGCATAAAAAGAAGAGGGGGAATAAAAGTTATATCATGAAATATATTGTGTAAGTGATGGGCTTAATCCATCTCTAAGTGTCACATGTAGAGGTTTCCCACATCTACAGAGAATATCTAGAAAAATACTGAGCAGTTACATATGGTCACATAAACATTGGCATGGTAGTGGGCTAGACTGTGATATTCTGAACATTTATGATATTTTCCATAGTAGTTTATATTAGTCTGATCTATATGAAACTTGTCTCTGAAGTATGAATGAGCAGAAGAGTAAGCCTTAGTCTTTCAAGCAACATTAATTTGTCTAAATATCACCAGCTTAATTTTTAGTTTAAGCAACGTAATTTACTGCATCATGGAGTTCAGTAAGTAATTGACCATATTACTTTCTTCAGTTACCACATTACCAGTTTTGGGCAGGGTAATGAATCTTTACTTAGTGCCAAGTATTGCTTTCTGTGAAATTATTGTTCATGATGCTGTCATGATACACATAGACATTTAGTGCTGTTTTTATCATCCCTTCAGAACTTGGGAAATGGATAAACAAATGCAGCTGGGTCCCTGAAGGGAGGCTGCATCTTCTTTCCTGTGAGATTTTAACCATGTCATGCTGTTCCATCATACCAGCAATCAGCACCCCATGGCTCCCATCTAAATATCCTAACTGATTTGTAATCTGCCAACAGATTTGATTTGTGTCTGCCATCATCAGTTGGAACAAGTGCCTATGAAGCCACACTGTCTGGCATGATTTTGACTTGTGATTTTTGTCCATCACTTGGTTGGTGTTGATCACTCCACTATTTGAAAGGCTGAGCTTCCTGAGTTACCACCACCTGAAAGCTCTGGTGCTTGGCACAGTTCTGCCATTTGGCACATGAATCTGAGGTGGAAGAGGTGGCACAGGAATCTAGGTGGACTAGAAGCTTAAAAGGAAGGAATTGAAGTCTACTTACTTGATAACTGTAATTTCTCTCATTTTCTTTAGACATTGTCCATGATCCTGTCTCAGTTTAGGCAAATATTAACTGTTCAGTGCTGTTTTCAATGTGCTTTGAACACATGTCTAATGAACAGAGAGTGGAGTGCTGTGCCTCTTGTTTAGCAGTGACCTTGCTCTTCAGGCAGCTGGATTAGGACAGCTCTGCTTGGCTTAGTATTGAAATCTTAACATATTATTTTTAAAGAATATGTATGTTTAAAACCTGCAAAATGCATCTCAGTTATTCTAAAATGTTCTTCTCATCTTTTCTTCCCTAGTACCAGGATACGAATATGCAAGGCGTAGTGTACGAATTAAACAGCTACATAGAGCAGCGCCTGGATACAGGAGGAGATAACCAACTGCTTCTGTATGAACTGAGCAGCATCATAAAAATAGGTAAGAAGGAGACTCAGATGTCTCTGAGCTGTTACTCAGCATCAGTGCACAGTACATTACTTACGTGGTTTAATTAATAAATTAATAAATTAATAAAGACAGGTATTGAGGGATAACAGTGTTCCCATTGGATGTTCTCTCAGTCTGAACTTAGTTCACCTTCTGTCCCTCGGTAAATCCCTAGCTGCACTTAAGTAAATTTCATCTTTGGACAGAGTTGTGTATCCAGTTGGGATATTAGAGTCTCATGCTAAATGAACCAAAGAATTGACTATGATGGTGTTGCAGTTTCAATACTGAAAAAAAATAAATCTATCAGTAATATCATTGCATTCTTAAACTTCTTTTGAAACAATTGAAATGTCTCTGGAAGAAGGCCTATCTTTTGTGTGACCTCAGTTTAAACTCAGTTGTTTAACTATTTTTTCCATCTGATGTAAGTTCCTTATGTGTAAGCAAATGCTACATATGATCAAAAGTTAAAAAGTAAAAACAAACAAATCACTCGCAATAACAACATGAGTGTAATTTGGCTTCTTTTTAGCCAGCGTGGACTTACTCAGTCTTCAGTAGGAAGTGTCGTGGTAGATTTCAGTCAGCTCTTTAGAAAGGTTTTACTGTCCCAGCTACTTCATCATTTTGTAATGATGAGTAATAGTTCTGGTTTATATATATGATGTTTTAAAGGAACCTTTTCTCTGCTGACTTTTCTGAAGCTGTTATTTGGATATTAATATCCAACTCACAGCAAATCCAATTTGTTAATACACAGCAAGTGAGACTTGACAATACAGATTATGTTTTACAATTTTATTTATTTTTTTATTTTTTGTAAAGAAGATGGGAGGGTTTTTTGTATATTATTTCCTTTACAGTACTCACTTGCCTTGTAGGTCAATATACTTAGGTATTACAGATGAAGGATTTAAAATCTGAACACAAATTACTGTGCCCTCAACTTGTAATTACCAGTCCTGCTCAGCTGACAATGAGCAAGTAACTACACTTTGGAACTTTTTTCCTTTTGTCAAAGAAATTAGGAAAGCCATTTGATTTGATTGAGCACAAGTAAAATTTTTCCCCTTAAATGTACTAAAAGGATTCTTGAGTTCATTCATAAAACAATAGGTACCAGATATGCCTTTTTACTGGCTAGAATGTTTATTAACTTTTGGAGTGACTGACCTAATCCAAGCCTGTTGTGTAAAGCAGGGTGAAAAACCTTTTCTGCTATATACTGTTCTGATTTTGAGGGTAAGTTATGATGGTTGGTTTGCTCTAAACTTTTGAGAGTTTAAGGAACTTGACTTTACCCTGTTTCATACCACAATCTGAATCGGGCAGAAATCTAAAAAGTATAAACTTTCTGGTGAGTGCCAGTATTTTTAATATGTGCAGAAAATAGAAACAGTTTGTTTGGAAACACATTTTTATAGCAGTATTTGTAGCTCCTCATTTTCCCATGATTTTCTCTCTTAAGGCAAAGACAAATATAACTTAACATTTACAACTGGCATTTATTTTACTCATAGAAATTGTAATGGTATCTGACGGATTATACTGTAAATATACTTTTTTATGTGACTCCTATTGTATGAATTAATTTGCATTTACAAACACTAGGCCTTGGAGTATAGATGTATAAAGAAGTTGTTTCTAATTATCCTTTAGAATGCAGTAGATGCCAATGAAGAGAGCAAGAACTCTGTGGTACCTCTAACTTTGTAGACTCTTGGATATTTTAGGGGACACAGCAAAAGACCTTAACCTGTAGAAGTGTAGAGGTTTGTCCTAAGTGGAATTGAATCTGTGGTTTCACCTCAAAGATGTTGCATAAGTTTGATTTATCCCTGTGAGTACAATTATTTCTTTTGTTGTTGCCTTGGCAGCTACAAAAGCTGATGGATTTGCACTGTATTTCCTGGGAGAATGCAATAATGTAAGTATACTGGATTAAAAGGCTGCTTTTCTGTACTTTCACAAGTATGTTTTCTAATATAGTAATGGTGGTAATGAAAAAAATATTCTCTGCATTTAGATCCTTGGTCTTTTTGTTTGTTTTTTTTAAGATTTGGCAGTTATGCTATTGTTTCTCTGACTTTGGATGCTTAACTTGTGATTTAGCCCTGTTATTAATTGTCTTTAAGGAACAGAAGACTTAACATGGATTCACTTACTCTCTGCATAGCCTTTACTTTGCATCTAGTTATCGCCCTGATTTTTTTTTAATGTTAATTATCAGCTGCAACTTGATAGTGAGGTAATGTAAATTTCAGATGTGGATTCTAGTTGGCATAATGGGTTTAAAATTTATTATTTCAATTATGATGTAATAATTCAAATAACAGTGAGTCCAATATTTGTTGTTTTGTTATTTGAATGCTAGAATACTTTACTTCTTTTTCTATCCAGTTTAATTTGTACAGTTAGCATATACATGTCTTCGTAGTTATTTTGAATGGGCATGGAGAAGGAAATGCAGTTTAGTACTTCAGTCAGTTCCCTCAAACTAAAAAATCACTATTTGACAGAAATGTTATGTTTTTCATTGGTTCAAGAAACAAGTAGTAAGTAGAGAGGAAAATATTTTTTCTCATTGTTTCTTTCCTTATTTTACACAGCCAGTTTTAATAGTTTATTCTTGTATAGTCCATTAGCCAATTTCCTTTGCTCTTTGTGCAATATTTGAATTCAGAAAAAAATGGTAAAAATTACATTTTTGAAGTAGTGGAAACAGAATTGAAGATGTACAAACCTGCAAGTAACTTGATGAGGAAGAAGGCCCATACAGAAATTTCCTATATGAAATGGAAATGAAGTTTTACGTTTTTTGTGATATGATTGTTTCATATACTAAAGATAACCCACTTTATTTTTCAAAAGTTCTGTTTTCTCTTGAACTTCTGTTAAGCATAAGAATAGCATATATTTTTAAATAATTCTTTCACCAAAAGATATAATTTAAGAAACATGTTGTTTTTCCTTTATGAATGCAATCTTTGGTTCTCATTAGTAGGTGACAGCATTCATTGTCTTGGGTAGGGGGTGATGCAGACAGTCACTGAAAAGCTCCCTCCTGCTGCCAGAGGCAGGAACCCGCAGGAAGTTCAGCCTCCATCCCAAATGCACAGTGCTGGCCAGCTTTGGTGGCAGTGACTGCCTGCCAGCTATTAACTTAATGCCTTGAGACAAAGAGAATTCTTACTATGGTGAGCTTTTTCCTATTAGATTAGTGTGGCATAATATGGGATTACTCACAGCCTTCTGATACCCTGAGGGCCTGGGTACTATATGACCTTCTGCTTTTTTTCTTTTTTTAATAACATATTAGGCAGATGAATCTATTTGCTTCCCATTATTCCAGCGCAACTCTTTCCTGAAAAAAGATCCAACCACTAAAAACACACATTGACTTTATTAACCACTGCTATGTAGCTGCATCACCCAAAATGGAATGTTCTTCATGTAGTTATTATAGGGACAGATCCCAAGTCCTTTGAAGTTAGTGTGAGATTTTCCATTCACTTCAGTGGGCTTTGGGCCAAACTCATGTTTGTAGTCTTGTAACTAAATGGTCATGCATTAGCCTACTTCTTATAAGAAATTGTCATTGGAAATTAATTTGGATAATTTCTTATTATTATAGCTTAATTCAAGAGCTCTTGTCTCTTGAATATTTAATTTAAAGGATGCATCCAAGTGAGATTAGCCATTGCCCAGCAAACCCTGGAAATGTGTTTTTATTTATTTTTATTAAATGTCTTTTTAAAATGGGAACAAAGCGATTCTGCATCTCATGCAATAAACAAAAGCAGGAATGAGCTAATTATTTAAGCTGAAATTAAAAAAAAAAACAAACAAAACCCTAAAACCCTTGGGCTGGACAAAGTATTTGCTGAATATCTATGTCCATGTGTTCAAGAATAGTGTCTGCTTTTTGGTGGCTTAATATTTTGGTGCTATATTTGTGATTTGAATTTTGCAAATTTGGCAAAATGCTTCCCCTCCTTCCCCCCACCTGTCATCCTCTCAACCTTCTCCTCTCCACAATTTAGCATTGGGCTTTTTGTTCATTGTCTTGGAAAATATCTGCTTGTTATCCAGCCAGTGTGTGTGTGGGGGTGGGGGGTGTACGTATTTTTGTGAAATAAGTTTTGGGAGGAGAGTGTGTAAGAATGGAGGAATCTTATTAATGAGTAGATAACTACTTTCAAATGGTTTTCTAATATTTACTGATGTGTGTTCTGACTATATTCTGTAAAGAAGCTTATGACCAAACCTGAAGCACAAGCACTAACTCCATTTCAGTCCTGGTTTAAATGTGTATAGGTACACTTTTGCTTGTTTAAATTGATCCTGATTTGAGTATTTTGGCTTGCGTTAATCTCATCAAAGGAACATTTTTGCAGTATGAGATATCCTTAACTACCTTTAGCCTGGATTAAATAGCGAGTTTCTAATTAGGATATGAGATAATTTCCTTTTAAAGAAAATGCTTAAATTTTGTGAAATGAAAACCATTAAATGATTACTACATACTTTGTGCTATTATTTATTAATACTGAGGAAATTGCCATATCATTACAAATTGCTTTTTTCATGGATTACTAAGAGTGCATAGTAAATCATTATTTGGTGCCATATTTAATATAGGCAGAGTTTTCTTTACATGAAGATTATATCAGAACTGAAAGAAAATTCTTCTAATTTAAGGAAAAACTCAAGATTGGCCAGCCCCTTTCTTTTTGCAAAACACAGATGATACACTGACCTTTAAAGGAGGAGAATGCTTTAGAAAAAATTCCTTTGGAGTTTAATGGCACAAAAATAAGTTTGTAAAAATATCTGTCCATATAAAAAGGTTTTTTACAGCCTTATTTTCTTTCTCTCTTGAAGTTTACATACTATATTAGAGCTGGAAAACAGCATAAGGACTAAGCAACTTCTGGCTGACAGTTCAGGTTGAATGCCTTCAGGATATTTACTTGAGTGAATTTGCTTGAAATAGAAGATGCCACATCAATTGCAGATTCCAGTGCATTTCTTTATGCAAGTATTACTCAGAATTGGTGCCAGAATGGTGCCAGTGTGGACAGTTCAGTTATTTTAGCATCCTTCTGGGTGTTCAAATTGCTTGGAAGCACTACCACTCAGTGCAGTCCTTACTGACAGTGTTCTGATGATGATTCTGCTTTTCAAATGATTGCTCTCTAGCAGGCAAGCACTTCTTGCATATCCAGCTCCTTCCTTCCCCATGGAGTTGCCCAGTGTATCAGAATCTGGCTCTGCCTCTGATATGAATTTGGTAGAATGAATTGAAAAAGTACTCGCATTAAAAACAGTAGAGCTTCCTCATCAGGGTCATGATCTGAACAGACCTGTTCCCATACTGCCTCTGGTATTCCTCTTCATATCTAAGGAATTATCTTTGTCCATGGGTTAGCGTAGTTACACAAATCAAAATATTTTTTCTTAAGGTACGTAGCATCCATTTTACAAAGACTGTCTATATACTGGAGAGCAGAAACAGCTCCAGATCAAACAGGAATGTTTCACAACTCTCCAGCAAAGGTCTTGACTTTCTTTCAATTTTCTTTTTTATTACTTATGGGGATGAATATACAGTTCATAATTCTCCTGTTATGACCTTAATTAAGTATCATCTTCAAACATGACTTAAAGGATTTACTGAAAGCCTCATATTGGATACTGTATGTATAAATCAATTGCCTAAGTGTCATGCTAGCTGGGCATGGATTTAAGCCTATAAGCTGACATCTTCACAAGGCAGTATTTCTAAAATACTTATCAGAGTTTCAGAGTTCCTAATGTATTACTATATTAATCAATTCTTCAGACACTTCTTGTTTATAGTTCTCACTTGTATGAGTAATTTGCCTCATGATTACACCGTGATTCCTACGTAAAGATGTATGACTTCGAATTTAACAGGCATACACTTGGAGCAGCTTTTACTTGGTCTTGTGTTACTTAGTTCCTAAAACTGCAAATTGTGTTGACAAACAGATTATCCTCGCTTCAGACAGAAGTTTCCAATAGCTTTATTGTAAGAAATAATTATGTGAGGCCACAAATATGTGCACATACTCTGTGCTTCAGGGTGTATTTTATTAAGCCATTCTTGAATGTCTGGTCATGCAAAAGTTGTTGCAGCTTGATGTGTATGCAGTGCCACCTAGTGAATTTATGGCGTGGGTGATTTGAATTATTAACCCAGGAAAAAACATGTACAGCTTGCTAACTGTCTCCGGTTTTTGAATGCATAGACATCTCTGAAATTTGAGCCTTTTAAACATGTTTCCAGGTGAAATCCTTCTAGTTACAAGTCAGTTCAGGAAGCTTTGGTCTTTATTCTTGAATCTATTCTAAGACCATGTGGGGTTTTTTAATATGTAAAGTGGAAGAGTTCTGTTGCTTTATTATTTGCCTGTGAATAGAGATACTCGAAGGAGAGTGAAACCTCTTGTTTAGTTGCAGTGTTTGAGGATGAATTTGAGTCAATTAATTATCAAACTGAAAGAAATAAATACATGTCAAAATGTATTTTAGGGAAATTTTGGTCTTGTTTAATTTAATATTCAGCTTAATGGACTTATGGAATGTGTTCACAATGAATATAGTATCACAGAATATCCTGAGTTGGGAGGGACCCATCAGGATCATCAAAATTCAGTTCCAGGACTGCACAGGACACCCCAAGAAATACCCTGTGCCTGAGAGCATTGCCCAAATACTTCTTGAACTCTGTCAGGCTGGTGCTGTGAACACTTCCCTGGGAAGCCTGCTCCAGTGCCCAACCACCCTTTGGGTGAAGAACCTTTTCCTGATATCCAAACTAAAGTCACCCTGACACAACTTCAGGCCATTCCCTCAGGTCCTGTCACTGGGCACCAGAGAGAAGAGATCAGTGCCTGCCCCTCCTTTTCCCCTCACAAGGAAGCTGTAACAGTGAGATCTGTCCTCAGTCTCCTCCAGGCTGAACAGACCAAGTGACCTTGCCCCTTCCTCCTGTGGCTGCTCTTCAAGGCCCTTCACCATCCTTGTGGCCTTCCTTTGGATCCCCACTTACAGATTTAGATCTCCTTTATATTGTGGCACCCAAAACTGCCCCCAGCACTGTTGCATTCCAGGGCTGCAGGATCATGTCCAGGGAAGCTACAGTTACCAGTGACTGACATGGGACACCAACGAGGTGGGCTTCTGTTCATGAAACCATTTATTCAGCACAGGAACAAACTCAGATCCAGAGACAGAGAGCCCCAACAGAGGCAGGGTGATGGGTTTAGAGGGACAGAACCAGGGTGGAGTTCAGGGTCAGGGACCACTAGGAACAGAGCAAGGGAGAAACTCCAGGGGCTCAAACCTGACCAGAAGACCCTGGGCTGCTGCCCCACCAGGGTCCGGGATGGGGTAACTCTTCCCAGGCTCACAGGGCCCATCCCCTGAGGCAGAGGAATGGAATCCACTCTTCCCTGGCTTTAAAGCCATGCCTCTTATTTTAACACTGCTTATCTGAAACTAAATCTTTGTCTCCCTGGGTGGGGGGCACCTCACAGAGCACTTGAGCTGAGGCTGCCCCAGCTCAGAGCAGAGCAGGACAATCCCCTCCCTTGCCCAGCTGGCCATGCTGTGCCTGATGCCCCCCAGGACAGGGTTTTTCCTCCTGGCTGCCAGGGCACTGCTGGCTCTTGTTCTGCTTGCCAGTGACCAGGACCCCCAGGGCCCTTTCTGTGGCACTTGTCTCCAGCCTCCCATGCCCCAGTCTGTGCACACATCCATATTAACTATAGGTAGAATGCATAAATTTCTAGAAAATCAGACAGAGTCCAGTTGTTCCTGTTTCACTATCAGAATGGGAGGTTGTTTTCTGTAAGTCTGCAAAGATTTAGACAGGTACCTGGTTTTGCTTAATATATGCACTAATGCATGGGTGAAGAAGGAATATAGGACTGCAGATATGTTTGTAGGAACAGATTAGATTTCAAAATGGGCTTTGGGAAATGATCAGAAGAAACCAGACGATTGAGTTAGGAAAAGCGCTTGGTTTTCCACATATTGCCTCTCTCTGTGCAGGGCAGTTGATCATGCTGAGAAAGACTCTAGGTTTTTTAGTGAATTTGAAGGTAAAAATAATTCTGTGTTAATTACTTTATCAAAAATTACACTTATGTGTGTAGCACAAGCAGAACTCTAGCCCTAGTGTAAAGTATTTTTCTTATTTCTCTTTCCACTGCTAAATCCCGAGATGGAATAATGGCTCATTTAAACACTGCACTTTAAGAAAAAAATAGAATTAGAAGATCTGACAGTGAGTTTAGGACAGAACAGAGAGAATGGTCAGGAAACAAAGAGTGGTTTTGCTTAGTCTAAAGAAAAGAAAGTTGAGGGGTAAAGATATACCTGGATAAGACAGAGAGGAAGGGAATACCTTCCAATAGCTCCAGTAGCTATGGTGTGCAGGGCAAGAAGCAGTGTGCTTGACTTGCCATTGGAAAAACTTCCTCAGTTGTGGTTCTAATGAAGCACTACAGTCTGTTGTTTGTGCATGCTCAGGGATACTCATCCCTGGAGGAGTGTTTGGGACCTATTAGGACAAATATCTTCCAGAAAAATGCTTAGCTGACCATGCCTTAAAATGGAAGGGATGGTAGAGAGGTATGGCAACTTAGGTTTTCTGTGTCAATGAACTGCTATAACTCCCGTGGTTTTTTTCTTGTGTAAATCAACTGGAAAGTTTCGAGGAGTTCAGTGCAGTTAAAAATTAATACTGTTCAGAAGAGTGAACACATAATCCCCCTGCCAAAACCAAAAAAAACCCAAACCAAACTGCCAGTAATTGTACAGTAAGTGTAAGTGCATCACCTTCATTTCACAAATATCCAACATTTGTGCATACTATGTGGCTTAAAATTGCAAGTCTCCTGTCAAGTACACTGTGATTTATTGCAAAGGAAACAAGTTGTTATAAAAAATGGTGGTAGTTGCTGGTGGTTTTTGCTTATTTTATCTCTGTGTGCTTCATACAGTCAGACTGCTGCACTTGTGTTTAAATTCAAGATATAGTTGCATAGAGCTCTTTAAGATTTTAGCATGTAGTATTGGGTTACTACTTCAGCTAAGCCAGATAACAAATCCAAGGGATTTGGCTATGAATAATTTCCAAATTAATTATGTTAGTTTGTTTTCCTTGGTCATCTTTGCCTGTTTTATGAGTTTTATTCTTGCTAAAAATCCAGACCTTAGGGCATAGCCTTTGTAAATATCTGCAGATAATTTTTTCTTTCGGTTGTGTGGTCTTACATTTAAGTTGTCCTTTACCAAGAGTAAAATCTATTGCTGTTACTGAACAGAAACATATGTGAGCAGCAGAAGCCATTAAACTCACTTAATATCAGCTTGATCAATTTCCATTTCTCTTTAATTTTTTCTTTCCCCCAAGCATCAAATCACATAGCAATGCTTTAGTATGAAGGCTTTCATTTAATGTCAGTTGAATATTAAATGATTTCCCATGAAGCATTTTTAGGACCAGTTTTATCAGCAGATAAAAGTGCTGTGGAAGAAAATAGATCAAGATGCAGTCAACCTATACCACCAAAATAGTTTGTTAGTGGAATGCTTTGTCACATGTGTACTTTAACCTTCATTTTAATCATTAAACCTTGATCATATACAGGCTGCTTTTCTGCAAGGAAATTTTAGAAAAATTGGTTTATGATAGTCATTTGCTTAGTTAAAAGTAGTTATGCAAAGAGAGGAAATAACAGTTTGTGAAATGATGATGTGGATGATGATGATGATGAATACATGTTTGTAGTTCAAATCCTGTCAAACTTTATGTAGTTGGTTGAATGGTTTCTAGTTTTTGTGAGATAGGATTTGGTGTTGTACTGGATTCCAACAAACTGCATACCAACAGTGACTAGGAAAATAGCATCAATGACACCTGTGGTTGTCCTCTTCATCAGAAGAGCCAAAGATTGAAATCACTGAAAACTGCAAGTACTTTCTTAGTGCTGTAACTGTCAAGTAGTTGCAGATGCTATTGTGTTATGAGACTTGCTGCTTCTACTCATGTTTTCTTTTATTGGGATTTTAATCTGCTGTCTCTGTCAAGCGTTAGATTTTCAGTGGGAAAACCAACAATGGGGCTAAGTTATGCGAGCATGACAAGATTAACATGAGTAATTCTTCCTGTGCATGCTCTTAGCTGTTAGAAATGAGGAGTAAAGAACTTTTTTTCAGCCCCAGTAAGAGATTAAAGATCAATTTCTTAATAATTTTACCAGACTGAGTGCACAGTATGAAGGAAAGAGCACCAAAAACCATGGTATTATGGCTTATTGAATATACACTGATTTTCTTATGTATCATAAAGCCAGGTTGGTGGGTTTATCTGTGAATCGAGGATGTTGTTTATAACCTCAAGAAACAGTTACAGCACATCATTCTGCATCCCTGTAGACAGGAAGGCTTGTTAATACATTCCTATTTAAAAAAGATATTAGAGACTGCAATATGTTGCCTATACCTAGAGTGCCTAAGAAACATGAGTCATAGAATAGAGTAATAGAATCTTTTAATTTGGAAAAAGGCTCAGAGATGATTGAGTCCAACTATATAGCCTAACACCACCAAGATGAAACAGTGAATTTTGCAACATTTGTCTGTGTTCACCAGTGTTTAAACATTTGTTAAAGTCATAATTTATTTTGGACTTTCTGTTTTGCTTCAGTTTGTTTTTTTAAGAACCTCTTGATCTCTGTGTTCATGATAGGTCATTAGTGGAATCCAAACCACACTGTTACATCCATCAAAATTAATAGGAGGTTTTTTTGGCTGTGGACTTTATCAAAGTGAATTAAGTGATTAAACTAGGAGGGGAGGAAAAAATTTGAAGATTTTAGGCCCAACCAGAACAATCTGTCCTGTCACAGATGGAAGGAAAGAAAGCACCTCATGTACTCTAGGGTTTTAACACGGTACAGGAAGTTCTTGATGTCAAACTTTAGTGCTCCCCTGCCTACTACATTTATAGAAAGAAGTCCATCACTGTTGCTGTTGGACTTGATGTAGAAGTATGGATTCACAGCACACACCAGAATGAGTTGCTAGGAAAAGGGGCCTTTTTTCTCTGAACTTTTCAGCTTTTATAGGGTCTTACGCTACAGGTTTAGCATGATTGGTCAAGGGAACACCACCTCTTGTCCCATTGGTGGCAGAAGAGAAAAACACACTATCTGCAGTTATACAGAATTGTTTTGGTTTCTCAATCAATTCTCAATTCTTTTTATTTTCATAAGATGGTTTAGTAATGTTATCCGTGAGTGAGAGATCTCCCAAGAAACTTTTCCTTGGGAACAGATCAGCCACTGACAGGCTGTAATTCTCTCAGGCTCAGAGAAAATTGGGTCCACACATATGGAACTTGTCAGAAGAATATTGTTAATAAGGTAGTTGAGACTAATGTAGGAAAGAAGGTTCTGTCTTTGTCTGGAAGGAGGGTATTGATCAGATCAGAATTGAGAATTGCAGAGTCCTGTGGACTGCCAGGTGCCAGAATGCCTGAACCTGGAAGCTTCCAAAGGATTCTCTCTCCAAGCCAATGTTTGTCCTTTTGTTAGTTTGTCAGATCCAGACTGAACCTCCTGTTTTGGGTGCCTTCTCTATCATCAGCTCCAGACATACCTAATGCTCTTTCTACACTAGTTATCTTTTATTACTTAACTTTTGCCTAGAGAGAGACAGTGACATTCCATTATCAGTAAAGAGCTATTTGTATTTATCTCTTTCTGATACTTAAAGGCCCATTGCAAGTGATAATAAGAGCAAAAAGGTCTGTGAGTGGTGCACAAGCATCCTGCAGTTTCCTCAACCTTTTCCTTTTACTGCTTTGTGAGTTATCAATATAGTATTTGGGAAATCAGGGGTCCTAATAGTCTCATATTTCCTTTTTTATTGACTATATATGGGTTAACTTGTGGATGAAGATTCACTGGTTTCTTATTTTTATTATTAATCATTGTTCATTATCATTACCAAAAATACAGCCTCTCTTTTTTGAAGTAAAATATTCAGACCAACTGAGAAAATGCAAAGTTAATTTGAAAAGGCCCAATCTATCCATTTCTTCACTTAGTTGTGAAGTTGTATGCACTATATCAGATGTCTGTATGGGCACAGTCCAAGTTACCTTTTGAGCTAGTGAAAGATTATTGGAATGTACATTTGCAAATTAAAAGAATACTGGAATCATTCATAGAAAAAAGTAGCTGAGCCCCAAGTTTTATCATTACTGCAATACATTCCATGACAATTTCATTTCATAAGTATTTTCTTAAGCAAAAGAAAAAAATAAATGTGAGCTGGATAGTTTACGTGAAAAACCTGCTGGTTTTCAACAGTGATAATTTTAGATTCCCATAAAGCTGTGTCTGTGGGGTGCCTCAGAGATTATTTCAGTAACATGCCATAGTAGAGCAGAGCACAGTTTGTTTTGTTTGGCTGACCTTGCCATTGATGGCTTCTATTCGAGACATCTCCACCTAATTAATTGGCAATAAATGTTTAAACTCATTCAGATTTAAATTCATCAAATATGGAATGTGCAAACACTCATAGCAATTTATCAGGTGCATGTATAAAGTCAGTGTGGAATGGTAGAAGGTTATGGATTAATTTCAGTTTATATGTGGTTATCAGAAATAGTGCCTTTCTTTTTAATAGTGCTGCATGATCAGAATAAGATTATCTATTGTTATGCACAGTCATTTCTACCTCTACAGTTAGGGGGAACAGTGGAAAATTTAGAACCTTTTGGGTGGATAGTTAGCAGAGTTTTTCAATCACTGACCCCTTAGCCACAGGTTTGCAACTTTCCGTAGAAGCAGAATGGGATTGCTTCTGCGAAACAATTTTTTTGGAGAAGCTGGAAGTAAAATAATGTTCTCAAACTTTTTCCAGCATAGGGAAATTTGTTTACAGCAGTACTTCATGGTGTTAACAACAGAGGGGCTTACCAGACAAAGCGATACATGAGGACACAGGAAAGACTGTGCAGGTGAAAGCAGCTTTGGCAGGCAATACTTTATGGTGTCAACACAGGTTTTTGGCCATTGAAGATTTAGTGAAGAAAAAGTGTTTTTCTGAAGAAAAATATGTATGTGTGGGAGAAGTGAGTTCTTTTTTTTCTGGTGCAAGTGGCTGTTTGGTTTTCTTCCCTCTTTTCCTTGTTTTGAGAAGCTCTTTCTGAGAGGAGAAAAATTTGTGCATTGTTTTGTGTTTAGTGTTGGGCATGACTCAGAAGATGAATGTGGAAAAGCACATTTTATACGCATAATTTAAACAGAACAGTAACTTTGCTAATTGTACCTTGGCAAAAAGAATCAAATATATCTTAAATAGGTAACAGTGGTGTGAATGAAAGTGTTATTCTTTAGCATCTTCAGCATAATCAACTTTGGTCTCTGGTGTCCTATTCATTTTTGGTCTCTGATGTCCTATTGATTTTGAATGATTCCACTACTTGGACTACATCAGTCAGCTCTAAACACTGTGTTGCATCTCTGCATTTTACAGTACTCTGCAACAAAAACCACCTTTTCAGTTTTGAACACATTATAGTGTTACTGTTTATATTACAAGAGTACTTTTAAAATAGTAAATCTTAAGCATATAGTGTAGTGGATAAGACTTCTGTAAAGATATGTATTTCAATATTTCTATGCCCTCTATATTTTACTACCTTTTTTATTTAAAAAAAAAAAAAAAAAATTATACCAGGACACTGATTTAAATAAATAAAGATCTGTGGTTTCTTAAGTTTTATTAGAATAATGTGCTTTTTTTTCTTTTTTTTTTTTTTTTTTTAAGACCATGGTGTGCTTTTCTTGGCTATGTTATGTAAAATGTTCTTTTTCATTCTATTTAAGTGCATGTAAAAACATGAACTGAAGCTTATGAAGGCAAGCAACTGTGAAACTAAGTTTTCATTTAGAAATTGTATGTATCCTTATTGGATTATAAACAACTAAGAATAAATGGAGCTTTTTATTCTGGTAGAGTGAGCAAGCTTGTTCTGGCAGATTCAATGTATTGATTAAATGATTTTTCATGTTTGGATGTTGCCTTTTTTTTTAAATGACATTCTTGTAATTCATAGGGAAAATAAACATTCTGACTTTTCAAGTGTATCTTACTTCTAGAGGCCACACTTCAAAGAAGCTGTGAGCATAAATGGGTTTGAAGAATAAGGTCCAGGTTTAGGATAAGAATAAACAGAATATTCCATGATTTCATGTTCTTGTACTATAATCAAAATGGAGTAAATAATCTGAATATTCAGTCCATGGAAGAAACATCTTTCCTTCCAAATGCAAAAATCTCTTGTCAGTGCTAAAATAATTTGGGGCAGCTCTATTTGATTATTATTTTTAAGACAGTTTTATTTTCATCTGTATCAGATATTAACAAATGAATTACTGGATGGAAAACTCAGTTTCTTGTCTTGCTGAATTTTTTGGGACTGACTTTCTGCCTAAGACTTTCTGGTTTTGTCAGAATCTTGAGTGTTTTTCTTTTCAGCTTACTAAATACCCTAACTGTTGGACTACTGATCCTTCTTGGATAGACTTCAATCTTGTTTTGACTAGGGATTTCATACTTTTTTATTGACTATTTGTTTTCCCCTCAGCATAAAGTCCCAACTTTCTCCTTCCAAAATGCTGGTAATTCATTACAGCTAAGGTATCTTCATCACTTCAGGAGTATCTTCATATGGTGCATTACATTGCATCTCTTTAGTTTCTGAACATTTCAGTGTAGGCTTCTTTTTTTTTGGAAATATTTAGTACTAATGTTTTATAACAGACCATGCATCTTTGTAAAGAAAGGATTTATGAAAGGAATTATGAGAGGATCCACCTCATATCATCACTTCATTTTCTACAGCTGATAGGAGATGTTGGATTTTAGCATGCAAATTTTACCTGGAATAATTAATGCTAGAAAACAGCTCATGTCTCATTGCAGCCCTCACGAAAGCAAATCCTGAGAGTAAAATTAATCAGCGGCACAACCTGTGGCCATTCTTATGAGGAATGCTAGTAATACATTGTGGTGTGGCATTGTCATCTATCTCTGGTATTATATAGCAAGAAATTTAAACATTATCTCTACTTTTTGAGTATTTTCTATTGAAATTAATGAGAACATCCTAGATAAAAAAAAATAATGTTTTTCATACAAGGTAATATTTGCTTCTGTGAGTCTTGTATGCTGGGTATTGTGTGTTTAAAGTAAATGCACTCCTACCCTGATATAAAAAATTACTGACTTTAGTCATTCACTGTTCTCCACAGGAGTTGTCTGTGAGTTCCTGGGAAACTTTATAATGGGATTTTTCTAAGATTTCAGAAGAATTAAGTGGTGTTTATTCAAGTTTTTCTCGACATTATCTGCTTTATTGTACATAAGTTGTGCAGCAACTGTAAAAGTAATTGTGTGTTCTAATTGCTTTTTTTTATTCTTTCTTTCTCTTTTTCTTTTTCCTTCTAACTAGAGTCTGTGTGTATTTACACCACCAGGAGCTAAAGAAGGACACCCACGACTCATTCCTGCAGGGCCCATTGCACATGGCACTACAGTATCTGCTTATGTAGCCAGATCCAGAAAAACGTTGTTAGTAGAAGATATTCTGGGGGTAAAAAGCTTTCTTTTTTTAATGAGATATTGCAGTCTGCTCTTAGAGTGAATGTTTTGATGCTGAAATGTTTATTGACATGAACATTTAATTGTAGAATTGACATCTGTCCTGATACCAGGAAAAGAAGTTTGGATGAGTTTGGATTAGCTGATGGAATAATTCCAGAACATTTCATTGATTCCTAGTTTTAAAGGTTTGGGTTTTTTTCACTTTGGTTTTGTGTTATTTTACAATTTTTTTTGATTGTCAGGTAAAAGACATGATGGAACCACAGTCACTTGGAAAGAACAACTAATCAAAACCCCTGCCATCTTGGTTTTGAAATACTAACCCCAAACAAGAAAACTTTCATATAGTCAATCAAATTTTAAAATTTGATTTAATTTTAATACATTTAATTTTAATACAGAGCTCACACTGACAAAAATGGCAGTCAGAATTGTGGTTATTAGGCAGGATTTTTATCTCTGCATACTCTAATGTAAAGCTAGAATACTGATAGTATCAGTAGATCTACATGAAAAGTACAGTAATGTAACTGATATCAAAATTCAAGCCTTTTTCTGTAACAGGAACTGGAAATTCCTAAGGTGATATTCTGGTAATTCTTGGCACTCATGCATGTGTCTTTTCTAATTCTTTAAAACACTTCATCCTCTAGTTGCATCTGTGCAATTTTATTAAATTGGTATTTAAACCGTACTTTGTGTGAGCACTTTATGATTAGTTGGCTATGAGAACACCAAGGAAATTTACATTCTCTTCTCTCTTTTTATGTTTCCTATCTTTTCAAGTTTGGACACTGTGACACCAAAAACAAATTAAATAAATAAAAGATTTGACATTGCTATCTCAACTTTTGAAATTATTTCTTAAAAATATGTATGACCTTAGTCAGACAGAACTGGTCTATGAACAAATACCAGATGGCTAATGTGAGGACACCTAAACAAAGCCACAAAACCAAAAGGCAGAAGCTGCTTTCACTGTTGTAATAGTCAGTGCTTTCTACACACTGTGGACTATTAAGATTTTATGTGTTGGTATGTTTTTTCAGTTAAATTAAGGGTTTAAATTGTTTCTGGTAATTTCCAATTAATATCATGATATCCTTACATACAAGAGTTCTGTGTTTTGATTTTACATTCTTAGTAGAATCATGGGGTTAGTGAGGAGGAGTTTGGAACTTTTTTGTTGGTTTAATATCAGTGATTCATTGACCAAACAGCAAGATTCATTTTGGTGAGATGGTTTGCCTTCATGTGATTTTAGCAGCTTCTCAACAGCAAAAGGGAAGCGGGTGCAGGTAGACTTGCCAGCCCTTTTTTTGTGGGAGGACAGAACTAAAAAGAGAAAGCAGAAGGCTCGTGTTTCAAAGTGCTTCCCACTCTCTTTTGTCTGTCATTTGTTCAAATTGATTGTCATCTTAGTAATTAAGGTAGAGATTACTTGCTGTTTTCTTTGAGAAGTGAGAGATTTTGATCAGCCTTGAAGAGGTGTCTATCTTGCCTAAGCACAGCCTGCAGGGAACATCTGGTACGAGTCAGGTACTGAAGGAATGATGTGCAACGATGTGGGTCTTGCACACTTCACATCGTGCTCTGACTGCCTTGCTAACTGTAATATCCAGGTGCTTTCTTAGGTCTGCCTAAGAAAGAGGCCCTTTCCTAGGTAGGGAAGTGAAGTAATAAAGCCCTATAACATTCCCTATGGGGGCTGAAAGTTATGTATTTTAGGATTATGTATTTGGGCTGGTAGGATTATTTTAACATTTGCTTCTGTATATTTTGCACCAGTTTATTCAGGATGCGTAAGCAAAGGAAGAAGATGCTTACTCTTGTGCAATTTTTTTGGGAACACATTTTCCTCCTTTGGAGTTGGTTGAGGGTTATAACTGTGTAACCTAAAGCCTTAGCCTCAAGTTTCAATTTTTGTTTTCTTGCAATTACTGTTGTCTGCTCTTTAATACTGAGATCTGAGCAGTCCTCTTTGTGATTACAGATTCTTTGGTGTTTTTTGGAGAGAAGGATGGTGGAGTGGTAGTGTTGCTTGTCTGGTTTTTATTTCATCTGGACTGGCATTAGCAATTAAGTGTTGTTTTTTGCTGCCTGTGAGATTAGAGAATAAAGCATTATATAAACAAACCCAAAGCTGGGTGTAATATCACAGCTAATTCTGACCTTACATCAATAAGGTTATCTGTATTATTAATATATATTAATATTGAGACTTCAAAATTACATTTTTGTAGATACTATAGTGTAAAAATTATGCTGAGAGATGAGATTTAATGAATTTTGTAACTTTCCTGCAGATTTCATCAGATGAGAGGGGGAGGAAAACATCAGCTATGTCTTTCCTGTCAATGCTTCATCAGATTTTACATTTTATCAGAATATGTTTGCATTTTCTAGGATGAGCGATTTCCCAAAGGTACTGGACTGGAGTCGGGGACCCGTATCCAATCTGTTCTGTGTTTGCCAATTGTCACAGCAATTGGTGACCTGATTGGTATCCTGGAGCTTTACCGTCACTGGGGCAAAGAAGCCTTCCACCACAGTCACCAAGAGGTGAGCTCGTGTGCAGCCCTTGCCCACTACCCCACAATGGGCAGGACTTCAGCCCTGTCCCTGCCAGCACTCCAAACTTCCTCCTCTCGCTCTTCTCATCAGTTTATAACTTTTTCGTGCTTGATTTTTGTTCTTTTTAAAGAAAGAAAATAGGTGGTGATTTGCATTTTCAGTCAGAGGAGGTAAAATATACAAATACAGGGACATATAATTTTACCATGTGCTCTTTTTCAGATAAACAGATTCAAGGTTTCTTTATTGATTATAAACTCAATACAGAGCTGTTAGAGAAGTTAACACAAAGTAGGTAAATGAAATATAAGTGTAAATCAAACATCAAAACCCAAAATCTCTTTCTGTAAAAAAAGACAATGCTCAGTTATCCTGAGTCTCAATCTTAACTTTCTAGTACAGTTTTATTTTACATTATGGTAAGATTTTAAAATTTATTTTAGTTTACTTTTTGGTGTGGCTTCTCAAGGAATGAGCCCCATCACAAAACAGGGTATTGCAATGTTATAGCAACAGTTTATCAAGTCTCTATGCTGGCTCTCACAGGAGGGGAAAAGAAATTTTACTTTAAATAAAATGTGAAGCAAAAGAGATTTCTGATATTTGCATTCATATTTTTACTGCCACACACTCTCCAGCACCCAGATGTGTCTGTCTAGGTGGTATTTCCAGTACCAACTACCCAGGTAGTCCCTCCAGAATTTCTTGCAACAGAAGGACAAGGGATGCTGTCTGCTGAGTCTTTATGGTCTCCTGTTTTCTTTCTAGGTTGACAACTATGTGCTGGTTTTGGGTCAGGCTTTAGCTTCTAAAAGCTGATAGCTGTTGTCTCTCTCTAGCCTGTCCCATCTCTGTGAGTTGTCAGGTTCTCTGTCCTTTGTCTCCTGAGTTAGATGTCCTTAGAAATTGTGTATAGAACTGCTGGTACCTGGATGACTTGCCAGTCTGGGTGATGCTTGTAAAGCTCTCTTCTGCTTTTCTTAACTCCTGATGCTTCCCTATCCAGATACGGCCATTCATATTCATCTTCCCCTTTCCATGACTGTTCTGCATACATGACTCTGTTCATACAAGTCCTGTGTATTTACATTGTCCATACATGCCCATTTGTCAATCTGAAGCTAGGAGCTGTTAGCCAAATACACCTGGATTTGAAAATGGAGCAGGTGTCACAAAGGCTGTTGCTGTACTAAAGCTGTTCCAAGTGCATCTTTGTTCTCATATCAGGGTGAGGATCTCTGTTATGTCCCATGTCTCTGATGTAAAGATGAATTTCTCTCTGTGCAGTCTCCCAGAGAAGGGAGCCTGACCACACAGTTAGGACAAAATGGAATGAGTTCTAGCCAGGTGTGTTGTCTCGACAGTGGTATGAGATCCACCATGGCGCAGTCCAGAGGTACTGAACAGGAATTATTAGTCTGAAAAGGAAAGAAGATATTCAGGCAAGAGATACTAAAACTAGTCATCCCAAAGCAGAATAGCAGCAGTATTTGTCAAGTGTATATTTTGTTTATCAGTAAGCCAAGTACCCTAGCATTCGTCTGATATTTACATGTGTGTATTAGTTGGGTAGTCAATGCCACTTCAGCTTGTTGTCACACCTTGTATTTTTTCAGTGGTAGACAGAGGTCAGGGCAAGGGACTAGATTAGTGTGGTGGTGCCACTGTCCTTGCTCAGAGAACAAGGAACAGGTATTCATACAAAACCAGGCTTCATTAATTCTGCAGCCTACATACAATGTATTTAATTTTGAAAATTATCCTATTACATTAATCAATCTACAGTTCAGATAGGTGTCAGACATGCACTGTTTTGTGAAAATATGAATACTTTATGTTATATGAAATACCTTCTGTAGCTAAAGTTCATGAATGTTCCACTTGGAAAAGACTGGCTGCTGAATGAAAGTATTTTATTAGTAAATTAAAAATATTTTAAGGTCGCTTTCTGAGTGTTCTAAAGCATTCTTTTCATTTTCAGGTTTCAGAAAGCCTTTGGATGCTATTAACAATTTTTCTGAAATGCGTGCAAAGTGTTCTGTTTAAAAATATAAAATTTTAAAAAAATACCTTAGGAGGGTATGCAAAAGCTGACCTCTTGTGCTTCCGTTCCCTGTGTTCCTATAAAGCTCCTGCACTTCAAGGACAGGAGATTATGCATGGTAGCACATCACAGTGAGCTGCAGTTTACATGACATTTGTTTGAAATGTTGCCTGGAAACTGTCATACTTCAAACACTTGAGCTGAGAGATCAGGTCTGGTTCTTCTGCCACCAAAACAGTAATGAGAGAAACAGTGCCTGTTTACAGCTGGAAGTAGCTTTTGCTGAAGACATGCAGCCCCAGAATGCTGTTAAGGCATATTTTATTTCTATGGCAGATGCCTTTCAAGAGTGTAATTTTTAAAGCCCTCGGCTGATGGGTTGTTTATTTCGATGTTGTATTTCTGAGCCGATGGGTGCCCCATTCTGCTTCTGAAAACTATTGGTAACCTCTAAAATTGCAACACTTGGAAGTACACTGAGACTTCTGCAAAATAACTGTCTTCCCTTAAATTGTTACTGCCTGCTGGTCTAAAACAGCTCAGTCAGTTTACTTAGCAGGTAGACAGAGAAAAGGGGCATGTCACTGATGTGCAGTTTTCAAGGTTTCTTCAGAGAGAGTTTCTTCTCTTTTGTTGCAGGTTGCAACAGCAAATCTTGCATGGGCTTCAGTAGCAATACATCAAGTACAAGTAAGTGTGAGTGGTTTTTCTTTTTATTTTTTTTGTGTGTAATTTGTCTTCCAGAATGTGTTTAGTAGAAGCATGGATTGTGATCAGATTTAAGTGGAGATCTTCGATAAGATAAAGCATTGATTAAAGGCCCTTCCTTGAACCTGGAAAGAATATGCTAACATTTTTGGTGTTCATTGAACTAGTTTTACTCATTTGCAATCATGGATCGAATAACAATATTTGTGCTACAGGAAAGAAATTTGAACGATTAAAGCAGATTTATCGTAACAACTTTGCAGAGTTGTTTTGTTTTCTTTTTCTTGTGGAAAGGCAATTTCTAGGCTAACTGGTTGCTTTCCTCCTGCTTTGGTATTCAGTTTGAAATTATGAAGTGTTGCTAGAAAAGCCTATTTTAAGCCATCCTTGCTAGCTGCTTCATGGTCCTGTAACTACTGCCACTAAAGATGCCTCATGCTGTCCCTAGCTGGGTGCCTAATGGAGCTTCACACAGTGTCAAGCTGCTCCAGCAAACCCCAGCAGCTTTGCTAATAGGTTTTGTTACTTCAGCTAGCAGAAGATGGTAACACTGAAATTAAACATATTCTGTCAACTCAGAGAAGATGCTAAAATAGATTCTTCTGTCAACTCCCAGGAGGAAATTCACGATGTTCTTTTTTTCAAGGTGTCTTTCATACACTTGTCAGAAGATATGCAGAAAGCTTCCTGCTTTTCTCTTCTAGGCTCTAATCTTTCCTGCCTCAGTGCTGGAAGTCGCTGTCTTTGGGGTGGTCATTCACATCTAGGCAGAACTAGTACAGATTTGATTCTGGAACAGGCTATTGTACACTAATAGAATTGCAACTGCATGCAGTTTTAGCTTCACCTTGTAAGAATTACCCTCTCCTTGACTGAGAAGTCTTTTACATCTAACAAAACACAACAGGAAAAGTTAAGTTCAAGCTTGTCCATTGATCATTTTTATTTCTCTTCCTTCTTCTAAGCAGAAGGCTTTCTCTTCCCAAGTCTTTTTGCACAAGAAGAATGCAAGAGTTTTGATCTGGCATTTTGTATCTGCATTGCACAGATGAAAGATATTACTAGTTCCAAGTGATCTTTTTGTGAGTGTAAAATGTCCAAGCAGTAGAGGCTTGTTTTACTTTTGGCCTCAGTGCTTGTTCTAGTAATATACAGATGTACAATTGTCTTCAGATACAGAGTATGCAAATAAGTGAAGTAAAAATGCAGCTGAAAGTTCTGCTTCATCTAACATTTTTCTTCTAAAAAGAAGTATGCATACTATTTTCTGTATTCATATTCATGCTGATTTCTCCCTAAGTTGAGCATATATCATCTGCTGCTTAGCTTAGTTAAACTTGCCTGATGTCAGTCTACAGTTGTGTCTATATGCTACTTTGCAGCCTGGGAAAAAAGTGGTAAAAATGTGGTAAGGGAGAAGGGAAACAAAATATTTGACATTCTCAGAAGATCCGAGGGTCTGGATAAGGAAATGTTCATTCCATAATCACAGTCAGTGACAGCCTTTGAGACAGCATGAAAAGTGTAAAAGCCAACAGCTTTCAGTGAGTCTTAGGAAAGATTTTACTTGTGTTTCACAGTTTTAACTCAGCAGCTAGATAGCTAAGATTGAAACCCAGCACACAAATTCAGCTTTAATTTTATACAGTGCTCTCCATGTATGTATATACACACTTAAACACACACGCAAGTACTGGTATTTTTTTCATACAAATTAAAGGGATGGGACTTCGGTTTCCCTCTGACTTCAGTTTTCTGGAGCAAATGGTTCTATGATTTGTGCTTCCAGGTATGCCGGGGCCTTGCCAAGCAGACTGAGCTGAATGACTTCTTGCTTGATGTATCAAAGTAAGTGTGATTCACAAGATAATCTGGGTTTTTTTGATGAGCTTTTCTAGGGTGGCTCTTCCAATCTACCTGTGTTCACTCAACAGCAGTAGTGGAAGCTATTCACAGATGCAAAGGCACATTTCAGGGGGTGGGAAAACTTCAGGGATAAGAACAACTGGTATGTGTGGCAATGGTGTATGCCTTTCATAATTTTTTTGTTTAGATAAAAATGTGGTATTCATTTATACCTTACAGAAACCTTTTATTCTTGTGGTCTTTTGCATGGGTTTTTTTTTTCCACTTTTTTCTCACCACCTCTGTCAGAGTTAAATGTGCTCACCTTTGAGAAGTGACAAATAGGCTTGGTGTCTCATGGCAATTTTAGAAGGCTTGAAAGGACTTTACAGAGAGTTATTTAGTGTGCTTCAGCTTCCCTTATTCTCCCAACAATTTTTTGGTCATCAATGCATGTATTCATAAATATATGGACTTCAGAGTTAATCCTTGAAGAATCAGCCACATGGTTGCTCTTCCCATGCATTTTCTGAAGGCTCTGTTTTAATTTTCAAAGACTTTTACTGCACATAATATGTTTGCTTTTAATTCCTTCTCAATATAAGTCAAGATGAATTTGAAAGCACAGAAAGAGTATGAAAGCTTGAGCTTACACTTGCAAAATCAGTTTAGTGTCTAAGGTGATCTGCTCTTCCTTCAATTTTTTTGTTTGTCATTGCTATTAGGATCTTTAAATAGCAAAGATAACCAATAAATTAAAAGATAAACCAGAGCTGTACTTTTGGTAAATCAGTCTGAAGTGCTTAACAGTGTTTTATGAAACTAGTTGATAAAAGAATTTCAAAGTGTATCAAAAAGTAGTGTGATACTGTGGAAAAACGAGATACCTTGGATTTTTGTTGCAAACACTTTTGTGGGTCTTGATGAACAGTTCTCAAAATGATGAGATTAGAGTATGTCCAAGATTCATATGCCATTGCTCAGGAATGTAGGCAGCCAAGCTGACCCAGCTGGAAGGGAGAGTAATAAACCACAGGGAGGAGTCTGCCCCTTGCAAGGAGGGCAAGCTGTTTGTATCCAGATGTTTTTTTCCAAGCCTTATTCCTCAGTATGACCTTTTTTATTAATTTCAGCATAATTTGGAGCATGCCTCCCAAAGGGCACTCTTACTATGTCTTGCACAATTATATTCCTTTCCAGAGTGCTTTTATGTTGCTAACATCCATACTGAACTAGTTTACAAAAAACTATATTTATGTACCCAGATTGGCAATCTTACCCAGGACTGGCAATTTATTCTTGGACTGGCATAGTACTGAGATTGATTTAAATAACTTTGTAATTGTTTTACATTTTTAAGGTATAAATTACAATAAATGCTGTAAATGTTTATCATGCCTCTATAAGAGAATAATTCTCATACATAATCATAGCATTATCAGTTGCTAGAGTTTTTTAGTTTCAATAGAAAAAGAAAGTCTGTGTTTTAAGGAACAAAACTGCGAGATCATTTAATAGTATCTTTATGAACTTTATGTAGGCAAAAACTTGTATCAGCAAGAAAATAATTAGTTTCCTCTTAGAAGTAGTCTGTATCTTTTCTAACATAGAAGGAGAATTTCCTTTTCAGTGAGGATATTGTTAGTGTGCAGTGTCACCGGGACATGTTCTGTAACATTTTAGAAAGGGCAGAGTATGCAGTGCTCCACCTCTTCATGTCCCTGACGATACCAGTGTATTATGTATCTCCTTCCCACTAGACCCAAACAGAACTGAGCTGTACATATATTCAAGGCCATGGGACAATGCCTTTTGTCTGCTGGGAACATTGTAATCCAGGGGTTATTAATACTCGGCATGTGGAAGATTTAGACTTCTTTTACTAATAAGTTTGACCTTTATCTTTCAATGTTCTTGACTGTCCTTGAACAGTTACCACTTTGCCATGAAACTGAGATTCTTTTTTATTCTTTTTTAATTTTTAAGTTAGAAGTTCCCTTTCTTCAACTTCAATGAGTGTTGATAAAGAAGACCCATTAAGAGTTTCTTAAATAGTTGCTTTTTAACTAGTATTAAAGTTTAGATAATAAGATGTGGATTTAACTGCTCTACATACTTTTATTCATTTCTCAGAGCATAACATGTGTAAACCTAATAAGATAGTTTGATATTTTGAAAGAAAGGGATTTTTTTGTCATTGTTTTCTACTTTTCCTTTTTACTTCTGCTTTTAAAATTTTCAGTGTGTTAGAGGTGCCAAAGCATTTTGATGCATTCTTGGTGTTGCTCAGCAGGAGCCTATTCAGCTCACAGCAGGCAATATTTGGTAGTCTTTTCCTCTTTCTGTGGAGAAAATTCTATGTATAATAAAGAATATTCTCAATTCTGTAGAATAATGGCTTAAGGAAACAGAGATATGACCATTTCTTAATTC
Source organism: Parus major (assembly GCF_001522545.3). Classification (NCBI taxonomy): domain Eukaryota; kingdom Metazoa; phylum Chordata; class Aves; order Passeriformes; family Paridae; genus Parus; species Parus major. The sequence continues at coordinate 38,673,598 of NC_031770.1, read as the reverse complement.
CCTTGTGCTGTAGCAAGCCAGTCAGTCAATTTTAAGGTGCAGTGGTATCTCTTCACCTTTTCTGGCTCCATGTAAAGCTGTGGTGAAACAAGAGCTCCCGACACCCATTTGAGAAGTGTTTGACTAAATGCCAATGTTTACTGACTTCTCTTTCTCTGCAGAACATATTTTGATAATATAGTTGCAATAGATTCTCTACTTGAACATATAATGGTAAGTTGTCTTTTTCACTTCTAAGTTTATTAGTGGTATTTATTAAAGCCATTCATTCTCCTTCCCTTAAAGATATTATGTCATTGAAATATTTGAGTTGTTTGTAGTGAACTCATAGTACAAACAGTCTAAACATGTCTATACAGAAAACGTGGTAAAGGACAGCTTGATTTGTCATTGCTGCAACAACTTCCATTCACAGGTTTCATAAAGAATGAAACGTGACTGTCTCTGAACTATATGGTTACTATTATGTTCTGAGAAAGTTTGAAAATTGTAACAGAAAGGCTTCTGCTTGTCCTTTTATTTCAGCATGTTATATTGATTCCTTCTTCCTAAATTCAGTTTGCTACGTGCTGCAAGACACTGCTGAAGAAGTTACTGTCTGTAGCAAGGGATAGACTTTAAAAATTACTCCTAGGGAATTTTCTTCAGTTGCTGAATGAGATGTGTAAGACCTTGGAAAACTACACCCATAACTAGTGTGACAGTCAGTCAGCGTTTTATAGAAACCACTAAGCCAAGTGGTTAGTTCTTCCCATTGAAATAACTAATTAATGAATTAAAGTACTTTTCAAAAGCAGTTTATGAGTTTCTAAATCAATTTTGAATTCAGAATTATTTCCTGAATAGTTTTAGCAAATGTGTGTGAACTGGTTGTTTAAAACATGTTTTGAGTGTTTGATATGTGAATTACGCTTCTGAGATTTCTGCATGTTCATTGCATTCTGCAGGTCTTTTTCTTAAGTGTAAACCTGAACAAATAGTGGTCCATGGTACCATTGCTTAAAGTTTGCACATTCAAAAAATTACTTCCCAGCAGTACTCTGATATGTGCCCCAGTCTTCAAAGTGATATTCTTAGCTAGACTATTCAATGACAGCAATGTTAGAATGCAAACAACATTAAAGTGGTTTTATTTAGAAACATGAATTAGTAATGGAAAATATTCTGCAGTGTTTGTGTTATTCTAGTTAGTACACATTCAAGAATTCAGCACATAGGACCCATTTCTGAACATTGACTTTTCCAATTTAAATGAACCTCTTAAAAATAGCTTAGCATTTAAAAGAACTGGTATAGCATAACATATGGCATTGAGAACAAATATTGATATTCTTCCCTGTTCTTCCCTGTGAATAGAGATCTGGTGGAAAACACAATTGGCAGTAAAATATGGTTACTCTTTTATCATCGTTTCCAACAGTTGGCTGCATCATGATTCTGTATTTTAACCTGTGTGATGTTTTGTAATTGGCTTCCTTGTAAGCTGTGGCTGTTGTCTCTTTCTTGAGCCAATTAGCTGAATTATGTGTTTGTACATTTATTGCCATTTTATGGGAGCATGATTTTATCATTATGTGGCTTATTCTATGTCTTACTGTGAGAAAAGATCAGAACTCAGCTTCACCTCACTACTTCACCCTTTGGTGATTGCACTACAGCTTGATTTGTTCCTCCTGTACTAAAGAAAAAAAAAGTGTTTCTTTCCATTCTTTTAATTTATATTTTCATCAAAATCTCTCAGCAAAGCTAGTGGTATAAGGGTGTTTTTTGAGTGTAAATGCAAGGAAGGGAAATAAAATTTCAAGTTGCCTTACAAATTTTCTTGTCCATACGCTTGAGTAGCTAAAAGCAGCTTATGCAAAAGGTGGTCCCTGGCTTCCCTATTGACAGTGCAGAACATACTTTTTTGTACTGATACTCTATTTCAACCACTGGTCAGAAATTGAGCAAGGGATTTAGAGAAGTAAAAGTCTCTTATCCCATTAACTATTTCTTGATTACTGCTGTTTATGTAATCATTTTTGAAAAGCATGAGTTGTGACCAAGGTAAGTTCTTGAGTCATATGCATTAAACCACAAAAGATTAATTGTATAAAGTCAATTAATTTACTGTGCAGTAAATTTTACAAAGAAATCTTATACAGCATCTGGATAGAAGATTTTACTGGACTTTTGATAGTTTCTGTTCACTCTTTTGAGCAGATGAATAACCAGTCCAAGTGGCTAAGGTCTTCAAATTTCTTAATGCTCTAAGGGGAAAAAATTCAACAAATCTTACTCCTAAGGTTGCACACTCCTTGACTTTTCTGTTCAGATGGAATAAATGGAAAAGAAGACAACAGAATCTTCCTGAACACAGATTCCATCTGTATGGGAGGGCCCTCCAAGTTTTGGGCTTGGGCTAGATGGTATCTGTGCAGTTCTTCTCATATGGCATGGAACTAGAGTCTCTCAGCTAATGACTTTTTATCTCATATGGATTTTTTCTGCCGAGCTGTTCCACTTGTCCATCTGCATTAGTATGAAATTAAATACTTTATTATTTTATTTTTGGAAGACAAGAGATAAGGTGGAGGAGATCATTCATATGGAATTCTTTTGAATCCTTAAAACGTGCCAACTGGATGCATTGCACACCAAGATTTTGGTAGCCTCTTTCTGTAGCTGAATGAGTAGGTAGGTATTACACATAAAGTGGAGAGAGATCCACCTCAGATCATTCTCTATCATGCAGTTACTGTACTTTCTGAACAAATAAAAAATGCAGGAGACCTATCTAAATTGGATAGAGCAGGTTCTTGTGCCTGTATATTGGCATCTTTAACACAGTGATCCTTGTTTGATTTTGGTTTCACTTTTCACTCTTTTTCTCAGAAAGACTATTTTATGTCTGAGAAATACTTCAGTGAAGAGCTGCTGTGTTCCCAAGACAAGATTCTGTTCTAACAGTCAGTGCTTTTGGGAGTTATTTTTTCTGAGATAAAACTGGTTGGTTCAAAGTAAGATAGACACCATGCAAGTCTGTTGCTCTACTGTGTTACTCCCTTGGCTGTGGGCTTTGGTTAGTTCATGTACATTTACTAAGTCTTAGCTCTTGTGCAAGTACTGTCCCTGATATTCGGAGGGTGCAGCCATTTCCTACGCCTCTGCATAGGGCAATCCATAATGATATTTCTAATGACAGAATCACATTGTTACAGAATATTTCTGACTTGGAAGTGACCCACAAGGATCATTTGGTCATTGTTTTTACAAGGCACACTTAACTTTTTTAGAAGCAAACACTACTCTCTCTGCTTTGTCTTTTCTGGATGTTAAATATCCATATATTTGCACTAAAGATGAAGGCAAAAAGCTACGATTTTTCTTAGGTCTTGCTCTAACTTATGTATCTAAAATCAAGTAAAGAGGAATGGTATCTAAACATAGAGGGAGGAAAGGTACTATTTTGGAAAGTCTTGAAAAACAATTAAATAGGAAAGCCTATTTTCTTTTAGGAAACTTTCAAGTCTCTGAAGATATTCCTGCATTTCTTGAAGACAACACTCACATTTTCAGAGAAAATGTTGAATTCAAGATTTTACTTTTGAATTTTTCTTAAAAGATTGTTCCTTCAAACGGATTCCTATCCTGGATAGCTTCTCAAAACTTTTATCGTACAGGGATGCATGTTTTTATCAGATAAATGACTGGAGATAATTCAGCTCATGACCATTAACTCTAGTTTTGTTTTTTGTCTGTAGATATATGCAAAAAACCTGGTGAATGCAGATAGGTGTGCACTCTTCCAGGTTGACCACAAAAATAAGGAGTTGTATTCAGACCTTTTTGATATTGGAGAAGAAAATGATGGAAAACCTGTCTTCAAGAAGACCAAAGAAATAAGGTAAGAACAGCTAGCAGAAGAGTGCAGTTTCATTATAGCTATGGATGTGCAGGCATTTTATTACCCAGTTTCTGTGCCTATCTGCAGGTACCCTGACAATACTTGTCATACTGTGATATCATTCCCACCAGGACCCGCCTCCAGAAGGTAGTACTTCTGGGAATGACATTGCAGTGCCATCGAAACAGCGTCTCTGAAGCTATAACGTCACTCCTGGAAATGCCGTCTTCCGGAGGCGGTCCTTTTGGAAATCATGTTGGGAAAAAAACAGAGGTGTTCTGAGGTAGGTAAAGGTGCAGGTAATAGTGCACCTAATCCGTAGTCTGCCAGTTTGGGACTTTTTTTCCCAAGAGGGTTCCCAAGAGGAATTAAAATTTGTGCGATTCAAGCACATCCAAAGCAAGGAAATCACAGCTTGTACTTCTTATGGATGGATTAGGTAAATGTAGAATTGAGTATGGATTGGTCATTGGTTTTGAAGATTTCAAGCTCAATAATTGAATTCTACTTTTCTCATGTGAATTTAGATTTTCAAAATTTCAATTAATTGTTATATTGAACAATGCTTAAAGTGGTGAATTTGAAAATGTATATTGTCTGGCAATGACTAGAAAGGGTTCTCTGACTAAAAGTTATGTGTATTTCTGCTTCATGTCACAATCACCTAATTTTTACACTGATGTACTTTTTGAATGAAAGAGGCTGAACATCAAAGTAAACATAGTGTTTTTCACTTTTCAAAAATTATGAATCCCTAGTAGATGCAGACTAAGAATTTCAAAGGCACACAGGTTTCAGATTTTCAGCTTCTTAAAAGTAAAGAATTGTATGACTAAGTACCCTGTACTAAAATTTTCCTAAAATATTCAGCGTTGATTTTTATCAGAACTTTTTTCATTTCCTCCTTATACTTTTAAAGTTCTGGGCCAATATGAGATGTGATTCATGTCTTCATTAAGACTCCTTTAGACAAACTTACTCCCACTTACCATTGTGTGAGTGAGAATGGAAGGAGTCAAAATTGGTGCAATTTGCGTACTGACAAGCAAGGAGGTGGTGTAAATTAAAGAAGCTGGCCTGCTTTAACATGCACTTTCATACTCCTTCTTGATAATTGTTTTTCTTGCTTATATCCTTCTGTCTTTTCTGTATGTTATTGAAATGTTGATTCTAAGTGCAAGGGTGTGAGCCATTTCACAGGTACGGTACACTGAAAGTGAAGTGCAACTTAAATATCTAAGAAAGTGACACTGAGTGAGTCATCAGGAAGGAGTCTTAAGTTGGTGTAATGTACCTATCAAAAGAAACAACAGAAGAATCTAACTTAAAGTCAGGTGTGCAGGGTGAAATCCTGACAGCTTTATCACTAACTTCAATACCAGGCATCACGGTACTATCAGGGTACATTTACACTTCAAAGCATTCCACTTATAATTATTTTAACATGGTTTTCTCCATAAATTATCTTTTGCTTTTATGTCACAATTACTTTATGTCAAAATACTGAAAATTATTTACTCACAAGACAGACGTACAAATTTTTCAGATACAATTTAAGAACATATTTGTTGTGTTTAATTTCCTTGTGGTGATTAAGGGATGCAATTAGTACCTCGTCATTGCTTGACTGTCCTGAAACAGGCTAATCATTCCCAAGTCTACATGGCAATTTTATATATATATATATATATAATGTTTAGCTATGAGACTTCCACTGGTCTTTTTCCAAAACTTTGTTACCAAATCCACATACATACACCACACAAAGAAATAAGTTCTATGTTGCTTTTATTGTGTCTAAAGAAGAAATGAATATGTAAAAGTCATAATAAAATCAATACCTTTTAAATATAAACACAAGTCTTAGGTTCTGACAAATGTTATGTTTGTTAGGGGTAACCTAACAAATCTGGGTTATTGAAAATTTTGAATTTTTGTCACTAAAATGGTCATGTTATGCCATGTTTTGTATAAACTGTGTAGCTATATAAAATATTTTCAGGAAGTATCTGTTAGGATGTGATTTTTGTTCTATTATGTGTTACTAGCTGTTGTAAGATTTTTCTCCTTAAAGCAAGAAAATGGCGCTGGTTGAGAACACCCATTACTGTGCCCAAGAAAGACTCCACTAGAAACATGTGTTTTCCATATTTTGGCTAATACACATTTTTATTTTCTCCAGATTTTCTATAGAAAAAGGAATAGCTGGTCAAGTGGCAAGAACAGGAGAAGTCCTTAACATCCCTGATGCCTATGCAGACCCACGCTTTAACAGGTAGGATGCCCTTCATTGGAGGAGAAGATAGCTCATCAAACCTTTTACATAAAATTGCTACTTAAAGTCCATACTGAGATGCATTCATGGAGCTGTTGCTCTCTGATGAGGAGGTAACTTACAGATGTTTATTAAATATACTATATATTAAATTATATATCTCTAATTTTGGCCATTAGAGATACTTTTAAGATACAAATAAAAGTATTATTTTTACCAAATATTAATATAATGGAGAAAAATTTAGTTAGATTGTTGCCAATTTTCATTATCAATCTCCTTGCAATCTCATTTGTTTCAGGGGAGAGAAAACAGATTGATAACATAAAGCATATCTAAGAATATTTAATATAATTTAATATTGAGGCAGTACTAATTCTTTGTCTTGCAAATGGAGAATAAAGGATTAAGTTCTTTCTAAGTCTGACACAGTAGATAAAAATATTTGATAGTTTTGAGGGTGAAATTATTGCAGGTACTAATTAAGTCTACTTTTAAATGTTGCAACATATTGTAAAATAACATTTCTGAGAATCAAAGAATACATACCCATTGATATTAACTCTTTTTTCTTTTTCCTTTCTCCTTTATGGCTTTCCAGAGAAGTAGACCTCTACACAGGCTACACAACCAGAAATATCCTGTGCATGCCTATTGTGAGCCGAGGAAGTGTAATAGGTGTTGTGCAGATGGTGAACAAAATAAGTGGAAGTGCCTTCTCTAAAACTGATGAGAACAACTTTAAAATGTTTGCAGTCTTTTGTGCTTTAGCCTTACACTGTGCTAATGTAAGTTTTATTTACATTTTTATAAGTTATAATGAGAATACTTAAGTATTTTGATGTTACAGATTATTAAAATTATTTGCAAGTCTGTTGAATTAACTGTATTTCTTGCTGAATAATTCTATTTTAAGTGATTGATAGGGATTTCATTTGAAATAAGTAAACTCTAGTAGCTAAACTGAGAGAGCAAGTTCTGAAATGTGAATGATATCTATCTTCCCCTTTCCATTAAAAAGTATGATTTTTATTTACTTTTATAAGTTTAGATTACATTTTATAAATTTAATTGGAGAATGGAGGTATGCTATATATCCTCTCAATTCCACATTTTTAATACTCAAAGATCAATTTTTACACTTACTTGCTGTGGTGTATACTTATAATTATCCATGCTTCTAGATAAGAGTGGGTAGCTATTTTTGTCCTCAAACCCTTTATCATCTCAAAATTTACTGTGCCTGTAGAAAACATAAGCAGTGTAATGATCATTACTATATAAGTATAAAAATTCATTAAATTCAGTAAAAATGCAATGCAGAAGAACTGAGTTATATTCATAGGAGGCAAGATAAAATGCAGTGCCACTTAAGCCTGGTGATTTACGCTAAGTAACTTTACCAATATCTTCCCAGTGGTACACCGGGGCAGCAAATTTTATTACCAGGTACCTCAAGTTGTTTCACTTGGGTCAAGGCAGGCAGAATGGACTGCATATAAATTACACTTGAGACTATGAACACTCAGTTGGGGGTGTGTGTGTGTGTGTGTGTGAGTTCACTACTTTTAGATGGCAAATGTTACCATTCAGGGTGTAGTGCTCCAGATGATTATTTAACTAGCACATTGTTATGTTTTCACTTTTTTGCAAACCATGCCTTGCCTGGACTTCTCAGTAATTAACTGTACTTGTTCTTCATACTGAATAGCAATGTAGGTATTATAAACATCCCACATATATTTTATATACTGCATAGATAGCAGTAATTTATGCCAATTAATGGAATTTATACAGTGGGAGAAAAAACATGAATAATGTCCTGTTATAGGGCTTCTCTCTGTTAGAATTATACAAGAAACTTAGTTCTGGTTTTGACTCCTCAGCTTGGATTGTTTTTCTTGGGAAAGCTCACACAGGATTAAAAGTCAGCTGAGCCTTAGATATTTACCTGAGTGAGTAGATGAAGAATGATGTGATAGAAGGCCTGGTTTCCCAGAAGTACTGAAATCTATGTAATCTGTCGCTTTTCTAATGTGTGAAGTGGTGCAGCCAAAAAAAACCACTATAATTTTTGCAGATGTGTATTGTAATAATCACTGCTTGAATTGAGGCAGTAGTTTGTTTTTTTTTCTTTATTAAAATTTCACATTCATGCATGACTTCTCTTTTTCAGATGTACCACAGAATTCGTCATTCAGAGTGTATTTACCGTGTAACGATGGAAAAGCTGTCCTACCATAGTGTTTGTACAGCAGAAGAGTGGCAAAACCTCATGCACTGTACACTGCCTCCACATATTTATAAAGAAATTGAGCTGTAAGTATTTTTCCAATGTAGCAGCAGTTGTATATAGCCTGTTAATTTTTTTTTTTTCCTTATTTTTAGTGGAGATTTTTTAGGAAGCACTTTTAATATTGAACTACAGAAATATTGTGGTGGTTTTATCTCTGCCTTTCTTATACTTAGGTCTGCTTAATGACTCGTGAACAAAATTTATCCATCAAAGATATAAAATTATACGTACTCAGATTTTTTTTCCCCAGGAATGGGTAGATACAGTAGTTGCTTTAATCTAATCAAATTAGGATTTGAAGAGATGAGCCTTCATTCTTATAGTCCCAAGTCACCATCAGCTCAGAGCCAGAGAGGAAGCCAAGCTTGGAACATCAATACTTAGGACCAAATGCATGATCTCATTCTCTTGGATATGTTTTAGAATTAAGCATATATCTCCCAGCTTATTCCTGGGGTTTTCTGGGTTGTGTGTCTTTTTAAAGTTTGGTTTTGGGGTGTGTGTGTAGGGGGTGTTTGGTTTTTTTGTGAGTTTTGAATATGGATGTGTATGTGTGTTGTGCACCTATTGTGCTTATTGAAGAAAGGGAAAATGACAATTCAGGGTTACAAATCCCAAGTGCTGGAGGTTGGAGTTGCAGCCTAACTTTGGAGGAGGACCTCCCTTCCAACCTTTTAGGCTTTCTCTGACATAATTTAGTTATTTTCAGCTGCTGTATGCTGAAGATGAACCTCTATCTGTATTTTATTGGCCAGTCCCTACACAATGCTAGTAAAGGGAGCCATCACATTTTTAAGTCACTGTCTTCAGTCCAGGACAAAAGATTCTGCTCTAGTAACCAGGTGCCTAAAATCAGCTCTCTCAGTCACAAAATCTAAGTTGCCTTTTTAAACCTCATCTCCAGAGCTCTCTCACTTCTCTTTGGCACTAAGCATTGTAGCTGTGAGTGACGTGAAAGCTTGTGCTTAACAGGGACTGCTTATAGTTAAAGTTCATTACATGCTGAAGTGATTTGCTTGAATGCCAGAGCATTAACAGCTTGCAGGATTACACCCTAATAGAAGCTTATTCTTTGCAATACAATTTCTTGTTCTTTGTTAGGTGATATTATATAACCCACCTCCTCAGCAAAAATGAATTTTACTTGCAAAGATGACAGGTTTCATTCTAAATTATATTAGCATCCTTTAGTTCAAACAGAATACATTTAACCATTTTCCAAGCAATTCAGCTACCTTCAATCCTCTCACAGCTCCTGTGCTGTTCAGTGTGCCAAGAAGTTAAGGTTCCATGGAGAAAAAATAGAGGACTTTCAGCACAGAAAGTGCAGGGAAAGAGTTAATTAATAATTGAAAGAAAAGCAGTTCTACTGTCCTGAGTCCCTGAAATTAAGCCTCAGTATTGTTATCAGGCGAGGGAAGATGCCTTCAGGTAAAGAAGCATTAAAAATATGGTATTAATTATTGAATTTTTTAAGTTTTGGCTTGATTTCTGTTAGCCAGTAAAAACTGGTATTTTTCTCTATCAAAATTAGAGCAACTCACATGCAATTTTTGAGAGAAATTATTGGAAAAAATGCCAGTAAATATATTGTTAGAGACACCATCTTTACAATTCCTGGAAGAAAGTCCTGAATATTTTAGGAATGCCTGTAAACCTCTCGTTGTCCCTGAGATATTTTTATTTCTTTTGTCTATTACTTAATCTGTTGATCCTTAGATAAAACGATATGTTTCTGTTAAGTGAAAAAAGCCAAGAGCTAACTGCAGGACTTGATCATGAGGATCTTTTCCAGCATAAATTACTAAATGATTGCATGAAACTGTGAGCATAGTTCCATTGACCATAGCAGAAATATGTATCTTGACATTACTAAAAAATCTAAGCTGTAAATTCAGCTTTCTGTGTGTATTCAGAAAGAAGTGAATCTTGCTGGGTATTCATTTCCTAGTCATTTTCACTTGTTTTCATTACCAATGAAAAGGTATTATCTTTTCTAAACTGAAACTTTCTTCTTAGATACCATTTTGATATCAGTCCATATGAAGATGTTTGGCCTGCCATTTTTGTCTACATGGTTCACCAGTCCTGTGGGACTGCCTGGTATGAAGTATATTATTTCTTTATTTAATTGTTAAGTCTGTATTTGTTGACTTATAATTTTTGAGATAATTACTTCTTAATTCATGGTCTATTTTCTTTGGTATTTATTTACTATATTTGGTCTGTACAGGACTGTAATAATCAGTCTGGATTTCTTGTTTCACCTTCTCGGTCGTTAGTTAATAAAGTCTGGGAGCAGTGAGGTTAAAGAACTCATTATATCACCCAAACAGTTGTCCTTCCAGTATACAGAAAAATTGTTTGGTCCTGAGATGAGTTTGCGTTTCAGACAGAAGATGACAAAGACATAAAAACCGCTCTTCCCAAAAAAGAGTGAAGGTGCATGAAAACTGATTTTTCAGATATATGGTTGCTGAAATTAATAATGTATACGGTAGAAGTAAACCAAGATAGATCTTATCTTGCTAAATGAATCAGTTATTTGCATAGTTGTGCATTAATTATGGAAGTGAACTATTTTCAAATTAAATGCTTCATTTGCTGTCCTTTCTCTCGGTGTTCCTTATAATTTCTAAGATCAGTAGTTGGGTAAGTATGGCCCCTTGCTAAAAGAAAGGAGCTGCTCCAAATTACAGGAAAAAAAAACCAGCTATAGATGGTCAGTTGAAAGGGGAAGAACATCCCTACAAAAGGGAGCAACATTTGGCAATTGTTTGCTGGTGTTTCATTTTATTTTTCTAACTGAATGAATGCCCTCAAAGTGTGCAGTCAAACACTGGGGGGGTCTTTCTCAGTCTTCCTCAATGCTGCAGAGGGGGTGACTCTTCTGAGCACAGTTCTCTACTGCTCACTGCAATTAGCTTGTTTCCATTCCAGACTCAACGGCTCTGGATGCAAGGTTGGCATTTTTAGTCAGGTTCTGTTCTCTTCTCTCTCTCTGACTACCAGGCTCTTCCTTTCAATGTGTAGCTTTGATGGGAAAGAACTGATATCTACCTGATGTTTTTCAAGTGGGCCTCAGCTTTCATATATAAAATTAGGGAAACAGAAGTGAGGATAATATTTGAAAAGGAGACCATTGGAACAGGACTTGTATTTAATTCCTGAAAGAAAAAAACTTCTCAAACCTTTGAAACAAAACCAAAAATTTCAGGACTAAAATTTGATTTGATTTTGATATGAGGAATAAGGTTGTGCCTTAAAATATTTACCTATGTAATGTATGATTGTCCTGTCCAGGGATGATTTCAGAGAAAAATCGATCATATTCACTACATTTTGTCTTCTGAAGAAGTAATATTTTGTTGCTTTAATCAAGTATGAAAATACAGCAGTGGATGAAGTAGTAGTAGTAGTAGTAGTATTCAGCATCAGAGATAATGATTTTTCCTTTGGCTAGAATGTACTATCATGTAATAACCATTGAGTTGAGACTGGAGTAAATGGAAGTGAATATTGTAATATTTTTGAATGTGAATTAAGGTGTACTACTTTAAACAATAGTTCAATCATTGTCTGACTTTTTAGAATTAAAAAAGAAAGCTTAAAGTTTTTTGAAAGAAAATATGACTCTGGTTTTCATAAAGTCACATTAGGGCTTAGAATAATAATTACATTGCTTAGCACTCAACTGAACAGCACATTTCTGGCTGTTTCCATGTAGTAGATGTGTTCACGTTTTTACACATAAGTCAGAGACATTCAGATTTTTTTCTCACCTCACAAGTACTGCAAAACTAGAACATTAGTACCACTTTCCTGATACACCCAAGAAATTATTAAAACATGGTACTTAAAAAGAAAGTCAAATCACAGCAACAGAGAGAAAAAATGGAAAAAAGGAAAATGGCCTTGTTTTGAGGGAAAAAGTCCTTGATTTAGGACTTAACAAGATATTGTTTGGTGAGAAGTAAAGAAACCATGAGATATGAATTTCTGCTGTTAGTCTAAAGTGGAAGAAAAAATCTACAAGTATTGGAAAAATAAAATCTTCCACTTCTCACAATGTCATTGTGGAGCATCTCTGTTTAAACAGGTTTATTTCTTCTGGGTCCTTTGCTTGAAAACCCCAGAATTTTCTGTTTTGATCATCACAAATTATGTTTTCAAATTGTCCATTAGATGCAGAGTTGTACTGTATTTCAAGTTGAATAAGCAATTGAAAGAAATCACTTCAAGTTTCTGGGAGCAAGGAAGGTCATGCAATTGTGTTGACTGAGCTGGATAGCATGACTTATGTTCCCAAATTTAACAGATTAAACTAAGAGCATCGTCAGGCATCTACGCTCCTCTGTCCTTGCCGAACTCAAGTGACTCTTCAAGTCATTCAATGAGTCATCCACAGTGAGAGTCAATCCTAGCAAGAAGGGTAAATAAATCAAAGACCATCTTTTCTCCTCTGCTGGTTGTTTTTCCTCCTCTTATTTCTTGTCTCTGACTGAATTATTTTCTGCCTAGCTTTGAACTTGAAAAGCTGTGCCGATTTACCATGTCTGTAAAGAAGAACTATCGCCGCGTGCCCTACCACAACTGGAAGCATGCAGTTACCGTGGCACATTGCATGTATGCCATTCTGCAGAACAACCAGGGGCTTTTCACTGATCTAGAGGTAGGTGACATGATGGTATCAGTTACACACCTCACCAGAGCTGTCAGCTGATGTACAAGTACATTTTCTGTGCTAGAGGTTTTTTGTCAGCTTGGGCAGAGTGTATGTAAAGGTCTTCATGGAGGAATGGGTGGGAGTAAAGAGTTTGAAGGAGGATGATTAGTCAGATTCCTAATCCTAGTCATGTTTTTCAGGATTGTGCCTTAAAAAGGAGTGGTAGATTTGCTAAAAATCCGTGTCTAAGTTTTGGGGTTCTCCCTGCCCACTTACAACAACAATCTTTAATTATTTAACTAACTGTAACATCTGTTATGGAGGAGGGAAACACCCTGGATCTTGAATCCTGTGAGGTGCAGGAGATCCTGAATAGGTGGACAAGGATTGCTGAGACAGCCAACACGCTTGCGTAAAGCAGAAGAGCCAAACTTAAAAACACTAAGTGGAGGAGATAACTAGTAAAATGGAAGGCTTAGACATTAAGACACAGTATGGAAAACTGTCACTTGTTTTTTTTCTGAATTATGGTAGGTACTACAGGGAGTGCTGTCTCTTATTGATGTTACATGGAACTTCTGACTCGGAGAACCTGTTTTCCATTGTGTATAACTCTGACAAATATTATCCATTTGGGCTGAAATTTTCCAGGCTGTTAACTTCAGGATAATTCATCTGGGGAAATTTCAGGCTCAATTGTTTGGCTGTTTAAAAGAGACATGCTACTAGAAATCAAAGTTCTGTTCAGTGTATGAGAGTAAAATGAAACTTGCTGAACTCTCATTTGAAAAGGTCTAGTTTATCCTGCTGTAAAGCAGAGACTTGAAAATTGACACTGAAATGTGAAAGTGGCATATACCAGGCATATGCTGAAATTTAACCAAGCTATATAAGTTTGAAGAAAAAAAAAATCAGTATTACTTTAACCACAAAAGTCTGTGGAGTACAGCCTCAGAGAATTTTTAAAGCTCTGATAACATTCAGTACTAACCAAGTAGTAGGCCCCATCTGTTTGGAGATGCAGAGTAAGAAAGAAAGGGAGAGCAAAAGAGAGAGCTCTTAAGATGGATGGAAACAGTCTTTTTTCCCTGCAAACTCCAGCCGGCCTTCATCTATTTGGGTGTCTTATCCCAGACTATATTCCAGCTTTTTTCAGCAGTCTCCTTTCTTGATACTGGAGATGAGTGCAGCAAGAATAAAAGAAACTACTGAAAGAAAGTTTGGGGATCTAGGGATGGGCTGACCACAGGTGAGGGATACTGACACAAACATCAGTAGATTTAGAGATGGGAAGAGAAATATAAAACACTGCAAAGGAGACATTGGTCTGGAGCAAAATAGAGAAAAATGCAGTGGTTAAAGATTTGGGATCCAAGCAGGGACAACAGCTATAAGGTCAAGAGCACTGTTATTAGGCATTGGATAATTCTGAAGAACTGAGACAAGAATGACTTCCAGAGACAAGGAGACTGTTACTGTGTGACTTCAAGAGGTAGCGGTGTGTGTTGTGTTCCTAAGGGTTCTGTGTGGACATGTTCTGCTGCATCATCACCCCTGTATTTTTTATATGCTTTATAAAAATATACTTCACAAGATGCAATATTGAAAAGACATCATTCCAAATAGAAGTGAATGTATCAAAATCAGATATACAGATAGTGTTGCTACAGCCTTATTTCTGCACATGTATGTTTGTGATAATATTTCTAATTGCATCTTTACTATTTTTCTACAGTATCATGGGTCTCTTAGTATAATATCCAGGTTGGATGTTGTGCACTTAATAGATGGTTAATCAATATTCTTTTTCTGCTTCATTTTATAGCCTTATCCTTGTTTACTGAACACTCATCAGAACCAATTATAAGACAAAGCTATTGGGTCTCTGAAGAAATTTTCATGGTACTTCATGCCAACAGTGACAGAGTCATAAACATCATTGAATTTTTTTCCAAATACATAAGTTGTGTGAAAACCTGTAAAAGAGATTTCAGGGACTCCATTTCTTCAGGATATTAAGGATTAATTATATAAAAATATATAATTTACTTATATATTTATTATACACTTACTGTATTTATTTGTTTACAATTGAATTGTGCAGTATTTGTGACTCACGTTAGTGACTTCCTAGAAAGAAACTCACTGGGAGATTTGGTTAATATCTCCAGGAGTGTTACAGAGGCAGATCTGGCATTGAACTTCAGTGTGCCCATCCTGACCAGCAGATCCTATGTCTTTTATATTTCTTCTCCCTCAATAACTGTGCTTTTTATTGTTTTACTAAACATGATAAGGATTCAGTGGATAACCGGACTGTTTAAAATGCAGATTTCTTCCAGAGCACAGTCCATCCAATAGTGTGTTACTGTCCAACAATGATTTTTAAATGCATAGTATAATTAAAATTGGATCAAGAATTTTAATTTAGCGTGTCTTTACTGTCATGTTTCTCTCATTTTTAAAGACATTTCTACAAGTGCTGTTTGACAGCAGTGTTAGCATACCGCAGCTTCTACAGTATTTTGGGTAGAGAGTGACATCTAGGGGCAGGAAATACATCTTGCTTTTCATGCTTGTGTCAATTTTTTTGTAGCGAAAGGGTCTTTTAGTTGCATGCCTGTGTCATGACCTGGATCACAGAGGTTACAGCAACAGTTATCTTCAGAAATTTGATCACCCCTTAGCTGCTCTCTACTCCACATCAACGATGGAACAGCACCACTTCTCACAGACTGTGTCTATCCTGCAGGTAGGATTATTGAAATTGTATGTTCTGTGCATTAGTGTCCAGTGGTGGAAAGAGGAGTCACATCATTACCAAGTAGATTTTCTGAAGCATGCTTAGTTTAATTTCTCTATTATAGTACTCATTTAGAAGAGTAGAATATTTATTACAGCACTACGGGTTTCACAATTAGCAGCCCAAGGATTCAACAAGAGTGCAAAACACAGCTTTCTCAAAATCTTGAAGTTATAAAAAATATTGTGTATTTGAAGGTCTTTACTTATGGCCTGCCTTTGAAGCTTTTTGCTTCTGGTTCTCTGGAGGTTTTTCCCTCGACCGTATGAAATAGGAACTTTGAAAATGAAAAATCATTTTCTCAGTTACATCTTAATATTTTGCCATAACATATTTCAACAAAGTTATCAACCATCCTGAAATTTTGAATAAAAACTCAAGTGCTAGCAAAACTTTTTTATGAGAGACTTGAAAACCCGCTGTAATAAATTCTGTGAACATTGAACGTGTGGCATGAAAGGGGAGATGTAATTTTTCATGCATGAAACTTGTAAACTTATTTCATTGTGTCATCCTGTGCTTTTTTGTTAGTTGGCAATTTGAAATAAAAAAACCCAACAAAACCTGAGTACGGTAATATTCTGTGAAAGAGAGTTTCTAGTATGAGGTCATGTGTCTTTATGTTTTATGAAGAGAAAGCTGCAAGAAAACATGTAGATGCTTTTTGGGAAAATACAGGTGTGCTACTGACACACACATATTTTCTCATGAGTGAAATCTTTATAAGTCTCAATTAGAAGAGTGAGAACTCTTACCTGTGAAACCACTGCCAGTCCATAACATACTTGTGCTCACTAGTTTCAGTTTTCTGTGCACACTCAAGTTACAGCCTTACCTTGTTACTGTGCTACTAATTCATTGTTAACCTTTCTTTCTTTCTGGTTTTTCAGGGGAAGATATTTATTTTCTTAAATATATAATCACCTTTAAGGAAAAAATAAACATATTCAGTCTTGTATTCAGAAGCACATCTTGTGATTATAGTTTTAGGCATCATATACATTAATCACAGAATGGAAGCTTTATCTCTGCATGTTCCTTCATGTAGGAGGGTGTAATTGAATCCTCCAGTGGTGGTATGGCATGAGATGTTTAGTGTTTGTTCTTCATGTGAATTTGTGCACAGTGAGCATGTTCCTCAGTCATTAGCACTTCACTGTCCCAAACATTTTGCATTTTTTTCTGGCAGAAATGTTGTAATGAATGAAAATCCCATTTGCCATGAAGGCAGGGAACACTTTTGCTTCCCTGGCATCTCCTACATTTGCTGTCAATGTGAGTGAGGAAAGGGGGATAAGTGACCAGGGAGGTAGAGTGGATCCAAGACACCAGCTGCTGAAGCACCCATGAGTGGTAATTAGCAGCAAAGCAGTCTAGAGCAGCCTTTTGGGCCTGCGTTTTGGGTTCTATTTCAATCAAAACATCCTACTGAATTCATGGACTGATGCAAAAAAAGCCAAACCTTTAGAGCCAAGCTCTTTAGGGTTTATCTGAGAAAATTTTAATTTTACATTAGTAATCTGCAGTACTTTTAACTGCTTGAAACTTCAGAGCTGCTTTGTTTATCCACCTGCAGTTCTAGTGGACACCATACTTAGGACACAGCGTTCTGTTCACTAGCTTTAGCTCAGCAAGCAAAGAACAAAATCTTAGCAGTTTACTTTGTAAGTACTACTCAAAAGCCCAAGTGACACACTCATAACTGGCAGCTTCTGTCAGTACTTTGCAGAATCTGTTCTTTTTGGGTGGTCTGAACAGAAGCTGTCACAGTGGTCTTTCTGAGAGTGTGGCTTCCAAAGCCCAAGGGTAGAATCCAGAATAATTTAAATATTAGGACAAATAGCCTGGTCCCAGCAATTAGACAGCAAGATTGGGGAGTAAAGGGTCCCTGAACCCCTAAATCATGAGAACTAGTAGTAGTAATTTTTGCTCCCAAAGTGCTGATGGTGGGTTAAAATGTTATGAAATTTTTTTTAAAACATCATGTTCTATGACTTAGAAATCTGTCAAAGGAGCATTGAGACGTAGATGGACTGTATTTTCTATTCATTATTCACAATAAATCTACTTGTCTAAGTAAAAGTCCTGGAAAATGATGTTTATGTTCCGGATGGTGAGAGAAACCAAGCCTATTTGTACTGTAGAAGATTTATTTTGAGCAAATTATGTAAATGCTTGACGAAAGTCAGGGAAACTTTTTGAGCTTCAGCCCAAATGCCAATTAAATGTCAAAACACCTCTGCATTTGATATATTTTAATGATATTTTCTTTTTCTGAATGTGTACACCTTGACATGGCTAGCTCATTCTTTCTTTTTCTTATCTGCTTCCTCTCAGCAGAAGGAAGACTTTTGACAAGTTGTTTTCCAGATCTTAGAGACAGCAGATAGTCTTGACTTTTCGAAATGTGATACAGCTTCATGAATGATAACAGTACATGGATGTTGTCAGTTAAATGCACAATAATGCCTAGTGGAAATTGAAAAGTGATGGCAATGGTGTGTTACCAGAACCTCCATAATGGAAACCGTTATCTTTAGTTTATGAGTCATTCAACTAACTTAAGGTTGAACAAAGCAGCTTTTCTCCCTAAATGTTCATATACATTAAAATAATTATTTTTATATAGAAAATAATGTCAGTAAATGCAGTGATGTCAGGCACATTTCATTTGGAATATTAGGAAAACAAAATTGTTTTGCATTTTTAACTTCAGTGTTTATTTTTCTATACTATATATTTCATAGTATCAAAACTATGCTTAAGTGAATCAGGTACTCAGTTTACCAACCTGGCTGTGCAGACTCTGGGCCAAAATTGAACCACAAGTTTCCAAGATGACACCTTCTGGAAGCATTGTGTCTTATAGTGCTTTTAAATCAAAGAAAAATATTTCAGTCATTTCTCTCTAGTATTACTTTTAGGCTTCCGAAGGAGAGGTCCCAAAAGGAAATTGGTGGCTTAGTCATATTATTTTTCATGGCAGTGTTTGCAAAGGGAAAAATAAAAATGGGAATTTCAGGCTATTAACATTTGAATTTGCAAGAAAACTTGTCATTGGGCTGTAAAACCGTCGTAACCTGTCTGGTGACGTAAAGACTGAAATCATCTCAGAATTAGAGCTTGTGCTTTTTATTGGTTTTTTACTTTTTCATAGCTGGAAGGGCACAATGTCTTCTCCAATCTGAGCTCCAGTGAATATGAGCAAGTACTTGAGATCATCCGGAAAGCCATCATCGCCACAGACCTTGCCCTGTATTTTGGAAACAGAAAACAACTTGAAGAGCTGCATCAGACAGGAGCATTAAACCTTAAGAACCAAACACACAGGTAAAGCAGCAAATCAGTAGTAGGTCCCTGTGGCATTAGTCTAGAGAGAGAAACATTAATTTTTAAAAATAATTATTTCTGAATTATTTCTTACATATGTGATGTCTAAGACCAGCAGTGTGTAAATTTCCACATATGTAATAGTAATTTCCATTGCTCTATATTTACATACATTGACCCTTACATAGCCAATGACTTCTCTGTCTTAACTTATGGGAAGTGCTCTTTGCATTTATTGGTTGATTATAACTGTGTATCTGTGTATTTCTTCTGGTATATTTGTCTGTTGGTACAGTTTTAATGACTACCATCACATTGGCATGCAGGTTAACAAGTTCTATGCTTTTTCACATGGAATAGACATTATTAATAAAGATGCAGGTGTCCTTAAGGGACATCTTAATTTCTCCATTGGATGAAAACAAGTGAATTTAAATTAAATTGGCAGTTTTCTTTATAAAACTTAGATTCACAAACCATAGATTTGTGCCATAAAATTGATTAAATAGGAATTGTTTTTGTGTGTGTAACTTATTCTAATAATGATTTTTATACTACTGATGTTGTTCAGTAACTCTGTGAACAGGTTTGTCAGCGTGTAGGACAGAGTTACACATTAGATTCTTGTTCTGTCAGAGTTCAAATTCATTCCAACAAAGCCATGAGAGCATCTTGAGACAGACTCAGAAGTACTCTTTCCTCTTTTTAGGAGCTTTTTTCCTTCTCTTTAAAGGACAAAGAAATGCAGAAATAAGATATGCCTTCTTTCTTTTTATAGACTTATACTGTATATTCAGAAAATTATAGAGGGACATGTCAGTGTTTTAACAGTCAGGCATTCTGTGCCCTTGTCTATGTATGTGATTGTGTAGAGGATGGTCAATGAACTCTGGCTGCAAGCAATGTAGGGAACACAACAAGGAATACAATATACAGTCTGTGCTGTGCCTTACCAAAGAATCATAAACAAATGAGGAAGAAACAATAGGTGGCAGAAAATTTGTACTGTGTATTAATTGCTGCAGATTAAACTGAGGAAGGGGAAATGAAGGCTTTGCAGAGCAATCATTAAGTCTATATGAAACTTACAATTTAATGTTATTTTATTCTGTTTCAGAGATAGAGTGATTGGCCTGATGATGACAGCTTGTGATCTGTGTTCTGTAACAAAGTTGTGGCCAGTTACCAGGCTGACAGCCAACGATATATATGCGGAGTTCTGGGCTGAGGTATGTGTGATTCTTTTGTTTACTCTGCTTACAAATGGAAACATCCAAGAAGGAAAAACCCAACTCTAAGTATTTTTCAATCAACATCTTGGTGTGCTTGTTTTAAAGAGAGTTCCTTGGTGCATGCGTGTGCTCTTTGCTTACTCTGAAGTTATTTAATGAGCTGAGTTAGTTATCTAATTTTCAGGCAGTGTTTTTTTCTCTCAAGATAATGTAGAAAGTATGTCCTAGTATAAAGTGCCCAAGCAACAGAACATAGAAGAAGTCACTAACTGTAGTCACTAACTGTAGTTTTTGTAGAAATGCAAATTGTGAAACCCACCTCCATGTCAGCTGCCTTGAAACATACTTATAAAGCTATAGTGTGAGTACAGAAAATGCTAAAGCAAATATGAAAAGCATTAAATTTTTTTGAATCTTCTCTGTGATCCAGCTCAACAACAGTGTCTCAGAGAGAGCAGCGTCTTCAATACATTAAAAGTTACTTGACAGTTAATATGTACTGAGAATTGAAACAAGGAATTAAGCTGTAGTAATGTAATCATGTTAATAAATAAATATCCAGTCTCTCTCATGCCATGTGCTGAGGTGTAAATGTCCTAATTGTTTAATTTTTAACATGGAAGTAACTGCTCTGGGGATAAGAAATAAATTGCATAGAGTGAAGTTATGCAGTTTAGGAGACACGATGTGTTTTCAGGGCTACTATTGCACGTGTGTATGATAAAGTGTTTTTCTCTTCCGTTATGTGCCCTGTGGAATCCTGCAGTATTTGGTGGGCTTATTTCTATTTTACACAGGCATAAAATAGAAATCAGGCCCATGGAGTTGATGTAGCATGCATATATTGTGGAGATTGTTACCCTGCCTGTTGCATGTTCATTATGAAATTCCAGATGTGCTGTTTTTGTGGGTGTATTTCATATTCACATGTTCTTGTTCTCTTAATTATAAACAGCTCAGACTACAACAAAGTATTTGAAAAATGCTGACTGTATAAGCTCAAAGATCTAGTTCAGCACTCACTTTCTGAAATGCCTGCACTGGAAAGTGAGTGTTCTTATTAGTGGTAGAATGGAGGTATAATGTTGACATGCCTCATTGATTGCATACTCAACTTTTTTGCTTATAAGTAAAAAGACTTCTCAATGCAAATTTTGTGAGCTCAGTGGAGAAGGAAGGATAAAACTGATTTTCCGTACTCAAAAATAGTAAAGATGGAATTATGGACATAATTGCACCTGTCCAGATGTTATTTTTTTTTATAATCCATGGATGAGTTAATAAAGGTAGATGTTGATATATTGTTATATATTGAAAAGACACAATTTTTGACAAAGAAGGTACACTGTAAATTCACCTGACTTACTCAGCTTTTCCTTGGATGGGTGAGTTGTGTTCTACTGGCCATGGTATTATAGTGCTTTAAACAGATATTTTTAAAGAAGAGACTAACTGAGCAGATTGAGGAGAATAGGATGATTTCTTTGTGTTTAGTCTTCCAGTTGTTTTTTTATTATGGAGACACACTTGGAAACAAGAAAAATGTGTATACATTGATCTACAGCATCTGCTGTTTGCATTATCACTTAGGTGAACGTACAAAATGAGCCTCTCCTTGGGCATTTCTCTGAGATTGCCTCAGAGTGATACCACATGTTATTTTAAATTCTGGGTTTTTTAGACTGACATATAGAATAGAAGATGGAAATTAATTCAGGTCTCAATAGTCTTGTTGTTGTTTTCTTAATCTCTCTCTACTTTTCTCCAGGGTGATGAAATGAAGAAAACAGGTATTCAACCTATTCCTATGATGGACAGAGATAAGAAAGATGAAGTCCCTCAGGGTCAGGTATGAACTCTCTGAGTAAAATGGTACTTGTTTATACATAAAACATTTCTTGTGTTAGTGAATATTGCTTTTGAAATTGGGTTATTCAAACCACTGAATTCTATGTTCTGCATGCAATGATGTTATTTTTTAAAGTAGCAGTGAAAAACTTGTTTTCAAATTTTTGCTTAAATGGCAATATGCTCTTTGCTGTAATCACTTTTTCCTTTCTTTGTACCTGTAGCTCTAGCTAAGACCACAATCACCTTGAATTTTTACGAGCGTCAATGATGTTTTTTTATCTTAGTAAGTGGTTCTTTCAGCCCTTAGCTAGTGTCCAAAGGAGGGTAGGAAAGATGGTGAAGGGCCTTGAGGGGAAGCCTCACGAGAGGCAGCTGAGGTCACTTGGTCAGTTCAGCCTGGAGGAGACTGAGGGGAGACCTCACTGCAGTGACAGCTTCCTTGTGAGGGGAAGAGGAGAGAGGGTCCAGCACTGATCTTATCTCTGTGATGATCAGAGACAGGACATGAGGGAGTGGTCTGAAGTTATGTCAGGGAGGTTTAGGTTGGATATCAGAAAAAGGTTCTTCACCCAAAGGGTGGTTGGGCACTGGAGCCAGGTCCCCAGGGCAGTGGTCACAGCACCAGCCTGACAGAGTTCAAGAAGTGTTTGGACAACACTCTCAGGCACCTGGTGTGACTCTTGGGGATGAGCCTATGCAGAGCTGGACTCCATGGTCCTTGAGGGTCCCTTCCAACTCATCATATTCTTTGATTCTGTGATTTTCACTGAGCCAGAAGATCTACAGGGTGACTGTATCTAATGTCCCATTATAGCTTTTGACAATTATAGAGTAATCTTTTTCCACTGAAATAAAAAAGTCCCCCTTAAAATCTACCAAACAAGAAGAAAAGAAAAAATCCAAAACAAATGGCAAGAAAATGAGTCAGTGTGTGAAATACTGTGGATGAGCAGACATCCCATCTGTATGTAGCCTTGCCTTCTCAGCAGCTGCAGTTCCTTTCTGTTGGTCGCACTCTAAGTACTTCATCTCAGAGTGTGTGGTTCACAGCTCAGAAAATGTATCTTATTTTTATTTAAACTACACAGAGGATTTGGTTACATAGCAGTATGGGAGGAATATTTGTGTTGATGAAGACAAGAATTACTCTTCAATTTCTGAATAAGGATCCAACTTTGGACTATTAAAAAAAGAGATATTATCAAATGCTTTGGTCATGGTACAACACATAGGATTTCACTAAAAGGCAATTAAAAATTCTTCCCAATTCTGCCCAGGGATCATAGAGCACAATTGTAACTGTCGTAAGAGTCTGGGATAACTGAGTGACGTCATAATGAATATGAATTCTATCATCCTTGATAATATATAAGTAGCATTTTCTTAAAATTTCTTCATGTCATGACGATTCAGCTGTGACATTGTAGCCATCACAGGCCCCTAAGACTGTATGAGTCAGATATCATTAAAAATGTGCTCATTTGTTGT
Organism: Parus major; assembly: GCF_001522545.3. Taxonomy (NCBI): domain Eukaryota; kingdom Metazoa; phylum Chordata; class Aves; order Passeriformes; family Paridae; genus Parus; species Parus major. Next base: position 38,649,771 of record NC_031770.1, on the reverse strand, counting down.
TCCCTAAATATGATAATGGTAAAAATATATTATTGAACTGCATACATGAGAAGCAAATGCAAAACTGCAGTCATTGATCACACTGCACACCATTCACAAATGTGCAAAGCCCCCAGCATTTTAAGTACATTGAGCTATGCAATGCATACCCTGGAAGGCATCAGAACAATCCATAGTCTGACCATATTTTGTGAATGTTGCACAGCCTTCCTTTTTTAAAAAATAAAATCATCACATGAGTAATATTGCAGAATAATGCAGAATAATGTTGCAGAAATGTCTCTACCATCTCCACCTACTTCCCGCTGCTACTGACACCAAGCAAGTAGACATATCCTGAACAAATGAATCAATTGAATAATAAAAGGTTCTGTAGAAAGCTTATCTGAAGCAGCCAAATCAGTCATAAAAGAAAGGCGTGTAAGCAGCTTGCAATTACCAAAGATTTTACTATTGCTGCTTATTTTAAAGCATTTGGATATTGAAAGCAGATGCAGAAGTGTGAGTAACCAATATAAGTAGTAATCAGGCAAAGAGCTTTGAGCTGTTAGATTCCAGTGTTGTAATTTGCAACAATTTAACTATTTTTTTTCATTCTTCTCTAACATAGATTGGGTTCTACAATGCTGTAGCCATCCCATGTTACACCACCCTTGCACAGATCTTTCCTCCAACTGGGCCACTACTCCGAGCATGCAGGTGAGTAAATGTCCAGAGCTTATAGCTTGGTCAAGGAAAAAGCAAGAGTGCTTTGCAAGTTTGTCCAGAAATACGGATTTTTAATTTTGGAATTTGTGTCAACATTGGCAGGGATACACATCTCACATTAATCTGTTCAGAAACCCAGAGGTGATAACTACTGTCTGGGACTCTCCACTGTAGATCAGACACAGCTGAATAAAATGTGTTGGATGCTAAAAGCACTTAGAGAGAAACAGTTCTGTGTTTGTGCATCCCTGTCTGCACTAATTCAGTGTAATTTGCCTCTGTGTCCTTTTTACTTCAATGTGGTTCCCACAACAAAAATTGGCTAGAATTCTCTTTAATTAAAAAAATGTGTGTTTAGCATATCTATTTCATATCAGATAATTTCTATTAAAGGTATTATTACTCTTTCTATTAAATTTATTTTTATTAAAAAGAAATATCCAGAAAATATTCAGTAGTTGAGAGCACAGGAGTAGTAACATTGGGGTATGGGAGAAGCAAATGTAACTTTCTCCTATAACACATTGGGTATGGAGCTTGGGTTGTGCTGGAAAAGAGGCAAGACTCCTTTCCCTTTTGGTTGCTTCTCCATTTGCATGTTGGTGAATTGCTTTGTAGGTAGATCTGTCCAGTAATTATATCCTGGGCCTTAGCAATCTTTTCTGACAAAAATTTTGCTGAAACCAGTGTATGCTTCATGAAAATGTTCTAGTTTCAGGTTAATCCATCTTTTCTAGAAACCCCCGGCTGTTTCATAAAATGCCAGCAATCATATTGAGTGGTTAAGGATCTGTTTTTCTGTGCTCTTACTAGTACTCTCTCATACTTCTTGTTTTGTCGTGCTCCTTAAATTCTATCTTACACTGAACTTTTTTTTTTTTTTGTCATGTATGGCACAGCTACCTCCTCTTGCAGATCTTGTGGACTACATTATTTCTGATAAGTAACAGACAAATGCCTTGAAATGAATGTAGTAGCTGGCAAAACAATTTCATTCACACAAAAACTCTTTCGTATAGCTGCGAGAAGATTACGTAGGTCTGTGTCAGTGTTACAGAGGACACTGCCTTATGAAAAACAGTAGCCATTGTGAATAGTCAGCTGCCTCTAAGGTACCTCTGTTGGGCATGGCTCTGCAACCCTTAGATGGATATGGAAGGAATATTCAGGAGGATTAGATACCTCTGTAGCTATTACATTAATGGGGCTACAGCTGGAATTTTGTTTAGTGTCTATACTTTAGATAAAGACATGAACAAACAAGAGAACATAAAGAGCTGAAGGAATGTTTTGAGATATTAGTAGAGACTAAATAATGTACCTGGTTTATGCAAGAAAATCACAGAATCTCAAAATAGTTTGGGTTGGAAGATCCCTTGGAAGAGATTGTCTAGTTCAGTGACCCCTCTGTAGGAATAGCCATCTTCTGCTAGAGCAGGGCTTCATCCAACCTGGCCTTGAACACTTCCAGGGACATAGCATCCACAGCTTCTCTGGGCAAGTTTTTCCAGTGCCTCACCACGCTCACAGTAAAGACTCAATAAAAAAGAAGTGAATGTAATGGAAATTAATGGAAACTGGCCCTTAGAGAGGTTAGGTGGAGTGCTTAAGACTGCACAGTATATTTTACAGAAACAGCAATCTGGGAAGACACATCTTTTGATTTCTGGCCACATGGATATCCCAATGAGACTTATTTGCAGAAGTGGCCTGTTTTACTTGGTACTTCATCTTTTACAACTCAGATGATGATATTTTAAGTTGAATTGTGGATATCAAACACCCACATAAGCATGTACTCTGGATTAAAGTTCTCCCTAATTCTGAAGATCATGCATGAACATCTCTTCAAGAGTTGCTTTCTCTTTAGAAGGTGTGATGCCTGAAGTAAAATCAATCAGTCTCCTGGCAGAGATTATATGATTTTTTTTCTATTCCAGGAATTATGTTTGTAATAAAGATTGTTGTAATGATACTTCTGAAAGCTACACTGGCACAGTCTCCACACTGCATAGAGCTCTGGACAGCTCCCTGTCTTGTTGTTGTGTATTCTTTAATTTAGATTGTGCTAATATAGAAATGAAACATAGATGATAAAAGCCTCTGAAGGACTAAAGAGCTCCTTGAAAATCCACACCCTGGCATAAAGCCTTCTGAGGAGCAGTTTGGTAGTTTTATCTTAGCTTTGAAATTATCCTCTGCTTTTTCTCTAAAGAGAATGAAGAGGAAGTTTGAGGGTTAAGATTTGGAGATAGAGAATAGGAAATCTGAACACAGATATAACTTCAGGTGCCCAGTTAGAAGAAACTGATATTATTTCAGGGTCTAGAATACTCCAGAGTGTTTCAAATGGCTGATTTTGCATTACAATTTTGTTTTTCCTTTATTTTTGATGGGTAATTGTTATTCAGTGTGATCAGAGGCATGCAGCCTCATTCTTGTTTGGTGTTTACTTAGTTGCTGACTGAACCAATTTTGATATCACCTCTTTACCAGCAGTGCTCATTCTTGGAACACAATATTTAAGCTGCTGTGTCCTTGAGTTCTTTGAAACTCAGACACCAGCTGCAAATAATCGCAGCAAAAGCAGCCGAGGCAGCATGTCAGCATCAAGGCTTTTATTTTTAGAACCTCTGGGCATTTATTCCAGACACTAGGAGCCAGGGCTTCATTGGGAACTCAAAGGCAAATGAATCATATTATCTATACCTTACTAAAAAAAAATCATAATATATCCAACACTGATTTCCCTAAAGTAAGATAGCACCTAAAGGTCTAGAAGGTTTTCTTGTCTGGTAATTTATTCCCCATTTTTAAATACTTTCTTTTCATCCTGTGTAGATCAAAACTAATAGCCCACCTGTGTTACAGTGTTTAGAATAAGTCCTAGGTAAGTTTTGTGGCCTATGTACTCAGTAGGCCTGCCAAAGTATAAATATATGGTATTGTATTTATTTAGAGGATGCAGTGATTTTTTTTTTTCTTTTTTTCAGAGCAAATTATTTCAAACTATTTTCCTTGTGCTTTTGGGTCTCTCAATTCTTGCTGAAATTGATATAATTAAAAAATAATTTTGGCTGCAATTCTCATTACTTTCCCAGGTCCAGGAAGGAGACAGAAGTAGTGATGCTTCATATTTTCTGATCCTTAGTGCCTGATTGTATTAGCTGAGGTTCAATGCCATATTAATGCTGGCTTCATAGCAGTTGGCATGAAGCACCGGCAGAGCATTTTCCTGCAGAAAATGTTGTAGGTATTAACCTAGAGGGCACCAGCTTTCTTCGGCAGACTTCATCAGATCCTGCCTTCCACCACCCCCAGAAAATGCAACATTTTCTCTTCTTACCTGTAGGCTGTGCTTTCAGATCAGTATTTGCTGGTTTAACAAATGTTTTGGCAAGGCTGTGGCATAAAGATCAGAAGAGCTCTGCTGCATAAATTCCAATGTGCTCTCATGGCATGACATAACATGGGAGACCTTTTAGTACTGTTGCCACCCTGTTTGTCTACCGAAGGCACATAGGAACTGTTGCTTTGGTAACTGGGATTTGACAGTACAGAGATGAAACAGTTGGGTTTGCTCTCTTTCTCTCTGTGTTTGAAGACTGAATGCTGAGATTTGGCTGTCGGTTGCAAGGCCTATCATCAACATAAACTTCCCAGTCACTAGAGTGGTACTGGTATACACTATGTGTACACTAAGACTATGGGTTTGTACAACCTTCAGATCATTAGAACATTATCAGCTTGATTTCTCATCATTTTATGGCTTATGAACCAAATTTTGGACTTAGGACTGGACAGGCTGTGAGGCACTAAAAGACATTTATGTCTCAAGAAGGGGGTACCCTTTAAATGTAGTAGACTGATAATATGATTACCACAATAGTAATTGAAAATTGACACCATGATCTTGGCATGCTACATTTTATATACTGTCAGGCAGCCCTTTTGCAGGAGTTTCAGAAAGCTTAATCTGCTTCTGTGCTCCAGAGTGCTGTTGCAGAGTCTCTGCAGTCATGTCTCTCTTGGATCACAGCTGGGCTGTCCTGCAGCCATGAGGGCTATGAATTTGTCATGGAAGGAGGTGGTAGCCTCTAGCTTCAGGGCTTGCCTTGGGGAAGGAAGATGTACTGTAGGCTAGGATCAAGTTAACATGGATATGAGTCAAACAGAATTACAAAATGGGATAAATTAAGTCGAAGGTTGAAATAATGTATAGTTGATAAGAGCTTGATGACATACAGGTACTAATATAAATATACTTACATAAATACAAATCTCAAAGTATAGTAAAGCAGACATTATTGTGAGGAAGAAATAAATCCTGGTGAATTTATGAACAGTGTCTTACCTTCGACTTTTTTTGCGTCTCCAGGGACAATCTCAACCAATGGGAGAAAGTAACGAGAGGTGAGGAAGCCTCTATATGGATTTCTTCTCAATCCCTTGCTCCTGGGACCTCAGATTCTCTTCCTGTGAAGATTGATGACTGAACAGTAGCAACAGATTGCTTTAACCTGAAAAGCACCCCTTCTTGTTTTGGGGATTGTTTTTTGTTTTGTTTCATTTTTATTTGAAAAAGAAAAAAAAAGAAAAAAAAAAAAAAAAAAACAAATGGAAAAAGGAAAGCTACAAAAGGCTAAGAAGTAGACCTGCCTAGGAAGGTAACACCCATGGAGTTGCCTCAGCTAAATGACTCTGGCAGCCAATCTCCTGACCTACACCAGTGACACAACGTAAACAGAGGGGAAATGACAACCCAGATGTTTTGGAGTCAGCTATGAAAAGAGAACTTACAACTTGTGAATATAAAAGACTGGCCTTATCTCATGGGCTACATTGCTGAGGCCTTAATTTAAAACTGATGGGGGGTGGGGGGTGGGAAATCTTATGGGGTACTTCTAAATTGTATCTTTCTAGTAAGGGTTTCAATGGTACTTTTATTATACCGTACTGTGGCTGGCTTTAACACCAGTGTCACTTGGGAGTTCTTGGCTATAAATAGAATATACCCATTGCTATTGTGAATGTTTATGTGTGATCTACTTGTAATCAGTTTGAACTCCAGCAGAATCCTTGGAGACTATAATTTATGCTTAGGTTACAGTGAATTCTCTTGCTGCAAACTAAAGGAAAACCAACATTCAGGTTAAAGTTTTAAAGTACTTCATTAAGCATCATGATGCCAATTGTCTGTCACTCACAAGGGAAATGTTGATAGAGCTAGTGATGGTGCTTTGTTCTTTAGGATGTTTTTTAAACCTAGACAACTCCTCCCTTAAAACACTGGAAGTACTGGATAATTATCCCCAATATGAGAGGGAATTTCAGGTTGGAGTTTTTGTATCCATAGTGATGGAAATATTGGATTAAAATTTAAATGTGACAGCAAAGATTTCCTTGCCTAGCTCACAATTAAGTCATAATTTTTATTTCTATCTACTGAGCTGTATTTTAAAAGGTATTGGAGATATACCTGAGGTATGCTATCTGCTGGGAACAAAAGCCTTGTCAGAAAAGTCAGGTCTGATAAGAGGGATTGTGGTACCATCACAATAAATCAAAAATGTGTTTGTATTGACTAGCTTTTGTGTTGCACAGTAACACTGCATGTCTTCTACTGCTTTTTGCCCCCATCACAAAATGAGTGAAATTAGAAAACTTCTCCATTTGTCTGTTTGTTTTTTTCCCCTAGTTAGTAAAATTTACAAGTTTAGAAATGCCTTTCTTAGTGAAAGAATAGCTGACTGAAGAAAAGTACACTAATGGTGTGTTTACAGGTCTGTGCTGACTTAGGCTTCAGCCTTACAAACTTATGCACAGACTTACATATAATGCCACTCTTTTAAATTTAGTGCAATTGTACAGAATATGTTTCACAACACTTAATTTGCCTTTGTCTTTCTCTTCAAAATAATGAGAAAAAAAGATCTTCATAGTAATCCACACAGTAGGTGAGAACACAGTCTTTGCATACCTTTCACATACAGCCTATACTGCATTATGTGCTTTTTCACAGATAATGCACTCTTGTGGAGGTTCCGTGATAACATGGCCATTGTGTAACTGCAACGAGTAATAGTAGTGACCCCAAGACAGAACACAGGTTCTCTTTTGCCATCTCCTGTCTTTTGGGCTCTGTTGCTCTAATAGGCATGCCAGCTTTTGGGTTTCATGTGAATAACTTGGTCTCTTGAGTTTTGCCTTCTGTTATGGTCGAGCACATGTCACTATCTGTTTATGTGTACAGTACGTGATCCGTAGTCGCATAATGTATAAATGCACCCAAGCCTTTGCTGTATATTGAGATCCCACAGGCTGAGAATTCAATATGATGTTATTTTATTTGTATGATGCATGTTACCTTGTAAAAGCCCCATAATTTTTTTTTTTTAATTTTTTTTTTTTTTTTTTGGTTTGCCTTACCAATTCTAAGTGCAGAAATTCTCTGGTAATCACAGCAAACTGGTTTGGAATTGAAAAAGAGCAAAAACAAAAGAAAAGAAAAACATGACAAGAAACAATTACACCAAAGCAGAATGAATAATATCTCATGCTGTGTCCTCTACTTTCCTCCTTAGCCTTTCTCTTTCAGCTAAATAATGCAGATGCAACCTTTCATCCCCTAAGTACTTGAGACAGAATCCACGACTCCTAATATACATGGAAATCATCTAAATCTATGGTGACTACAAAAATATTCTTTGAAATTCAGATACCCCATCAACTGTATGGAATAATTTCCTTCACGGGTTAAGTATATTTGCTTAAGCATATTTGCATTGAATGTATTGGCCGTTATTTTCCCTTTTTATAACCTTTCCATTTAAAAATGCTGATCTTAAAAGCATTGCAAAAGTATTCCTTATCACATTTTATCTGTGTGTATGGAAAGGTTTTCATTCATCTGTTGCTCACTGACAGTAAAGGCAACTTCACTAGTTCTGTTTCCTACTGGTAAAAATGCTTGTCAGTATCACACACTATGTTATGTTTTGAAGTTTATAGTAAGTACTGATAGAGGGCATTTTTCCCTGAAAAATTTGTCAAATTGGCAATAACTTGTTCTATTAATGTCTCAAGTGAATCAGCTACTGTTTCTAATATAGAACTATCCAAACCACTTAAAATATATGTTTGTTATAGTATAATGTCTATTAGAATTTTTAAAAAGTGGCTGTGGTTTGGTTTGATTTCCAGGTATGTAAAAGGAGAAAGGTCATGATAAAATATTACTCCTTGTTAGGACCTAGACCAACGAAAGTAGTCATGATGAGCTGGTATTTTTAAGCAAATATAGTCTGTCTTAGCATTTACAGAATACAGATTCATGTATGTAAATATTTTGTAGAAAAAAGACATGCACTTTCAAAGTCAAACCTGCCAAAAGTTAGAACTTTGGAGCTGCATTTGAATTTCATGGCTCAAAGACATGTTGAGATTTAATTGTTCAAAGTTCTGGATTCAAATTCACAATCGATTAAGATATCTAAGTCTATAAGGCATCTGACTCATTAAGTTAAATTTTGAAAAGTCGTTCCTCCTTGCATTTTTATCCTACTAAAAGGATTATCTTGCCCAAAAGAATGTATAAAAAGCTTAACAGATCTTTCCTTTCCTAGAAGTGTTAGATTTTATATTCCTAGAATTGCATTTTTCTTGATACTAATTCCAGCTGCTTTTCCCTCCTACATCCAGTAAAGGTAAAAGCACTGTTTGAAGTTGTAACTGAGAATTTCTAATGTCTTATGAGCCTGAAAGGTATGCGCTAAGTGAGAAAAATAGTTGACATAGCATGATACTTATCTGAGACGTTGCATATTTTATTACAGCATGACAAATTTCATTGTTATGATTAATATATGAATTTTGCATGATTTTGCAATATTCTACTGTAATGGTTCAACTCATGACAGTAATTATTTTTCTATAGGTGACCATGAGAGAAACGAAACAGGGGGTTTTTAGCTGGAGTATTTGATCAAACATATTAAATTGGCGAGGACATGCAAAGCAGAATTCATCTTTTTATGTGGCACAGATTTCTTTGTTTTAAGGTGTGTAACCTTAAAACAGTGTGATCAGTTTGCTGTGACTGCACTTAGAGCATTTAGTGTTAAAATTGTAGGAGTAGCAAAAAGCACTATTCATGTTAAAAAATAGAGATTATTAGATGCTCAAATCAATCATGAACCTCTTGAAATAATGCATTTGCCTCAAACACTGTGATATTGGACCAGTTCTGTGAAGTGTAACAATTAATTTATTAATTCTAAACAGAGAAAAGGCTTTCTGCACACTACTACAAGGAAGTTCATGTTCAAACTTTAGGTTATATATCCCAATCTAGCAAAGGCACATCATAACTTTTGTTTGCTTTCTGACCAAAAACTGTGCTCGATTGTAATACGGGTGTATACTCTGTCAAATAAACCTAAAATAACGGACTGCTTTCTAGGGTAGATCAAACTGATTTGTAGAGTAGTTTCATAAATATTCCAAATTCAGGTTGGGCTGTTATGTGGAGAAGAAAGAACTTCAAGGTAACAACATTCAACTTTACTACATTTAGTGAGCTGAAAAATTTGTTTTATATATATATATATTTACACACATATATATATATATATATGATACATATAAACTATCTTTGTAAAAAAATATGCAAGTGCAATAATTTAAAGAGGTCTTAACTTTGCATTTATAAATTATAAATACTGTACATGGTGTGTAATTTTTTTCATGTATTCATTTGCAGTCTTTGTATTTAAAAAACAAACCTAAACCTTTACTATTACGTTTGTACAATAGAACAGTAAGCATTTATTATGATATAGCTAAGTTGTAAATAAATTCACAAACCAAACAGCCAGTACATATGCATATATGGGTGTCCTATTGTGAAACCTGTTTTTGCTTTTACTGCTGGCTTTAGCACAGCAAGACGACTTCTGTGGATATGTAATTATACATATAAATATATGTATGATACATAAAATATATTTAGAAATGTTCATAATTTTAATGGATATATCTATACATATTCTTTGGTGTGAATATTACTGAATACAGAGTTTTTTAATATTATTTTTCACGTTTATTTTTGCTATTATTGGGAGTGCAAGTGAGATATGGGAATGTGTGTGCATATATGTGTGTTTATACCACAAGTAAACCACAGCACAAAGTGATATAAAACACGATGGAGTCTTTTGAATAGGCAGTGCTTACTGTTCCCTGTATTTGCAGTTTCCTGCTTCAGGTATGTTTTCCCAACGTAAGACTTTTTTCAATACGGTTTTATCACCTATTGCGGGTTCATGTTGTCACAAAATGCAAAGCAATGTCCTTTTCTGTTTGCCCTCCTGCTGCCAGGAGCTTACTTTGCTGTTGATGGATAACTTCCACACAGATGGAATGTGAATGTGAATAATGTCAGTGCAGCTGATACAGAATCATTTGCTGCCTTTGGGAACTATTGAGATACTCAGATGCTGAACAGTAAGGAAATAATCCTGAACCCAAATTCGTAAGGTCTAGTCCAAAGCAATATAGGGCTTTAACAGCTGCCAGTGTTCTGAAAATACAAGGTAGGTTCAGAGAACTGTAAAACACAATTCTGAGCAACATATTAAAAATTAAATTCAAAAATAGCTGGAAAAATAAACAAAAGGAGAAAAATAAATCTATGTATTTCTCCACTTAATATATACTCCTCTGACCAGCCCTTCTAGAAAGCTCTGTTTGCTGCAAGGGCAAGTTTTTGTGATGAGAAACTGCACTGACATTTAATGCATTTTTTTAGGGTTTGTTCATTAAATTTAAAACTTTCTGAGTTTTTTTGAGGGAAAGGCCATAGAAGAGGAATATTTCTCTAAATACGATTAATTTAGTACTTCTACCTGTTTCTGTTTGTTGGCAAGGATCTATAGGCTGATGTCAACTAACAACTTTCTGGACAAGGTTTAAAAATTGGTGGCAGTCAATTACATGCCTTTTCATATTTTTCTGCTGGTTGTGCAGACTTGGCTGTTGTACCACAGAGTGTGGTGCTTTGCCATTGATGGTCACTGTCCATTTAGTGTGCTTTCTTTTCCTTAGCATTTTTAGCCCATTGACATTGAAGAACATCATCAGAAACATACAAAAATAAGGCCTGGGTATATTCCCTGGCAGACAGTGGAAAATATAAATGTAAAAGCACCTTAAATTAAGCTCATTGATGTTGGTAGAGGAAATGAATATTGCTGTTGATTTTGAGGAACTTTGAATTTGCCATACTTGAAAGTAACCAAGTGCTCTGGGGCAGAAATAGCAATGGCTTTCACCTGCTCAACCACTATTGGAGATTACTTTGTTGTACTTATTTTGCTGAAGACAATTGCAAATAAGGGTGAAATTTCCCTTCCTCAATCTGTAGCCCATCTCTTTGAGGTTAGGGAGAAAAGTTTTTTTGCAGTGTGTTTCAGTAGCACCCTGGAAGAGCTATGTGTACCACAGAAGCTGCTTACAAAGGTGAAGATCTTTGGCTCAAGAATGAGTCACAGAGAAATGCATCAGGAAGTAGCTCATGTGTGCATTATAGCTGTCGTTTAAAAGTCTAAAAGAAAGGAGAAATCTGAGACTCAAGAAGTACAAAAAGAATGAATTGCAGCAGGTAAAGTCTCCCTCCCTCCCCCGTTCCTCCCTCCCTCTTTTTTTTTGTGGCATTGCTGGCAGGATTAAATGGTTTTCACCGTATCATCTGTTAACATGCATCTGGCATTAATAGTTTTTCTTTTTTACAGCATTGTAAGCACTGTGAATACAGGTGAGAATATGTTTGTAGTGTTTCTTTAGCTGTATTTCTGCTGCTTTTAGAAATAACATTAGTTGTTAATATGCACTATTTAATTAGCCCATTGGAAATGAAAAATTAGGGTTTTTAAAATGAAAAAAAAAATAATTAAAAAACCAAAAGCAAGGTAAAAGAAAAAAGGAAAAAAAGACCAAAACCATTTTGGAAATACCTAAGAGAGTCAGTAGCTCTCAGAAGCCTCTGAAAATTTTACCGTCAATGTAAGTAGCAGTAGTGAATGTGGTACAGTGATAAATATGGAGAGTTTTGATGAACAAGTTCATCAAAAAGAAGTGGTACAATAGCTAATGTTGATTTCCAGCTAGCAAAGTCCAAGTTGTTTTCTTGTGGAAAGAAAAGCATATTCAATATCAGGTGTATTTTACATCATGAGACAAAAAGAAAGCCATCTTGCTGAAAAAAAATGTAGTTTCTCATGTGAGTAGTGTGGGAAAAAGGCCAGCCAGATGTGCTTTTCTTCTGAACATGAAAATGGACTGATGCTGGAAGTGAAGAATATATATAATATATTCTCTCTCTCTCTCTCTCTATATATATATATGTATATATTTAAAAAAATGAATACTGTCATTTGGAAAGACAATGGTCATCTGTTAGAATGCTACTTATGGCCTTGAGGAAACAAAATTGTTCTGTGACATATTTCCATTATAACCTTGTGCAAGTTGCCAGACACTGCATGGTCTGAGGTTTTTTCTTTTCAATTTATTTAAGCCTCTAAACACTTTCTTTTTTTGTGTGTTGTGCATATTGGGAAATACTCCTGGTTACATGCAGTTTAGAATTCAAAATGTATGTAGAGAAAGATATTTACTTTCCTGCCAAGTGAAGACAGATATCACAGGGCTGTGATGCCCTCAGGTATGCTGCTGATGAGTACTTCCTTTCCCATTTTCTCTGGATGTGAGGGGAAGATTAAGAAATCACACTGAAAGCTTTCAAGCTTGCATATATGTTACACCTTTAATGTCTGAGATGCTGCAGTGACATATAACCTTAAAAAAATTCAAAGTTCTATAACTAAACACTGTAGCAAATTTTGTTTTAAATTTTTACTTACTCCTATTTAAGTACCAGTGACAAATTGATTTGGGTACCACACTTGTGTAGTTCCTGTTCTGCAGTAATTTCTTAGGTCCTGTTCCAGAGCTGCTGGCAAAAATAATTCTTTGGATACTGTAAACTATCCCAATGAACTCCAGTCATCAGACAACATCCTATTTTCCTCCTTTTTACTTTCTGCTCTTTTTTGTGCTATGAATTTTATGGCAGAACGATTTCTTTTTTTTTTTTTTTTTTCTTTCCCCTTTGAGGACTGTATAAGTACAATAGATTGCCATTTCTACATCCTTTCAATTTCTGTGAGCTGAATTTATTCCTAGTGGTTGGAAATTAAAAGTGTAAAGCTATTCTGCAGAGCTGTGTTTCCATGGTTTATCTAAAGTACAGAGAACAGTGTCTACCAAAGACTGAGCTAATGGGCTGGAATTTGTAAAGGAGATCTTTGTTTCTTCCTGCCCTGAGAGAAATAATTTTCATCCAGTATTACACACCTGAAAGGCTTAGAATGAAGTGAGTGCTGTGCCATATGAGAAAAAGGAGAGGGCTGATGGAAGATGAAAGATGAGACACTGGTCAGCCTAAACTAAGGAGGCTGATCTGAAATCTCAGCTCCCCAATCTTCCTGCACATTAGATTTTCCTGTGGATTGCATAAGGCCCTCATGCAGAATCACTGTCTGCCTCATAGTAGTGCCATGCAATGCTTAACAAGAGCTTTCTGAGATGCTTCAGATGGTGTCTCCATGTCAGCACAGATTAAATGAATGTGTTTGGGAATACTGGTGCTTGCTTTTGAAGCTGAAGCTGTATTAGGAACCTGTTTAGGAACTGAAAAGAAAGGACTACAAAGTGAGATCAAGATGATTTTGCAAGATCTTTTACCAATTTTCTGAATTTAATTTATCCTGTGTAGCCTGTGTCATAGGTGAAGCCATTTGTGTATCTTATTCCTTTTGCTGATGGCTTTTAGTCACAGTAAAACAGAGTTTTCAGGATTTGCTTCAGCTTCCCTTTTGTTTGGTATCTATCCTCCATCTGACAAAATGCTTCTGACACAGATATTTCCCCTCCCCAGGAATACTGATGTAATGGGAAATGCTGTAGCAGACATTCACATGGTAAACAGGAAAGGTTTTTTTTCACATTCTTTCAACTGGAACGTGTACCAAGAGAGGATCTTTGTCATAATTTTCAGTCAAGTCAGTCAATGTAAAACGTACCATGGGAAAACTGGAGTGGAACATTATTCCTTTTGCAGATGTGGGAAGGCTTTTTGTCAGGGACTTATTACTAACTCTTTTTCTGTGTTTTAGTAGCAACTCTGTATTTTAAAAAAGAAAATTCTGTTTATTCTCTGGCTGAGAATGCCATAATTTAATGTTGATGCTGCTCTAGTCAAGGCTAATGTGGTTGGCACAGCCTGGAATTGTCTTTTCTATGAACTTTGCAGGGTAGGCCGATGGCTGTAACCCATTTTGTTTCCTTTCATAAGAGATATTGCTGACATTTTTGTCCTCAGTTGAGGGGAATAATACTGAAAACTTCAGCAGAGAGAGAGGATGGGCTGGAACAGACTGAATTCCTTTCTAGAGCTTGTCTCTTCAAGTGTTCCTGGACATAAACTGGTTGAGAGCATCAGTTACACTAGTGCTACTTTCACCTTGAAAAGAAAAAAAGTAAAATAAATAGAGTATGTTATGTTCTGCAATAAGGTTAGAAATAATTAGACAGCAAATATGAACTGTGTGATTGTCCACAGTACATTGCAGGGTTAGTCCAAATTTTTCACATGCTTTTTCCTATTCATGTCCATAAGAGCAACTATTTTTAAAATGCATGGTTTTCCCACAGCCTGTGTGGTTCTTCAGCACTATACCCACATCACAATCACTATCTGTTTAAAACAGAAGTAACCTAGGAAAAAAATGTAACTTGCTCTAATTTCTACATGAAATGATGAGAGGGGAATGTTTGTGAAAATTCCTCTAGAGAGTGATATTTTGTAAAAAAAAAACAAAAACAAAAAACTAACTTTTTTGTACTCTCAGAGTAGTTGCATTTTTCTTGAAAATAAACTGCCTGGATACTTCTTCTGCAGGTTATATAGACTTCAAATAGCTATTTTTATCATTGGAAATAATAGATTCTCAACATTTATGGCTGCAACAGGCTGAGAATATGGAGAAACATGTTTCCTAAATGAATTATGAAAAATAACTTAAAAAGGCAAAACAGTGATGTTTTAAAATGCTGAGAAATACTTTTTTCAAGGATTTTTAGCATGTTGCCAATCCCCATATTGCTGAAAATTGTGTGTTTGCAGAACAGGGAGAGCTTAAAAAAGCTGCAGTCACTTTCCTCTCTTGTTGTCACATACAACTGTGACTGTGAGGGATCTCACCCAGAAATTGTGCTGCACAGCACTCATTGCAGCGATAGGTGCAGAGAGTGTTCTGTATGTCCCCTCTGTTTGACAAAGGTAAGTACCAATGGTAAGGTCATCTCTGTCTCTCACCAAAGCCACAAACATGTGGACACAACCAAACCAACTATACCCCTGTTCAGAAAAGCCTTTGAGACAGGAGACCCTGGTCATCATCTCTGCTCCCAGCATTATTAGCTGATGGAATCCACAGGAGCAGAGCTGATGTGAAGTCCTGACCAAAGGGCCTGAGACTGCACTATGCTCCCAAATAGGTACTCCTCTGATCACAGGGCTGGTGAAGCCCAGCTTCCTATTGATTTGCATTATTGTCCTTAGATTTGAAAAATTTAAATTAGGTTTTCTGCTATATTTACATGTGCTTTTTGAATTTACCTCTGTTCTCTGTTAAAATTCATCCCTTTGCTGTGCTTTGGCTATGATATACAGACTCACCTATTATGTAGAAGCTGGCTGAAAGAGTGAAAAGTTATGGGTGGACCCCAGTCCTTTCCCTAAACAGCCACCTCTTTTATCAAATATGGAACTGTGTTATTTAGGAGGATGTTCTCTGAAGTTTGAATGTAATCAGCCAGTGCTTTCAAAAGGCTTATGGTGGGAGAATGAAGGTGCAAGGGAGTGGGAGGTCTAATGTGGCATTGCTGAAAAGCCACCTAAGATATCACACTGTGCCTTATGGTTTAAACTTTGACTTTAGAACTATGGTGAAATATAAGGATCTATTGAAGCCTTACGTAGTGAACGAATGCTGGAGAACTTCTGCTTTTGCCATTCCTAATACACAAACTATATACGGCAACTTGTCAGCACTTTCTCAGAACAAGTCTGGACACTTTGTTTTTCTCTGTTTAAGACACATTTTGTTGAGACACTTTACCTCTCTATCTGCAGTGGGGAACGATGTTTCCTAACAGACAGGCCTGGCTTGCAGGACTTTGGACTACATGCAGGTTATATACAAGGGTGTGAATAGGAAACTGGGATGGAGACAAACAGCTACATAGCAGGTATTTAAAAACTATCTTAGGTTTTGACTTGTTAAGGAATTCTGAATTTGTTTAAGGATTTAAGATTAGAAATTCTCTTAAATCTAATCCTGGTGTTTTTGGAGCTGGTGATGGCATGAGCCTTCCTGGTGATACTGATGAGACTGGATTCTGTGGCTGTTAAATATCTGGACTGTGGTGCTGTTTTCAGGTTCTGTAAATGCTTTTCGATGGATGGGTTTTATTTAAGGGCTCCATTTTTTCCTTTATATAAAGCCTGCCCTGCACAGCAATCAGGTTTGATTTATTCCAGTTTGATGGTGAACCTCTCTCACTCATGTTCCTGCTGTTTTCCCTCTTCAGCCTAGAGCTTTCTGATCTGTCACGGTGACATGTGAAAAACTTTGGGCTGGATTCTGGCTGTGCTCATATGGGTTTTCACAGGAGGGTCTTGCTGACTCCTTCCATAAAGATCAGCCTTAAAGAGGGATTGGGACAGGTGTAAATGCTTTAATCATGGTCAGCTCCTGAAGTTAATGCTCTTTCTGGCTTCAAAGGGAGCAGTGTAATTAGTGCTGGTTGGCAGTGACCTCAGAAGACCTACTCTAATAATGCAAATGCTGATTGCTCCCATTCCCCAGCTTTGGATCTTGCCTTTGGCATAAGTGTTAGTGCAGGCCCACTACAGAGCACAGATTACATATCTGACTCAATACAGCATCTAGCCTGATTCTATGCCAGAGATAACTAAGAGTCTACCCTCATCCTGCCTCTTCCATAACCACAGTCTGCCTCTGATTAATGCCATGGGCCTGTGCAGCCTCTGAACTACTCTGTAGATCTGAGCACAAGGCCACTGCAGCTGCATTAGTCAGGTTCAGGCTCCTGACTGAGGCTTACTGAGCAAATACAACCAACCCTTCAAATGGATCCCCTGCCCTCTGCTTGATGATGTCTTCTTATGTAGTAACAATATGAAATTAAAACAAATTGAACTTGTGACTGTGACAAAGTACAAAACATCCATAAGATATTTACATTTCAGGGCATTTGGGGGAAAGGTAATCTTAATAAAACTTATACCAATAGTTCTAATTTCTTGGCAAGCTTCTCTGTTCATTGCAAATAAAAGCCCCACTGTAAAAATATCAGTAATGGAAGGAATGCTGTCACTTCTTTTCCCTTTATACAAACATAGTTTGAGAAGTAGGAGCAATAGCTCAGAGGTAAGAGAGGCTTTGTTTTTTGATGTCTGGATGTTTCAAGAGTAACAAAGCTGTATTGATGTACTTATATTTGTGGTCAACATACACAGAAGAGCTGGCTGGGAACTATCACTGCTGGACACAGAGGGGAGGTTTCATGTTTATTTTAAACTATAACTGGGTCCAGCTGTTTTGTGACTCCTGAGCATACACCAGAGATTCTTTGAAAGTAGGAGCTCAAGCTGCTCTGTGGCAATCTGCAGAATGGATGCCAGCTTAAGGACAGACTTTTGAGTCAGATAGGATGACCAGTGCTGTGCTCAAAATGTGCAAAAGTGGTTGTCATCTAGTTTGTCAGGAATCAGGCATGCAGTGCAATACTGCTCAAACTTCTAAGAAATTGATTGAATTAGGTATGTTTTTAAGATTAATATACAGCATCAGTAGAGTAGTTTGTGTTTGTTTATTTATTTATTTATTTGATTGCAGGATTTTTTTTTATTATTATTCTTGGTTTGTATGTTTTGTTATTTATTTGTTTTTCCATTTGTTTTAGATTTCTTCTATCTGCACTGGAATCAAATTATGGGATTGTATAGCTAATGCATATGTGATAGGGTAACTATACTGAGGAGATAAGGGTCTTGATTGTGGCCCTTAAAAGGCCAGTCAAACAAGTGCCTCTTGTCTCTGCCAGGGAAAAGGGTGTTTTCCACTTTGTTTCTCATGCACTCTCACTGTGTCATCAGCTTGTCCATATTTTGATTCAACAGCTTGATGCAGGTCCAGAACTCTGGTCTGACACTCATGGAAACTTGGTTTCTCTGTATCTATTTTAGATATCATACTCTTAAGACTTTCTATCACTTTTTGTCTTTCACTTCTTCCATAGACCATTTACTGTGTGGTTTTGCCCCCTCTTTGATTTTAAGTGTACAGACTTGCTTATATCATGTTTCTCATGTGACAGATCTTTCTGCTACACAGTCAGCTCAAGTCACCTTAAATCATTCTGGAGAGTCTCATGTCTTGACTTGATTCTGCCTTTTAGTCACTCGCTGGATACTGGTGTGACTGTCTGAGGATATGGGAATTCAGTTTTTCTGGATTTGGCCTTTTGCTCCATCTACCAAATGCTGAAGCACTGTACCATTGCTTGGTACAAGACTAAAAGTCTTCAGCCACTGACTTCCATCAGCAATACAAATACCCCTTTCCTTAATGATTAAAATATTTTTGATAGAAAAGACTTGGTGCTCTGTTGATGAAAGAAGTTTTCTTAGAACTGTATTTTCGGAAATTAGCCAGTGTGGAGGAAGTACCCAAGACTTATTGGAGGACTAGATGTAAGGTTTTGGTCTTTCAGAGTCTTATTGTTTATAATATCTGAGTCACATGATCTCTTTAGAACCAGATGCAGCCTCAACCTGCACGGAGGTTAGGGTTATGGTCAAGGTCCTCTGCACTCCTGTGTTGACAGGAAGGTTGGTGCAAGACTTGGAAGGGAAATTATACCTATGAAAGAAGCAGCAGTAGTTAGGACAAGTCACTGGGAAGGGGAAGAGGCTATCCCAAAACCCTGATTGTGGTTATTGCACATCTTTGCACCCACCCTCCAGGATGATTTGTAATTGGAATCTAGCTCTTGTGCAGGAGCAAGGAGCTGCTATGGTAAGTTTAGGGGCCCTGGAAGAGGGCAGTGGGGTGCAGATAGGTCTGAAAACTGACAGGGCCAGTGTGAAAGCAAGCCTGGGGCTTAAGTCCCAGGCAGAAGCATGGCCAAGGGACCGTCAAGCCCAGGAGCCTGTGCCAGGGCCAGGTGGGAGCCCAGGGGACAATGGAGCATCCAGAGTGTCTGTGGTGATGGACAGGAGCTGTGGTGAGTGTGCCCCTGAGTCTCTGCCTGGCTGCATCAGGTGAGCACCTCGGTGCTGATACACTGATTCCTGTCAGCCAGATGTGGCTGAAGGGCCACAGGTAAGAAGTTTAGGAGGGGAAACCACATGGGATGAAGCAGGAGAGCCTTTGTGCCGCTCGGATGGTGATGCATGAAGTTTTGCTGTAGCAGGAAAATCCTCAGAGACACGTGCTGCAGGGCTACCCCTGCCCAGTGTCCTTATCCAAAACCTGACATTGAGCCTGGCATGTGTGTGTATGTCTTTTGCTATGTGCATCCCAAGCTTCCCTGACTCTTGGGATGCTATGCTCAGCTGTACTGAGCTGCTTTGTCACGCTTTTAAACTCTCTTCCACCCTCATGCTCTGCAGATAAATATATCCCTCTGCCTCCTTCAGGAGGTATTTCAAGAGGAGAGATGAAAATTTAGTTAACAAATCTTTCACTCCACAAGTGCCAATTATGTGGGGGTTTTTCTCAGATGGTCTAAATGATGAATATAGCTAGCTAAATTCAGAGTAACCATTTTCAACCTGTGTTTAGCACTGAAGTGGGCTGCTTCTATTTTCAGGCCAAAGAAGAATTTTTGTGCCTGAAATCCCATCCAAGTTCTTGTAAGTATATCAGTCAATCTAATAAAAGAGATTACCTCTTCCTACGGACCTTGCCTCACTTACATTCTTCAGGCACTGTGACTACAACAGTGGTGCTTGCTCATCTTTGCTGTTGCTTCTCTGCCACCTGCAGTGAGCAGCTTGAATGTACATGACAGAAGATGAGAGGAAGCACATCAAGGTATTTCCTGACTTTTACAGCATTTCATTTGCAAGCTTACAGACCCTCCTGGTAACACAGTAAAAGTCAAGTTGGAAAGGAGCCCTGGAGCTTGCCCAGTCCAACCCAATTCCATGTTAGACTAATAGTTTTGATTAGATGCTCAGCACCATATCTAGTGAAGTTGCCAGCATTTCCAAGCATGGAGCTTTCAAAACCTCTCTGTGTGTGTGTTACTTCAGTAATCCTTCAGAAATCTTTCTATGCAGATTTTTTCCTCACATCCAACCTACTATTCCTGCCTCTCATTAGATCAATTAGGCTACTCACAGACCACTTCAGTGCTCTAATTTCTGGGCGATGCAAAAAAGCTCCTCCTGGGGTGGCCTGTGCTTCAGCCTCTCAGCAGTTTTCGTGTTCCTTTGCTGGACTTTCTCCTGTTTATCGTTGTCTTGCTTGCTCTACAGACTGGTCACTCTGTTCCAGGCATGACCTAGCCATGTAAAGCATAGGGGAATAAGAGTTTTCCTCTGTCTGCTGGCTATGCACTTGCTTGTGTGGCCTAGTATGTGATTAGCTGCCTTCATTGCAAGGCACATGGCTGGCTCTTGTGAAATTTGTCAGAAAGGATCTCCTAAGTATCCTTCTGCAAAGCTCTTACACACTCAGCTCATCCCTAGCACGTACAGCTGTGTGGGGTTAGAGCATCCCAGGTGTAGAGGTTACAATTCTTCTTTTTGGTCCTCAAGAGATTCCTACTGGCCAATTCCTCCAGCCTGTCGAGGTCTATCTCTCTACTTTTTGTTAAGCATTTAGTTTCCTGTCTATTTGTGCTTGTCCCCATGAGATGCAGACGTGTTCAAAGACATAGTTCCCCATTAGAGCAGTGTTTATTTGTATTCTAGACTGTAGAGGCAGGGTGGGATTGCTTTGTAGAAGCAGGCTAGTCTTAATTGCACTGGAGATGGTCTTGGAAGGGGAAGGGCCTGTGCTGCCCAGTGCCTTTGGAAGCTTTTTCTTGACAGGATGCAGACACACGCCCCAGCAGGAGCTACAGGCCCTCGGGTGCTCATCCTTGCTATCTGCTCTTTGAGAGACTCACTAAGGAGAAATAAACAGAAAAATCCTGCTCTTGAACTGCTCAAGAAAGCCATTTCATTTTTGCTTCACCCCTTCCCCTTACCTTGTACTTTACCTCACCTCTTATCCACTTAGATCTTAAAGCTTCAGTTTAAAAAAGGACTGAATTAAAGTTAGAAGTAGTGTAGAAGTTTTCAGACTACTGTGTTCTGCCCAGAGAGAAAATGAAGGGACAGCATCTGAGTATGAATTTGTCTCAACCCAGGTTGAGATTCCCTTCAGGACCCAGGTGTATTCTGAATGGGAAAAATAAAATTATTGTTCTATGAAACACGTGTTCTTCTCTGCTGAATATCTAGCCACCCTAATGTTACATTTCTAGAATAGCAGTAATCTCCACAAGAGGGTTTTATGTCAGTTTAAAGACAAAAAAGAGGAGAAAATACGATCAGTTAGGCAGATTCTCCTTGGTTGCAGCAGTTGCTGCTTATCCTTTATACAATAGGAGGCAATATGCTTTTTCTCTTGGATGTTTTTATGAGAAAAATCACAGCCTTCTTAGAATGTTCATTTTCATCCCTCCAGCACAAGTCAGTCATAGCAACAATTAAATAATTCTGAAATTAAAAGTGACATTTTAGAAAGAAAGAGGTAAAAATTGGGTGCCAAGGAAGGAAAATGACTTTCCCCCTCCTCTTTGTGTCATATTGTTGATGAAAGAATAATATAGTTCTACTCTATTAGATAACAGTTTATAAAATTTACTTTGTCTTTCAGTTTCACACTCATTTTTCCTGGGTAGCAAAAGCACTTAGGGTCTGCTCTGGGTCACCTCTGGCTGCTCACCTGAAAACTGGGAAAAATAAGACATGGTCTGTAACCTTGAAGATAGTATTTTTAAATTCTTGAACTCCTAAAATCCTTCCATCCATGCTACTAAGCGTATTTTCTGCTTTATTCCCTCCTGTAGTCTCTTCTTCAGCCTAAAGTGAATTCTTGCACCCACGTACATTTTCTTCTCAGCTGTGGTTTCAACTTAATCTCTTCTGGAACCCTCCAGTTGTTTTAAATGTTTCCTGAAGCATGATGACTGAAACTGAACATAACATTTGGCCAAAGCCTCTTCTGTGTTGGGAACACTGACAAAAGTATTCCCCCTTGCTGTGTGTTGAACACTCATTGCTCTGTATACCTCAAAATGACATTTGTCTTTCTCAGCACACTGTTGATTTGTGCTGACCAACTCATCCACCATGTTCCCGAGTTTCTACTGAGCCAGCTGCTGCTGGCCACTGGGAAGCTGCTTATTTCTGCAGATATTGAGGTTCATCCAGCTGTTCTGCGAATTTTCCAGTTTATCAAGAGCGTTTTCAGTTCCAGTCCTGTCTCTAAGACTACCTGCATCCCCTCTCCATTTCATGTCATCTGCAAATTTAAGAAGCATACGGTGTATTTCATCATCCACAGTATAAACAAAACTGCTGGGAAAATTAGATACAGATTCAGGATAAATCTCCGTATAGAATTGCTTGTTACTTCTTCCATTTGGACAGGGAGTCTTTATAAGTACTCTTTGAATATAGTTGTACAGAGTTCCTGATGTTTTTATTTCACACCCATGAGAGCCTGTTGATCCAGATAATTTTCTTTCCTTTTTTGTTTTGCTTATCTAAAACAGTAGTTCAAAAGACAATGTGAAAAGCCTAAGTAAAGTTAAAACATGCAATAACAACTGCTTCTCCTGCACTAATGCTCTTGAACCATCATATTGGTTGTTATTCAGCTCTTTGTTAGCTCCTTGTTTGGCATGTGGAGGCCTAGAGCAAGTTTACCTTTTCCCAGCTCTTTTTTTTTTTTCTTGGCAGTTGAGGGTAAAGTTGATGAGCTTTTCTACTCATTTCCTTTCTCCCTTCCTTACTTCTTTTAAACACAGACCACACACTTTCTCACAGTTGGTAACTCAACAGTCTACAGCTATCCTCAAAAGTAACTGCTAATCTGTTGGAGACTATTTCAGACAGTTTTTCACACATGGTGGGCAGATGTTCATCAGGTTTAGCCAAATTAGCAACACTTTGAGTGCTACCTAATCTCATTCAGGCTAAGGTCATTCAGGCTATTAGGTTTTCTAACATTTATTTGGCCTTCTCTCGCTGATACTCCCTGTCACCTTTCCAGTGCAGAGTGATGAAGAAGGAATGATTTGGTGTACCATTGAAAGAGGCCCAATGTAAATGAACTGGCAGGAAAAGCTTCGCTCATAAGCCGCAAAATTCATGGGGAGATGTAGGGGAAAAAAAGCCAGAGACTGTGTTGTTAAGGAATGTGGGCAGAGGCTGAGCTTCACAGGAACCCACAGGTGCCTCCAGGTTTGTCTGACTATTTGTACACTGCTGTGGACAATAATCATAGAATCATTAAGGCTGGAAAAGAACTTTAGGACTGTCAAGTCAAACCATAACCTTGCACCACTCTTCTCACCACTAAAATGATATCTCCAAGTGCCATATCCACACATCTTTTGAATGATTTCAGGGATGGTGATTCAAGCATTTCTCCAGGTGTTCTATTCCAATGACTGGCCACCCTTTCAGTGAAGAAACTTTTTCTAATATCCAAGCTAAACATTCCCTGGTATAAGGGCCATTTCCTCTCTTCCTTTCACTTGTTACCTGGAAGATGATCTTGACCTTCATCTTGGTACAATCTCCTTTCAGGCAGCTGTAGAGATCAATAGGGTGCCCTTTCAGTCTCCCCTTCTCCAGGCAGAACAATCCCAGTTTTCTCAGCTCCTCCTCATCAGACCAGTGCTCCAGATCCTTCACAAGGTTCCATTGCCCTCTCTGGACATGCTCCAGCACCTCAACGTGTTACCTGTTACTCTCAATGTGTGGAGATGGGACTGGAACTGAACACAGGACTTGAGGTGCAGCCTCACCAGTGCCAAGTACAGCAGGACTGCCCTGGTGCTGCTGGCCACACTGTTCTTGGTACAAGATGCCATTTGCCTTCTTGGTCACCTGGGTGCACGTTGGCTCATGTCCTGCTGTCAAGCAGAGAAGGTAGGAGAAAGCAGCATATTTTTGTAGGCCATATCTGTGTAAAATACTCTGTTCCAAAAGTAGAATTGTTTTGTTGTGTTTTGAAGGATTTTGTCATCTAAACTTTTCCCTTTTTAAAGTATATTTTATCTTTCCTCTTTCTTTTAAGTGTGTGCTGCAACAATCCATTTCACCATGGAAAGAAACTGTCAGGCAGGGAGCCTGGCTCATCACTTAGACAGTGTGGAAATGGCTTACAGTACAAATCTTAAACTTTACACCTCTGGACACTTACATCATAAGAAGTTTTATATGCCTACAGAGAAAATAAAGCAGGGATGATGGTACTCTGCCAGGAAACAAACTTGTTCCATAATAGAAAGAAATCAATTCCCAGCTGAAAACGAGAAAGCAAGGAAGATTAAAAGATTTTCAGGTAAATTTTCATCCAGCATCCCTCTGCTTCCAGAAAAGCCTGATTTTTTTTGCCCTAACAACAGACATCCACAGTCAACTGCGACTTGTGTTAGATTTTTCTATTCCACTGGAGATGCTAAAATTGAAAGTACTTAAAAGGAAAGATGAGGGAACTGACAAATTCCATGAGAATCATCAAAAGAGATGAGTTAGATGTGTCAGAGGTTATGGTTATAGAACTTGTCAAAGAGGAGTACCAGTTCATACCTTCACACTTGGCTGGTGTAGCTCAAACTGAACAGTTTTACAAGTTCTGGCATTTTCAGGAGGAGTTCATAGCAAACCGTGAACTATTACCAAATGATTTAATGGCAAAATATTAGAGAAGCTTGAAAGCAAACTGGCTAAAGTAAGAAAAAGAGTCTCCAAGTGGATGGAAAGGTAAATTTTGCATTATCTTTCTGTGTGGATTTGTTGTGTGTTCCAGGGAAATGAAAGAGGTATAAGAAAAATCACCTCTCTTCTTTTCAAAGACCCAATCCCTTGTATCTGCTCAGTTGAGAATTTGTAAGATACATCTACTATGTACTGCAAAACTCAGAGCCCAAATTTGTTATGCCACTGTTTACCCTTCCACTGTCCCATGGAAATGTTGTGTTAAATATACAGGAAAGCAGGATCTCGCAAGCTAGTGCTCTGTAGGAAAAAAATCACTGCTGGTCAGCATCTCTATAGGAGCTGTATGTTCAGTGTCTTGTCCAGCAGCACATTTGAAATAATTTGTAGAAGCAGCTGCCTTCTCTATGTGTGCTGCAGACTCTTTACACACAGGCATGTATGTCTGGCTGGCCCCTTGTGATGGGTGGGATGGGAGAGAATTTGATCACTGAAGCACATACATTTTGCAGTCAGAGTTAGATACTGGATTCATAGAAATTAGGAAATTTAATGAAACCAGCTGGGTTTCTAAGAAATTTGGGTCAACTAAGAAATGACTAGGCCAGTGTGGCCTGGACAAAAATGGACATTTCATATTGATAAGAGAAATGATTGAAAGAATTTGGCACTTTGTCCCTCACTATGGTATTAATAGTCAGGATTTCATCTTTTGTGAGATGCCAACTTATTTAAGAAGGGCGTTTTACAGAGAATTTAGCAGTGCTGTTTGCTGGACTGTGTGTTTGCTAACAGAGAAGATGGAGATTGGGCTTGACTGGAGCCGCCATCCCAGCAGAAGCCCAAGTACACCAGAAACTGCAAATGATCAAGCAAATAAGCAAAGATTGTTAATCTTGTATATCTCCAACACAATTCCATTGCATTTTAGGAAGTATCTGTATATTTAGGAAGTATTAGCACAGTTAATGAACTTGCCACCAAAGTTGGTTACTTCCCATCTCAGTCTATAACCTCAAGCAACCTTTCTCCTCTGCCTCTGAGCTGAGCGGCCAGAGTAAAAGGAAGAAGGGCTAGGGGGGAAGAGAAGAGGCAAAGTACAGTATTATGTCAGGATAACAACTTGATCTTGCAATTTTTGAAGCAATTTTTTTCCCAGGAAACCTTTTCCCCAGGAGCAATTTTAATCAGTACAACTTTTGTGAGATAGAGCAACTCTGGTACAAAGCTTAACAGAAAGCTGTACTAACTACCAGTGATGCCAATTTTTGGCCTTTGATTAAATGGCTGAGCTTTCTACCAGCCTTGGTTTTAAACAAGTATATTCACAAAGTAAAAAAACTGCCATAGTATATTATCTACCTAAAAAAAAAGGCTTGTTGTGAAAAATTTAATCTTAGGCACAGAGAACTTTGAAGTGAGGCCAGCAGCACTCTTGAGAAAAGGTTCCCATGGCAGAGGAACCCAGCACAGGTTGCCTAAGAGACCCCCTTCTTTCTCTTGCCTGGATTTATTACTCAGACATGACAGTGTATAACTATGAGATTCTAAGTATATTGTTTTAATTTAATTAATTTAATTTATTGTTGTATTCCTTAGCTAGGGGTTCTTGGGTTATCTCTAGGTTAATTATGCCTTTCTGAGCTAGCTGTAACATTTAAAAACTGCAATGTGTTCCAAGGTCAGTGTCTTGTCTTGCCACTTGCTCACACTTTAAAATCAAATGTACTTAAAAAACTTCACGGACTTACAGTATAATTTTTTTAAAATTTAATAATTTTTGGTCTCAAAGGGAACAGCCAGTTTCTTATTTTCTCTCCTTCTCTCATTGTACACAGGTAAGCAAACAAGAACAGAGAATACAAATGTTAAGAGAGATGCTTGTATCAAAAGTTGATTTCCAGTCTCCTCAGTGATTTGAGCTGACATAATTTCATTCTGTAAGCTTCAACATGTTAATGGAGAAAAGAGAAATCACAAGGCATAGCACACCTCTGAAAACCATCTGTACAAGCCACAGTATAGCACTGGGGGAAAAGATGAATGGCAAATACGTATATTAATTGATTCAGGAGCAGGATACGCTTTCAGTCAGTGCTTTCATTTATTTATTTAAATTAGGGTCATGAGTGTGTATCTCTGTGTGTGTGTGTGAGTGTGTGCGGTTTCCATCAATTTTTCTTGACAGACCAGCAAATTAAACTGCATGGCTACAAAAGATATTGTCTTTAGTGCATTCCCAGTTCTGTTTCTGGCCCTACTGGCGAGACAAGCCCTTGCATGTGTCCCAGTGCTCCTACTGTGACTTTATGCCTTCTAATTAACTGCATAGCAGCAAACCATCACTCTTTCTTCCTGCAGTGTCCCCCAGCTTACAAGAGAGTAGCATCACGTGCCATACTTGCATTTTCACTTGCTGAAATATCTCTGTATGGTCAGGAGAGAAGGGCAGGCAGTGTTTAGGAAAGATGGACAAGTTCTTTCCCAGGTATTCTCTAATTAAGTGTAACACAAACTGACACCAAACATCTGGTTATCACTTAAACACTCTGCTAAAAACATTATTTAAAAAAAAACAAAACCCAACAACCCACAATCAACCTCCCCTTCCCCAAAGAAAAACAACACCTCCTAAACCCCAGCTTTTTAATTTTTGAGCCCTAATCATAAATGCCTAAAATGTTTGGGAAAAAAAAATTAAGTCTGTAGCCTACTGGTGAGTAATTTTTCTACCTTTCACACTGATGGTGACATATGAATGATATTTCTTATCTGACTTACCATGCAGTTTTCTATTTTTTCCCTTTTGATTTATTCAGTATGCTGAATTGTAATACTTGAAATTCTTTATTTAGGACAAAATCTGTTTGTTTTTATTCTTGTGCACTTAAGGCAGTGATTTGCATGTCACTAACACAACTGAAATATTGTACCTGAAAATTACACTCTGATTCTGTACTCTATGATTTGATGGTAGTCATGATAAAAATTCTACGTTGGTTCTTCCAGTGATAACTGAGGGGGCAAAAAAGTCATCTCTCAATACTTTTTGCTGAAATAATTGCACATTAATATCCAACATTCATAGGCAAGAGAACGGAAGAGGAGGACAGTGAAATCACAAAATCCTTGCAGAAGAGGAGCTACTTGGGTAAGTGAACTGTGCTGAGAATGACATTGTAATAGTTGAAATCCAATTGATCATCTCTAAGTTTTTAAAAACGCAAATGCAGCAGAACAAACAAATCTCCTGTCACAGCACAAAAGCTATGATTTTCCTGGATCCAAACTGAAACAGGAGTCTGTAATATGGACTGTTAAGCATTTTTTGATAGTCTTCTTTCCTCTCAATTCTCAATTTATTTAGAGCATGAGCTCTTCTGGACTCTCATCTTGTAATACATTACAAAGTAGTCTTTATTTGTCAATATTAGCTCATTTCCTTGGTGATGCTACAGAGAAATTAAGTATTTAAAGTCAGATATGGGCATTCCCTGACCTTATGTTTGACACAAGAGATCTAGTGCTCACCCTTTGATTTATTGTTGACAACAGTTTCTGTAGGAACAACCCACAGTAGGGAAATCTGAGACAGCAGCTGCTTACAGAATAAGCAGAATATTGTCTGAATAGACTGTGCTGGATTTCTTAAGTGTCCAACCTATTGTCCTTCTGTCTCCTTTTTGCTAGAGCCACATCAGGCTTTTGCCACTTTTACTGGAGAAATGCTGCTGAACAGAGGGTGGTATTTGCCCCAGGCTTCCATGAGCAGTACTGCACACCCCTTCCCCTGACTCTCCCTCCAGTGACATCTCAATCCTGGTGAAAGGAAAATGCATTAGGAAAGATGTCTTCCACCATGGGTTTAGAAGGGAAGCACAGAGGAGATGTAAGATCTGAGGGCAGAGCTGCACTTGACTGGCCCTGCCCAGCCCCCTTGGAACCTCTTCCCTTCATGCTCATGGCACAGGACCCCATCTCACTTCATCCTGGACCTGTCAGTCCCGGCCCATTTTCCTATCTCATCCTTTTTTATTCTTTTTTGTTTTACTTTCCTTACCCCAGAACCAGAGCTGTCTGTTTCTGACACCTTCTTAAGCCCGTGTTCTCCAACAATCCAGAGACAATCCTGTGGATTTGCTCTGAGGATTTCACCCCAGTTATCCACTCTCTTTAGCGATGAGCCTGGGAGTACCTGTGTGATGTTGACAATCTGTTGAAATGAAGATGAAAGGTAATGATGAACATGGCACAGCTAACAGCGAGAGGTTTCTCTAGGTTGACTAACACACTGCTCAGTGGCATAACACCAGAAAGGATTCTCTAAAAGCAAGGGGTTTACAAGTCTGAGTCTTCATATTTACTGGCTGTGACACATGCAGAAGACTATCCATGTTTTTTTTTTATTTTTTTATCAGTAAAAAATCTTTAATCTATTTAAAAATAGAGGCATCTTTGAATAGCTGAAACCTGCCACAAATATTTTTTTGTTTGAAATCCACCATAGAGGTATTTTTTTAAATGTTAACCATTAGTCGCATCAACAGTTCATTCGGAAGTTTTCATTAAAACTGAATTTTATTGAAAATTTAATTTAAAAAATGATTCCAGAACTTGTAGTAACACACCCCCCACTAAAAAAAAAAAAAAAAAGAAACCCAAACAAAACCATTACATTCAATTGCACAACGTTTACTCCACATTTTACTCTTTTTTGTGCATTATCATAGGCTCTGAAGGCTCAGGGCAAAGGAATGAAATGCAGTCAGGAATGGTGTACAGGTTCTTATGCAGAAAGCCAGAATTGCTCTGGAAAGAAACAAGTATTTCAAATGCTATCAAGCTTTGTAGCAACAAGGAAGATGGGATAGAGCAGAAACAACTAAATAGAGTTATTGAAGTTTTTTAAATGTCAGGTCTTGAAGGAAGGCCAAAGGATTAGACCTTGTGGATGGACGGTTCTGGGCAAAAGAATCTTTCTTTTGTACCAATCATTGTGGGAGACATGGTTAAACTCTGAGCAGGACCAAGGCTTTCTTTTGCCATTCTCAGCTGATCAGCACCTAAGAGCTGAATGTCACCACAATGACAATCTTCACACAGACTGCAGCCTGTACTGTTTAATTGCAGACTGTGTCACTTGCTGTGGTGTTGATCTTCTTTTGTTTGTTTTGTTTTTGATTGGAGACAACAAAGTCTAATTAGCCTTCTACTGTGGCCTGTGTTCTTTGGGTAGTCCCAGTGCTTTCATGCCACTGCTGTGTGCCCCTGATATTTTACATCACAACTTCCGAATCTCCTTAGCACTGCTCTGAGCTCTGATCCAACTTGCTACTCTCAATATTTGACCTTATGTTTATTTAACTAGAACTCTAACCTTTAGGCTTGGAAGGTGTCCTGGCAGCCTACCAGCTCTCTTGTTCTTGCTCACTCCACTGTCTGAACCTGAAGAATTACCAATCACACTTCCACTCAGGTGGTGGTTCCTTTTTTTTACCATCTCTTTTTCTTGTAAATGTAACTCTAACAAGACTGGATGACTCTAGAGGTCTTTAATATCTTTGCAATTGTTGTTTCCAATGTATTTAATTTTACACTATACAATATTTACACTGTGTTTTTAAAAGGTAATTTGGATGGTTCTGCAGTCAAGAAACTGGAGTATGAAAGAGACTCAGGCTCATTAGCTTTCATTAAGGCAAGCAGAAAGATGACTAACAGTGACCCTGTAATCTACGTGTCTATACTTGTCTGCAGAGAGAGAATTCGTGATGTGTTACTGTGGGACAGTCAAACTAGCATGAATTTAAGATGGATCAGGGCATAGTGGGGAATATTTATAGCTCATGCACATGCAAATTTTATCTAGGCTATTCAGAGATTGATTTTTTTGTGCAAGCTTTTATAAATATTTTAGAGATAAAGGGGAAGATACGACGTTTTGTCTTCTGCCAAAGTGGTGAAAGGGAATCATGATAAACACTCCTGAATTATCTAAAGGAGTTCTTGAGAGATTTTTCAGCTGTTGGTATAAAAATCCAATGCCCCATAAGACTGTTGAGTTCTGAAGAGCAGTTTGTTTCCAGAGAAGTCTGGGCACATGTGCTATCCTAATGTCAACTTGCTAGATTTGCATGAAAAGCAACAATTGAAATTTGAGTCATTTGCATGCATTACTTACTACTGACAGCCTAAGACTGAATTTTTCCTCTTGCCATGGATCATGTGTAGTCTTTTCTATGTGTAGGGAAACCATCCTGGGAGGGAGGGCAAAGGGAAAGTTTTTTTATACAAGATGGATTTTTTTAAAACAAGTAACATTAGTTAGTAGATGTTAAAATATCTGATAGGATATTTGAAATCTGATGACGGAGAGAAAATAAGAATATAGATATGTAGGCAGAGAACTAAGCTGTCCTCTTATGTTATTATGATATTGAATAATGTGTATCTGATTCACTCTTTCAGTGAACAAGAGGTTCCCTCCTAGGAAAAGAAGCTGCAGTTTTAATAAAGAGGAGAGTGATTGAATCCTGTTAGCTCCTCACAGACAGTCAATTCTTCTCTCCTTTGCATCACTGAGCATTCAAATCTGGAGTCACTTTGCTTTAATTCACTGAACCTCAATTTCTCTCTGCCCTGTTAGAGCAACATTTGACCTCTGGGCATGTGCAATAATCTCCATAATATGTAACAACTATTTGCTTACATCTACTTTTGTATATGATGTTGAAAAACATTTATGCAACTGTTCTTCTCTTTTGTTCCAGTCTAAACTGAACAAATAATTAGAAACACTGGAACAGATGAATCAGACTCCAGATAATAAAAAAGATGAGAG
Organism: Parus major; assembly: GCF_001522545.3. Classification (NCBI taxonomy): domain Eukaryota; kingdom Metazoa; phylum Chordata; class Aves; order Passeriformes; family Paridae; genus Parus; species Parus major. The sequence goes on along the minus strand of NC_031770.1, from coordinate 38,618,062 downwards.
AAAGGACAGTTCTGAGTTGAGCAGAAAAGAAATATGGTACAAATTAAGGCAATAAGGTTCTAAAGGGTCAGAAGGAAAACCAAACAAAAATTGCCTCAGCTGCTGAGATTTTTCCTGTTACTATGATCAAAATGTGCTGATACCTAATGAAATCAGGTATGTAATATTTCCTATACTTCTTTTACTCCTGGTCTTATCTGAAACCAGTAGGTGTCAGTGAAAGACTGTCTAAAGGGTTAGAGATGTCTCAGGGGATGAAACCCTTGAGCTAGCAGAAACATAATAACTGGATTTCATGCTTATGATGAGGAGGTTAAGCCCTGAATCACGTGCTTTCAAGTGCCATTCCTAAGCTTCTTTTCAGCCTTCACTGTATCAGTCCTGAATGCTGTAGTTATCCATACAATAGTCCAGTCTCTCTTGGAGGTTTGCTCAGTGCTTTGATTCAGTAACAGCACTGAGGTTTACAGTCTTTTTATGTATTGCTCAAGAAAGTAGTGTCTTTTGATAAGTAAGCCTTTTGATCTGTAAGGAATCTGTATTAGGATCTTCGAGTAGGATAGAAAACATAAATCTAGAAAGTTTTGGAAGAGTGAAAAAAAAAAAAAGCTGATTGCTGAGAAACTAGGAAACCCTGTGAATGTCACCAGGATAAAGTATAACTAGTATAGTGTATATATATATATATATATATATATATAGATATAGATATATAGGTATATAGATATATAGATAAAGTATATACTATTATATAGAATAACTAGTATAACTGACTGTAGCACACCTGCCTTTTATGACTTTAGTGAAAACCTGCTCTGAAAGCCATTTTCTTCCAGAGCATGAGAACATTCTGATTAATAAATTATAAAGTGGTAAATAAGGAAATAGCAGTTCATGGGGTGATGTAAAGTTCCTTTTGTGGAGAAAAGAAAAATCCAAATCTTCTTAATCTGTGTAGTGTCAAGAACAGTTCTTGAACAGTCAAACCAGCTGTGGTTGTGGGTTTTTTTTCCTTCAGCGGCTAAACTGGCCCAAATTTCTCTCTAGTGTAACTGTCTTCCAATCAATGAACATATGCCTGAATGCAGCTGCTCTGATTATGTTTGTTTCTACAGCATGGTACAGATTTTGAATTCCATTGCTTTGTAGTCAACCACTAAAAAACCCATAAAATCAGTCATTGGCTCTGGATCTCCCACAGGACTAGTGAATAAAACAAACAGAACTCTCCAGGCCAAGGCAAATCTGAGGAATATTTTTGCATAAAATGAGCTAAAAGGCATTTAAACCATGGGTAAAGGTTTCTCCCTTTCTTCTCCTTGCCAGGTACTAATTTCGGAAGTACTAACTCAGTTAACCTCAAACTTCCCCTCCTTGTCTTCCTCAATTACACATTGAGGAATTAAAAGTAGCCAAGTCAGAAAAATGTTAATGTTGCTGTTCTTCTTTTTGTGTTACTGCTGTATTTAGAAGCCCAAGCCAAGAAATTTGGGCCACATGTGCTAACATGTGCTGGCACTATAGGGAACTAAGCTTTATAAACATTGTTCTAATATTGTTTGATGGATTCTTTTTTGTTTGTTTAGGTTTTTTGGTTTGTTTAGTTCAGTTTTTTTGTTTGTTTGTTTTCATGTGGGATAGCAAGCAATTAAAAAATGTTCAATCAATGTTAACCTGAAATGAGAATTTCACAATTTTCTCAGAGAAAAGGGAGGTCTGAGTATATTTTAAAATTGAATAAAGTTTTCTTAATATTTTCTAAACACAAGGCATTATTTTCTTCTCTCTAGATAACATTTCTTTGAAGCCTTTCCAGGACCAGTCACTTATTCTGATCCACAGAGTGAGACTATGCTCTTCTTTCTATTCCTTCTTCAGGAAAAGCAGGATCTTTGGGAAGCTGGTGGCTGTTGGGACCCCAGGGCAGGCAGCAGCAGGAAGCATGGGCAGGCCTTTTCCGCACATGAGGCAGTGCATCCCTCAAATTTGGCTCACTCTCTCTTCCTCCAGCCTGCCTCACTTTTCATCAGAGCTGTTGGCTCCCACAGGACCTGTCAACTGAGTGCTGATACACAGACCAGAGGGACGAAGAGGAGGGCTGGCTGACAAGCTGCTTTGGAGAGCAGGAAATTAAGGTGTTCTGTGATCTTTAGTGATGAAACATCATCATTGCTCAATACTCAGTGCCTGGTCCTGAATCTGACACCCTGGCACAAAGATGTTGCATGTGGAATATGGCTAATGAATTACTGCAGGCTCTGAAATCCCCTCCCAGCTCCAGGACAGCCCCCCAGACAACAGGATTTTCCTGATCTGCTCATTGCAGGAGTGAAACAAGCCAGAGAACAAGGTGAGAAACTCTCACACAGCAGAAAAAGGCCAGTTCTTCCTCTCTGCATTCTCACTCCCTTCACCTGTGCCTTGCATTCCTCCTTCCTTCCCTTCTGCAATTGCAAATCTTTGGGGTTGTAATCCTGCACCCATCTTTCCTGGCTACTCCATTCTCCATAGCTTCCCCTGCAGAGGGACACAGGTGTGGGAGACACATAAACCAGGATGATCCTCAGCTGCACTGCCACCAGGGAAGAAAGTGGTTTATTTGTATTAGTACAGACTAATACACTTCACTGGAATGAAGGACACTATTTGTGCATGCAGTTCCTCTCATCCCTAGGTGAGGAGCTGGCAAGGGCCTGTAATACAGCTCTGGCTGCAGCAGCATGGACACTGACAGGCTGCAGAGGAGCTTGCTGACAAGCCGTGAAAAGACAAAAAGGTCTTTGCCTCAAATAAGACCCTGGCTGGACAGAAGCATGAGCAGACCATGTAGGTTCTTGTAACTTAACATTACTGACCTGTAGTGAGGTGAATGGGTGAAGTGACAGTGAAGCTGGCCTGTAAAATTCTGAAGTGCATTTTTTTCTGGACTCTCCTAAGGGAGTACAACATGTTTACTCTGCTCCTTGTGTGCTATTATCTGTTCTTTGTGCTGGGACTCAGTAATTTCCTCCTTGCCTCTATTCCCATTGTGTCCAGAGCCTGACTATTTTTGCATGAAGTGCTAAAGGATCTTGGTTGGGATGACTGTGAAAGGTGAGTGGCACAGCCCATGTGCCAGCACTCATTTCCTGATGGAAATAAAGTGTGGCTACAGTGGGTGCGTGCACCCAGCTGAACTGGGGACAACATTGTGGGTGCTTGGCGTGGTTAACTCAAGCTTATAGGGGGGAATACCTACTAAAAACCCTATGGACACAGCCTTAGATGACAATTAGCTTTGCACCGCCAGCTCTGTCTTTTAAATTGTGCATGTACTTTTTTTTTTACTTCTGGAAATCTAAAGCAGACATGAGATAAAAAAATAGCAAAAAAAAACCCCACCAAAAACAACAAAACTGCTCTCTGTTTCAGAACAGCTTGAATCTATGAGGTGTAAAGTTCTTGATAAATGGGAAGAAATGAACACACTAGAGACTGTGAAGAAAGAAATAGTGGTTTATGCCGTGATGGTGCATATAATGCCAATGACTCCTAAAAAATATACAGGCAAAAAAATAATGAATTCTAAACACATCCTAGTAAGATTTCTGGAGAAGTACTGGTATCTGTGTAGATACTACCACTACCACTTTTAGCACTGAGATATTGGCCCTCAGTGGTCTTTATTTTATCCCCACACAAAAAATATGTGCCAAATTTGTGAGCTTCTGTGCTCACCACAGCATCTTAGCCTCTGCCACTGCAATGGGAGGCTTGCAGGCTGACCCTCACTGTCAGGTGATGATTTACAGACATAGGGGTTTGGTTATTTCTTAATTCATGCTATAAGTTTGGGGATTTGCAAGTAAATATACATTAAACAGCAGCATCATTATTTTTAGCTTGTTTGTTTCTTAGCCTGGAGAAACAGAAAGTTCTGGGTGGGATTTTTAAGTATTCCAAGTTGGCATCATCTATCCTTGAAATGAATGCTGAAAGGCCTAGTGACTTCAAGGAGGGAGAGATAGGTCTGTCTCCTGATTCCCTTTGAAATCTCATTTCTGAATGCTGAAATAACCAAACATTTCTGAAGATTATTCACTAGTATATCAATTACCGTAGCTGCGAACACATTTCAGATGCAGACAGGAAGCCCAAGTTTAAGTCTAGATTGAATCAGTCTTTGATGGATTCTTGATATCAAGTAATTGACTTTTAATAAAATGACAAATATTAACATGAATACTTATTTACAGAATATAGTTGTTACTTTTTCTTGTAATTCACTGGACTCCGTCATTATTGGTTCAGCTCTCATAGTCACTGGTGCTGTACAAAGAGATAGGCTTGTATTGGATGCTGTGTAATCCAAGGTACAGAACTTGCAGAAATTTGTTCATGTGCAAAAATTTGCATACTGAAAGTGGCCTATGTGAGTACCACTTAAACTATAAAAGACAGACACTTGCCAATTTCTGCAGGATCAGTGCATTCAGCATTTACAAACAGTATTCCTTTTCTACTGGCTGTTGTGCAGTTAGAAATAACACAAGATTTCAACAAAGACACTTTAACATGTCCTTGTCACTGGTTACACTGATAAATGTTCCAGCTGTGTGAAGCGAGGAGGGAATTTCATGCAGCCTAAAGTACAGTCAGCATGAGTAGGGGATAAAGTGTCACTCCTAATAGTGGACAAACAGCAGTTGTTCATGTAAAGCTTATGTTTGACTAAGCATCTAAAAGGTCAAACATCTCTTCAAACTTACTGTCCCCTGAAGCTCTTATACCTGTTGACAGGAGATAAAATGGATTAATTAAGTATACTGTGAATAAAAAAAGGTGCCAAAAAGTCACAGAAAAGCTGAAAAAACCTGTGAAAAACACTTAACAAGAAAATTGCAGGTAAAAGTACAGCCAGTTTTCTTGTCATATGTTTGACCATCTTTAAATTCAATGACATATTTAAAATAATTATTTTTACTGCCTAATTTTTCAACCAACCCTGTGCACTGCTACCTAAGAGTACACGAAAGAAGTCTGTCACTTGTTCCTAAAGCAATTAGCAGGCCTTCAACATCAGAGAGCTCTGGGGAATGAAGAGAACTCTTGGTTTGTTTAGAAGATTTACTTCGTACCAAGACATTCAAACAATGAACAGCAGCAGTAATTTATGAACTCTTTCTTTCTTTCTTTTTTCCTTTTTTTTTTTTTTTTTTTTCTCCTACCAAACAGGATTACTTAGGATCCATGTGCCTTGTGTAAGGTTCCTGTGTAAGCTCTCGAATATATGCTCCCCTATGGCAAATGAAATATGAAATATGATCCTCTTAAAAAGAATATCCACTTTGGGAAATTCTTTCTTTTGTTTTTTTTTTTTTTTTTTTTTTTTAATTAAATATATATATTCAGAGGGCTTTAAATATAAATTGTTTTTTAGAGTGGGGTTTTTGGGGAGTGCTGAGCTTGTCTTCACTGTAATGAAAAGGGACAGTCAGCAGATGGCAATGTTGTATAGCTATCCCAACAGGAGACAGCCACATCAGCAAGGGAGGGAAACCTCTTAAGTAGCCATAAGGGAAAATGGAATGGCCCCTGCAGGCCTTTGGAGACTTGGCCCTTCAAGCATACTTCGTCTGAATCCTTGTGCAGTCTTTCTGTGTTTGTAATAAATTTTGTAACAATTCAACATTAAAACCCCCTCATTTGAAAGGGAAAGCCCAATATAATCTAAGAGCTTTCTAATTAAACTAGTTCATTGCCATATTCTTTTAAAAACACTTCATAATGCTGTATAAGTACAACAACGTTCTTTGCTGCAGAGGTTTTATTTTTAAAAAGATAAGCGTGTCTGATGCATTTTCTTTTGCTGGAATGTTAACAGATCCATTCAACTGCCTTTTCATGCTCAAACTAGGAGTCAACTCATCAAACATATTTCTCCAATGCCAATTAAAAGTTCTATCCATAGAATCCAATGTGGTTCAAGCATACGGCAAGCTAATTTATACATGAGTTACCTTCACTAGCTCTAATTCCAAATAACTGGAAATCTTCTCCTTGGCTCCAGCAAGTTCCAGATTAGGCCTGCTGTGCTTTGCCCTCTAGAAAGTGGAAAGGTATGTGATTTAATTCCTTTTTTTTTTTTTTTGACTTTTCCTAAACTACCATGGAGAGCTATTAGAGTATTTTGATCTAAATATGTAAATCAAAACTGCAAAAGCTTCCTCCTTCCAACTGTACTGAAGGCCCTGGAAGGAGGTAAAAGCCTGTGGTAGGTAATTCTGACATATAAAATTCATGGAACAGCTCAGCAAGAGGAGCTTGGAAGGACTTCTGTAAAACATAGGAACTAACAGATGTCTTGAGAGAAGTGAGTAATAGCTTGTATAAAACAATTTTTGATTCTGCTGCACACTCCGAAGTCTGAAGCTCTGTGTTAGTAGCCAAAAATGCAGGCATGATTTCAGATATAGGTGAAATGTGAAGCACAAAGCTCATTGCATTCAGAGCTTTGTCTAGCAGCTCAGTCTAAAAGCCAGAAATGGTCATGGATGCTGAAAGACAAAATCAAGTCATTTGTAGCATAGTACTGGCTGTAGCAAAAAAAGATGCTATGAGCACCCTTCCTTGTTTACATGGTAAGACCTGGTTTCACTGTCTGCTCAGTTTCACTCAAGGTAAAAAATCTGGCTAGAAGAGAGGCTCTTAGACTCAAAGAGGTATGTAACTTGAGATATAGTGCTAAATTAAAACTCCTGTCACACAGAGACTACTTACTATGATTTATGTCAAGGTTAATGGAGTAAAAAGTATTGAAATGCTGATCAGACATGTTGCCAATTAGCTGCTGCAGATTTTTTGTTATATATTAATAATACAGGTATTTCAATGTTTCTCTCGATTTTTATCTTTTTTACAGGAAGTTCAAGGAACTAGCACAGAAATTTTAAATAAACTGAAAATCACTCAGGAAAATCAAAGGTCGGTACGAAATGTTAAAATATCTATGTCAGTGTGCTTGCACAGAAAGTGTTAGAGTGTTGGAAATGCCAGTCATAACAGCTTTGGGCCAAAGTAAGACAAATTAGTTACTGATAGCAGATGCATTCAAGTGTTCATTGCAGAACATACACAGTAGCAGCTGGGAGTCATAATAAGATATTATAGATTTTACTTCAGTGTGGCTCAGAGTATTAAATAATACAACTTATGCATAGAGTTTAATTAAAAATTCTGATTGCTTCAGTTTTTTACTAACAGAATCAGAAGACTCAAAGCTGGAAGGGACCCAGAAGGATCATCAAAGTCCATCTCTTGGCCCTGCACAGGAAAGCCCCAAGAAGGATGCCATCTGCCTGAGAGCTTTGTTCAGACACTTCTTCAGCTCTGTTGGGCTTGGTGGCACGACCATACAGATACAGAACAGACACATTATGGTACTTAAAGACTTAGAAGTTTTCTGAAAACATCCTGCTGATGTTTTTTTTTACACCTGAAATGGACAAGTTCAAGCCCTGGTCTCTTCTGACACTGCTCTCTAGTGACTGTTTTGGCAACTTTTTTGTGCAGTGCAGTTTCCTTTATATTGGTAACTAGCTTGAGATTCCTAAACTTCTTTGATGTGAACACTTCTTTATTTGAAAGGGGTGCATTATTGGGTCATCTGAAGCATTTGAAGTAACATATTTTAAGAAGTTAAATCATGCATGTTTGATTATTGATGCTGCCTGTCACAAGTAAGTATTGAATATAATTGTTTCTGTGGTGCTTTCAACATTTTGTTTTAGAACAAGACTCTTCATTTCTGCCATGTTTTTACTCTTCCAAAGCTCTGTATATTCCAAGGCTTTGGATGAGGGGCCATCCAACCCAAAACATGGTGGAAGAGAGGCTATCCCTACTTACTTATCCACTGTCAAGTTCATGAGAAGCACATACATGAAACACAGGTGTGTGTTTCAGCATATTTAACATAGCTTCAGATTGGTGGTTGTGAGTTTGTAGTGCTGCTTAGAGGTTTGTTTTTTCTACCTGAAGTACAATTTTACAGAAACTGAGTCAATGTCAGCCAGAACCAAAGCTTTGCATGAGATGAAAAATGTATCTATAAAAAATTTGAAAAGTCTGGTTTGTTGTCCATGAGAATTTTTGTACCTGTAATTTATCAGTGTAAGAAATCACTGCATCCAGGCAAATCAGGTAGTGGCAGGCTGCAGTAAATTTAATTCCTTAGTTTGCTGCATGCCTCATTTGCTAGTTTAGTAATTTAATTCCTTAGTTTGGTGCCTGCCTCATAGTTAGTTAAATCATTTGTTAGCAAATGATTTAATCTATCAGTTGGAGGTGGACATCTTAAGTTAGTTGAAGGCCTGAGGACATGCAGAAAGGCTCACTGTCCTGAGTGCGTTTTGGGTCAGCCTTTCAGGGTTTCAAACATTACATTATGGAGTTGTTGCCTTTTGTTACAACACAAAAATCAGAGAAAGATTTATCAGATTTAGATTTGCAGGTGGTGTTTTGTGCCATAGGGACCCCAAACTGTTGCTGCAGGTTCCTGTTGTGTCTGTGACCTATATACTCCCATGCACAATTATGACATTGTTGGTAAGAATCCAAAATTATAGTTACAGACTCCAAAGAATAAGGTCCATTAATATAGGAAAGAATAACTCTATTTTCATCTTACTGCCAACATTTGGTGTCAAAGGGGATGTTATATTTTCTGATACTCACAGAAATTTTTACTTTTAAATTTTATTAGAGAAGTAAGATCATTCCTTTTCAAAGAAGCTATGAATATTAGCAAGAAGAGTCCTGAACTCGGATATTATGAAATATAAACATTTTCAATTTAATTATTTTTTCAAACTTCAAATAGAAAATAAATAATTCTATTAGTCTATGAAATCGTAAAATTAAGGCTATGCTTCTGTTAATTTTCTGTCTCTGGCTCTTGATTGAGAATTGTGATATGTTTCATAAGTTGATATGTACAGCTGTGGTGCGCTTGTGTTGTTGAAGGGTGGCAATACAAATAGCTCTCAATTCAGGAGCTGCTACCTAATAATCTAAGACCACTAACACACAATAATTTTGTGAACATGCAAAGTAACCACTTTATGGTATGAAGTTATTGTATATCATGTTGTTGTGATTTCTTGGATGGATGCATTCATTAGGCTTAATGAGGGGGTGGGGAGGAATTGAGGAAGAAAAACAGTAAAGGAAAGCATGAAATCTAAATGAGCAGTCTCCCCACCAACAGCAGGGAGAGGAGTTACCAGAAAATGATTTGTATTTCACTTCCTGCTTAAATTTGCAAGGATTTCTTTGCCAGAGCAGCATACTAGTAGATCTAGGAAGTTGAAGATGATTACAAAATTATGGGCAAAATAAATAAACGTTTTGGTTACTGAATGTTACATTCTCTTTAGGAACTGAACATAAGTCAGTGTAGCTGAGGTGTTAGAGATTATATAAAGCACCTGTATGAATAGAAGAGTTCTTTTCCCTTTCCCTTCAAAAAGTATGGATGAATTATGTTCTAAGAACATGAAAGACAGAAAAGGTGCAAACAAGGTTATAAGTCATGGTCACACCTGAATCTGCTTATAAATTGGAGAACTGTGCATTAATCTACTTTCTGATATTTCTTTGACTTTGAATTGAGGATTGAGTGATCTGCAGGCCGGGTATGGGACTCGGTGGGTAAATGTCAATGTCATTTGGCAGACAAAACTTGGACAAAAATAAAACTCAGTTCTTTCTGAGAGGATAATAGGATATATTTTGTTAAAAATTAAAATTTGAGAACATTATAAATGTGAAATAATTGGTCAGCCAAAAGGCTATTAGAAATAAAACATAAAGGTAATTACTAGTAGATATAGCAGAATACAAGGTTAATTAGTCTCATTGGTATGATGTTAATAATTGAATGTAATCAGCCCTGGGATACTTACAGTAGCGCTCTCACTAAATGTTTTAAAAAATGTAACAGAAGGATTTTTACATTTTGCTTCAAGCAGAGCTTATGTATAAACCTTTTAAAGTACCACACTGTCTTGGGATTTTTGCATAATAAAATGCTTTGTAAAATGAATGTCCAAAATTCTACTCTCCTCCACAATGTTAGGAATCACATTTCTAGAGCTGACATTCTTCTCTTTCTCCAGGACAGATCAAGAAGACTGAAACATTAATGGTAGCATGAGATTTCTGAATCAAGGTCTGTCTTGAGGCATAATTAATGGCAAGCATCTAATTATCTGAAGTTAAAACTGTATCATCCTTTGCCTTTAATGCACATAATATAACATAGATGAAATTTAATTAGAGGCAAAACATGGATTAATACGTTTTTAATATCTTCAGTAGGAGCTTTCCGCAGGTGCTAAGAGATTCTCTGGTGAATTGGGCAAATATTTAGCCTGTCTGTAGCCAGATAAACAGTTTTCAGCAAACAATTCACTTAGCCAATTTCTTACTGTTTCTGCTGTAAGACTATGATTTCTTCAGGCTTAACAGCTATCTTGGAATTTTTATTTTTATTTTTTATTTTTAGTTCTCATTTGAGAAATTAAAACTGTTTGAAATTCAAAATTTTGAGAATATAATTTTTTACCTTTAAATGGATGAAGTCATGATATGATTTTATTTGTTTTCCTGGTAAGGTGGTTGTATCCACAGGTCTGGTGGAAGTAGTAAAATCTATTTTGGACTTGGCTTTCCATTCTAATTTGGATAGGTCAGCTGTCTCACTACTTTGTAGAAATGTTTGTTGTCAGGTCTTGGCAGCTCTATTTGATCCATGCCTAAGTCATTGTAGGAAAGGAAGGCAGCAGGAAAGCAAGTTATGCTGGGGAAATGATGATGTTCACACTCTGCATTATAAAACTTTATAGGACAGATGTAAACCATTTTTACTATCAGTACAGAGCATCAGATCTAGAGAAGGTCTCTCTTATATAAAAAGGTGTAGGGGGGATGTTTTCTAGAGCTGCTGCATTGAGGCAGGTAGCTTTTGCCCAGATCAATTCCAACAAATTTCAGTTATCTAGCAAGATGTGAGGGAATATGAACCATCCCCTGAAGATTAATCTCTCTCTTTACAAGCAACTTTGTGTGCCTGAAATTAGATGAGTTGGTCTTAGTTCCTTTTCTATGGCTCATAGTGGGAAGACCCCTGGGTGCTGCCTGTGTTTACATTGGAATGTTGATTGTCACAGGCTTAGATGTCAGTTTCTGGTCTGTGCTTTTGTTGGTTGTATGCTTTATTTCCTTTTAGAAAGATGTGGGACCTAGTAGGGGGAGTTCTGTTACCTGAAAATGAATTTCTGAGAGTCTAGAAGAAAATAAGTAAAGAAAGATAAATACTCACAACTTCGAACATACTCCTAATTTCTTGAGGGTGTGCCAATAGAATACAGGCTTGAAAAACTGCTATTAAACCCCAGAACAATATATTATAACAAAATGTCAAAATCAGAAATGTATTTTCATTTTTGCATATGCTATTGAGGATAGCTATACTGTCTGCATAAAGAGATCTTATCATATAGCATTTTTAGAAGATGTCTAGTGCTAATAATCATTATATTAAACAGCTGTGTTATTCTGTACAGTTGTATGTACAGTTGTATGTACAGTTCTCAGTAGGCACTGCCCTCTTTCCATCATGGCTCTATTCCAAATGGGAACACCAGCTGATCTCAGGACAGAACTCCCTTGTGGAAGTTATTGAAGTATATCAAAGCTGCATCTTCTAAAAAAGATCTGGATACTAGTCCTGGACCATGCCTCTAACTATGGTGGTACGTACTGGAATATGAACGCTGCTTATGTGAGTCTTTTCATTGCCCCCAGATTTTGACTTTCATTTTATGAAATCTTACTGTGGCTGAAGTTGGTTTTTTTTTTAAAGCATAAGACAGGTTCAGGTGAAGTGGAAGCATCTGCTTGATTTTGCAGAAAGTCTGAAAAACATGTAAAGAAGTAGCCCTTTTAACTGGAAGGGGTGTTGTTTAATGCCTGTACTTAAACCTCTGGTATAAAGAATGGTTGTTTATGAAGGAATGGGACGGAAAAATAGGAAGAAAACAGATCAGGCCAACTACATAGCATTATCCATGCTAAAGGAACATCTTTTTTCCCATACTCAATCAACCTGTGAAAAAATTGACTTTTTTATTTATTTATTAAGTAATCAAATGGAAAGGGGACATGGAAATAGTCACACTTTGTAGCAAACAAGACAAACCCGGAGATGTCAGTGTATTAAATGGATATATTTGCATTAACTGGAGGAATATTCATTCCAAGAGATTCATAGCTTGTGCATCCTAGTTTAAGCAAAATGTATAGTCTATTGCTGGAAACTGTTAACTGGAACTGCTGAAAACTCTTATTAGAAAAAAGAAAACAAACAAAAACAACAAACAAAAAGCCATATGACAAACAAGAAATATCAAACCCACCATTTCCTAACCCACCAATGCCTAACCCAAAACAGCAACCCAGGGGTCGGTCTTCAAATTGCTTGAAGTTGTTTCTTATTTGCTTAGTGGTGTGTTTTTGGTTTTTTGGTTTTTTTTGTTGGTTTGGGTTTTTTGCTTGGTATTGGTTTATTTTGTTTGCTTTCATGTGTTGTGTTCTCTGTTTTATTTTTTGTTTGGTTTGTTTTTGTTTTTTTCAGTGTATATTTTTTTGTTTGATCAAGTTTCATGCAAAGGTTGTCACTGTAGCAGATGACACTGTAAGATCTAGTTAAAGTTACATCATGGAGCTGAGTTCTTAGGGTTTTGCCTTGTTTTGGATTCAGGTCCATAAAAATTTGTAGCCTCTAAAAGTAAAATATCCTTAGTTGTCTTCCTCTACCTTCTTTTTGGCTCAAGCCGCTGTCTGACACACAGCCTGAATTGTGCAGTGGTACCTGTGGTGTCTCAGCACTGAGATGTGTCACTTACACTGTACTCCCACGGGATCTACCTCTGAGGCACTGCTGTCCCTACCCTGCACACAAACATCTCAGATCATTAAATATTTTTATTTTATCTCTTAAAATATTTTTAAAATTTTATTTCAGACCTGTGAGCCCTTTATCCTGACTTCTAAGGAAGAGTAAAAGAACAGGGATTATTAGGAGAATTAACAGTATCTCCTAAATTCTAGTGAATGACTTTTTCTTTGTATCTGTGCAACTAGAGAGAATTTAAACAAGTCATTATGAAAAAGGAAGCGAGAAAGACAGTAGTATCATCTTCATGAGTTACTGTCCAAGATAGCATTTGTCTGTGGAAATCTGCTAAATAATGACATTTTTAGAAAGAAGTGAGAAGGATAGCATTTTTTATGGGTAACAAAGGCAGTCAGAGTTATAACAGTTACAGCTGAAAACAGGAAAAGGCTAAAAAGTAAGCCAGGATCTCTCAGTAATATCTAACTTGTGAAGTAGGAAGGGAACACCCTAGAGCAAAATATGGTGCTGCTTGCTGCTGCACCCCCTGGAAAATACTTTCTGAATTTGGGCCCATGGTGTCAGTTCCCATGTCTGGTTTAGAGATGGAAAATGGAGAGCTAGTGCAATTTGTGATTGCCCTGGAATGTATTTTGTGAAGGTAATTTAAAATATATGTATGAAGTTTTAAATTTTTTTAAGCATTTTTGGGTCATTTCGGTAAAGTCAGGGCAGAAGAAAGAAAGTGATTTGAACTTTTCAAGGACAATATATGCATTCACTTCACAATATAAAACAGTCACTACCTGAGTCTGATCTACACTTATGTACAAGTACTGATTAGTATTCTGTGAACACAAATGCGTGTTTTGAATGTACTAATTATTACCGCATATTTTTAATAATTCTCTTCTTGTAACCCTCAATTTATCTTTATTACATTTATGAAATAAATGTATGAGCTCCCAGAAGGTGAATGTAATATTATTTTGTGCTCACCTCTCATCAGAGACTTTGCCAGAAGTTTACAAACATCAATTAACTTTCACCATGCTGCCATCTGGGAAATAACTCTTCTTACACCCATGTTACAGATGGATAAACAAACAGGAGCTAAATAACTTGGCCCGGATCATGGTGCCAGTTGGGAATAGAGATTTCACACTGTCTCCCAGTCCCTCACTCAGGTCTAATCAGTAAGCATGCTGCCACACAGTTTAGTTACATTTTGGACTGTTTTTAATGAATTAAGTTGCCCTTTTTTTTCTTCTGAATCATCCAAAACTTGTCAACATTTTATTTTAATAAATAATACTCAGGCCAATATTTATAGTTAAATAATTTTATCCTCACCTTTGGTTCTAAGATTCGTGTATGCTGCTAACACAGGATGATAGCAGACAAAGCACAAATTTTTGTGATTTCTTATAAAAAGACTTTCCACTGACAACAATGGCTTTTGGGTCAGTTACTCATATTCATATAATAAATTGATCTCTTCAATTCCTCAGTTAACTTATTTTTTCCTTGCACAGAATCCTTTCATTTTTCTAATGTTCTTAGAAATGTTTCTAATGTTTGGTTGATAAGGCATGCCCAAGGGATGAGGAGAGGGTTTTGTTGTTTTTTTTTTCTGTAGTGTATTCTTCCTGCATTGTTGGTAACCCCTTTAAACCTAATAATGATATATCTGATTGTGGGTGGAAATACAAAGCTTCTAGTTATTAAAATTGTTCTCTTCCCATTTCAGCTCTAGGTAATTAAAACTTTTGGATAGGAGTGGGATTTAAAGGTCATCTCAGTTCTCCCTTATGCGTGATATTATCTATAAAGGCATGAGGACCACTGCTACAGTGGCTCTACAACATTGTAGGATGTACTTCCATGTGAAAAGTGGGTCATTACTGTTAGATTGCTGGATTTACTTTTTCTGGAGAGAAGGAGGTGCCAAAGAAAACTTTGTATGTTACTGTAGTGATAACTTCCAAATTTTAGGGACATTCTCACAGAAGGAAGCCATCCTTTCTAACCTGTGAGATTTAGGAGTGTCAACTTCTTTCTGATTTTGGCACTGAGATGGGTGATCATTTAAACAGATGTGTAGATACATTATGAAACTTCTCTTTGTAATAAACATAATTATTATTTTTAGATTTTAAAAGATTTTTAAAGATTACACCTCAGGAAGGTGGAATCCAGGGAGCAGTCAGGGAAGGGCTGGTATTATCCTGAAGTGAGTAGTTACTGTTGTGTCTGTTCCCAAGTGAAATCCAATCATATGGTTCACACATTAATCCCAACAGGGTGACTTTAGAAAATATGATTAATGAGGTTACCTGTGTCTCAAATAAAATAAAATAATATTTAGACAACAAAATTTTCTAAATCAAATACTCTTCTGTTTAAAAGTTTTACATCCTCTGATTGTGCCAAGCAACTAGATGCTGGGACCTGATCTATGAATGGGTCTCTCAGTGGGTTCCATGTAAACCTTTGGAACCGAGAAAAGCAAGAAGCTTTCTTTGCATATTTAATTTATTTATGTATTTATTTAGTAAAATATTTAACTTTCATCTATTTAGCTTCTGTCAGTAAATTAATCCCTTTACATTTACCTTAATTTTTATTCAGTTCAGTTCAATATCAGGATGCTGGCAAACGTCAAGATCACTTCTTTTGGGGAGGGAATTTCAAATCTGACTGTAGGAATTTTTAATTTTTTTATTTTTTTTTTTACTGTCCAGTAAATTTATTGGTTTTCATTTCCAAAATGAATCTCAGCATCTTCCCAGCTGCATAGACTAGTTTGCAAGATGATGATAGAAATCTATGTGAAAGAAGCCTTTTGGCTAACAGCATAAATTAAGAATAGAATAGTCTGATGCTCAAAAAAGTAGTTGGGATCTAACATTTAATTTACAAACAATTTTACAAGATTGAGTAGGCAACACTTACTCACTTTTCTCAAAAGAAGCCCCCTACCCCTCCCAAAAAAAAACCTCAAACCCAACAAAACAACGCAAAAAGGCTTTTATACTTATACTTTGAAAACATAAAAATATTCATGACATCAACTGCAAAGGATAAGCTAAAGAAGGACCTTTTGATTTAGGTAAGAATGGAAGAGTAAACAATCTGAAGTATATTAAGTGAAGCATTAAAAGATAAAAGACACTTCTCTGATGCACTCAAGACACCAGAAATCTCCCAGAACTGGAAGCAGATTAGTGGAAGACATTTTCTACCCCTGAACATGCAAGATTTTGGCAGAAGTTTCCACAGGCCCCTTAAAATAGAACGTTTCTCTCTTTAAGTCTCAGGAGAGCAGGCTTTCTAATTGAGTTTTAAGATATTCTACTGCAACTTTTACAAAGAGAGATATTTCTCTTTGGTGGTAGAATTGTTATTTTCTTCTCACATGTATTTTTCTCCTGTAATCTGAAAATCAACTAAAAATGCCATGTAAATATTTTATTCCAGTTCTATTAATAAAATGAGAAATTCTATTAAAAAAGAATGATCTTTAAAGCCAGAATTATTCTCATAGTGATAATGATGACATAGGCTTAGACGGTTATTTTCTTCTTTACCCTGTTCTACTCTGATATGCCAAACTATCCTTAATCCAGCAAGCTGAAACTTGCAAAGTTTTTTAATATAAATGATGAGGTGGGTGCTTCCATCACAGAAGCACAGATGGAAGGGTGCTCTTGAAAATGAACCAAGTCCCAACACCAGAATTAGATTCTCACCCTCTGCAGCCTGTCTCATTTTGTGCTTCAGTTTCCTGACTTAGCTAAAACAGTTTTCTCTTTTAGAAAGTCTTTGTAGAAGAACATCTGGCTGACTTCTTGCAGCCTTTGAAAGGGGAATTACCATTTAATGAGATTTCAGCCATGCAGTTTGATGGAGGGAAGAAGACTGTGTCCTTCACTAAGTGAAAAATCTTTTAAATAAAGAAAAGAACCAAGGCTTCTGAATACTCATGTGACCATTTTGTCTTAAATAAAAGCAGAGCTTTTTCAGTGGCCAAACTCTCACTACTGTTCAAGCAGTACCAGGATTTCATTCACAGGTTTTGAATCATGGGGCAAATAATGCAGAGGTAAGTCTGATTATTGCCAGATTGTGCATTGTAAGAGGTAAACTTGTAGAAAAATGAAAAACCACCTGCTTCCAAAGGGATGAACCCCATGGAGAGGGTTTTGGCATGAGGAAGACCTTTGTCAGCAGAATTCATTTTAAACTGGAGGAAGTCTCCTTCAATGGCTCATTCTGTAGAATTATCCACTTGCAACTATCTGGAACAGGATTTTCTTTTTGCTTTAATTTTAGATGCTGCTTGCCCTTAGACATATCTGTACAGTGTCATGGATGGTTTTTCAGTTCTGCAGTTCACATGGTTTGCTTGCTTCTTATCTCTGGTAACATTCAGGATTGCAAATTATCTATCAGATGGAGAAAAAAAAAAAAAAAGGCTCACTATTCTCTACTACCTTAAAGCAAACGATCTCAACTACTTCGATTTTCACAGTGTCTATCTGTCCCATGCTAGGGACCTACTTTACTGTAGTCTCCAGCACTATATTTTTTCAAATGAGCAAGTAATTCCCCCTTATTAACTGCCAGGAATGGGATACTTACCTCAATTCACTACAAAACCTGGACATAACATACAATCATAGTGTGGCATGCATTTCTTCTATGTTGTTTGTCAAGTTAATTAAGCCATTATCCAAAGCAATTAAATTATTTAACCTAGAACAATTGGTATATTTAATCTCTTTTACTTTTTTTCCAATAAATGAAGTGCAAGAAGTTTGTAGTAGTAGTAGCAGTAAGATGTTGTAATTAACATTTAGTTCTGCTAACAAGAAAAAAAAACCAAACATGATTAAATTAGTCAGTTACCTAAGTGAATTCAGAACAGAACACTTAAAAATGCCTGTTTATGCAGTGAGAAAACTAGTTACTAACTTACCACAAACTGTTAGATGATGTGAAAAAAGTGATGAAATTTTTAATGCCCACATTGGATCATCTAATTAGGAGCAGATTCTAGTACCAAAAAACTCCATCCTTATCTCTTTGCTTGTTTTCATAAAACACTGTATTTTGGGCCAAGTCTTCAGAAGGAAATGCTAGGTAGCCCTGTGAATTATTCCTGTGTGCTCTTTAGGAATTTGCAGAATAGAGCCAGATCAGGACATCCTGACACCAACATAACAGCTGAGAGCAGTGTGGACATTTCAGGGCCTATAGGTGGGTATATACAGGATTGGTGTGGTGCCCAAGGGCTGGGTGGGGGAGCAGCTAGTGGTGTTTGGTGAAAGGCTGAGTATATTAAAATAAGTAACACAGCTTTGTGAAGCTATGGGCAAAAATCACAGTGTAATGGACCCTTTGGAGTCTGCAAGATGGCTCCTTTTCCCAGCTTGTCCTCCCAGTCTTTCAGGTCTCAACATCTACAGCCCCTCCTGATACCTGCAAAGAAGCTTCTCTCCATTCAGACAACTGCCTTCTCCATTCAGACCTGCTTGCTCTGTTCCTCCCTCCTGTTTCAGGGACCACACAGGTGTGCTGTGTGCTTGTTGGGGCTGCCCGTGCCTCTTAGATGTCCCATTGCTTTGGGCTGTCACACAAGTTCCCCTCAGGGAACGTGCAGATGTGTAAGATAAAAGGGCACCAGCACATGGGGAAGCTGGTAATGCAGAGGAAGAGTTGCATGTTTACTATCAGTGTTTTTCTAGTATTAGGCCTGCATAACATTGATTTAAGGTTGTAATGATGTGGCAGGTCTGGTTACTGGTCAGGATGAAGGTGGGGAAGATCTTTGCTCAGCAGGTGTGCTAACCCCACAAAAAGAAAATGAGCCAAATGTGCAGCTGCCAAGAGCAAGGTGCACAATGAGAACATCCAGAGCTTGCTGATGCAGTGTAAGCTCAAAGTTTACAAAAGCTGGTTTTTGGAAGAGGTAGGCTTTTATATAGAATAGGTACATTAACATGCTTTAAAAAGAGTATTCATACATAAACCTGTGTTTCTTATTTTTCTTAAATGAAGATATAAGTGGGGAAACAAATTAATATTTAAGTAAAGATCCAAAGATCTTATAAAATCTATTTACTTCTCCCACGTAACAAGTCATGGGACAAGAGGAAATGAGCTCAAATTGTACCAGGATTTAGATTGGATATTAGGAAAAACTTCTTCACCAAAAGGGTTATCAAATGTTGGGATGGACTGCCCAAGAAAGTGGTTGAATCATCATCCCTAGAGGTACTTGAAAGACATAATGATGTGGTGCTTAGGGACACAGTTTAGTGTTGGCCTTGACATTGTTAACCTAGGGGTTGGACTCAATGATCTTAAAGGTCTTTTCCAGCCTGAGTGATTCTGTGATTATTCAGATGTCAAAGAACCACTAAGATTTTAATTAAAGATGCTATAAAGGTAACAGGGATGGAAATAAATCTGTTAGGAAAGGAAAATGTGCAGATAAGGTATGGTATGCTTCAGTCTGCATTACGGGATGAAGGGAGGTAGAAAATAAGGTAAACAGAACAATAAACTAGAAAACTTTGTTACAGGGATGTCAGAAGCTGCTTGCAAAAATCTGGTTTTTCTCTTTGAGTATTTTATAACTGCTGTGTATCTTTTCAAGATGGCAAGGGGACGTGAGGCTGTGTATTTTATAGTTACTGTGCTGTACCCAGTGTGAGGGGCAGGGGTTCAAACCTGCTTGGGCTGAATCGTAGCTCTGTACCGGAGCTCTGCAAGGATGTGGGTCTCAAGAAGAGATCTTTCCAGTGGATTCTCTCATTTTGTTTTAAAGGACAGCAACTGCTATCTTCCTTCAGCTATGGGGCAGGGGTGTGTCTGTGAAGGGAAATTGTTACTGCCCACAGTGTATTGCTCATGGCTTGTTTGTAGCATTCCTAGAGGGTAGCCTTATTTAGAATTCCTGCCTGTGCCTGTCATGACTGATCTATCTGAGTTCCTTGGTGCTTCCTCGTCTGCCATGAGCTCTATGAATCTTTTGATTGTGAGCACCAGCTGAGCTGTCCCAGTTCCCTCTGGGCAGCTGAGTGATGTCCTGTGAGGTGTCAAACAGACCAGGGCTTCCCAAGGCAGCCTCACAGTTCTACATGGAGCTGTTTACTCTGGAGCAGGTAATACATTTTTAAGAAGTGTTGCAAGGTAAAGTTATGAATAATGTTGAGTAGAATTGGACCTTTAGGAAGAATAATTTCTTTAAAAACATTCTAGTGTGGTTTGGGTACTTGTCTAGGACCTGTAAATATTTGAGTCTCATTTGCAGAAATGCTCAGAAGATTTCTGCTGTGAGAAAGGTGGCTGCTGATGAGTTCTTTCCTGCCTGTAAGTGTGAAATTAAGGAATTCCTGGCTGCTCCTATGAAAAGTGAACTGTTATTTCAACTGTGTCAAAAAGTTGACTGTGTCATGTTTACCTAACATTTTGAAATTAAAGCTTAATTTGATGTGATAGAACAGTACTTTTCTGTGAATACTATGGCTAACACTGCAACTGCAGGTGTTGTTTTATTCACGCTTTTTATAAGTTTTAAGCTAAGACTGGATTTCTGTAGCATGCAAATGTGCACAAGGATATTTCTGCCATCTGTCTCTATGCCTACATATTATAAAACCGAGTATATCAGTATGAAACCAAGCTATTTAGTAGACCACATTAATTCCTGTCACAACTTTACATGTCTTCTCAGTCAGTCTTGTTAAGTGTTGCCTTTTGTTACTATTGCTTAGTTGAGGAGAGGAAACACAGGCATTCCAACCATTAGGATGCGTTATTTTTTAATTCCAGATCCTTCCTTAGATAAAGGTAGTAAAGACATCTAACTGAACTCTTTTTCCTGCAAGTTAATGCTTTGGATTATAGGGTATTCTGGCTTAGTTGCTTTCATGGTTTGATTTTTTATATTGGCTTGTTGGTTTGTTTGGTTGGGAGATTTTTTTGGGGTTTTTGTTGTTGTTTTTTTGGGGGTTTTGAGGTGTGTTCCTTTGTTTTTTTTTCTTTTTTAAATGTTCCACTTTGGGTACAAAATATTGGAATATTTTTGCACGTGAAGACCAGAACCCAAGTGTCCCAAATCTCAGATGAATGTCCCAGTGATCAGTTATTTACTTGTCTCTCCAGCACTTGGCAAACATTTTGGTATCTCATCAAAGAGAATCAGCGTGCACAGGAAAGACTGCTGCCATGGCTAGGATGTCCTCCTGTGCATGATGCAGCTGTGTCCAGGCAGAGGGGGGAACTTACCTCTGGCCTTTAAATTTCTCACCTCAGTCAGTAATGAGCTTTTACTCATGTTGAGGTAGTTTTGTTCTGATCTGTTAATTTAGAGGCTTTAACATTGCTATTTTATACTCTTTCACCTTGGGAAAAAAAAAAAAAGCCCCCAAACTGAAGAACATGTAAGTGGCAAACATTGGTATTACTACTGTGACTGCTTTAACTGAGCTAGTAATGGCATGACTCTCTTTGTGCTCTAAGAAAAAGGATTTTCTGTGAGAATTATATTTAGACATTTTTAGCTGTGAATATTTGATGTTGTGCATGTAAATTAGGTTGATTAGCACTTCCAGGAGTTTCTGTTAATAAGGGGGAATTTGTCTGAAGTATGTACATGCACAGAGGTGAATGGCTATTATGCAATATATTATCATCGTTAAATATATATAATAATTAATTTCTCAGTGTGTGTGTGTTGTGATTCACCATAATTTTGTGTGAACTTCAAAGGCACCTTATCCATTTTGAAATGCATCCCCTCTGTTATCTTAACAAATGTTGCTCTTTGCTGCAAAATCAAAGTACATTTGAATGTAAGGCCACTTACAGCATATTTATATCATCATGGAGCAACCACAGGGAGAACTTGTAAGGCTCTAAAGCATAAGCAAGCAGTCACCATCCATAATTGTGGACTTTTGTTATTAACCCCTGTGACCAGAGTACTGCTGGATGTGGAATAGAACACATAAAGTATTTATTGAGAAATAATAAAAATGCATTCCCCAAACGGAATTTTTACCTGCAATCTCACAGACAGACTTTGTGAAACAAAGGAATTGAAAGAGCAGCCTGCTGGAAACTATTGGCCACAGGGGATGAAAAAAAAACCCCAATAAATCTGCAGCTGAAAAATATTGTCAGACAGATGAAATTAGCATTTTTATAAAAAAGTTTAGAGCAAATTAATTGCTCTCTTGAACTTCTAACTTCCTCTAGAACTGAAGCCTGCAACTAGGATGAAATTTTGTTTTGTTCTGGTAACATTTATGTGTTCCAATTAATTGTCATTTTTTTCTTGTGTAGATGGCTGAACAAAGCCTGATGTTACATCTAGAGTCAGACAAAGTATTTTCAGTGGCATATGAAACTAGGCAAAATTCTGCTCCTGCCACCTTTGAAAATAGGCCTCTGATCTATTTATTGGAACAAACATCTCTACTGCTTGATACTAAATTGTATGATGAGGCCACGGAGTGATGGGGGAAAGACAAGTGGTAATGCTATAATCCTGAGGGATAATACAGGTTCAGATATTTTGATTGATATTATTATCTCACTTGAGAGTAATCTTCACCCGTCTGAAGAGGATGACTGTACACTCAAAACCAATGCTGATGTTTTATGTAGGAATTCAGAGGTGTCCAAGTATTATGCCTATAGACTACATCAGGCTAATCTTGTTTTTTTCTTTTCTTCCCCCAGATCTGAAAACCAGCTAAATTATTTCCTTCTACTACTGCCCCCAGCCCACCAATGTTGTTATAAAAAACAGGGATGGTTTCTAAGAGAGACAAATTTTATTTTGTGTGTGTGTTAGACTAAAATAAATTATTTTTCTTGGAAAAATGTTTTTGACTCACATGTTTGTCTTTGAAAAGTGTCTATTCTCAGGAAGTAACTTCAGACCTTCTCCTCAAGATTTGTGCTGTCAACTGGTTATTTGGTAAAGAAGCAATGATGTATCTGTTTGCTATTCACTTTTTCTTCAGTATGTACATTCCCAAGAGGAGTGGGACCCCACAGCTGATGAATGTTGAATACTTATTAAATGTGGAAATGACAGGGTATACTGGGAGCTGAGTCTGGCCAAGGAGCAGGGCTATCTGCTGAGGATACCCCTAAGGCACCTAATTAAAACTCCCAGCACGCAACATCTGCATAAAACCAGTTTTGGTTTTGGGACAGACTAGAAATTTCAGATTCTAGATGAATTTTATACTCTCCCTCCCCCTCATTACCCCAGTAAAAACATATTCTCTTGTGTATATGAAAACAGACAACATGGATTCCATTAAAAAAACTTGGAAATTTTCATGTGGTGTTCTCACCATGTCTAGCACAATGAGGAATGTCAGGACTGTAGTGGCAATCACTTGTGTATGCATGCAGGCTTTAGCACCTTAAGGGCAAATAGCTTCTGCCTTTTCATGTCCTTGAAATTAGCATGTAGTAAAACTGGCCCAGCTTCTGAGCTGCAATACTGTGTGGTGCTTATTTGGTTCCTAGTTTAAAGGTATTACAGGGGCAAAAAAACATATAAAAGAAATGAAGCTCCACAGGGAGTGAGAGAAATTGCTGAGTAATATTTAGACTTTTATACTCCAGACTGCTGGGGGAAGGTACCATTCAATGGCCATGGCCATTTTTCTTGTTCTCTCCTGCTATCCCTGCCCTGAGAGTTCTTATTATTGACCTGGGACTCGGCACTTTTAAAATATTTTTTCAGTGCTTTCATGCACTCATCTTTAAACTTGATGGGAATTTTTTAATATTAAAAATGCAAGTAAAAGATATTAATGTTCTGAAGCCTGGAGTGGGTGATTAGATCTGCTGAAAATGAATGGAAAGACTAATCCAAGTAGCAGTAGTGTTTTCAAACACTTTCTGTCACAGGTGGTATAGTCTGCTATGAGAGTCCTAAAAAGCAGTTTTCATACTTGTTGCAAGAAATCCCATTTGTATGGTGAAGAAGGAGGAAGAGACATAAATGGGGTCACTTGAGGAGGAGAACACAAAGTTCTCAGAGGAAAAGTACAGTGGTTGGCACTGACCTCCCTTGTAAATGGGGAAGATGAAGGAAGTTTATTTGCTTCTTACTGCTGTGTGTACATACTTCACCAGCAATGGGTATCTTTGAAAGCATTTTTGAATATCAAAAAACCAAAATAACAACAGTGGCTGGAGACCCTGACAAAAAGTATGAAAGCAACCTACAAATGGTTTTGTAAGGGTCAGAGAAGATGACTGAAAAGGAAGGACTGTAATATTGGTCATATAAAATCTGAGAAATGACTTAATAATAATCACTAGGGATCTGCATGCTGGGTGCTAAAGAATAGTCAGGGTATTTGAAAAATATGTTGAACTCAGTGGAAAAGAACACTGAGCCTGTTTTAGGATATGGGTTTTGTCTGGGCTTCTCTCTGAAGTCCTACAAACTTCATGTTTCTACTCTCAGAAGTTTGGCTGGTTGGTGTTATTTCAGTAATTTTATCTTTGGAGTATAATCATATTTTAAGGCTTTATTTAAAGCTAAATTTCAGGAGGTGTTATTCAGATGTTAAAATGCTAGCTTGACTAATCAAGGAGCCTACTTCATAGAAAATAGTAGAATATTTTCCTTTTCATATTTTCATGTCTTGGTAAAGAAAAAATCAAATTGTTCTGTAAAAATATTTCCCAACAATGGAAGCAGGTGTTTACTGAGAAGAAGAAAATGTTTCAACCCTTATAAACTAGTGAGAAAAATGTTTTTGCTTTTGTTATAAATCACCTTGAGTCACTGACTCAATAGACATATTAAAGTCTGTAGTATATTAGTCCTCTCATGTCATGAAGTGTATGAGAATAAGGAAAAAAAAATACTTATTTTACTTTGAGTTTTGGTGAAACATCTTAATTTCTGCAAAACAAAAGTTCTGAGTTTGGTACCCCAACTAACCACATGGAGAAGGTGTCTGCACACCATTTTGCAGTGTTGTCAACAGGTTAAGAATAGCAACTCTCCGAAGACAAAGCTCAGGATGAAATTGTGTATTTGAGCAACTTTTTTATGGAATACCATTTATAATGAATTGTATCAATGCTCTGAGTGCACTCACATTGATCTGAGGTATGAAACCTTTATTTCACCCTCAAGCCTGAAATCTTGCTCTTGCACTGGAACACTGACATCTATGATTTCATTTGTCTTCTCTTTTATACTTCTGACTTGGCAGCACCTAGCTTGTGACATCTTTCAGAAAGAAAGGAGTTCTTCAGACCATCAGATCTGAACTCTTAATTTCTTAAGGTAACTGTTTAATTTTTAAATGCTAAGTTTATTCTTCTGTAAGAAGAGTCTAAGTTTTACTCACTGGTGAATACTTGTGAAGAATAAATGCAAAAAACCTCAGCCAAACCCCTACAGGTTACTTCAGATTTCTTCTGATTTCTTTCTTTTGTGGGCTTAACTAAAGAATTTAAAAAGCTCTCTGGTGAGTAAGCATATCAGATTCTGGTTTTATGCTGGGAAATTTTACTGTAAATGCCTTTGAATCCTTATTTTAGTCTCCCCCCTCTCCCCAGTTTGATTGTTTATCTCATTTTTTCCTCTTTCATAACATAATAGTGTCCTCCTCTGTTTTCATGTTACTGGGTAGAAACTTGAACATTTTTGTTTGTTTGTTTTTGTTATTTGTTTGCTTGCTTTTGTTTTGGGGTGGTTTGGGGTTTTTTTTGTGTTATTTTGGGGTGGGGGGGGCGGGTTGTTTGGTTAGTTGGTTTGTTTTGTTTAACTGTATTTGTATTTTCAGTTCTCTTCCTGTCTGTGTAACCTTCTGTCATGGTAGGTGAATTTTGTCCTGGAGTCACACAATCCAGGGAGTAATCTTCAAGACTTCTTGACACTTTTATAGACATTTTGGGTGGGTATGGTTGGCCCAGGTTCTGTCAGTGAGAAACCTGGGCAGGAGGACATCAAAGCTGACATCTGCTAACACCACACTGCCAGGTAAGATATAGCAGGGTGGCAATAAAACATTTTTGGCACAGAAAAAGAAGAAATAACTCCTATTATGTGTTGTCATCAGTGATGTTTTTCAGGAAAACAAAGGCAGTGGGAACTTTTCTCACTAAGAACAGACACCGCTTTTAGTGGAACAAGCTGCATGCATTTAGTTAGTGGGGTGCTTAATTTTGTTTTTGGATGGGACTTAAAGTTTCTGGGCTAGCAATTTCACATTTACTTAAAAAATTGTTCAACAAGGTCCATGTGCTTCAACCAGCACCAATTAATATTTTTGAACTCCATACCTATTATGATATATCCCCTGAAGAACAGTATTAAACTGTGTATATTCATTTTATATTAATTGTATATCTATTTAAAAGTTTTATTAAAAGAGGAAATCCCAGTCTGCCTCTGTAGAATAATGTTTTTTTTCTAAAGTACGGTACCCCATAGTCCATATTTTCTGCCTTTTTACTAAACTTCAAGGCAATGAATTGCTGTTGATTACATTATTCAGCTATCAGCTTGTTTTATTCCCTCAGAGGGTGTGGGAGGAATGCTCCAGAAAAGCCTATTGGAAAGCAGCAGTGCTCCTGCTGCTTTTATTCAAGTTTGGGCTGGTTCTTACTGGACTCCTGTGAAATGGTGGTGCTGTGATACTTTGAAAAACAAGGAAAAAGAGGGATCAGCTTTTAGCCTGTGATAAGAAAGCTACTGCAAGTTTGCATTTTGTTTCTGTCTCTTCATTCTAAAATCTGTACTCCTGTGTTTAAAGTCATTTAACTTGGATCTTTTTCCCACAGGAAAAAAAAACTTATATTTTTCCCTGAATATCTCTCCTTTTTCCATATCAAACTATTTCCAAGAACCCAGTGTTTTCCCCTTCCTTTTAAGATACAACTATATGCTCCTCCTGCAATCATCATTTGTACTGCACACCATTTATCATCACTTTTCTCTCTATGACATCAAACATAAGCTATAGCTTTACTCTTAGGACCTAGCTGACCTTTGTCCATGCACCCAAAGCTCAAATCCCATCTCCAGTAGCCATCTGGAAACCAGCAGTGCCAGACACTCATATCCTAATTTTTTTTAACTTCTTGGGTGTGTACTTTTGTGCTGTCTCCTGTTAGGACAGATGCTTGTGAGCAGTTCCAGTACTCACCTCCAGCACCTTGAAGTGACCTCATTGCTCTCTTCCAAATGCCTGATAGTAATTTTCCTTAAAACTTTCAAATCACCTACCAGAGACTTGACAGGAGCTGGGTTGCCATGCGTTGGGCCACCAAGAATGGGCATCAGCTGTGCTTCTGAGTGCTCATTTTTCCTTGGTTTGAAACCATTGCCTTTGTGCCTGATTGCCTACATTCAAACCCTAAAGCTTGCAAGGCCAAGATTATAAATTTTTACCATGGTTATTGGGGAACATCCATCCACTCCCTTCTCATTATGTATCTAGCAAGTAAGTTTTGCTTGATTTTTTTCAGTATATGGGAACCAGAAAAGGCAATAATGCACTGGTGAAATTATAAAATTTGTTATACATTGGTGTTTGGAATAGGTGCATGCCAAACTTCAATTATCATGGAAGGCTTTTGTTTGCTGTATGATGTAAGCTGTAGTGTCACCCAAATATGTGTTCAGTGCCAGCCCTACAGGGATTTCCTTCCATAACTCCTCTCAAAACTTCCAGCACTGTTTTGGGTTCTCTTTCTGGCAACGCAAGTTTGTGTGAACTTTTTCTGTTTTCCTAAATAACTTATGTTTGATTTATTTTATATAGAATATATTTATCAAATACACAGGATATGTATTTGTAAGCTGAAATCTGTAGTTAAAAGTTTTACTGTTATTAAAAGTCTCACTTTTGGCTGGTATATACAAAGACAACCTAACAATAATAGTTCCAGTTATTTTGTAAGTTAGTTTCTCAAACTTAATTAGCTTTTCCTTGCACCTTGCAAGAAAATACTTGATCTATATATTTTCAAAAATAAACTGGAGAACAGAGATTAAAATCCTCGCCTTACCCTAGATTTCAGAAAGACCTAAAAATAAAATATTATTTTGAAATAAGTTATTATTAAAAAAACTCTAATGAAAATTACTTATTTCAGTCCTGTTCTTCCCAAAAATGTTAGGGTTTTCAAAAGATTTTTATGCTTTTGTCATCTAAATGTTAGTCAGATTTTTAATAATTAAACACTGATGGCTAGAAAAAAAGTTAATTATGCATCTTTTAGGCCACAGAAAGGAACTGTTTTAACAGACTACAGAATGATTTAGTACGCATAAAATTTAACATTTAATAATACCACAAGAACATTTATTTTAAATGTTTCCATGTTCCAGTCCTGTCTAATTAATATTTAAATGTTAGTGCACTGATTATGCTCTTTTCTCTCTTGCTCAGTGCAACTGAATTTTTTTCATTTGACAGCTGTTGGTTGAAGCTTCAACAAACCACACAGCAGAATAAACCTGGCTACTTGAGGCTACAGACTTGAGGATCCCAAGGTACCTCAGAAGTAAGGTTCATGAAGAATGGTCTTTAGGAATGCTTTCTTTAGAAATATAAGCTGTTGTTTATCACCAACAAATTATACAGGAGAGGGTTTGGAAGGCATTATTTGATTTAAAAAGGGTTGCATCCATCAGGTCTGCATTTTCATGCATAACTGCAGAGGCAGTGAAGATTGTGTTGGCTTGACTGACATTTACAACTGTGCACTGGAGCAAGTATTCTAATGCCCCCTTGAATTTTAGTTCCTCAAAGATGTGATGCACTTGACAGCCTATTAGACTCTTCAGGACTAAAGCCAAAGGAGAAGCCCTTAAACTGAGCAATAATTTTCTGTTAAAGGGCAGAAATGTTGGTTTTAAGATAAGCAGTGCAAAGACAAAAGATAGATTGATCTGGATGACACATTCTCATAGTCTCTTCTATGACTCTTGTCCTTATCAAAATAAGACCTGATGCTGTTTTTAAGTATTTTTTTTCTAAACAGCTCTACAAATCAGAATATTTTCAGAGGAGGAAAACCACTGACTAAGAGGATATGTCATTTAATTTTATGGTTTTTTTGTTTTCTTTCATTGCTGATGAGCTGATAACATTACAGGGTTTTTGACATTACAAGGAGGTGGTGTGGAGTCAGGGCCAAGAGCTGGGAAGGAGATGAGAGAGTGTGTTTGGGAAAAGATGCAAAGTGCCATTGCTGAGGAGTGTCTGAACAGGCTGGCTGCTTTGTAGATCCAACTGCAGCTCAGAGTTGCCAGACTCTGAGTCAGTTTTGGACATGCTCGGGATTAGTGACTTTGCAGTTTGCATTAGGCATGGCTGTGCCCTTGAGGCAACAGATAGCAATTCTGAGCTTGATTTCACTTCTTTTTCTGCTAGTTTCTAAGACATCTGTGACAAGAAATGCTGTGCTTCTTTATACACTTGTGGGGAAAGAAAGAATTATAAGGAGACAGCACTCCTGATTGAAATCTCTGCTCTTTCATTTCATCTCTAAATCCAATATTATTTTAATGCTTTTTAGTGCTCTGCAAGAAAAGTTGAGCTATTGATAAGGCTTTATCTACAGGTAAGTATTTCTTTTCACGTAAGAAAAACAGGTTTTAAGGACCTGTAGGAAATTACTTCCTATTCCTCTCCATAGATTTGATGAGATTTTCTGGTAGAAAGTGGTAGTGAAGAGAGAGTTGAGGAAGAGAGAATGAAGAGACAGCATCTACCCATCTGCAAATATGAAATGTATTTAGATTTAATAAAGGCAGTGAGCAAAGGGATGGGACTTGAGCAAG
Organism: Parus major; assembly: GCF_001522545.3. Classification (NCBI taxonomy): domain Eukaryota; kingdom Metazoa; phylum Chordata; class Aves; order Passeriformes; family Paridae; genus Parus; species Parus major. The sequence continues at coordinate 38,588,267 of NC_031770.1, read as the reverse complement.
TAGAAAGCCTTGATGGCTTTGACAAGCCTTTTCTTTATTCTCTTGAGCTAATTGAGTCACTTGACAGGTTAGCATCACGGTACAGTCAAATTCTGACAGGCTAATTTGAGCTTGTGGTTCCAATGAAACATACATACGGCACTCACTATACTTAGTGACAATCAGTGTCATTTTCTCCTTAAATGCAGACAGCTCAACACATTTATTCAGCTGCCTATCTGGAAATGAAGCAAGCAACCCAATGATGAAGGTGAAGCCAAGGGTTAGGTCAGGGGGTCTATTAGCACTTTTCATAATGCTTGGAATCCAGGAGGATGGGAGATTGACCATTAAGCTGGTCTGAGTGAGACTGGTAGAGGGGGACAAAGGATGGGAATTGCCATAAGCTGCCATTTGATGTGGTAAACACAAGAATTTTTCTTTGCCATAATTGAGCTAGAGATTCAAAAGTCTGATGACAAACCTATCCCTGCCTAGCAGAGGCTGCCTCCTGCACACTGAGTAAGCATAAAACCTCTCAGGACTGCATAATCTTAACTATATTTTGGAAGGGTATTGAGGAAATTTGCCAGCTGGTCTGTGCTGAAAGACAGCAATCCTCAGCCATGAGCTGCCCTTCAAAATGAAGGAAATTAGACTATGTGCACTCTGACATAAATATCAACTAGTACTACAGTTCTACAAACAGAACTCCAAGTGATCAACAACTTTACCAAACTCCTAAATATGCTCTTTGTGCAAATGGCTTGCACTTGCTTAATGTCACCTTTGTAAGCATGCTTTGACAAATTTGATTTGGGCCGTAAAATTACTAGATAAATGTCTCATGAAGACATAGGGAAGAAGGAATATGAATTTTCAGTGTTAGCTCATGTTTGCTGAAGTTCCCATGAGTTGGGGTCGGGAGCTGTTTTGTTGCATCATCTTTGTCTAATGACAAAATCTTTGCACTGTTGTGCTACAAATCTAGCGAAATGAAGACTCCATAGCTTTCTTCTCTTTTCTTTCCAAATTTTAAATATTCTGTTGGTCGAAATTATATTTTTCTTTTGGAGCAGATGTAGCTATTCAGTGTGACTGTAAAATATCTAAAGTACATAGTGTCAAACCCTTATTACAGCAAACAAAAAACCCATGTATGCTTGTAATGCTGTAACATAAGACTTATTTACCTTTTTGTTTATGATGGTTGAGTTCTGTGTACAAGCAGAGACAGCTTGTGCAGAGATTGTTATTCTTGTCCATTGTTAAGTTTGTTATGACTGATACTCTGATATAGTCATAAAAACAAGAGTTGGAGATGTCTAAGACCTGTTTGTCTCAGGTTCTCAGGAACCACTTCTGCTCACAAGGTGTAGCTGTGTTTTGTTTATTCAGGAGGCCTCTACTTTTTCTTCTGATCAACAGTGGCCGACACATGGCTAACTGAGATGCAAGAAGTCTGCACTGAGCTATACATGGTTAATTTATTTAACATGGCAGCTTTTGACTTTAACTTCTAGCCTATTTTCAGTCTTTGTTGATAATAAACAAAATTCTGTTGTCACTTTGGGGACAGAGAAAAAGAAACTTGCAATGAAAGCTTGAAGCTGGATTTCCAGAATTTGGCTTTGAACTGCTCTTACTACCCATGGCAGGATTTTCATTTTAACTTTTTATTTGTTTTCCAAATGGCAGTCTCCTCAAGAGTGATAATTTCATAGAAGCTGAGGAAAATGTATCTGTTACCTTATCCAGAAAATTTGATAATTTTCTGTTGCCTTTATTCCATTTTAAAGTATTAACATGTTTCTTCAAAATGTATCCCTGTCTTCCCTCAACACAATCAATCTTTCATTTCTCTATAAGATTATGTTGATTATATGCTAATGTGATGATTCTGTCATTCAAAATGAAAATCAATATTTTAATGTTAATGCAGTGATTTCAGTTTTGGAGGGAAACCTGCAGTTAGCTCCATCATGCCAACTTTGTGTGACATATGTCACAGTTTGGAATTGATCCAGCTAGGTGTTAGGTTGTAAACACTGTGTTTCCTCTCCAGTGTTCAGAGGCTGAGATGTAATTTATTCCAATCAGGATGTACTTTGACAAGCCAGCTGAATGGGATGCAGCTGCTGTTGTTAAATATTTCCACCTCTCCCTGCTTTTCAGGTTTTCCCAGATGTCATAATCTTCAGAGCTCTCCATGCAAGCATTACAAGCAGCTCTGCCAAGGGTTAGGAAGGAAGTGAGAGTGGGATGTACTGGAAGGAAAAGTAGCCCATTATACTCATTATGGGAAGAGATGGAAAAAAGGTTTTGATTGGAAAAGCCTTCTGCACTGATGAATTACTAATTCACTTGGATTCTAAATCTGACAGTTATTGTGCATTTGATGAATGCTTTGGAAATTCTATATATGGAAAGACGTCTTATAATAACATGACTCAGAAACAGTGAAGCATAAGCCTTTTAAAACTAGAGATCCTACCTGAGCTGAAATTATGCTGATTTTGCTTTGGAATAAAAAACTTTGAAAGCCTGTGTATTATCCTCCACTCCACAAGCCTAGCAGGTAAAAAAAGCAATGCAGTAGTCTTCACATACCAATAGAAATGCCTTTCTCCTAAACCATTCCTCCCAAGCCCATGAAACTTTAGCTGGGTAACTCTGTAGGGAAGCTTTGTGCAACTTTTCCTTGTCCTTTTGCAATGGAATGAGCAGTGGAGTTATTCCATGAGGTCTTTTGAAAGTGTATCGGTGGGAAAGAGAGTATGAAGCTCTCTGCATCTTTTGAAATTGAGTCTTTGCCACTTTATGACTGGCAAGGACACAGTAAAGCTTGTCTGTATTTTGTTTAGCCACAAGCATCACACAGGCTTATTACCCATCCTTGGATAAACACATTTATTTGGGTTTTCTGTGCTATGGATTATCTGATGGCTAGTTGACTTCAACAGAGCTCTGACCTTCTTAGTCATTTTAAACGACATCAAAAATATTTTCTCAACAATTTAACTTCCTTTACAATGGCTATTTTTGCTTATAGTCTCTATAACTTTTTTTCTGCAGTCAGTATTTTTCACTTTAACAGTGAAGTAAATTGTGAGAGAATTATAGTTTTGTTAGAGAGGAGCAAGTGAAATTAGAGCTGGTTCTTGGGTTTTATTGACTCTTGACACTTTTGTTCCTCTGACTTCTATTGCCAGGAAATAAACTTTAGTTTACTACATTTTATGTATCCAAACATCTTCACAGGGAGAATAATGCTTTGACTGTTACATTCATAGTCTTTAATTGAAAATAAAAGACCACCAACAATGAAAGAATACGTTTCCTCTTTGAGATGAAACTGCAAGGAGAAAACAGTAGGGAAGGTTGGGTTACATGACGTCCCTGAACAGACTTGGGGATAGATTAAGTTAAATTTACAACAGTCTCTCTATGAATGCTCAGTCTACAAAGAAAGCCTTCCCAACTCCAACCCATACTGTATACTGCTTTGGGAATTGCTCTGAAAAAACCTTCTATTGGTGGTTTGCAGGCAGTTCTGTTTCCTCCAGTATGGGACAGTAGAAGAGAGAATAATCTGGTTTTCTGTTAATAAAGAGACCAGATTTTAGAAATTTGGCTATGAATTCTCTTAGTAGACATAGCACAGTGTACTGTTGGAAAGTTTTTCAGGCTGCCTTACACAGAACTCTACAACTACCTGGAAGGATGCTATGAACAGCTGAGTGTCAGCTCCTGCTTCCTAGTAGTCATGACAGGACAGAACCAGAGGATGTACTCTTAAGCTGCCCCAGGGATGGTTTAGGTTGGACATTAAGAAAAATTTCTTCACAAACACGGTGATTAGACACTGGAATCTCTAATGGCTGTCTCTTATACACATCTAGATGTGTACAGGGATGGTTTAGGTTGGACATTAAGAAAAATTTCTTCACAAACACGGTGATTAGACACTGGAATGTCTAATGGACTGCCAAAGGAGATGGTGCAGTTGCTGTCCTGGTGTCATTTAAGGGAAGACTGGATGTGGCACTTAGTTCCATTGTCTAGTTGAAATGCCAGTTAATGCAGCTTGTAATACTTCTGTGGTTTGCTGCAGGTTTGGTTTGTACTGTTGTTTCATTTCACACAAAATGAAATGGGGAGAAATAGTGATTTGACAGTAATTTCCTAACGTTACCTAACATTAAGGCTCTATTTGGACAAGGCAGAAGACCTGCAATCCACTCCCATCTTCTTGGGGGTACTATTCCCCCTCTAAAAGGGATCAGCAACATGATCTGATGGAAACTGCATCATCTTTCAAGTCTGGTAGTATTAAGTTCTTGAGAAACAACCTACTTGCTTCTGGTTTTGTGGTAGTTTTTATTTTCCTTTGTTTCTTCATTCTGCCCTTATGTTTCCTTTTCACTTAAGGCAATTGGGAAATCATGTGAAAATAAGTTCATTTGCACTCTTGTCATCATCCACTGATTTTGTTCTGAAAAATAGGATGATTTATGAAAGTAACAAATTAGGCCAAAGTTTACAGGTAAAAAAAAACACTGTCAAAATCCTTCTGTCCTGCACTCCACACTGCAGTGGCCAGCCTGTCACCATTCATCAAAGGAGACACGCCAATGATACAATCATTGTTGAAGTGGCTGCAAGACTATAGACATCTACAGCTGTGTAACAGCTCAGATCAGCTTTCACTGTTGGCATCAGAAATGTCATACCCAGATAGAGAAAAAATTGTGTACTCTTATTTGCACAGGCATATTTTCAATGCTATACAAGTCCAAAATGAAAAAGCATTTTCTTCTCTCTTCTAGGAACTCCTGTCTCTGGCATTTATTCCCAGATAATATATGTATAAATGTTGTTTCTAGAGCTAATTATAGGGGGATAAATTGCTATATATTAGAGTAATTCCACTTCCTGCCTTAGAATTAGAGTTTAAAACTTACTGGTATTTTATCTGTTTTATTTTTCATACCCACTATTGTTTTTCATCTGTTTTCTTCTTCTCACATACAGTCTCATTCGTCCACCCTATGTAATGGAATGACTAATATTTATTCTGCATGAGAATTCTCTTCAGGAAGGAGAACTGAGGGGATGGTGTTTTTCATTATTCATTATTCCATGTTACCTCAGACTGCTAATGTTTTGTTTTTATTTTTTTTTTTGTTTGCTTGTCTGTTTGTTTTATCTTTGTGATCCTTTTTGCAGTGTGGCAATAGTGGTTTTTGTAAACTTTTGGTGTCAGAGCTACCACAGGCAGAGCTTCTACTGATGGTTTGTCATAGCAGAGTGGAAAAAGATCCTGGGTAAAAATGTTAACATGGCAAGTTCCAGCTGGTGCAGACTAATCTGAACAACAGGATTATAACTGGACTGGCACGCCATATTGTGAAGCTGTTGTCAGAAAATTATTACCCAAGACTTTACACATGGAGGATTGCAATTACATTGAGGCTTTTCTTCAAAGCACAGTTTGCTGAAAGGAAAGGACAGGAACAGAAATTGGAGCACATAACCAGTTCTTAGGACATAAAACTTTAGGAGTGAAGAATGCTGCTTGGTATTCAGAGACAAATGTAAGTATCAGGTATGTTTAGGTTTTTCTTAACAGATAGGCCAGTTTTTCTACTGCATTTGTCAGAACTGTTATCTGACATAACACTCACATCCAACATAGAAGCTAAATATATACTGAAACAGTTCACCATAATTAAAAGTTTCACTGGTGTTGCTATGGGGTTGGCTTTATTCAAGGATTATGTAGTGACATTTATCCCTATGAAATTTAACCTAACAGTACTGGATAGAGCAGATCTAGCAAGCTGGGCCAAGGCTTTTGGTAAATATGTAAATCACCATTTCACTACTGGTTCACAGATCTCTGTCAGTGGGGCTTCCCTCCTCCTGTTTTCATTCTGCTTATTATTTCTTGACACACACAGGCTCATGAAGCTGCAAAACAATGTGCAAATAGATCCCTGAGACCTCATAGTGAATTTTGCCCCAATATGTAATGACAATCAATTGTGTGGAGATGCTACTAAAGTGGTTCTAAAAGGCAAAGTATGGTGTTAAGTCACAAGTTGCAGATTTGTATGGATTGAAGGTTTTAATGTGGTCATTCAGACTGGCTCCACTGAAGCGATTTTATGGCTTTGTGTTAATTTGTCTGGGAGATGTTTATGGTATTAATAATGGTGCAGGTAGGCCCAGCATTATGTTCAGTGCTGCAGTGGACTCTCACAATAAATGGATGCTTGGGCTCTATGGAAACATGTCAGTCCTTCTTTTTCCAAAATACACAGTAGTGCTCACTGCTTCCTATGAGTCCATTATATGTTATGAGGGATTTTTTTTTAAAGCAGGAATAGTACAACTTCATGCTATGGATTCTTTATTTGTTCCCTTATTTCCCCTTTCTGGTACTTCATTGTTATCAAGCCGCTTGTGATTAACACAATACACCTGCTTCTGTTTGCTTCCTTTTAGTTACACTTTTTTTTTGCTATTAGGTTAATCCTCTAGAAAATTATTGGTTTTTCTTTTACAATTTTTTAGAAGCTGCTCAGGAATTTATACCTTCATGCTGAGTAATACATTCCTGGAATGAAGGTTGTACAGATGGAGCAGTTCTGACAAGACTCTCTGATCCTATCAAGTGGCTCACCTTATGACTGCAGAGCAACTGAAGGGTAATTGTGCTTACTGCTTTGCTTTCTTCTTTTTGCCATGTTTTTTTTGCTTTCCTTTTTGCCATGCTTCTCTGCACATCCTCATCCTGGCCACAAGTAGATGTGGAAATGATAGAGTGTGATGAGATATAAACTTCATGGCTATGAAGCTATGAGATATAAACTGGCCTGGCTAAGCTTTGGTTAGCACAGGACACATTCCAAAGCGACACAACAGGAACTATTTGAACATGTCCTGTTTCAAGATCTCCTTCTTTCAGGAAGAGACCCTGATGATACCTTTATGAATAAAAACAGCCCTTTCCAAACTTCCCCAGGCCCATTTTCTATTTGTTGGACACTTCTTGTGCCTACCTTCTCATGTTTTTGTATTGTTGCTGTGCCAATGTGGGGTTAGGCTCTGCTGCTGACTCTGCTTCACAGCCTATTTCCTTCAACTTGTCTGAGTGTTCAAGGACACCTCATGTCTTCTTTCATTCTAGCAGTGCCAGATACATGAGGGTCTTCCACTGCTTTGTGTTGAGGTGGATACTTGGCCTTGGCCTGGCCTCTTGGCTTATTTAATGGGGGCAGAAATGAACTTTTCTCTGAGGATTCAACTCATTTTGATGTCTTGATAGTTCATCTGCATGGAGGTCACTTTTCCACACCCTGCATTGTTACTCCTGTTTAGGACCTGTAATCTTTATTCAGCCAACCAGTTTTTGCACCCTGTAAAGCCTTCCCTTTTTCCCCAGAAGTCCCCATCTCAGGAAATTCTTGCTGTTTCTAGGCTTAATTTCTATTTCCCTGTTGCTCCATTAGTCAGTTTCAGAGTATAAGCTGTCAGGGCACACACTTTACCATCTCCACGGGATTTAATGCTCTCCCTCCCCAAACTATCATTCAGAATAACTTTAGTACTGCTTTGTGGGAAACCTTGATCTCAAGGTTAGTGTAGAATGAAGCATAAGTGTGGGAGGCTATTTCAAAGACCATCAGGATGTGCTCTATCACATTTGTGATAGAAAAATAACTGCTGATCACAGTCTAGCTACTGCATATTCACAATTTTTTAATAAAGAACATTTCTGTTGTTTGCTTTTTTGATGCTTACCTGAACCTTCTGAGGTTGTCTCTAAAATGGTTGTTCTGGTCTTCATTTTTAAAAAGGTTTGTATGTATCCCATCAAATCAGTTCTCTTGTGGCCAAACAACCTCTGAAAAGACTGATTCTAGCAGGTTATTCAAATTACCTTCTCACACTCTTCCTTGCTTTTTACATTTTTTCCAAACGTTTGAAATCGGATTAAGACAGTTGATAATTCCCATTATTTAACTAGTAGCCATCTCACAAAGCTCTTCTCAACAAAATAAGACTTTTGAATACAAATATATCAAACTCCAACAAAACTCAAACACAGAAAAAGCCCAGAATGCTAACTAAATCTGTATAGTATCTTGCCAGTCAACATATAGTATTATCCATAATTTCATTAATCTTAAAGTCTTACAGCCCTACTTTTGAGAGTTTAATAGCTTCACCCCTACAGTGAAGGCTTTTCCATTTTCTGATCGGTAACAGACTCAGTAGTTAGTTGCAGCAGTATGCAACTGAACAGTAGTCAACATCTGTCTTGAACTTTTTCCAAAGGGAGATTTTTTGTAACAAATTCGTTGAATGTTTTCCTGTAGAATTTGATAGAAATAAATTTAAAATAGTTGTGATTAAAGGCTATGCTTCTCACTGCATTCAAGAGCTATCCAAAGGCTTTACAAACGATGAGACAAAAGATTGAGGATTGTCTTGCTCAATTGATGGTTCAGCTAATGGAAAGAAATTAAATTGTCCTCCAAATTGGAACTTTGGCAGTGTGTCCCTGGGAAGAAAATCCCTGTTCCTCCTGCCTCAACCTGAAAGGTTCTGACCTTTTCCCTTCTGTGCAGGACCCTGCATAAGCAGGTGTAGCCTTAGAGGGAAAGCCTGTGGTGGCTGCAGCTGAGGTGGAAAGGGCAGCCCTGTGCTGCTCAGTCACAGTCAGGGTTCTCTCCATGCTCCTGACATGTGGGCCTGGCCCATGCTCTGTGCTCATCAGTCTGCTGCAATTTCTCAATACCGAGAGCACAGTTCTGCTTCTTCACAACCCACATAAAAACCAAGGCACAGAAATCCTGGGGGCTTTTCCCTCTCCTGCAAAAAACTGGACCCAGTTGTTCCAAGCCAAGCCATCCAGAGGGACCAAGCTGTGGAACAGGAGCTCTGGGGCTCTGTCAATACCATGATATTTATGGTTCAGGATTGTTTCTGTAATTTCAGTTGAAAAAAAATCTCACAGATACAGATCTACTGTTCTACAATTGAAGAAAAAGTGGTAGCTAGGTGAGTGTTAACAGCATCTCACTTTACTTTATTTGACCACCTAACTTGCCTTTATCTTAGATAAAGGTTGAAGATAGACTGTGGTCTTTTGATCAAAATCATCTGGGAAATTCATTATATAAATGATGGTCCATGGCAGTGTCCTCTCTTTTTATTCCAGCACCTCTGGCTTAAAAATATACTGCTGTTCTGGTTTGATTTGTTCTGGAGGCTTGTAGATGCCTCATTAAAAAAAAAGGATTCATCCAGATCTGAATTCAGTGCCTAAACTTTAGAAAGATATCACGACTTCAAGCATCCCAATTTCCTACTGGTTTGCTCACAGGAAACAATTTTATTCATTTATTTACTTGGCTTGGTCTTATGAAATGACATTTTAAACAGAAAGCAAGTATTGATTGCAAGTTCCCGGTTTTGCTCTGAAAATCGTATGTTGTCCCAAGACCAGGAATTTCAGTACCTTGACTTGAGGTGTCTATATCATCTCCTTGTCTCTAGTACTAGGAGAACTGCTTCTGTGCATACACAGAGGTTTGGAAGATGTTCTGCTCCATACTGAGAATCTGCAGTTCCTTGGTGTTACTGAGCAAGATTTAGAAAGCATGGTGTGACCACAGATGCTAGTTGTTACCAAACTGGATCCACCTTTACGGAGCAGGTGTGTACATTGAGAAAATGTGAAATAAAAATAGTGATTAATGAACTTTTATGTTCCACGGTGACTTTACACTTGAACCTTGAGTATCTTATTGTATGCTCTGCTGCTAAAAAGAATTGGTTTTAAGTTCATGTGTAGTTCACCTCTCTAGAGAGGTCTTTGACTTGTTTACAAGGCTGTTTTTTTGTTCTACAACTGAGTGAATTCATGCTGATGTTTCATTACAGATTGAATAGCATAAACAGTGAATGTGAACTAGAAACATTGTTTTAAATTCCATAGAAATGCTTGGCTCAAAAATCCTGGTCACTCACCACAGGCAGATGTTCAGCCGTCTCCAGGGAAGCAGGGCTTCATCAGCCTTATCACATGTAGTGGTCACTTGAGAAGGCAAAAGACCCCATCCTCCCTCCTCTTCCTGCAGGTTTAAATGCTAGGCATGATGCCATAGGGTGTGGAAGATCCCTTGTATCAGCTGGGGTCAGATGTCTTGGTTGTGTCCCCTCCCAGTTCCTTGTTCACACTCAACCCACTCACTTGTGGGGTGGAGTGAGAGGCAGAAAAGGCCTTGACCCTGTCAAGCATCTGCTCAGCAATAACCAAAACATTCCTGTTGGTGCTGCACTGTTTCCAGCACAAATCCAAACCACAGACCCTTACCAGAGACTTTAAAGAAAATTAACTCCACCCTAGCCCAAACCAGCGTTTCAATCTACATATGTTTTGTTTCTAGATTGCAAAAAAACATGTCCTTTTTTTTGAGTTTATCTCCTTGGTGCTGGGAACATACATTGGGTGCTAGAAGAGACCATGGTGGGTTAATCTTGGATCCCAGCTGTGTCCTCTCCCAATCTGTTGGGTTGGGAGAAGCATTTGCAGGTACTTTTGGGGTTGGAAAGATGGCCTTGAATGCTGTACAAGAGCTGTGCAGCAGTAGCCAAAGCAGTGGTGTGTTATTCACACTGCTCTGGTCACTAGTGAAAACACCACACTATGTGAGCTGCTATGAGGAAAGTTAACTCCATCCTAGCTGACTGACTACAGGAATAAAAAGATACAAACATAAAAAGGGACAAACATAAAAAGAGACAAGTCCTGGGGTTGTTTGGTCGTTTTTTGATTTTTTTTTCCTTCTTAAAGTGTGCATCTAATGCTCTGGATCCATAATTTTACCAAAATATTGCTGCATCTATATACCTTGGTTGGGTAACCATTGATTCAGCAAGGGGAGATACATTTGCTACTAAAACTATTGGATGTGATTTTCAAACCAAGCTTAACTTCATAGAGGAGATGTTTTAAGCGATCTTCATGAGTTAATAGCTTCATCCTCGTCTGCAGATGAAATGAATTGTTTTGGTCAGAAGAGTGAAAAAACCTAGAAATCTCATTGCCATTTGGTTCCTGGAGGGGTCTTTGATTTTGAACTTTTTGCAGACAGTAGCCTGTGTGCACTGATAATCACTGCTGGGAAACAGCAAGCCATCATTGCTGTGGGACATTCAGGTCTGCCACCCTAGAACAAAAATTCTCTCCTCACAGCTGCCATAAAGTGCAATCTGTTTTTCAGTCAAAGGGTCAGGTGTGGTTGTTGTCTTACCAGGTACAGATAAATCATATAGTGCTATACTGTTTGGTATTGGTAATGGGATGGGAAAGTTCAGGAGATCTGTTGACTGATAGAAAGTTTTTCAGTTTTGCTATTGCTCTTTTAGGGTCAAGAGGGAAGTAGAGGTCTGTGTAGGTTAGAAAGCTCCTAGTTCAGCATTAGACTCTATAGCCATATGCTTGTTAAGTCCTTAGGAATGCTCAGGAAGATTGGTCTCCCTGATATGTAACACAGAGCTACAGAGATTTATGGAATTATTATTAGTAGCAGAATTTCTCAAGGATTTGATGCTTTTGACAAATATAATGTTGAATGTTGTCTTTCATATTGCCAGCTGATAGTTTTCAGTTGACATTGCTGATCAGGGCCTGAAAATTCGGCAACTTAGAGAATTTTTGTCTTTAAAATCTAGACTATATTTTCAGCCAAGGTGAGAAGACACCTCCTCCAAACTGTAAGGTACACTCTGAGAAATCTAGCCGTTGATCTGCTCTCTATTTCTACTTATTCGTTGTTGGCATATTTTATGATCCTGCCTTGGAAATGGAAATCTTGGCTGTTTTATTGAACTCTTGCTAACAACTGGCTCTGTATTAAAAATCACCCCTGCCAGGCCTTGAAAATATTTTACCACTACAAGAAACCTTATGAGCATTAAGCTGAATGTGGGCATTTTGTAAACAATTCTAGGAAGTTTAGGGTTTTTTTATAATTTTTTTAATATATATGAAATCTAGAGAACAGTGTTGTCTGTGGCTTGCAGGGGACATGCACAACAATAGCCTTGTAAGTAAAGAAGCACACTATGAAAATAATTGTGTCAGAAAGGATGTGGAGCAAGTCTTAGAAGTGAAAGAAACATGTGAATTAATTTCAATTGATGGTTATAACTATGCACAAAACATACTAAGAATGAGGCAATGTAATCAGTGAAATTAAATAGTGAAACTACCAATACAATATACACACTTACATTTTTGTTTCTTTTTCTTTACAGCTATATACACTATTGAAGGCCATAGTATTAACTCAGAATTCTATGCCAGAATTCTAATTTTCTAAATAATAATTTCATATATTTTTCCCTTATCCAAGGATGTCCCAAACCTTTCATCTTACACAGCACCTTTTTCTATAGAAAAGTACCAGCAGTCCTTATTCAGACTGCTAGATGTGTAATCTTTGGACTGAGGGGCTCCTGGAGGTCAAAAAGCTGGATGAGGAGGGTGGGACCACAAGGCAAACTCTGTGAGAGCTATTTCTGGACAAAAAGAACTATGTATTTTTCAGGTACCCATTACAGAGAAGAACCAAGAGCTGTAGCACAGGTGCAAGATTGATAAAATTAATGTCATTTGTACATAATGCTGAACCTTAGTTCAGCATTATGTACAAAATTACCAGTTCAGTTATCCTTAGCTTATATGCAGCCTCAGGGAAGCCAGATTTACACCTAGCATGTCCTTATGGAAATTCACTATTCTGTATTTCCAACTTGGTTTTCTTTTTAAAGTACAGTCCTCCATTTTTGTACAATTCTTTTTTCCTCCATCATTTCCCCTTCATCACACCTTTTATAGCTATAAACCTATGGTTTAACCAACCAGATCTCTTCTTATCACTTAGTTATTTGAGTAACCAATCTATTACACGATCTTCTTTTCCTAAGAAAAGGAATTTTTTTTCTTTCTTTTTTCCTTTTCTTCTTTTACCCCTGTTCTTTGCACCATTAGTAAATTCTTCAGCAAGGCTGGTAAAATGTTTCCCCTTGTGATTGGAAAGGAACCTGGGATTAAGTGTTTATATCCAACCTGCCGTGATTTGTTAAACCAATTGACACTTAGACTCACGGGAAAGGTCAGGAAAAGTAACCTTTTCCAGCTTTACCACTCCTTAATCTCACTAACTATCTCAAAAAATTGTGCTTCCTCTTCTGGTGGGGGTAGCTGTTTTAAAATATCTGTCTATAAATGGGTCTTAAATCAGCTGTGGGTGGATAAAGCATTATCCCTGAGGACCCAGAGGCATCATACAATTTCTAAAACATGCAGAGCAGTTTATCAGAATTCGAAGCAGTGAATAGAGGGACACTAATGAGGGCCAGCTTACCAGCTGGTGATCCAAATCACCAGTGCCTGACATCTTTGCAAATTATTCTCTCAGGCACCATCTTTGTGTGGTCTCATCTTTTTTGAACAATGAGAAAAATTTCACAGTATGAGGCAGCTTTCTGGAAAAGTTGAAATGTTCTCTAAGTGTAGGGCTACTTGGGTGGTGCTACTTATGTTAAAGTATTGCTATTTACTTGTTTTTAGAACAGACTTTTCATCTGCCCTTGGAACATTTACTTTTTAACACCTTCATGCACAGATTTTTATTTTTCATTTTTTTCTGTTTAAGGACATTCTGCAGAATTACAATCTAATCAAAATAAGAGGATTTAATATAGAACTTGAGTGTGTTTTTATGTGATATGATATTAAGCTTACCTTCAGGTAATCAGAATTTGAGGTCACATTTAAATTAAGGTTCAACCTATAAAAACCTTCTTTAGTGACTGTACTTTGTGAAACTGTGGCACTGGTCAGATTTGAGGGATTTTGTTGTTGTCATTGAGTGTCTGATTTTTTTTTTTTTCTTTTTGTTTTTCCCAGAGCAGAATTTTTAGTGTGAAAGACTGACCTAGTAGAAAATGCTGACTTGTATCTTGGAGAAATCAGGATAAAATATTTCATTTAGAGTGTGTAGCTTACAGAATAAACAGTTCTCCATCGTGCATGCATCAAGAACAAAGCTGAAATGAATACAAATTAAAAGCTAGTGTGTCACACTGGTGGCATGTTTGTAGTTCAAAATACAATCTTCTATTTCTTCTGGACGTCTCCCCATCTTGTGATTTGGCTCTGGTTTAAATAGGCTCTTAGACAACTGTATTATACAGATTATATGAATTTGCATCAGAGGAGTTGCATTTTTTGTTTACATTTTTAATCTCATCTTTCCCAGTGAGACAATTGTTTGTGGAGAGGAATGTCTTCAAAGGCTCTGTTTTAATTGTTTTATTTATAGAAGTGCTATAGCTGTGTATTCTAGTCTTCCACGTGACTGGACAATCTGCACCTCTTTTAGTTGCTGGATATTATTTAGTCCTAGATATCATCCTTTATTCAAAACCTTATTGCCCTGAACCTACCTTGCAGAGCTGTTTTATGAGCATTTTACATTTTTTCTATGAAACAGTAAATTACTAAAGCTTTTACATGAAGTATAATGTAGTTTCCAGTGCAGGTTTAGTAGCATAATCCAATTTGATATCTCACACGAGAAGAAACATCTTGGTAACTTTGTCTTCACAACTCTGCTGTAGTACTTGGAGGGGTTGGTCTCACCTGAAAGTAATTTGCCACTGAATTTAGTGAATTTATATGTGCTTCTCATTAACTAGGTTCTGGAGAGGGATCTATGGATATTTAAATTCTGGGGTATATTTGTAGCTGTGATTGGTCATATTTCTATTTGCCCTGAAGTTCCTGATAAGATAAAGGCCTAAAATAGAAGGAATGAAAAGAGAGAGAAGCCTGTGTGACTACAAGTGAAAATATTCCTCTGAATGAACTTCACACCAGTATTTGTGAAAGTGTATTTTTATATGAGTTGAATGAGTAATAAGCTAAAACAAGGACCAGTAGTTTCTGTCTTCATCACTGCAATGCATTTTAAAGAATTTTAAGTGTAACTACTGTGTTGTACAGTGAGACTTCTGGAACTCTGGTATAGAAAGTGTCACTCAATTTCCTTTTTCTACTTGATGTGTGGGGCTGTGCATAACAAGATTTTGGATTCACAACTTAGTCATGTAAAGGGCTTTAAATATATGAGTTTAATATTCAAAAAGGAGTGGTAATGAGTTTGAGATGTGTTTATATCCTTAACTTGACTCTTCAAAATTTCAATTACTTTTAAAGAAATCAAATAGATGGGTTATTTTAATCTATCAATTTAGATTTCTTATGGGAAAAATAAGAAGCATATAAATGAAAGAAGGGAGGATAAAGAAGTATTGGGTTGGGAAAAGCTGAGGGAAGCCAGCAAGACCTCATTTTGATTTGTTCTGACTTTATGAAATGTAGATTTTAAAATTGTTTGGAGTTTATTTTACTGTATTAAAAGTCAGTCAACTGACTTCTATATTTCAAGCAGTCTGGTGTTGTCGGGAAAATGAATACAACTTTCTCTTGCAGTTAGTTTTACATATCTCTCTGATGTTGAAATCTTTTTAATTAGAGATACCAAATACTATAAAAATAATTATTTTGTCAAGTTCTCCTCTGCCTGTCTTTATTACCTTTACCTTTTGTATGCCAGCAACCAAAATTAACAATTTCTATTAAAAAAATATTTCTATACAACATTATTTTGTGCCCACTCTGTCATACTCTGCTTCACAGATACACACAGCATGACTCGTACTCAATATTGTGTTTGGTAAAGCCTGTAAAAAAATACTTTCCTACAAAGTCAGAAAACAGTTTTCAAAGGTAAACTTGCTTTTTTTCCATCTTTTATATTCTTTCATGCAAGGCTTTAAAGGCATTCTCACATATGCCCTAGGCTTCTGACATTAAATGTTGTCTGAGCTTTGAGAAACCTACCGAGTGGTCTCTGCAAAGAGATGATATATGGCAATATTATGGAGAGCTTGTAACTGCAGCAACAGCAAACACATGTGATCCTACTGACGCACTTCTTCATTACTCTATGCTCACAGCACAGTGGATGTAAGCTTTGTTCTTCTTATGCCTTCAGCCATGGCAAACAATCAAGGTTCTGGCTGTTGCAGGAAGGATTTGTGAAACTCACGGTTTGGATGATAGACCCTTCCCCCAGAGTCATCATGGCAGGGAAGAATCACTGATTGTAAACTCACTGCAGATTTGCCTGTGTGGTGCTCGCTCGGTGTTGTAGGACTCTTGCTTAGAACTTTCTCTTCAGGGGTTAGCAGGAGTCAGGGAGGTCTTAATCATCTATCTTCCTAGTTGCTTTGCAATGTGCAAATATTACACATTAGAGGAGATATGGTTCTGCCTCCACCTGAGTCAGAACTTGCAGTTCCAAGTTGCAGGCCACTGTTGTTGAAGTGAAAGCTGTCTCCTCATGCCGTGTCAGTAAAGGAAAAAAGCTCTGCTTCGCAGGCTGTCTCAATATTTTTGGTATAAAAAGCCCATGCTCACAGCTGACATTACATCCATTCGAGGACAGGGGTGTACACAAGACCTAGTTATATCTAGACATTCCATTGCCAATTAGAGCCAGCTTCTGAGGCTGCACCTCCTAGTTTCTGAGCAAGGCAGGGGAGGGAGGGAGGATAATTCCCCCTCCTTCCCCATAAAGTTCTCCCCTATAGCCACTAAAGTTCCACTAAAGCTGCCAGATGATGATGAACAGTCTCCTGCCAAGGAGCAGTATAGAGGGCTGTGTTGCAACAGGCATGCACAAATCACCCACTAAGGTCAGTGATGACAGTGCTTGCCTTCTTAGTGCGTGCATCAGCTTTCACTCTCTCTTTTCATAAACACAGAAGAAACATATTAGACCTTGGTTTTCAATAGCTGAGAATGATTTCCTTCGCCTTTTTTCTCATCTCCCAGTCTACCCCAACGGTGACACAAGACTCACTCTGGGTCTGTCTCTTACTAGCAGAAATGTTGCTGATTCCAGAGGAGAGATTCAGATCAGCAAAATATCCCATTCCAGAAAAATCGTATCTTCAGCTCTAGGATGGGATGCATAAGTGTCTTTGTTGCTCAGCTACAGGAAAAGTAGATTTTACTTTGACATTTCTATTCAGCACCATGGCCAGTTGGAAAATGTTAGGGTCACATGTAGGCTCTTCTGTCTTCCTTTTTGGGAGACTAAATGTGGTTCTTGTGGGGTAAAGAATAGGCAATGAAATTGCTGCCTTCTCACAGAAGCCTGTAAAAGGGTTACTGCTTCTAATGCTTCTAATGCTGTATCCCAGCCTTGCTGTAAGCATCTAAACCCCTTCAAATTCCCTGGGAGCCACAAAGGTCAAAGAACATGTGCAATTCAGGGATTATGCTTTTGTTCAAAAGGTAAGAGTGATGCCACTGCTACAGAATCTGGTGTGGAAACAAAGACATTAAGAGCTTCTAATGTTTCCAGTAACAGAGAGTGTTTTCTTTGGTACGCTTCTGAACAGAAAATATTGCGTAGAAAGAAGAAAATGGGTTTCTTGACTTGCTTTTTAAATTTTATGAGTGAGAAATAATGAAGCTTTTGAGATGAGTTTTTATTTTGGTGATGGCTTTCAGTTGCAAAAGTCTAGACAGGATAACTAACCCACTTCCTGGGTTCATGTTGAATTACTATGTTTTTACTTTGGTAAAACATTATGATGTTTTTACTTTTCTCTTTGGTACACTTTGCCTCTGATAGGTAGTCAGGGACTATGTTTAGAGCACCAGCCTTTGTTTCCTTCTTTGCTTGCTGAATCAGAGAGGTAAGGACCAGAGAAAGCTTTTTCCCTAATTTAGTCTGCTTTCCAAGCATCTCCTTGCATATGGAGCTACTACTGGGTGGAGAGATGGATGAGAATGGGGGAGAAAGAGATGCACTTAGGGAGAGACCTGTACTCTGAAATTATTGCAAAGTTTGATCTGGTCCATAGGAAGAAGCAGGTAAGGAGACTGATTCTGAAGGAGGATTGATATTGGCACAGAAACCTAGAGGTCTCTGCAAAAGTCCTCTACTTCTTGGGAACAGCTCAGAACAGGTATTGAACAAAGAGGATTAAAAGTGACTTGAATTTCCCTTGCAGGAAGAGGACAGGGCGTGATGAAAGTCTACATTAAGTAGAACAGAAAATATAGATCAAAATTTATTAAAGAAGACAGGCAGACACAGTAACCACACTGTTTAAACTTGGGTGTCATGTTTTTGCACAGCTTGAGAGCTGAAAAAGTTTATCTTCATAAAGAGTATTCCTTCTTTCTTCCCTCTTTCCTATTTCCTGGGATCTGGGAACATGCTTTAGGGAACACCTAACCATGTTTTCTCTGATTTTACCTTCTTTCCTAGCCGTGTAGACCAGACAAATATTTACCCTGAGCTGGTTGGACTGTTTCTGCATTACCTCAGTAGAACACAAATATCAGAAACTTCCACAGTTTTTTCCATAAGGACAGACCAACAAAAGCAAAAATTCAGGAAAATATGACAGAACTTAAGCATCATGAGTAATCTTAGTGTTGTTCAGACACAACTTTTCGAAAATACAGAAGAATCAAGTTATCCTTTATTTTTGGCATTCCTAGAGTGCTTCAACATTGAAGAGCTTAAAATAGCTTTTTTATCTCAAAAATGAATAATCATGTTTACTGTAAACAAAGGAGATAAAAGTTTTTGTCAGAAACGTTTAATCCTATTCTCATGAGAATACATAAATGGGTAAGTTGAACAATCTCTTTCTGGAACTTGATGGTGGACATTGCATAGCATGTTATGCAGCATAAATTATGCCTCATTTCTCTAGCTTGGAAAAATACTTGAACGTAGTTCTGCCTAAATTAATCTCCCTGGATTTTGAAATAAAAGGGAGAGAATAAATGTCAAAACAGCTTGCAGGAGGACACTCTAGGATGTAATGAGCTATTTTCAGTCATTTACTAGCAGCCGTTGCTGATCAGAGAGGTCCCAGTTTACTAAAAGATAGCAAATGTGATGTCCATCTACAAGGAGGACCAGGAGGAGGCTCTGGGGAACTATAGACCAGTCAGCCTGACCTTGGTGCTAGGAAAGGTAACGGAGCAGATCTCTTGAGTGCCACCATGGAGCATGTGCAAAACAACCAGGGGATCAGGCCCGGTTTCATCACCAAAAAAGTTGTCCAGCAATATTACAGGCCACCCAGGGAAGTGTTGGAATCACCATCTCTGGAGGGATTTAAAAGCGTCTAAGTGTGGCATTTAAGGACACGGGTTAGTAGTGGACTTGGCAGGGCTGGGTTTACAGTTGGACACGATAATTCTAGAGGTATTTTCCAACCTAAACAATTCTATGATTCTATGAAAATTGTGGGATTTGTGTGTTAGCTCAAAGCAAGGATTTTCTTAAAGAAACCAATCTGTGTCTATCACAGAGATTGTGAGGGCTGCCTGATCCTGAAGCACAGTCGACTTTAACCATAGTTACTGTACTGCATCTAATGAGAGGATTTAACAGTTCCATGGAGCATATTTTCAATACTGTAGTTGCAGACCTTACATACTTCAAGGAGAGAGCAATCTCAGATTCAAGGAAAGAGAATGAACTTTTCAATAGGCACTGGGCATGAGAATATTTGTGTATTTCCTAGAAGACACTTGCATCATATTTTTTTCTGAGTTGGAGTTGAAACATTCACAGAGAGAAAGCATATGCAAAAGAGCTGAGCTCAGGTCTTTGTTCAGAGTTGTGTTAGATTCATTAGGGTCCTCTGTGCTATATATAAATCAAGAATGAATTAAGATAGTCTAAAACAGAAGACATGACCGGCAGTTGTGTTTCTCAGCCTTGAACTACTCCATCATTTATTCTGACAAGAAGATACTCAATAGCTTCCAGATTGTTTGCTCACTTGACTGCTTAAATACAATGTTGTTGCCAGGACCAAATTTAGGCATGGTGGTTTGAGCACCTGCTGGGTTAGACAAAACCCTTTTACCAAAGTGACTTTTTTACTCATCCTCCTGGGGACTACTGAGTTGGCTTTGTCAGGCAAAGATCTCTGTGCCTCAGCATTCTTATGCAGCTGTTTGCAGCCTTTACTTTCTTATCAATAGCTTTCAGTGTAAGCATTACTCATCTTGTGTATTGAGCACCAAGGCCTCTTCTACATGGGTTGTACAAGGTCTCTTCTACTGGTGTTGACAGCCTTCAGCAGAGACGGCAGATGAGTTCCTCCTTTGCCTTTTGCCATATGTAGAATTTTGCTGTGCATAAAAATCCTTGAAGTGTGACTTCTTGTAGCATCTGGGCAGTGCCACACAACTGGGTCCCTGGAACTGCCTGCTGGGGCTCTCCTGGGGCCCTCAGGAGTGTGGTGACAACCTGCCAGCTGGAAGACCAACCAGATAGAAATACTAAGCAAGTACTACAAACTGCTATCTATATTTGAGTAGATAGTGCTGGGAGCAGGAGGTACTGCCCTTTACTTTGCTGGCTTTCATGTGCTGCCAGAGCCATAACTGGATCTTCAGACTGTCAGTGACTTGCCTGTTTTCCCCTGAGCTTGATAGCAGATACTACATAGGTTGTGCTGGAGAAGGCAGCTACATCCACAGGTGTAGGATTTCCTAGCACCTTTTTCCCCTTTGCTTGCCACCTTTTGCAGAGCTGCCAGATGAAGTTTTCACATCAGAAGATCCCTGTGTACAGCCTTCTTTGGTCAATACACCAGTGCTGCCTTTGAGGTTTTGGCTCTCAGGGCTCTTGACGAAACCAGTAAACCACCCTGTGCTCTGTGAGGGGCTACATCACAGGACTTGGCCCTGCCCCAACATACCCTGATGGGCACCTCCAGCCACCAGGGAACCACTGCACCCTGTGACACCCTGCACAATGGACCATGAAGAGCAATGAAGGTTCCAAATGTTTGTTGGTGCCATTACACGGTTTTAATGTACTGTGCTGGGTTTGGCTGGGGTAAAGATAATTTTCCTCACAGTGCTTGTATGATGGTATGGTTTGAATTTGTGTTGGAAACAGTGCTGATAACACAGAGATGTTTTTGTTATTGCTGAGCAGGGCTTACACAAAGACAAGGACTTTTCTTCTCCTTATCCCAACCAACCAGTGAGTGGGCTGGAGGTACCCAAGGAGTTGTGAGGGGACACTTCTGGAACAGCTGACCTCTACTGACCATAGGTATATCCTGTACTATATAGCATTATGCTCTTCAGATAAAGATGGGAAAGAAGTAGGAAAAGGGTACATTTTGGAATAACAGCATTTTTCTTCCCAAGTCACTTCTACATGTGATGGAGCCCTGCTTTCATGGGGGTAGATAAATACCTGCCTGCCCATGGAAAGTGGTGAATGAATTCCTTGCTTTGCCTTCCTTGCATGCATGCAGATTTTGCTTTACCTACTAAACTCTCTTTATCTCAGTCCAGAAATTTTCCCACTTCACTCTTCTGATTCTCTCCCCCACCAGCAGGATGGAGCAGTGAGTGAGTGGCTGCGTGGTGCTTAATTGACAGCTGGGGTTAAAACATGATATGAAGAAAGCTTAAAAATATACCTGCTGAGTGGCTGTATAGACGTCTAAGTCCTCATGTTACGTGCATCCTTGTGGGTGTATGTGGTTTTCTCCTTAATGAGCTTGGTAAGGATTTTTGGAGTGGAGGGAAGGCCGAGGAGAGGAAGAGTTTGCCCTCCTTTGTACCATGTGGCACACATTCCTCTTCAGCTAATTTATCTAGCAAATTATTTGTAATTGTGAGGACCTGTGACTCTTGGCAACAGAAACAGAGTTATGTCTTCTTGTGGCACATTGCAGCAGACATTTAAAATATAATGAGCCTTGTGTTTGTCAGGAGGTGGTGGGTAGTGTAACGTGGGCTATGGTAACATGTAGGGAAGATGTTTTTATGCTAGTTCTGTAAAAAAATTGTTGTGCTTTGCTTTCATCTGTGGCTAACTGGACTTGGTGATTCAGGTGATATTTTCAGGCATTAACCTGTCTGAAACACTAACCTGCCTTTGACAGAAGATGGTAGGCCAGATCCAGCAGGCTTCAAAATTCATTTGATTTCCAATAACTCCTTCCAACCAGTCTGGGCTTTTCATGTTGCCCTTGATAAACCTGGAAATGTTTTAGGTTAGATAGCATACAGCTAGGGAATTTTGCAGGTTTCTGCTTTCAAATAAAACACTACTAATAAATGAGAGCACTTCCAACGTACAATGTGGCTTTTCAAAGGTCTCTAAAAGATTAAGGAATATGTCAGGAGGTGAGTGCAGTGCCATTTTTCTTCCTTTCTGTAAGTTACAGCAAGCTGCGGGTTTATCAGCTGTTTCACATGTTTTGATAGAGACAATACAAACAAGCGTTTCTAAATCTGTGCTCTCAGTAGCTCTCTTGCTCTTCCTTCACTTGCCAGCAATCTTGTCTTACTAGCTGTTTTACTTACTAGTTGTTTTACTCTGTGCCCTGTTTGTTTCTCTCTTTTTTCTTTATATTTTTTTTTTGTCACCTTATCTGTCTCAAGAAATTGTAGTTTTCTGTTTTATTACATAAAACAGGAATATTTCCAGGATATGTACAGCTATGCTCTTGAACCTGTGACATTTAAAGGGCAATAGAATGCTAATGTGACTAATAAAACAGGAAAATGGCTTTATATAAGTCAATGTGGAAATGGCTCAACCTACCTTTTAAATGGACTAATTTAAACAACATTCATTCACAGGGGCATGGAGGGAGGATGCAAAACTTGGGTGATACAGATAGATAAATCAAGCCCTTGTCATTCTCTTTTGATACCTTTAAAAAAGATCCAGCCAACTTTTCCTATGATGGGGAATCCTTACCATTTATTTTCTGCAGATGATAACTCACAAGAGTAATTGACTGTTCGTTTTTGTTTCATTTTCATTCTACTCTGAAAAAAATGTTATAACTTAAAAGTGGTTTTATTAGATTTTTTTTTTACATTGATTTTTGGATTTTTCTTTGAACATGTACAGTAAAGTTCCGCATTTTATAGTTCAGTATTTCTAGCTAATGCTATGAGGCCTATGACAACTATCTATTACACTTGTGGGTCAAATCCTTTCTGAACAATACTACGGCCGTCCTGATTTTAAATGTGTGGCATGTGGCTGTTAAGTCATGAAATTACGTGTATGGATTGAAAATGAAGGAAAGCACCCATAAGTTTTACCTTTTTGACCTTTCTTTTCCACCCTGATCAAGGTTTCTCAGACAACATGGAAAAACATCAAGATTTTCAGATTATTACAATAGTCAAAAGGCCACAAATAACATTTTGTGATTATGACCTACAGTAATTCTAAGGTTTGTTATTCTTCTGAGTACAATTAATTTCTTTGATTAAGATATACATATGAAGGAAATTTGAGGGTTGAAAGTTCAGAGTGTCCCATGTATGTGTGCTAAAGTTTTGTACATGCTATAAGAGAATTATAGGTATTTTTTCTGTTTCTTTAACAAGAACAACAGCAAAATACAAACCCCAATCACTCAGAGAGTAAGCAGATACAGATCTTATATGACAGCTCAAAATTACTCTTGACTAATTAAAATTAAAAGCTTATTAAAATATTGTTTCCTTTAATGCAAGTTACTCTTTCATCTTTTCCAGTAATGCATCACCTATTAAATTTTTGATGTGGAAAATTAGTGCTTCAGGTCTGAAGAGAGTGACAAGCATAGTGTTGAGAGAGTGACAAGAATAATGTTTGAGCTAGAATTTCAGGATTAATAGTGCAGATTCACCCTTCCTAGTGGAAAAGAAATGTGGACACCTCATGGAAACTCCATGCCGTAAGTCAAGTTTTGTCTTAACTCCAAACAATCAGTGATATCGATGATTTCTTACACTTTGCTTTTACAATATATAGAAATCTTTATTATGGCTCTATTTTGTCCCTGTACATCAAGGTACTTTCTCTTCTTCTTTCTGTGTGCTCTGCTCAACATTCTAGCTTAAGTGCTTCCTGCCACTGAGAGAGCTTGTTGTGTTGGTGTCTTAGCTCTGGAAAGGACAGGGTTAATCTTTTTTTTAAATATCTGGGTGTGGTGGTGCCCACCTCTAGTCCCAGCTGACAGGGAGGTAGAGCCCACTGGACCAGGAATTCCAATTTCCTTGTACAGTTTGTCCTAGGCTTCAGTACTCTGTGACATGTGGGCACAGCCAAGACTGTAATGTTATTCTGTACCATCCTATGCCATTGCCAGTGGTGGGGAAAAGGGGCTCTGGCTTCCTAGAGCATTCCTTTTCTGCTCAGGAGAAAGCATGGGGTGATGGGAAAGAACTGTTTGGTATTTGTCGTGGGTTTTATCTGTAAATTGTTGACTTATATTTTGTTATTAATTTTGTAGCTCTTACTGTTCATTTTCTTATCTCATTTCCATCTCCAGTAAATTAATTGTTCTTATTTCAACCTGTAACACTATTTTGTGCCTCCTTTCCACTCCATCCCCAGAGCAGGAAGGGAAAGGGGGAGTGGGGGAGCCAAGAGAGTGGTATCTGGTTTGGGGCAGTCTCGGGGGAAGTGGGGGAAGAGAGAGGCACTAAACTGGGGAGTATCATACCTAAACCATGACATGACAAGACATGAGTTGACCTTTTCAGCTTTGCTGGGTTTTGTGAGTAGCAAATCCATGAGGACAGGATGAGTTAGCCTGATACGTCTGCAGTGGCCATCCTTTGTGAGCTGGCTCACATACTGTGGCCTGTAGCTCAGGATCTTTGAGCCCTATACAGTTTTAAAAACTAGTGTTTCTAAAATGAATTTGATCCCACTGGTGATGGTGGTCACCTGCTCACTAAACTATCATGTACAATGTAGGCATTTTCTTGAAGAATTTCCTTCATGTTGGAAACTCAGGGTTTTTTTATAAAGCTAATAAAAACACCTTTTTACCCCTACATTAATTTTTCCCAGTGTCAGTAACATAGGAATTTTACTGGACAAATGCCTCACCTTGATTTCTCCCTTCTCGTTTTGATAGCCACATGCAGATTTTTTTCTCCTCCTTACTGCAGTTCTTTTTTTCCTATTTCCCCTTGTCTCTAGCCTTTTCTCTGGGAATAGAAAGGACAGGGGAAAATGATTACCTTCTGCTCACTTTCAAGATTCAGAAAATTGTAGAAGACTTTATGGCAATCTGTTCTCCAGCTGAAAACAGCTGGTATAAATGCACTGTAGAAGTAATTTAAAGATTGCTCATACTTAGTGCTGAAGATTTTAAAATGTGCTAGAATTTTGCAGGAAATCTTTACTGAACAAAATAAAACTAAAAGAAACACATGAATATTGTTCAATAATGTTTATCTAAAAAGATTGAATTTCATTCCAAACATGGTGCAACTGTAAGACTGTAAAAGAAAGGAAGTTTTCTCACTGTTGTATCATAGAAAGCAAAAACTTATTGTGAATTCATATGGGGCCTTGCAACTTAAAACCTACTTTTTGATGTCAAAGCCAGTTATCTTAATCTCCACTGACAAAGCTTTTCCATGAAATGTGTTTTCTATCTGTATGCTTTCTATCTTAGTATGCCACACACTTCTCACACCCACAGCTTCATGACGACAGTACATCATGCTGCAATCCCTTGAAAGAGATTTTGATTTCGCTGCAATATTTCTGGTCATGTTGGATGCTTGGCTGCAATAAAATCAGATCTGGACCATTCTATGGTTTTGCTTTGCTGAAAATTTGCACAAGAACTTTTCTTCTTCCTTTCCTATGGTAAAAGCTACAAGTACCATGTCTTTAAAGAGAATTAAAAAGAGTGCTCAATATTGAGGAGTAGCAGGGTGATAGTTACCAGCTTGTCACTGGCTGTAACCATCTATGTTTTTTTGTTGTAGAAGGGCCACTCTCCTGCACCCATTGCTCACATATCTGACGAAAACAACTTCCAGCTCTAGAAACTCTGTGGGAAGGCAGATTTCAGCCTTTCTTTGTGTGGCTGTAGATACAACACAATGAATTCAGTCATAATTAATGAATGACTTAGTGGTTTTTCTGTGGATTTTAGCCACTCGATCTTAATATTGTCTTGAGACTTACAATGTTATAAGAAAGTACAGCTGGTTATTAATTACTCAGTAGCCATTTTTTTTATTCCATGTAGTCAATATTAATTGGTTCAAAATCATAATATATATGGATGATTATTCGTTGTAGCAGCACCTTTGTTTCAAACTTATTGAATCTTTCAAACTACTTTGGAAATTTAGGAACTTCAGATAATACTTGTCTTCCAAAAAAGTAGGCTAACTTTATTAAATTCTTATGTGTCACTAAATCTTTTGGAGCTAGATGGTTTTAATAGAGGTGTAAGAGTTCAGCTTTAAAATTTGGGCACTAAAGCCACAGTACTTAAACTAAAACAAACTAGTGATATGCTTAAACCATATTTTTGTCTGACTGTGGTAAGAATCTGTAAGTCCAAGAGCCCCTACAAGGAATATATATACCAACAAGGCAGTGGTTTAAAAAAAAAAAGACAGTGGTTGGCAAGGGCTGCTGGGCTGAAGGAGAAACAAGCACATTCCTATGAAAGCAGTTCTTGGCTCCCAGACCAGCCAAGTCCAACAGGATCTAGGCTGAGCCTTGGACTGATAACTGCTGTGCATTTCCTGATTTTCCTTTCTGGTCAGGGCGTATATTTGATTTACTGCAGTCACTCAGGGGGGAAAACAGCAATAAAGGGTGAGAATTTAGGAACCTTCTCGATTATACACTGTTTCTTCTAGGAAATCAGATTATGGAATTTTGCTGCTTTTCTGACCCTAGAAATAGGTGGATCTTTTTAGTCAGTTTTGCAAAGCTGTGTTGAAACAGAGATAGGAGTCTCTAGCTTCCTACCTACAGTGTAAGTTTTGTGGAAGACTGGAGGTGTAGTTTGGTACTGAGGGTAGGAAGTGATGGCCTGGGTAGAAAATATGCGACTTGTAGGAAGACAGACTTTGCTGGGTCTGGTGTTCATGAAATAATATGCTGATTTCTATTAAATGTGACAGTTTATGAATATTCGTAGCTGCTTAAATTTCCTCAAAGATGAAAAAAATATTTTTAGGGATATTTATTATTTTTGCATTTCAATACTGCCTTGTTAAAATTTCTGATATTTATCTTGGTTCTTTGTTTTATTTTTTCTGTTGTTCTGCTAGAAAATGTGCATCTCATAGATACTTTACTTTTTAGCAGTGAAGTTCATGAAATAGCAATTTTCTTCCACTGTCTCCCTTGTCATTCTATGTTTCTCTTAATCTTAGTCAAAGTGCTTGTGTCTGTTTGTCATTTTCTAGTTGGTAGTAAACCTTGACAGAGTAAGGGATATATTTTTGTTGTACATCACCTAATATAGAGGGAAGCTTTACTATTTTGAAGTCCTCCTGATTGCTCTGAATGATTGAAATTTACTGCTGTCAGGGTTAAGGGGTGATAAAGCAGTACTTCGCCTCTTTTTCTTCCTTACCATCTGAACTTCTCCGATGAGCTTTATTACAATGCATAAGGGCTGATTTTTTTTTATTTTCTTGATTTTGTTTTTCCTGATACTTCAGATCTTTTTAAGAGCATCTATGCCTTTTTATTTACCTAAGCTGTACTTAAATCTTATTTTTTAAATTTTGTTATGCTTATTTTTTTATGTTATTTTTTAATGTTTGTTGTACTTCATGGCATCCAAGGATGATGAAAACTGTTCCTGTCCTCAGAAAATTTCAGAATTCAGATAATTTCTTTCAGCCTGATGAGAGAGAATAGCACACTTAGGACAAGGAATAAAGCCCAAAAATGCACTTTTTATTTCCCTTTTTTTTTTTTTTTTAGTATCATCAGTTGTTGGACTCAATGATCTTAAAGGTCTCTTCCAACCTAGTGATTCTGTTCTATATTTTATAGTCAGACATTGGACACTATTTCCAAAAGTAAACTTTCTGCAGATGCAGTTACTAGCAACTGGGGTTTTTATAAAAATAAAATAAAAAATACATGAAGATTAACTTTTTATCTACCATTACCCAGAAGAATATAGCAGATAAATGAGAAAGAGTGTTATGTGCGTAGTAATTGGTCTTTAGTAGGGGAAGGGCTCACTTTAACAAAGTTCAATAAAACTGGAACTGGAGAATGTCTTGTTACCATTCTTGTAGATTTTGGCCTTCCAGTCCACTGGGATAAAAGATCACTTAAGTGCAACAAAAGATCGCTTAAGTGCAAAAGCATCATCTATGCCACACTGTAGATGTCTGCAGAAGCACAAATACAAATTTTTATGTAAAGTAACTGTGATAAAAGACCTACCAAAGCTTGCAAGCTTGGAAAGAAAAGATTTTCTTATTTAAGAATATTATGATGCAAAGAATAAGAATTTTTTTATATGACTGGTATGCAAATGCACTTAAAACAGGAAACAACCATTTGAATAAACAAGAGAGCATAATGCTTTGTAAAGCTTTGTGTAGCACCAGATGTAAAAAAAAGAATAATACAGCAGCAGTCTACAACCCCTAAAATGTTAAATGTTGGATAAACTGTTGAATATGAATGAATAATCTAGGCTAGACAAGATAAGGCAAAAGAAGCCTCAGTCAAAGCCAAATTAATGTTCAGTTAACAAGAAAACAGTGCCATTGGATGCTGTGAACTGCAATGAACTTCTAAGGAAAAATTAACTGAAAATTCACATTGTAGGAGCACCATACTGCAGCGTTCACAGCCAATGTTTCTTAGGCTCCCGTCAGTGACTTTAAGACCTCACAAATGTTTCATAAAGCAGTGTTTTTGCTCAGATTTTATTTAGAAAAGGGGTTTATCTGAGGCATCAATCAAACTTGCTAAGAAATTTTCTGTCTTTGAATAGAAAGGACTTTGAGACATCATCTGTTTCTCCTCTCTGACCTGACACAGAACAGACAATATTTATCTACCTTTGGTTGAAAGGCTGTAGTGATGTAGAATCCATGGCTTTGCTTTGCAGCTTAATTTATTACTTGATTATTATTGTAGTTAGAGTTTTTTTCATACTCCCTGAGCTAATATTTTTTGGCTGCACGTATTTCTATTTGACACGGTCACAGTGAGCACAGGGGATCTTTGCTCTCTTTTCTCTCTTTAGTATGAGAAGAAAGACTTTTACCTACTGAGTGACTGAAACACTTTCCATACCCTTTTTTACTGTTCTCCTTCTCTTTCACCCCCTTCTCTCTCTCTCTCCCTCCCTCCCTCCAGAGACATAAATGTCTTTGTCTTTCCTAACAAGGTGTATCACTAAATTTCCAAATCCAAAGTTATTTCCACTATTGTCTTCTGCACCTCCCTTATTTTTTGTTTCCTCAGGACTGGACTCTGAGGTGCATCCAACCAAAGCTTCACAAGTGCCAAGCACAGCAAATGAATGTGTTACATGCACCACATATATTAAGATAGTGCCAGAGACTGCTAGCATTTGAACCACTGCTGCTTCACTAATTATTTCCCATTTTGTATTTGTGCATTCAACTGTTTCTTCCCAGATGTAAACATGTATCTTTTTATTACATTTTTTCCTATTAGGATTGTGTGGGAGCATTGAGGGGAAGGAGCAGCGCATTTAAATGGGAGAATTACTGTAGAAACCTGGCAGGTCCCCCTTGACACCAATGAAGAAGTCAACAAGAAGAAAAGAGTCAGACTCTTCACAGAGGTGGGAGGATGACAGACTATGGATATGAGTGGAAATAAAAACAGTTGAGCCTGAATATAACAGAAAACTTTTTCAAAGTGAGGAGAGTGGAAAAGATTGCCTTTGGAGGCTGTAACTGCAGTTTCTGCTGTCTCCACATTTGGTTTTGACCAGTCAGGTCTTGAAAACCTTTTAGAGAAACCTGGTCTGATCCCCTGTGCAGAAAGTTAGACTAAAGGTCTCTTGAGGTCCCTTTCAATTTACATTTTCCTGTAGTTGTTTCTGTGATTCTCAAAGGTGCTGACTTGTTATCTGAGATGCTAACAATCATTTTCAGCAGGGGACTGGACTAAATACTTTAAATATAATTCTATTTCATGTTAAGCCATTATTTAAAATACTGACTAGCACTAGATTCACAGCAGATCCCTCCAAATCCCATTTTGAGACTGAAAATTCTGACTTAAGACGTGAGTGTTGTTTTAAAATCAGGTATTCATGCACTGACATTTCCTTTGAATTGTATTTGTGAGATGTGAGACTATCATGCAGGTATGTGGAAAAGCTTAGGTAGATAACATAAATGTCATATCTGTGTCTTGCTCCTTATCATCTAGGCCAGTAATCCTAATAAATATACTGAATTAAACTCACATAATATGATTTCTCATTGTTTTATTATTGCTTTTTATTAGCCTAATATCTTCTGGGTCACAGTAACCAATAATTTAAGTGTTTCTTGCTAGTATTTTCCTAAGCACTGGCAAAAACTTGATTAATACATATTAGAATGTTATTTTAAAAAGGCACCACTGGTGCTGATTTGGCTTTCTCTGCTTCTGAGAGACACTTTTTTTCTTTTGAGTTGTTAAGGATGGCTTTCACCAGTTCCTGAAACACTTTAGGGTGAGCTTTTTCAGGTCCAGCTATATTGAAAATATCTATCCTT
Source organism: Parus major (assembly GCF_001522545.3). Taxonomy (NCBI): domain Eukaryota; kingdom Metazoa; phylum Chordata; class Aves; order Passeriformes; family Paridae; genus Parus; species Parus major. The sequence goes on along the minus strand of NC_031770.1, from coordinate 38,557,570 downwards.
GCCTTCGTACTTTTAAGATGTCCTTTCGTTATTCTGCTCTGTGTTCCTCTCTCCTTTATTATACATTGTGTCATTCAAAAAAAAAGCATGGAAATATCAGTATCTCAGTCTTATCTGTATCATACGTTATTTGTTGATCTTTCAAAGTATATGGTGCACATATTTTTTCTATTTTTTTCTCTTATATTCAGTAAAAATATAGAAGTGTTTCTGATGCAATCAGTGAACTTTTCCCTACTGAGATATAAAACCTTTTATGTTCCTTGCTAGCTGTAACTCATTTTGTGTGTTTCTCTTTTAATTTCATTTTTTTGGGCTGTTTTACTCCCTCATTCATTCTTGGTCATATGTTCCTGTTTCCACTTTTTTGTGTGGTTTCCCTCTAGTTTTCATGTTTCGCACCCCGAATGGTGTGGCAACTAAGATAAACCCCATCTGTCTTTCAAGGTTGCTGGAAATATCAAGATTATTTGAGTGTATATGTTGGCACGTATAGAGGTGGTTAGGTCATAATGCCTAGGTCACCAAGAACTCCTTTTTTCCACAGGATATGGCTGACCAATCTGGAATCAAAATCTGTCTCTGGAAACCCAGAGGGGCCGTATACCAGTCAAACTTCACCAAGTCTTTTGAAGATCATAGAATTAACTGCAGTAACAGCTAAATTAAATTGCAGTTGCCATTTGAGTTAATTGCAGTTAAATTAAATGCAGTCCAAATAGCAAAAGGAAACAATGAAAATACAAGCCATTCCCAACAGACCTCATAAAAAAAAATAGGAAATAACCTTTCCACTGCAAATTACACAAACAGCCTCATTATTACAGGGTTCTCTGTAGACTTCTGGGAACTGACTGACTTCTTGGAACAGTTATGGATAAAGAAATAAAATATTTGGGCAGAAATGGAGTGCCAAACAGTATCATTTGGGATAATGAACCTCAGTGTATTCATAGCTGGTCTGTGCAATTTACTGTAAAATAGAAATTGAGCCATGCCTTACTGCCATAAAACAGTCACTCATCACTGTTAAACTGAGTTAAAACTGTTAAGTATTTGTAAAAGTTGTCAAAAATCAGACCATCATATGTGCATGGGAAATAATTTTGGAAATTAAAAGAAATGCTACCGAAGGCCTGTTTCATGTGCAGCTTAGCAGAGTGCAGGATGCCACGTTCTTCTGGTGTGCCAGGGCTGGAAAGGGTTACAGGCAAAAAAGTACAAAAGACCAAAGCTTGCCGCTGCTTCTAGTAGACTTTCATGAACTACAGCTGGTCAGGCTCAAAATGGTTCCTTGGGACAAATCAGATATTAACTGGGAGTTGGTATCCATTTAATATATAAGCAACCATTCATATTAACATCACTATAAGTGAAAATACATGTTTACTTAAAGGACAGCTATACTGGACCATCAGGAATGCATTAGGAATGTAATTTTGAAGACAGTGAAACCTATTCTCCACTGTGACTTAATAAGCAGGAAGCAGAAGGAATAGGTCAACAATTATCATTAGATATCCATACAGATTTGCAAAATACCATAGAACTAGAATAACATAGGAGGTAAAAAAAAGAAGTATCCTGCCATCACATGAAAATCACTTGCACAAAACCATTTAAACGATACAGTAAATTGCAGGGCCAGTTGTTTTTTTATGTTAGTCAGACACTTGAGGATTGATAGGGATGTAGACTACTGAACAAGGAAAATTATTACAGTGCATTTAATTTTGTTTCTCCAGAGTAAATTATATCACTATACCATCTTATGGATTTGTACATCTAAGATGGCTTGAAAAGCATAATTTTAAAGACTGTATAGTCCTATCTAACATGTGAAGGACCAATAACTTCAAATTACAGAGAAAAAATAAAGAATTCCTTCTGTACCCTGGCAACCTGAGATTGTAAAAACTTTTTTTACACTTCACATGAACGGTATAAATTTTAAATCTATGTAACAAAATGATAAATATGTAAGTAGGACATGGTATTCCTGTTTAATTATACTGTCTTGAATAATCATGACAAAAGTAATGTTCTGGTGGATAGCCCCTCAGTAGGGGGATTGTACTGTGATCACATCTTTATATAAAAGATGATGTCTAGAAAGTGCTTAGTAAGAGGGGACAGTCAGTGGAGGAAGGAATAAATCCTGAGCGTTGCAGTGGGTTGCCTGTCACTCTTGTTTATGTGTGAATGCTGAACACTGCCTGTGCCATGCTCTGGATGCTTGGCTGCTTTGCCAGTTTTGAAGCATGAGCAGGGACTGAGGTGCATCCACGTGCAATAGGAAGCTTTTCTCCCTGTCTCAAGCTTAACATCACTGCTGCCTTATTCCAGTAAGGCTCACGCTTGCGATCCACACACAGGCCTGGTTATTATTACGCTCCCTGGACTCCACCATTGTGCTGCTGCGTACAAGCTCGGTTTTCAGTCTGGCTATGTGCTGCTGGATACTGGTATTGTATTTGCCAGCATTGTGTAAACCCCATCCATTTGCTGAAGTCATCCAAAATAATTATACTTTTAAATCTACAGGGCTCTTGCCAAACCATGCGCTCACGAAAGGCAGATGCTGTGAATTTTCCATGGAGATCTGCAGCAAATCCACCATGTGCAGAAGGGGAGCAAGGTGCATTATAAAACTTCCCCCTTGTCTTTTATAATGCAGGAAGGGTTTAATTAGACATAAATGAGTTTGATCAATGAATCATTAACTTCCATTAAACTTTAAGTAGATTGCCTGACCCGGCTACTTCATTCTGAATTTAATCTGGTATACACTTGATAATTAGAGTTAAAGGGACAAGGGCTGGAGGCAATCCTTCTCAATCCTTCACATAAAATGTGAGTTGAGTCAGCTAATAAGTTAATTTTATAGTCAGCGTGTAAGGACAGAATTGGCCGTAAAATGTAATTTTCCTAGAAAAACGGATCAGGAAGCAGACTGTCACTTTGTTTTGCTTTCAGAATTACCTTAGGAATTACCTGCCCGGGGTCTTCAAAGCTTTCACAAATCCCATCCTCCTCAGCACAGTAGCTTGGAGGATTAGACTTCATGAATACCATCAGAAACCAGGTGGCAAGGCAGGAAATCTTCTCACGTCTTTGCAAGAATGCTGGAATAGCTCTCCCTGTGGTTGAAAAAAATTGTTCTTCCTTGTCTAGATCCACAGGCTGGGGAAGGAGTGATAGAATGGAGCCTTCTGACAGCTTCCAGCCTTAGGAAAGGTGCAACCTTTGATCTGCTGGCTTTGCCAGCACCTGCATCCAGAGCAGCAATTGGCATTCCTCGTGTGTGCCTGCTGCTCTTTTGGCCATCTGGAAATGGCAGTCTTGCTGCCTTGGGTGACTCTGCACGGCCCTATGCTGTGCAGTAGGGATGGATTCTTGGGAGGTATCAAGTTCATATATGAAATATTTCAATTATCAAAGCTGACTTAAAGAATGAAAGGTTTGCTATTTATCTTACTTCTACAGAAGTGTATTTTTTTGTCCTTCCTCTGAGCTATGATACTCTGCTTTCTGGGTTCAGATTAGGTTATCCTGAGGGATACTGGATGATTCAAAGTGAACTCCCTTTGCCTGGTTTAGTATTTGCCTTATTCCATCTGAAATATACGTACTTGAGGACAGAACATACGAGCCTGTTTTGAGTCGGATGCTGTGGAAACAAAAGTAAATTGTGGTGACACTGTGGTATCAAAGGCTGTGGTGGCGGGCAGCCCTGCTGCTGATATGTGTGGCTGCTCACAAAATGCTTATTTCATGGAATGAGAATATTGCCCAAAGATGTACATAAACCCATTTGAGGAAAGAATACTTTGAAACCCAGAGCAATTCAGCCTGATTTGAACACCATGACCAGTGCTAAAGAGTGATAAAGGAGAGGGCTGGCACACCATCTCTCCCTCTGGGCTTTGTACTTATTGATAAATATATTACCAACAGTGGACCACTGAGGTCAGAAAAGAGTTAAGTATGGGATTTCTTTTGGAGTGTAGTTATGAGATTGCTCCTGAGAAATGTACCATTGCTTGGACACAAGCTCTGTTGCGTACAACTAGAAGCAGGTATTTTCTTACCTGTAAAGGACTGCAGGCACAACTAAAAGTGGTGATGCAGAACTTCTAAGTTTTGGACTTAGACTCTTAAAATTTCAGACAGGTTTCAAAAGGAATCTAAATATCTGGCCTATGCCTTTCCCATTCCTTCAGTCTGGGCCTTGGTACATTGCTTCTGAATGCCCTGTGAGTGCCACAGCCTGGGGCCGCAGGGAGCTCTGCTCTGGGACTGTAATGACCTGTGAAATGACAGGCAGTCCTGGGGCTGGGTTTTTGTAGTATGCCTTTGCTGCTGCTCTGACACACAAGGGCAAAAGGAGCAGCTGATTACCTACCTTTTTGAGAAGGCTTGTGCATTCTCTGCAGTCATGCTGAGGGAGCCTGAATTAAGGGTTGCTGAGTTAAGGGCATGCAGGCAACATTAGTACTGCCATTTTGAGAATTTTGAATGCTGGCTTATTTGACCTTAGTGGCATTATTTTTAAAGTATTTTATGAGGATGTGATTTTGTATATTTAGGTCAGACAATTGCTAGCAATGTTCTCTTACTCTAAAATACACTGATCTATTATTTTTAATAGCACTGCCAGTATGCAGGGAGGAATTCTCCTAGAGCTGATGAAGACTTCTTAAAAAAAGTCCCTTCCCAGTGTTTTAATGATGTTGTTGTTGATAAATGCTTGCTGGTATGCCATTATTTATCTTCAAATTCTCCACAGCCAGGCTCCCATTATAAATGACAATAGCTGCTGGGGTTTAGTAGCAGAGAGCTGAGAGCGCCCTGTTCCCACAGTGCCTGGCTCACCTTCAGCCCAAGTCAACACTGACCAGCATTAATTGCTGCTGACTGTTTTATGTTGCCTGTAGAGTCTATGGTGTCTGGTTCCAGGTTTCTGTAAAGTAAAATTGCTAGTGCAGCCTTTCATCAAAAATGTTTTTTCATCAAAAGGTCACCTAACTTTTGCTCCAGTAAATGGTGGCTTCTGGTGATTTGGTTTTTTTTTTTGCATTCCCTTGAGACATCTTTCCAGAAGTCTATTTGATGCTCACTTTGAAGAATTTCGTAGGGAACATCCACTGATGGTGACCATTTTGTTCTATACTGAGCTAGAAAAATGAAAGCTTAATTCCCACCAGTGAAGAATTGCCATTTCTGGTGCTCACAGGGTTATGCATGTGAGTTGCAGCTTGCCATTGGCAGTAAGGCATTTACAGCTTGGCTTTCTGGGAATTGAGAAGCTTATTCTCTCTAGGGTGCTTCATCCTAAACCTTTTTACAAGCATTTAAAAGTCAATTCAAGTGATAAAATCTGTTATTTATTTTGAAGAAAACATGTTTTAAGGCATCAAAACGGCTTCATTATTTGAAAATACATTTGGAATACATACTTGCTTTCCACAGAGCTCAAAAGACAAATTTCAAATAACAAAAGCCTTCCTAGCAGGTGGTGGATAAACATTTTATGTTTCCAGTAGAAGAAGGACTTTTTTCTTGCTGCTGTAAGCAGTCTGAACAGATAGTTGTTTACAAAAAAAAGATGCAGAAGCATTTGCTACCAGCCAAGGCTGACAATCAGCTACATCTGTCAGAATGTGACTAAGGAATTTCATGGGTCTGTCAATAAAAATAAACTTTTCTTAACTATATTTAACTTTCCTGCACTATTTTTCATCCTATCAACTGTAAATTGCAAACTTTGTCTCATACAACTCCTCCTGTTGAGCTCATGGCTTTTTTTTTTTTTTCTGAGCCTGCAAAGAGACGTTTTCCCAAGTGATTTTCTCTAAATAATCCCTGTCAGAGCAATGCAAACCCACCCTCACCTGAAGCCACTACTACATGGATCCCCATGGCAGTTGTATCCATCTGGTCTAGAGCTGTGAGCCCAGGGAGTGCTAAACTTTGCAAGAAAATGAAGTGTGTCCACTTCAGACAGAACCCTCAGAGATTTTTCATGCTGGATTTTATCTGAGTTTATATGAACTGTGACATTTTGATGTATTTTAAGGCACCAGACTTTGGCAGTCTTTCAAGAGGATAGGAAAAAGTATTTTTTTGACCCAAAGCAGAACCTGTCAAAATTTTTCAGATTGGTTGGAGTAATGTATTTCTAGTTGTCAGTTCAGAAATCGCTATATTATTTTGACTGAATTTTTCCACAAAAGTTTAGCCTCAGAATGGTATTAGTAGGAGAAACTGGTGTAAGTATTACCAAAGAGGAAACAACTGAAAATACACCAAAAAAAACCCAAGAAAAACCAAAACCAAACAAAACCTTACCCCCAAACAGCAACAACAAAACTCCACCAAAAACCTAAACAAACAAAAGAAAGAAACCAGAAAAAAAATCCCCAAAAACCCAAAACCACCACCACCAAAAAAAAAACAAAAAACCAAACAAACCCGAACTGAAACCAACAAAAACCAACCAAACTACTCTAGAAAGAAAAGAGAAAAATATATAATGGAATAAGTAGGAAGTAGCTAGATACTGGCAAGGTTTGAAGCACCACTTAAGACTTTTTATGAGCTAAAAGTAAAGACAGATAACATGTTTTTACAGCCAAAAAGTCAAAGAAAATTATTGTTCTCCTCTATTTTGCACTTGTCAAGCTGCGTCTGGACTGATCAGTGCTAGGCTCTCTTCTATTGGAAGGAGTCTGTCAGACAGCTGCAGAGATGTTTAGGAGATGGAAAATGCCAGCTTGAGGGGGCAAGCTGGGCTTGGCCTGGTCAGGTTGTGCTGGCTGAACAGATCTGTACTGTGAAGAAGCACCACACTTTGGCTTGCTGGCAAGTACCTTTTCTTGACAAAGATAAAACAAGGCATGGTGGCTTTTTTTGTGGTGATAGCTACATAGTTTTTGCTAGCAACTATGACCTGAGAGAAAATTCTATGTGGTAAATTCTTCAGTGTGAGAAGTCAGCTTTCGAGCTAGGTGCACTGGTTTTTGTGTGTGTGTTTGGTATTTTTTGTTTTTGTTTTTAGTTAGAAAGTACATATCCTTTGCCCTATTTCCAGTTCAACCTTTATTTCTGGCTCTCCATCAGTTGTAAACAACAAACCCTTTGCATGTGCAGTGGCTGCTAGCTGAGAAGCTCAGAAAGGTGGCAAAAAAAGCTCTTGTGTGTACACTGTGTACATAGACAACTTGAGCTCAGGTGACATGAAACCTTTAGGGAAAAGGGATGGGCCTTTCCAGGGACTATGTCATCTTTTAGGTTGTTTTGTGTGGCACACAGTGGATACGAGACCTCAGCATTCATCTAATGGAATGGCTGGATGTGCTGGTTAGACAAAAGAAGTTAAAAGTCCTTTCAAACAGCAAGAAAATGAACCCTGGAGTTAACCCCAGAACTTGTGGTAGGCCTGAATTTTTTCACTTTAGAGGCACAATTGTGCTGTCCCACAGCTGGCCTAGAGGACATGCCTGCCCGTGAGTGCTTGTGACAAGCAGTGAACATGGCCTACAGCTTCCTGTTCTTCTTCCTTCCTCTTCTCTCCTCAAGGCTGTCACCCCTCACAGCTTCAGAGACAGTTCTTCTGCTGAAGGGTCTCCATTAAGACAGCAGCACCAAGAAGTGAAAGGTGTTCTTCAGCCACAGAACCAAAAACAGGGAGGTGGATGTCTCCAGTCAGAACAGATGGGGAGATGGAAGCTGAACCCACATATCTTGGTTCTTTGTTCCATGCCTTAGGTCTCAGAGCATCCTTCCTGATGTGAACATGCCACTGTGCTAGCTAGAGTACAGTATTTTTCAGTCTGCTCCTCCTACTGTTTAGCATCCTTTCTTTATTTCACTTCATTTTGCTTAGAACGATTTGTTTGTTTTTTCCTATCACTTTCCAATGGCATCCTCTTCTGCCTTTTGTTGTATCTGTTCCCTTTAGTCTAACTGCTCCTCCACATCATGGCTCTGGGATGTGCATTGGCAGCTATGGTGAAACAAGCAAGCTGTCAGAGCAGCCCTAGCAGAGCTTCTTTTGGAAAAGCACTCCAAAGCAGATACAGCTGTCAACATGGACAGTAAGTAGAAAGCACACGAGACATCAGAGATAAGAGATCCCTGTTTTCTTTTCCTCCTTCCTCCTCCCAATCTGTCTCTGTTTTATACACCTCAGTAGACAGGACACAGGTAAACTCTCTCCTCTTGCATTGTTTGATGCTGTTGGGATAGTAGGTGTTCTGTACCTGCTGGTCTGCACCTGTGCAATGCACTTGCCCAAGGATGAGAGCACCACAGAGCACCCCCATAGCTTGCTTCCACATGTAAAACATCTCCCTCTGACCTCACCTGAGCTAATATTAACATATGCTATTCAGACTTTCCTGAAGGAAATTATCAGTCTCCCTTGCCCTTGGCAGAGATTGTCTTTTTTTTTTTTTTTTTTTTCAGTGAGGACAGCCTACACTGTGTCACAGTGCAGATACAAAGCTACAGGATAAGAAAGGTGAGGTAGCTTCTAGGACTGTGAGTCGGGAGAAAAATGGTCACAAGGAAACAAGAGGCTGTGAGGAAGCCCAGAGCACGGTTTGACAGATTCTGGAGGTGGCTGGGATGACAGGTTAGGACAGCTGCTTCTTCCTTCCTGTCTGATATTAGTGGTGCTGGAGGCAGAAACAGAGAGAATTGAATCATGCACATGGTGCTGTCAGATAGCTCTCTTCTCCCCCACGAGACCTCTTCCCATCACACATCAGAAATGCAGCTGGCTAGCTTCTGTTCTCTCCTTTCTACATGCCTACAACTTCAGTGGAAATGCTAGAGTAGGTATATCTGCTTATTTGCTTCTTCTGAAGGTGTCTCAGGGGATTCACAGGTTTGGTGTGGAAGTGTTTTGTTGTTCCATTCCAATCACTGTGCAATATAGGGAAGAAATTTGACAGTGCAGAAGATGCTGCTCTTGGGGTTGTGCAAAGTTTGAAGCCTGTTGGAGCCGTGCCCATTCAGCAGGTTTGATGTCTGCCTTGTTGACTGGTACAGCAAAGGCCTGCAGGCCACACTGCTGCTGCAAATTATGTGATCAGCTGATGGTCTGCATCATGTAAACCAAAGCTCCCACTGAATTTTTTTGGAACTAGTCAAGGCATTTGGCCTGCAGCACCTGAGTGAATAAATGTATTACACTGTGGAGAGCTCAGAAGCAAAACTTTAAGCTGTCTCTTTTAAAAGGTATTTTCTTCAGTAAAAAATTCAGCCCAGCACAATAGTGTGGAACAAAAGGCAGTGTTTTAAAATACTGTAAAATTATTTCACGTCTTTAATCAAATTCTATTTTTTATTTCCTTTATCATCTTAAGTATGGCTGGCCTGCTGAATGACTTCTTGGACACGTATTTTGAACAGGCATATGTGTCTGTAAATGCAGGCTGTATTCCTTGTATGTTCTATATTGTTCACTGATAGTATTTGCTTACATGGCTGATGACAAACATAAGGAAATCTCTCTGGGACCAAGTTCATGCTGCTGTATTACTCTGAAGAGTGTTTCTGTTTGGTGCAAGCTCTATGCAATTTAGTAATATGAAATTGTGTAACCTGTAGAAGGCAGTAGTATTGAATATACGATACAATGTGTGTTGCCAGAAAACCTTCTGAGTTTTACAATGAAAGAAATATTTAAGAAGAAGATTGGGGGAGGAGAGAGCTTTAAATATTAAGTTTTATTTTATGGGAGTCATTGAAATCTAGAGAGAAATCAAAGCTTTAGAGAGTGTACTGGCATTGGAAACACTTTTTTAGACCTGACCCTGTTTTAGGTGTGGGATATTGCCCCTGAAAACAGTTTCAGACTAATGTTTTCTGTAAATTCAGTTATTGTCTGGCTTCTCTTGCTCATGAGATCTAATGGAAGATTGTGGAAATCAGGATAAAATCTTCCAGGTGTACAATAATACCACGTGACTCCGATTATTGGTGACTTTAATGTTCCTTTGTAAAGGTTGGAATTTTGTAGTCTTTAGGAGTGCTTTAAGACAGTTTTTTTATTCGTGACAGTAAATGGTATTCTCTTGCTTTAGGAAAACTTTTACTGCCACAGTTTCCCACCTGCAAAATTCATATATAAGACTGTCTGAAAGGGATTTTGTGGAACTAAGTGAGCATTAATTAAGGGTAGGAGTGTAAGCAGTCTCCACAGATAACTTTTTCCTTTTAATGCCTTGACACTGGTTTCCTGAGTAAACAAATCTAATGCAGATATATTTTGCTTGTTACAATGTCTTGATTCTGTTGAAAAGATTTGAAGCCAGCTGTATTTGTTTGGGGTTGAGGTAGAAACCAAACAAATAGGTATGTGGATTGAGAAGAGACCCAATAGACCCAATAGAGAAGTTGTGGTCTTGACCCTAATAAGGCATTTGAGGAGCAGAAACCATGCTCAGTTAGGATTTAAAAATCTTCAGCCATGGAGAAGCCACTGACTGGGGCTCTTGCTTTTTACAAATAAGGAAATTCAGGGATAAAGCAGACATACATAGGAACCTTGACTTTGTTAGTACCAATACTGCTGCCCAGTGTATGACCTCAGGAGATGTGTTTTGATGTCCCTTCTGTTGCCACTTGTGACAGTAGTACCATTGAGAACTTCAGGGAATGGTACTGGGAGCACAGTTGGTCTTGGTCTTTTTATTTCTCCTCTCCTGCATAATGTTTCTTTGTGCTATAGTTAGTGCTAGTGCTGTTCACCTAAACCTCACATTTACAGCTTCATTCTGGCTGCTTTTACCTGCAGGAAATGCCAAGGAAACAGTTTGTCTTTTTCTAGAACTATAGTTGATGGATTAAAAATCGTCATTGCATAGGAAAGAAATGGCAACAGAAAGGCAGAGATGAATTCTAAACTCAGCAGCTTACTCTAAAATGCAGAGAAGTAGTGCAGGAGTCTGTGAATCAGCTGCCTAGAGAAAACAAAAGACAACTTTTCTGAATGTTGTCTCAGCGCTGTGGGCAATTTCCATGGTTTCTTCTTTAAAAATGTTACTTTAAAAATCAGCATCCAGATTATATGCAGGAAACCGACATTGCAGTGTCACACTTCATTTTGTCACATGGTGAAGAAGGAGAAATGGAACTGAAAAGCAAGATCCCTCTTCCAACCCTCTGTTTTCCCCCAGCAGTTATAGCAGTGCCATGGCATTGGTGCGGGAGGCCATGACCCTGTCGCCGTGCCTGAGGAAAAAGAGAACAGCAAATACACTCTGCTGGAATCCTCTGCTTTGGGTGCTAGCACCAGAACTGACAGTGGTGCACCTGCTTCTGCTTCTTGTCTGCTCAGGGGGATAAAATGAACAGAAAGCAAGAGGATGTGAGGAGCTAAGGCAACTGCTGCTGGGCAGTCTTAAGTGATGCTTCTGGAAGTGCCCGAGTTCCATGCACAGCAGCAGTAGGTCTGGAATTACTACAGAAGTTTTTGTCTTTTGAATCCATCACTGCTGCAAAGACACAGCTGCACCAACTGCAGAAAAATAGTCATCCTCCTTTCAGGTATAGATTGGCCTCAGTACATGTGTTGCTTATTGATAGTACATTGCTTGCCCCTGAGTGTTCCACTCAGGGCTATCCTATCACAGCTACAGTAATAAATTAATGTGCACAAGTAGGTCAGAAACTGCTTTTATCTCCTCGTTCAGACTGGACTGGAACACACATCCATCCTTACCCAGTATTGCTGTGGGTCCCAGCCACTTATGTTCAAGCATGATATGTTTTGATGTGGATGGGCAAATGCCTGCAGAATAACTCTTTGGTTCACCTGACCCACACAGATATGCAGTTTTGAGTGAGATTTCCTACAGAGATACTGCAAATCCTGCAGTCAGAGGAGGACATGTGGTGATCCCGAAGATCTTTGTAAGGCTGTTGATGCACTTCTAGAGCATCTGTACTGTTAAACCATGCACCTTAGTGCTGGACGAGGGTCAAGGTAGGAATTTTATTTTATTATCTTATTACACAAAACCTATGTTGATTCTAATGGCATTTTATAGCCCATATCCTAGAGTGAGAGAAGGCTGACAAATTGTCCTGTGCTGAAAAGGAGAAAATGTCTTTTTCCATGGCATGCTGCTACCGCTTTTGCTTTCTCTTTTCTCCCTGCAGGTGTCTCTTAGTCAAAGGATAGTTTTCTCCAACCAAACTCCTTTGAGACACCACTTGGTAAAAAAATGCTGCTGGGTTTTGCCCTTTACTCTACTGCCTAGAAACTTAGTTCAGATTTGAGCTGTGGAATTGGTCTTGAAACAGTGCTGGAGAACAGAGTGGGATATGGGAGACTCCTTATTTGCAAGAAAGAGGTGGAGATCTTAACATTATTTGTTTGGGCAAAGAGTGGATCAGAAGATAATGAGGCATCTTGGAAGTTGTGCATTTATCACCTTGGTGAAATCAGAGGGAAACATAGATAAATTAATTCATTACTGCTTAATGAATTAATGAGAACCAATAACTTTCTGTACATGCTTGGAGAGTGGGTTTCAGGGTTATTTGTAGCTAACTCAGAATGTGGCATTAGCAATAAAACATGAAATAGTGGTTTAAGAAATGTCCCTGAGAAACTGGTTTTGCATCCAGACCTTATCCCCTGACATATGTTTCTGGCTCTGTCACAGAACTTACGGAAACTAACTGTGGAGGCCGTGGAAGCAAGCCCAGCTTTAAATGATTAAATTGCATAGTAGAATCTCCTTGATCAGGGTACTTGGTAGCCTTGTAATCAGGATGCTAGACAATTTAAAACTGGGCATGGATCCATGGATGCAGAGAATTGTCTATGACAAATGTGCCAATATTCTATGCCATCATGCATTTATAGCCAATGGTAAGTAATGTAGAACATCTTTCAAGGTGGATTGATCAAGGGGAAATATTCAGCTATATTTGGGAATATTCCATGTCTGTCACATGCCAGAAAGGCAAATTTCTGCCATGCTAGTTTTCATTTAGAAAAAATATCAAATGTCTACACTGAAAGAAATAATTCTGTTTAGGAATAGCTGGGTTTCTTTGTTTTCTTTTTAATAGAAGAGAAAATATTAAATTTATTGACAGCTGATTTTAACACCTTATGACATTATGAGCAGTCACCTCCTGGACACTTCTCCCTCTGTGTTTGGAATAGAAGGAACAGAATTTTACAAAACACTGAAAGACTGAATACACAGAAAAGTGAACCATACCACAGATAGATAATGGCTGAAGGGCTGTCAAGGTGATTAGAGGGATGAAACACCTCTCCTATGAGGAAGGCTAAGGAAACATCCAGGCTGGAGAATAGAAGGCTTCAAAGTTAAGCTTTGAATTACATCCTCCCAGTACTGAAGGGAACCTACAAGAAAGCTGAAGAGGAACAATTTATAAGAGCATGTAGTGATAGGACAGGAAGGAGTGGCCAAGGCTGGGTGGGATTTTGAGCAACCTGGCCATGTGGAAGGTGGCCCTGCCCCTGACAGGGCAATTGGAACCAGATGTCCCTTCCAAGCCAAGCCTTTCTGTGATTCTTTGAAGATATTTGGGGTGCTGACACATGACATATGAATGAGTCTGAAGGAACTGTAGCCTGGAGAAGAATGAGCTAGAGGAGGTCTTGTTGCTATCTACAACTGCCTGCTTGCAGGACACTGATAAAAGGAAGTGAGCCTCCTCTTGGAGATACCCAGTGGAAGGACAAGAGTCAGTGTGCATCAGCTGGAGCATGGGAATTTCTGACTGGGTGCTAGGAAAAATTTTTTCATGGTGGAATTGATCAAACACCAGCTGCCAGAAGATGTGAGGAAATCTCCTTTGCTGGAGGTGTTCATGACCCTGGGCGAGGCCCTGAGCAGTCTGATCTTTGAACAGCAGTCTAGCTTTGAATTAGGTATTAGACTACATAGCCCCTGAAGGTCCCTCTCAGTCTAAATTATTTTTTGAGACTGTCTTTTAGAGTTATTTGGGATTTAACATAGTCTTTACTTGATGACTTTGCTCTCAGTCATACACAGCTTTAAATACGTGTCAGTCTAGAATGGGGCTTTATGCCAGTTTTTTCTTCATGATGAGGACTATTGTATTCACTTCTGGCCAGAAATGTCAATGGATTGCTCCTGATGATGAGGGTAATTCAGGTTCTTGTTAATACATCCTTCATGGCAGATTAGATGAAACAACACTGAATGATCAGTGTATATAAATATATAAATATGTAGGATTTATTTTAGAACAATTTGGTAAAAATGAAAAGCTGGTGTTTAAATATTTCGGTTAAGATTATCCACAGAAATACAGCAATATAAAAGCATAAAATTAAGAGAATGTTCAAGGGAAAAGAAATATAAAAAATGTTAAGAGTAGGAAGATTTAATTTAGTTGTATATTTGTCAAAGTGATGGTCACAGTCTTGATATGTTTGGGGTGGGGGAAAGCCCTAAAAACACAAAGTTCAGTGGGTCAAGATAGTTTAGGTTTACATGGGAACCCCTCTATCTTGTGAGGATCAGAGGTTTCACCACCACTCATTTAAAAAACTTTCCTCCTTCTTTTTAAGTGGTACAAACCTGGCCCAGCAAACTGTTTTGAGTCATTAACAATCTACATTCCAGTCTCTCCAAGTAGGCAATGATCTAATAGAAAACTGGGAGAACTCAGCAGACATCCTGCCCTGCTAGGTGTAGGCAATACCTTATTCAGAGCAAGGTATGACTGAATGTGACAAGTGAGGGTCAGGGACAGATGAGAGCCTGGGGTATGTCAAGAGTAATGCTACACAGTATGTACTTCAGGCTAACTCTGATTTTATCTTCAGGATAACTAAATTTGCATGGTGCTAAGCCTGAACTAATGTCTCTTTTCCTTGAATCAAGGGATTTTTAGTTTAGGTTCCTCTTGTAGATGTTAAAGTTGCATTGCCTTGGTTGCCTAGATCACAACACACTTGCAAATACATTAAGTGACCTTGTGTGGCTGTTTTAGATGCATATACTAAGTGGCATTCCCTAGACTTTAAGAAATAAAGTATTTTTAAAAACATTGTTAAACTTCCTGTTGCAGAGAGGATCAGTTTTTATGAAATGATGAAAATAATTGCTATAAACAATAAATGGCAAGAGGAAAGAATAATGACTCTGATATATATAGAAAACCTAGAGGAATAACTCAATCTGCACAATGTCACACAAGAAGTTGAGAGAAGTGTTGAACATTGCATCTAGCCTTGAGTCCTTGCCTTGGACTCTAACTGTTAGATGGAAGAGCATAAAGTCTAAATTTTGGAGTTACAATAGCATCATAAATACTAATATTGCAGTTCCCACTAATGTACTAGTGCAGCAAAAGTCGGAATAGTTAAGGTTTATTACTGGATATTACTGGTTATTTCATCGATGTTTTAATCTGCAGAGAGCAGGTGTTGGGTTGTTTGTTGTTTTTTTTTTCCTGTATGATGCATGAACATAAAAAAACTTCAAAAGCTTTCTGATGCTTTATTTCAGTGTTGCTGTTGTAAAATAATTTCTTTCTTTATTTTGCATCTGGTGGGGTATGTTTACTGATGAATGATTTTTGCCAGGAATAATAAAGTTGGCTTCAAAAAACCCCAGCAACAGAGCCTTGGATTCTAGACCAGCTTCAATTCAGAGCAGATAAAATGGGTACAACTTTTTTCATCTATGTATGATCTCTAAGAAACCTTATTCTAGATAAGGGCTGTCATGTTGCTATGTTATTGAGCCCTTCACACACCTTTCTGGGCTTTTTCTGACTCTATAGATGTTCTTCTCCATCAAAATATCAACTGTCTCTCTAGAGTAGCTGCTGTAGCATAGGGAGTATGAAAAGAAACCTTACAATTCCTTGAGGAATAAAAGATTCTCAGCAGGACAGCCTTTGTTATGCAGATTTTAAAATGACATTCAGATAAGAAGATTAAATGTGATGGTTTCTGTCTGGGGAATGAACACCTTTATTTTTCTCTTTTCATTTTTCTCCTTTGTCTTCTTCTTATTTTTCCTTCCTAACTGCAAGTTTGGATAAAGATTAGCCAAGCATATGGAATTTGAATTCTGCAAGTATGGGTTCACTGTAGAAACATAAGTGATACTCAGCTGGCCTCTGGCTCTCAAATCCCAAAATAAATATTATAGATTTATTTCTTTCCCCAATTATCCTACAATTTCAAGGCCTTTCTAATTAATGGAAAAGATGAAGGAAAAAAAAAGTGCCAAACAACAACCTCAAATAAACAGAGCAACATTGTTCTTTTCACCACCCGAGGCTGCTTTTTACATATGACTTGTTAAAAATAACATGATTTTCAGGGCATGGAAATAGAGACCTTGCTGACTGCTAACTGTATTCAATTTCTGAAGATTAGCAAAATTATGAGGACTTCAGGTAAGCAAAGAGGGAAGTCATAGAAGACATTTAATGGGGGCATGTGCATAGGATTGACATGACAAACAGGATTGAGGTAGCAAATAGCAATTTCCTTTTTTGCAGTGTGCTGTGCTCTCCTGCCTGTGACTTCCAGATCATAGAACTTCCTTTTGTAAGCTGGTAGAGTATAAATTGCATACAGCTTTTATTGTGTAGCCTTACTTGGGTCTTTCCTGCTTCTGTTCTAACCTTGAGTCTCTTTTTCTGATGAGAGCTAAATGAAAATCAAGTTCTTGCTTGTGGATGCAGCCAGGGATGTTAACTTGTTGGACTGGCAGCATGATTTTATAAACCATAAAAAGAGAGAGGAAAAAAGCAATAATCTGTGAAGATTAATTTTAAAAGAACTGGGTTTGAGAAGGATTTAAATGATTAATTGTTACCTAAAGGAATGTTTGCCTAAATCAAATGGTAATATTACTTAAGAAACAATCTTTATATTTTTTATTGTCCTTGTTTTTTTTTTCGGATGAGGAACTGCAGTGTCAAGTTTTTGGATCATTCAAGAAGAAAATTATGTTTACAAGAAAATTAGTTGAAGAGATGAATCAAAGGTAACTTCTCTGCTGGCAATCAGGAAGGCAAGTATCTTGACACTCCTGCTTAGTTGCAAACATTTTATCTCCCATATTTTCTGCGACTATTTTCTATTTAAAAATCTGTGATCAGATTTTTAAAATGTTTTCTGTTATTTTGTTTGCTTGGGCAGAATGTGGTAACTGGGGATAGACACTGACTTCTAAGGGCACAGCTGCAATAGAATATGTTAATATTTCATCACTTCCTCCTCTCTTGAAAAGGGGGAGAAGATTGCCTAATTGTGAAAGCTAATGAATTAAAAACTCTGTACATGCTACTCTGAGATTCTGTTTTGTTCTAAAGTGAAGACAGAAACCTGATGCTGTAAAATCACCAGTGAGGGGGTGTGTCCTGAGATAACATTGGATTGGAATCTTTTGGTCATGATACTACATCACAACACAATCCAGAAGCTGATGAAGAAAGAGCTGAAATGCTTAGAAATTACCCAGGAGAAGGAATATTTCCCATGGCTTTCAGGGGCCACAAAAGGAATTTTCTTCAGGGTCCTAGGAGAATTGTAATCTATGTGCTTTGGTTGTCCAGAGCTTGTTCCTTTATGGGCCATCAGTATAGAAGTATGTTAGCACTCAGCTATTAGTTTTGTTCTTGCACAAAAAGACATGGAAAGGCTAATGAAATTTTTTTCCTGGTCCCCTGTTTGTGATGAGCACACACAATTTTTTGTATCTGCTGAAGCCTATTCAGTACTGGCCTGAAGGTAATTCAGCTTTTCTGACAATAATGATAGAGCATTTACAGACATGTTTTGTTTTTTTTTTTTTAATTTCCTTTTATTTATTTATTTTGCTTTCTGCATCTGAAGAATGAGGTTGTTAATTATTACAAAGACTGCATCTTTCATTTTTAAAACAGGTATGTGATTGTTTCCTCTGAATAAAAATATCACAGAGCAACAAAATCCCCACATAAAAATCCTTTAAAAAGCCCCAAACCAAAACCAAAAAAAACCCCACCCTCGAGTTTTTGTCTTGGCATCTTATTTTAATCCTGACATGCTGAGGGATTTTACCTAGAGCAAAAGTACAGTTCTAGCTTCTGTGTCTACACAGCCTTTAGTCTGCTGTCCACCTAAGCAGGCTGACAGGAACTGCTGTCAAGAAATGGCCATTTATGTGTTGTGCTGAAGGAAATGCATATTGCTACTGTCTGACTTCTTATTTGACAATTTATATGATGGTAACATTCTCACAATGACCCTCATTTTTCAGATTGTCTGGATCCACTAGCAGTGTAGAGTCTCTGTATCCTAGTTCTGTTTCCATTGTGTTCACAGGAACTTGTTCTATTTTTAATTTCTCCTCCCACACACCCCACACTTCTGATTAGAATAAAATCAGTGAATAATGAACAATTAATTTTTTCATATATTCTAAATCTAATTTTTAAAGAGACATGGTAGATAGTTCACATTTTGTGATGTTATACCAAATAAAATATTTTGATTTTTGGCTATTATACTTTTTCCTTAATTTTTGGTCATTAATTTCTTGGATAAAGGCCTAATGTTAATGTTCATCTCCCAGTCGTAAACTAAAACAGAGACATTTATTACCACTGAATACTTTATATTTAACTCTTTTTAGAAATTGTCTCAATAAGATTTTTTTATTTTAAGGAAGATTTGGCAGTTTGGGAGACTTAGGTGTCACAACATATATTATAAAATTACTCTAACATAAGGATTAAAATTTGGATATCATTCCCACCTTGTAATAGCCTTTTCTTTCGTTTGTCTAGACACAGAAGAACTGCTGATGCTATTTAACATCATAATTTGTTCCAGCCTGACAACTATGACTTCAGATTTCACAGTGAAAGCATAACTCATGAACAACAAATCAATATTTCTATGCTCACAGTTAAGTAAAAATGGGTTTCATATCAGTAAGCAGATCAAACTAATGCTTACATCTGTAGTTTTGTAGCTATCAGCACTGTAATTTTAATTGGTGTTGGGATCCACAGTGAATGGCTCTTGGTCCTTCATATATACTTGCATGCAAGAAGTTAACAGGTGTGCTTCTTGTTCACAGAAGGTAATTCAGAAATATCTCTGGTTTAGAGATAAATTTATTCAAAAATGCATATATAGTGGGTTTGGTGGGTTTTTGTTTGGTTGGGTATTGGGGGATTTTTTGGGGGTGTGTGGGTGTGTTTTCATTTGTTTTTGCTTTTTTTTAATTCCACAGCTACTACATAAAATATATGAAGGTAGCAAGCCAGCACGATCACAGAAAATATCATATGGAGATTGATGGATAATTTTTCATTGTACAGAAAAAATACTTTTGAAGATGATAGCTCTTGTAATTTTTTTAAGACAGTGTAGTCAGTGAATATGACTAACTCCATCTTACATTTTTCTTCAGCAGAATTTGGCATAGTGCAGCTGCTATTGTGTATTTCATATTAATTTTTCTTAAAAAAATAATGAAAGTGAATATTTATATTCCCCTTTTCCCTAGATTTGTTTTTTGGAATTTTTAATTGTTTGTATTCTGAAATTAAATGGGGACTCACATGTTCTGTGGTTTTTTTGGGGAATTAAATTTCCTAACGAAAGGCTATATTTTCTATTTATTGAGTAGCTACCTATTCACTTAAGCGAAAGGTAACAATGTTAAAATAACACAAAGCTGTTTGAAGACAGTCCATATATGCTGTATTTGGGCACTTGTTATATTGCATATATCAAAGCCTAATTTTAGCTTGCCCTATATTTATATTGCACATGTAGGGAAGGAAGGGCCCACGTTTCTACATCTATAGCAAACACATCTCTGTAAGTCCAGGGGAAGGGATGGTCAGGCAGTCACTTTGCTCTTCTGCATTTGTGCTATGTGTCCTGATAAAAGTTATCTAGAAGAACTGCCAAATCTGAAAAGAAAAATAATCTGTCTCTGAAAAAACTCATTGAACCAGGATTACTGAACTGCATGACTTTTAAAAAAAAAAGAAAATAAAAAAAAAAAAAATGAAGAGGAGAGGGAAATTGTTTAAGTCATCTGAGTAGAATCTTGTTGAAAGCTCTCAAGGTTTCCTCAGTGATTACAGTGGGAAGACTCCATCTAGATTCTTCTAGGGCAGGTGAATAAATTTTCTCATAATCTCTTGGTTCCAATAAGTGGTTCCTCAAGAGAAACATAAAATATCTCTGGAGTAATGACAAGTAGAAAAGAAGCCTGTGATGGTATACAAAAAGTAAGAAGTGCATCTACTTTGGGTAAGCTAAATCTTAAGTTTGTTTTCCATAAAAGTGGCTGTAGAATATTACTTATTATCTATATAGGTTGTCTGAGTACTTAGCAACTTAGGTACAGTGCTGTTGTGGCAAATTCTGGTTTTCAGTGAAAGATTGTAAGCCCTATAGGGGACCTCAAAACGTACTTTATTTGAGCTGTCACCATCCTTTGAGGTGAAAATAATTTCAGACAGATAAATACCTTTGTATATGTGAGGACTGTTACATTTTGGCCCAAGAGAAAATAACACGGCTAACTAAACGGGGTTTTGCTTTGTATTTGTTGCTTAATGTTGCTATAGGGCTCAACATTGTCAGTCTTTAAACATATTTATTTTCTGATTTTTTCTTTCTAATTTCTTTTTTCCTCCTTTGACCTAATTTTCATAACTGCCCTCCCCACCAAGAGAATCCTTCTACCTGCTTCAGCACAGTGATGAAAGTCATGTTAAGGTACTCCTGACATCTGTCCCTAGTGGCTAAACACCAAACTGAATTGCTCACACACTTGATCATGTGTGATAAAATGCTGTGCCTTTTCTTCAACTCCAGCCTCAGGTTTGATTAAGGTCAAAGTTAAATTTAGCAGAATACTGCGAAGAGGGAAATATATTTACGAAGATTCTGTCTTGCAGTCAAATATGCTAAACATGATAAAATATATATGTGATGAATCTTGGTTATTTTCCCAGGGAAATATAAAGTAAATTGACCCTCATTACTCTTGAGGGCTTGTGTAAATTCTTGTTGCCAGGTCTTGGCTGCAGGGAGTTCTGGCTTCATCATCTTGTATGATATATAGGACAAATTCTTGGTAGTAATGAAAACATATAATAACCTTAGCTGGCAAAAAAATTCTCTGTCTCCTTTTCTCAGATTTCTGTTTTTAATCCTGGCTCTTATCACACCAGTGATGTGTCTGTGTGGATAATAACATTGCAGTACCAGAATTAAATGTACACAGAAAGAGCGGACTCAGTATACTGTGGGTAATTCAGGGAAACAAGTCCAGATGCTGGCTGGTTTATTTCCAGTTTTGACATATACAATTTCTAATAAAGAAATCAGTACCATATTCTAGACTCTGAATGACTTCGCCGTTCAAAGGGGCTACTCAGGTTTGTATCTTATGTGTGGCTTTGGTTGTACTTTGGTTGAGTTACTTTTGAGTCAGTCCTTTCAAAAAAATAAAAAGAGATTTTTTTTTGCATTGGCTAAAAACTAGTTTTCAGCTCTGAGAGAAAATATGTGCCTTCACAAAATTACAGAGACTTGACATATTTATAAAGGTTTTATAAGTAAGCACTAATAAAAACTACAGGGAAAGGTATATATTCTAAAGACTGTCTGAATTGCACATGTTTATATAGATGAAGGGTCTGATACCCTTGGAAGAACAGTGAGCTAGAAATTGAACGTGACCACAAGCTATTAAGAAAATTCCATTCAACCAAGAAAGTATTTCAGCCATGCAATATTGTAATAGCTTCCATGACTACCCTACATTTAAGAGAGAAGGTGCTTGACATGTTTAAAAAGGTTTGGCTTTCTCATCTGAATTTTCCATTACACTAGATAAAAAGCTGACAGATCAATTTTTTTTTAAGGAATAAGTTGTACAGAGTTTCATTGAAAATTACTATGATAAAATTTTTTCTTAGGCAAGAGTACTGTATACTGTGAAAAATTCTGAATGTACCGCACATGACAAAGAAATACTTCACTGTTTTTTGTCATTCTGTAGCAATTGAATGAGTATATTGGGTTATTGCTGTCACATTTAAAGCAAGAAAATAGTTGTGCAAAACCAATGAGAAAAAACTTACTTTGTTTGTTATTGAGTTTTTGTTTTTCTACCTTTGATTAAAGATAATTGAAGATACAGTACATGAAAGGCTGTATGAGAAGTTTGTCTCTAAAACATATTTTTGTACATATTTGTCTTTGACAACATAAAACGCTCAGCCCAGCCTTTTGGTGGTTTTATTGCCTCTCGACCTCATCAGGTCCAGACAGCCTAAATGACACTGAGCTGTCCCTTCACCCTAGTGATTATGTCAGATTGCTATAAGTTAAGGGTACCAAAACCTTTCCTTTGTACATCAGTTTGCCAGTTTTTGTTTTTATTCCTATATTGTCCCTATCTGTGAAAACAGGAATCCTATCCAAACTCAGCGATCCTGTAATTCTGTACAAGATGTGTGAGGTATATAAGAAAGGGGTTGTAGTGGAATTGTTAAAAGAGATGTAAGGTCCTCCAAGTACTTGAAGAAACATGAGCAGACATTTGAAGATGCAATAGGAAGACACCAGCAATATAATTTCTGAATAAAATAAGATATTCTATGCAATTCTGTTTTGATGTTAGATGTTAGATGAAATCACCTGACAAAGATTAAATACAAATGAACTGACTTGCATTAGGACCTACAAGATTTCTGAAGCTGTATGGTTTTATGGTATTGGTGAACAACTGTGAAAAATTCATTTTATGCTTATCTACTGTAGCAAAACCATTGATTGAATTGCTACAAACAGGTAAGAACTGGGTCACAGGAATGCCAAACAACATGTGGTGCAGCTACACAAAGGTTTGTGTACTCTGATATTGTTTTATCTGTGACCTTGTCTTGTGGTTCCTCCCTCATGGGAGCAGGAGCTGTGATCTCACATTGATTGCCAGATGGCAGCAGGAAGCCCAGAGCGTGTGTACTGACAAACAGTGGGGAAAAAACAGCTGCACAGAGTGACTGCACACTGCCAGCAAAGAGGCACTGAGCTGGAGCCCAGAGACAGCACTGACATACCTGCCAAGTCTAAAAACCCAGGTGGGAGCAAGGGTCTGCAGTTCTTTTCCAAATGACAGTAGAAAAAATGGACAAGCTTTCAAGTGTGCACATAACAGAAGAAGTAGCTGTGGTCTTGCTGTGCTCCATATTATTTTCTGTAATAGAAAATTTCCAAATAGGCTAAATATGGAAGTTATATGATTTTGTATGCATATGTGTATGGCTTAATTTTCTGATAGTTAAACAAGCCCCAGCGAATGGCAGGGCTCATTTGTGAAGTACTGATTAAAACCCTAACAATCTCCTGTCTGTGAAGTGAAAGTCACTTTCTTAAGTCTTTGGCCAGACAGTAACTTTGTCCTGTCAGCTGACACTTCTGTCAGGTGCCTATTGGTTTATTACATTAGGGATTCCAGGAAGATAATGCTTGTGAAGGTCAAAACAAGCTTGGCAAAAATAGAAAAATGTCCTTATTTCTTCTAATAAGGCAGCTCACAGTCATCAATTCATAGTGATGTAGCCTTTTCCTTTTGATTCTCCACAAGTGTACAGAGAAAATGAAGAGAACCAGAGAGGTCGAAGGGAGAGCTTCCAGCCATTGTGCACCCTATTCTGTGTTCCATTTGGTTATCCACACATTATTCTGATGTCTTGAATCTTCATTGATGTTTTGTATGTTATTCCCCCATTGCTCCTGTCTCCAGGAACATCCAGATGATGTGCTGTCATGGGCAAGACTATTTCTCTTATTGCGTGTTCTGGTATTCTGTTGTTTTTTTGCAGACAGCAGTTCCCAGAGTGTCTAATTGGCTTTTACTAACAGAAAGGATGTGTCTTTCCTTGAGCTGCTCAGGTATTTCTGTTTGGTTCTGTAAATGTCACCAGGTTTGATCAAGCAGAAAGAAGCATGTGACACTAGAGTGGTATTGCTGTCATCTGGAGGGAAGACTTCGTTCCCTGGAAGATGTCGTGCATGAAGATATTACAAGTTTTTTCTAAATCTGCTGGTGCTTGACACCTGCAGTCTGCCTGGAAACAAATATTTAATTCTATTAGAAAAAAAAAAAAGACTTCTTTTTACTTCATTACTTTTTTAAAAGTGAGTTTTATACTGTTGGAAAAACATCACACTGATTCCATTACACTCTCTATGTAGCTAGAGATGAAGCCTGGGATAGGGCAGAGGGGGGAAAATGTAGCCATCCCAGAGCTTCCAGAAAAAGCAATCTAGGAATGCTTTGGAGAGGTCATTTGCCATCTGAAAAAAATTCTCCAGTTTCACTCAGCTGCTTTACCTAGTCTATAGTTGTCAATTTCTCCTTGTCTTTGACCTTTGGGGCTGACCTACAGGTTGCAAAGAATCAACCCTGAAAGTTTATGTGCTTGGTCAGATACAAACCCCTGCTGCATGTGCTGCCCTAAGAGGTGTATGGTGGGCATTGAACAGCTGGGAGAGCACACCCATGACTGCTCATCTACAGCCAAGGAGGCAGTCAGAGGAACTGTTGACTAAATGAAGCTTTCTCTTTGTCCATGAGTCAGATCCTGGCTTTCATTTCCCTGATGACAGAAGAAGCAGAGAAGGAGCTCCCACTGCTTTTGTGCCCATCCCACTCCATACCAGCCTAAAGATTTATGTTATTCTGAGTACTGATTCAGGCTGGATTTCAACCCATGGCCTAAAGGAAAAGAAGTTGCTTTTTTCTAGTACAAATTTTTGGAGCCTTTTCTTTTTGTCTTCCTTTTCTTCTGACTTAGGCAGCCAATACAACTTGAGATAAGAAATTAAGAATCGATTTTGCCAAGAATTTGTACATTTTTTTAAAACTGAAGACTAAGCCAACCTAGATATGTGAAGAGGACCAGACTGCTCTTATGCTTGTAAAATGTGTAGGCACAGCCTTCATTGGCTAAAAACTAGGTGCATAGAAACTTTTTGTCCACCAGCAGTGGAAACATTAGTCCTTACATTGAATACCAGGATGGATTATTTTAATGGTGAGTAATACAATCATACTCTACCTGTCATATACCTGCCATGGCACAGGTGTAACCCCCACAAACTTAGCTACATTTCTTCAAGGGTGACCAATAGAAATTTTCACAGAATGCTGTTGTTCCAAAGGACAGACGGTGCCTAACTTTTCTCTTATCTTATCTCATTCTGCAGGATTAGCCAGATAGGGCTTTGCCCCTAGGGCAGGCTTACATGACAAGATGTACATCTGGCAGGCTTTTGATGAGAAAAGCAATTTTATTTTGTGTTGGTCATTTACTTGAGTTCCTAATAGTAGTTTAAATTGTTCAAATGTGTTCAGACTTGAAGCTCAGGTGTTTTGAAGTTGTTTTCCAGTACTGAAAAACTGTACCAGTACAGTATCATCTTGTTAAAGAAGAGATAACAAGCCTCTGTGCTTTCTGATTGAAACAGAAAGAGGCTGCAGGGGTTGCTTCAAGACTTCTTGTTGTTCTTTTCAATGTTCCTTTGGCCAGAAAATCAGCAAAAAAGTAGCTTTTATCCAAAGGGAATAATTACAACTTGCAAACTTCTCATGCCCTTTAATAAGACTTCTCATGTTCTTCCCTTATAAGCTGGAAAGAAGAAACTGGTGGTGCTGAGGGAAGCAGGGTCAAAGTGGGAGCAGTTGTGATCCCCTATTGCCCATTATCCTGTCAGGATGTCGAAGGAGGAGAGAAGATAGGAGACATGATGTTTCAAAAGTGAGCAACTAATGAAATACTTATGGCTCCCTTGGCTCCCAGGAGTGGAAGTCCAGTGTTGGAATGAAAAGTATCTTTTACAAAGACTTCAGTACTTGCAGAGCACTCAGGGTTAACTTAAGTGTTAGTGAAAAAAAAGACTGCTGGTTAAAATTATTTAATTTTTTCTTTTAAATAAGTAGTGGAAAAGCTAATGCAAACTAAAATAATTAATCCTCTAAAAAATCCACTTCAACAGTGCTTTAGCATGGTTGCTCATTTGTTAGTAATTTAACATTAAAATTGACATAACTGAATTCAGTTACAGAGCCTAGGCTTCTATTTTGCATTGCTTTTTTCTTTGTTGTTTTTGTGCCTGTTTGTCTAATTATATCTTGTTGGATTTGTTGGTGGTTTGTTTTTTTGTGGTGGTTTATTTTTTTATTTTTTTTCTGTTTGTGATTTTTGTTTGTTTAGTTGGTTTTTTTTGAGGAAGAGAAAATCTTTCTCTCAGACTGTATTTTTATTCTTTTCGTCTCCCTCCAAATCCTTCCCCTTCATTTATAGGTCTCATGGCATGAGAAGCCAAACAACTTGTCTCCAGCTTTCTAACATAGACATTTTCTTTGGCTAAATTAGAGGAAGTATTTTTCCAGTCATCACCAACAAATTGGATAGCAAAGTTCCCTCAGTTATTGAATTGCATACCCAATATGTCCAAAAACATCTGGTACAAATTAACACCCTCCTAAGAAGAAGAAATGCTTCTTCCTGCTCAATGTCTCTCCTTTATTGTTCCTAGCTACAAGGACATGTGCAACAAATTCTCATATTCTCTCATGAAGATGAGATGTTTTATCACAAAAGCCACCAGAAAACCAAGAAACAATGCTCAATATCACCATGGCACAAAGGTTGACTTTGCCTGATGTCTGACTGGAAAGAGATGGGTCACTGTGAAGCAGTTTATAAGATTTCACTCAGGTCTCTGCTGCCTTCAGCACCCTGTTGGAGATGACTCTCAGGGAGACAGAAAAGCAATAGTCTTGCTTTATAGCTATGTTAAACTATGGGGGTTTTTGCTGATTTTTTTAAAATTTGTTTTGTTTTGTTTTGTTTTGTTTTGTTTTGTTTTGTTTTGTTTTGTTTGGGGGGGAAAGGGAGTGTTCTTTAGGTTTTTTTGTTTGTTTGTTTGTTTTTTCTCAGTTTTTACAGATATGGAGGAACTACTTCTATTAAGTAAAGGGCAGGGCTTGCAGATATCCACTTTAGGGCAAGGAGGGTGTTTTGCTCCAGACCTGTTTTGAGAAACTAAAAGAAGTGGAGGGAAAGCTGTGACTCATTAAGTTAATACAGCCTAGGAGTTATCAGAAAATTAACATTTCATTGGGCCTTTCGAAACTAGAATGTCCCTTGCTGAAAAGTAATCAGTAGTTTTGTGTTAATACAAATGAAAGCCTGTTGAAAAACCCTTCTAGATATTTATAGTTTGTATTCCATCTTCTTCCCAGTTTAAAGAAGTTAAAGGAGTTTAGATATGTACAGTTAATGCATATTGAGAAGCTTGGGTTTCTCATAATCTTAATATTATTTATTAATGATTGATTTTAAAAATTCTTGAGGGACATAAAAGGTAATGATATTTCATCTAAGAAGAGTTTGGATATTATGACATTGCAGAAGGTTTAATTGATGAGCAAGAGTTCAACTTTTAACAGATTTTACTAGTGTTTGAGAAAATGAAATTGATTGTCAAGTTACCAAGAAAAATCTGTAAGTCAAATGCAAAGACTAAACAGAGTCAAAAAAAATTTGGCATTTTGCTCTATCTTACTTGTAAATATACTAGGATCTGGATAAGTTATCATTTAATCTTTAAAAGTAATTTTGAAAGATATTTTAATAAGCAGCCATTATAAATAAGAGACATGAGATAGAGATGGCTGCTTCTTGATGGTTGTTGATGGGCCCAGAAGACCCTCATACACAAGTGATTGTGAGCAAGATTTAAACAGTCTCTAAGTTTAGAGGTATAACAGAGTAAACGGAAAATGGAATCTCGCACTTAACATCTTCATAGGCAAAAATAAATATAATGCTGACAAAGTGAACCTTGGTATTCTTCTGCTCATTGAGGAAAATTCCTTGAATCAGATTTATATCTGATTCATTCCATACCCCAAGCATACAGGTGTTCTGAGGCATGGAGAGGGATGCTTGCTTTCCCTTTTAGTGGAGCTGGCTGCAGCAGTCATGCTCTTGTGTTTTGTTGTACAGCTGATTAAACGTGTCATTGCCTTACTCAGTATGAGGTTGTATCTTGCCTTCTGCTCCATTTCTTCCAGAAATCCGAGATTAATAAAATGTCCTGAAAGGAGATAAAATCCAAAATGATCAACAGAAAGATCAGAGATATTATCACATAGGCAATGGAAGATTTTATGCCCAGAGGACCACTCTGATTTTGTCACGCGACTGTACAGCACAGAGAATGCAACTCTCTAAATGGCTGAACTAGGCTTGCTGTGACGTCTCCAATTTATATACCCATTAGTTATGTTTTCTTCTTCAGTCTCAGAAATTTTTTTCTCAGCACCACTTGAATTTTCTTTCTCTTTAATGTTTGTTCCCCAATTTACTTTGACAGCCTCTGATAGATAAGGGTGTTAAAATACAATATTATTGTAAATATGAACTAACCATACAGCCAGGTGGGATTATGGATGAGATTTCTGGTTTCCATTATTTCAAGGTGTGCCTGAAGATGTTATAGGAAAGTGAAAAATGTAGAGTGATGAATGCCAAGGACTGGAAATGCTGATGCTATTAGGTAAGGGTCGGGCAATAATTTTTTTCTCTTTTCTATTCTGCTGAACACTCTTTGAGATAGACTCTCTTAAGTTAAAGCTGACCATTACTAACAGTGCTCTGAAAATTCTCCAAAGCATAAACGGTTTTCTGCCCCTTTCTTAATCATCTCAATCTTTGAAAAATTCAGTCAGTTGCCTGGACTATTCAAAGGTAAAATGCCAAGCCTCAGGCATATGGAAAACCTTGGTTCTCACCAAAAGGCTTCTACCTGTGTTCCAGGGGGACAGTTGAAACATTCATTCTGAACATACTGAGAAGGTCTGCTTGACCATATTCCTATTTTCATGCCTAAATATTATTTGCTGAGCTATTTCTCCTTGAATGTATCCATTTCTGATGGTGAAAGACAAATGAAGTAATCATAGAAGCTATAAGTGTTTTTTTCCTTATTCCCCAAACTGCCTAGACAATGCTAATTTTGTTAGAAAACTTTGGTTGATTCTTTCCTTGAGTGTTGATCTTGAAGGAAGAGCATATTTTCATTTTTCTGTAATTAATGTTCTGTTCTGCACTCTACTAATAATAAACACTGATTTTTCATTCAACTTCCATTTTTCTTGTTTCACTTATAAATTTTGGTCTGTTTCCTCAGTCATAGTGTGAAAATGCCTTATTTATTTACTTGCTTGGGCTCCTTTTTTTTTTCTTTTTTAATTGTATGACATTGGAGACATTTCTCTTGGGTTGAACTCTGGTAAAAGCTAAAATTAAATCAGGTTAAATGGAATATTGGTCTCTTTAAATAAGACAGTTTCTTGTGAAGGTATTGTAGGTAAAATTCCTCCTGTATTCCTCAGCTACTCTGAGTGCTTAATTGACATTTTTCTGTAGACAAATAGCTTTATTATTAATTTTCTGGGGGAAATTTCAGACTAGGGGAGAATGTGATGAAGAAGACGACAGCAGACAAAAAACAGAGTCAATCATGAGAAATTAAATTCCCTGTAAGTTCTAGTGTATTAGTATATGTATCTTTCCCTCAAGCTGAGTTTTAACTTTCAGTCTAAAGGAGAGCTCATTTTATCCTTTTCTATTTGTAGCCCTAGAATTCCTGAAAAAAAGTCTTGTTTTCACAGCCTGAATGCCAGTGACTGCTTTTGTAATCAGTTTTTCTGACACTGGGCTATGACTGGTCCAGTCCACAAACTTTTATTGATATAAATTTTATTGATTTCAGTATGACTGTCCATGGGCCAGGGCTGTAGATCAAAGCCTAAAAATACTGTGTGGCAGTTGCATGCAGCCTGTTCAATGGCCTCCTGTTCATTCCCACACACTGCTTGGCAATGTACAGAAAATTCTTGATCCAGTCACAGATATTAAGTATCTGCAATTTTGTATTGTGCTGGATACTGTGCTTTAAGGCTTAATGATTATCAGTATTTAGCAGATTGGAATGATGTTTGGGAATGGCATTGTAGTTACTCCTTCCTCTCCCTTCCCTGCACTTCCAGTGAGTTAATGTCTCTTCAGATGCTTCAGCATACGGTGTACAATTTTGAGCACATGTAGGAAACTGATGTTTCATATGTATTGGAGTAGAGATTTTTCCCTCTGCAATGCCTCTATACATTCATTATCACCTGATGTGTGTTTTATTGATGTAAGTGATAATTTTGCAATTGAGAGATACAGCAAGATGCAGAGAAAAAAAAATTCTTATCTTTATGCCCCTGTGTCTCCTTCATTCATCTCTAATCCTAGGATTTTCATGAAGATTGAGCATAATAATGGCATCTAAGAATCTAACATAAACAAGAGTGCAATAGTGCTTTGTTCCCATTTTGCTTTACAAAGAGAGGGTATGTAATTGCTGAGCTGAAAGATTCTGAGAATGGAGGAGAAATGGTTTGTTCTTGGCTCCTTAGATTATTTCAGCAGCTGAATTTCTTATGAGTGCAATAAAAACTGTAATTAAACATAAAATGGGAGGAACAATTCAAGCTGCTGCAATCTTGTAAAAAACAATCCTAATTATCTTACTGTTCCTGGCCTCTGTTTGGCTGCAAATTTTTTTCTTTTTTTTTCCTATTCCTCCCACTCCCAGTTCTCTTTCCTTCCCATGCATGTTCTATATTACACTCTAATATTGCTTTGCATTTCTACAATGACAGCAGCACACAGAACTTCAGAAGTCAGAGCTGCCTTGGAAGGCTTAATATTAATTTCACAGATCATTGTTACTCAGAGCACAGAGCAGCATGACTGACAAATCTGGCTCAAAAGCGATTTGAGCAATTTCTTGTTGCAGTGGTGATTATGGCATGGAACATTATGTAGCTCATTTAGGATGCTTATATTTAGGAGAATTTTATTATTGTTTAGAGCAGTTTTTAAAGTTTTATAGAAGGAAAAAATAGTTCTCATTTCTGGATTTCAATTAGACTAACAAATGTTAATGGTCTACGTTTCTCCTCTTCTACCCAGAGCTTAAAACTGGTGCCCTATTTCTCACAGAAGCCCTGGATGGTTTTGTTAGATATCTTCCTTTTTTCAGTTGTCAAAATAAGGAGTTTCCTTAATTTAATGACTAGCCTAGGAATAAATTCCCTTACTAAGCGCAGTCCAAAGAGTTCTCAGCTCTTAATTCTGAATACTTAAACCTTGCATTGAATCTTAATTCCATTTTGGCTTGAACTTGGGGTTCAAGCAAGCAACAAAGTTGTACAAATTGAAAGTCTTAGGGGCACCCTGAAGATGCTAAGACTTGGCTTGTGGATAAGAAATGAAGGTCTGGAGATCAAATGAAGGTCTGGAATAGTTTCCCTTGTTTTAATGATGTCTGATGCTCACAGCATGCAAATATCACCTTTCAGGTGGATAGTGGATGCTTCCAGCCCTTCCACTTTTGCCAGAGTACAAATCATCACAGCTGTTAAAAAAGAGCTGATAAAGCAGCTCTTTAACTGCTGTTTTTGTGGCCAGTAAAGAGAACACTTGGCCACAAATTTTGTTTTTCTGGTTGCAGTCCTTGTCCTGGTGGCTGTGACTGATAAACTGCCTCTGTCTCCCTGAAAACTATGGTGTACGCTGAGTTTAAAGATTTGCTGAAGCAGGTGCTAAAAAATATGGAGATTGTATTAAAAACCTGGATTGATGGTACAGTAAATTAGTCGACTATTAAAATATCTCCTTCCAGGCAAGAGATTCTGTGTTCAGCAGTTCTGTCTTTGCAGCTTGTCTGTCTGAGGGGCCATTCGCACGGGGATGTCTGACAGGGGAAGTATGAATGTCAATACATTTTGAAAGGGCCAGCATATTGAAACCAATGAAAATGAAGTCTTGCTGAAGACCACAAAGAACCCATTTAGATAAAAGCACATCAGTCAGAGGGGGAAAAAGATTATGTGACAAGGTTCTCTAGAAGGAAACACAGAGAGCAAGCTAGGTCAATTGAAATTGCAGCCGTCAGTGTTGATACAGGCCTGGACCTTATGCACAGGTAGACTTTCTGAAAGGGCTACAGTTAATATTCTAATGGATTTGTGGGACACCTTATTGAATTTTCAGTGGATTTTTAAACTGAATGTTCTTTTCCAGCCTCATGAATAGACTGATAACATTGCTTCTGCAGTGCTGAGGGTCATCTTTGGTAATTCTTATGCTTTCTGGGTGGTATTTTCAAGCACTTGAAATGATCTCTTTTGGAAATATCTTTAGACAAAACAATGGGCTAACCATTCCTGTTTACAATATATAAAATTGAATACATTTACCTACTTATTTAATCTCTACAGTATAGAATAGGTATTTACAGTCTAACTTAAAGGGTGTTTAGAATATGAAACCAGTGATAAATACTTCACTGTGTGTCAGAGGATGTATCTCCTTTTAAAAAGACCAAGCTGACTCAGCTATAAATTATCTAGCTCCTGTGAAACAAAGGTTTAGTAGATTTGCATGATCTCTCTGTAGTGGATGTTAGACAAAGCACCTTCCATTTAAAAACATTATTCCTGGTCCTTCTTGGACGAAATCACAGAATCAGAGGATATTCTGGTTGGAAGAGACTCACAAGGATCACCAAGTCCAGCTCTGAAGTGAAAGGCCCATATGGGGACCAAGCCAGGAAGCCTGGCATTATTAGCACCGTGCTCTGACCAACTGATCAGTGAGCACAGTGCAGCAGTTTATGAGCACTTTAGCCCAGTGAACTACTGCTGGAGCACTGGAACTCTGATCACAAATGCATTTGGTACAAGGAGGTTACTTTATATGTTCCATTCCAGTTGCTTTATGTGCCGTTCTGTTTCTTGCTTTACCTTTCCTAAGTGTTGGAAACATCTGATACTATGTAGCTCAAATATTGATCATTAATTTTGGATTAATATTTTAACATTTTCACTAAAGTATAGCATTTTAACTTCAAAAATCATGTGCTGAATAAAAGACTAAAATCAAGAAACTCTTGATTGCTTTTTGCATATTTATATTTTCATATATTTCTCATTTTCAAATTGGTAGAGCTTGGCATCTAGGGCTGTGGGTTTTGTTGTCTGCTTTGTTGAAAACTTCAATTAAAAAAAATTAAAATGCATACATATACACACACACCTCCTCCCATCCCCACTAACTGTAGGAAGGTAAAGACAATGAAATCAGTTTTCTAATTCACATTCAAATTCACTTTTTTTTGTGTTTAGTTTTGTTTTTCTAAAAATAAATATTTAAATAGTCCATTAAAGTAAATTATATATTTTTTTTTTAATTTTAGTTAGAATTTACTTTCGTTTAGAAGTTTTTTTATTTAATTAGGCTGATGACTAATTTTTGCATGTGAATGGTTCCAGGGGATCTGACTGTTTTGTTGCAATGGCTTCTCTGACTGAAAATAATGGTCATGGGACATTCAGGAGACATTGCTATGTTGGCTACTCTTGGATCAGGAGCCACAAAGCAATGACAACATTACAATAAACTGACTTTCTCTGCTTTTAAGGCTTCTGGAGAACATGTCTTGTGGTGACTTCCTGATGACCCTCACATTTAAAACTGTTTCCCTTTTAGAATACAATGGAGTATGTATTTTCTTTAAAGTTGCATTTTTATTGTCACTGAAAAACTCTCTTCAGCTGACATAAATTCCACCACAGCTTTTTTTTTCCCTTTCACAAGTGCTGTATTCACGATTTCTCCGTTTTCTTTTGATTCAGAATGAAAACTACCAAAAAAATCTCAAACTCCTGACAAAAAGGTTGGACTTAGGTTTTGGAATGAGGTCTATATGTGAAGGTCTTACTGTGTAGCCATAAATGCAAGGAAAAGGATGTCAAAATAGGACCCATATGCCAAGCTGCAGGTAGGTCAGCTTTCAGGTTTATTTTTGGTTCACTGAAAGGGATGACAGAAAGCAGTGTTGTCCTAGGAATGGGAGGGAGGTCTGGGTAAAGATTGCAACTTGGAGAGACCTTTCTCCTCTTTGCCCCATAGAAAGAGTGACTCTGCAATAGAAAAAGTTATTAGTTATTCTCTTTTGAACTTTCATACTATTCCATGAGTTTTAGTTGCTTCTTTACAAGAAGAAGTTCTTTCACTGCTGTCTTCAGGAAGCTGATAGAAAATGTGTGAACCAAAACCTGCAGGGGAACTCAAGATCTCCCTTCTGTGCTGCAGGTATTTGTCTAAGCATGTGATATGACCGCTGTATTTCTGGTTCCATGTTTTAGTCTGTTTCCTGCTGGTTGTGTCATGTCATTTTTCAATCCTGAAATGCTACTTAATACATCTCATAAGAGATTCCTACCTCAAGGCTTTATTTTATTTTTTACCTTCCCTTTTGGTTCTTCTAAAACTTTATCTCCACACTACACAAAGGCCATGACACATCTCAAAAGCTTTTGCTCTTTGTTAC
Organism: Parus major; assembly: GCF_001522545.3. Taxonomy (NCBI): domain Eukaryota; kingdom Metazoa; phylum Chordata; class Aves; order Passeriformes; family Paridae; genus Parus; species Parus major. The sequence continues at coordinate 38,523,033 of NC_031770.1, read as the reverse complement.
ATTCTGTTCTGTACTTTCTCCCCACCCTTGGCTCCACATGTAATTATACTAATGGGCCTGATAATGGTGAGACTACAATTTTAGGGGATCACAGTGATATAACTGCATTACTGAAGATAGGTGCCTTGTTTCTGCCTCCCACACCTCTGGGATCTTTAGAGACCCTTAGGAGGCTTTAAATTGTGAGCCATGAATAGCAGCACAATTTTGAAGGCAAATGGCTGTCATTTAACTGTGAGATCTGAAAGGCTCATTTGCTGGACTTAGAAGTAATGGGTGGGAGAGAGAGTTGCTGGTGAAGCCAGCCTGAAGGGACTTATTTAAATTGCCTGGTTATTGTTATGCACCTGATTGGAGTGGGTTTGGTTCAGTTTCATTAGTGGACATTTGTTATTGGATTCTAGTGTTTCAGTGCTGTAGTGCATTCTAGTAGTTTTCAGTGTTGCTGCATTGTTTTCCCCTTGAGATTTCCAAGGGCAAAATATGAAGGGTGAGTCTTTTAGGGCCGTATAAAAAGAAAGCTGCACCACTGCAGAATGCAAACATTGGGAAATGGTTCCTTAACATATAAAATTTTCTTCGCTTACGAGTCCTAGAGCCACATTTCTAAATGAGGCTACTCAGGCTTTGTGCTTGCCTACTTGCCATGGACCACAGCAGTCTGGTGTCCACACCTCTATTGAAAGAAATGACTTTGAAACTGTAGTAATCAATCCTTCAAATGTTTTGATAGATCAATAAAACTACTTTCAGTCTCTAATATGTTCCATAATCAAAATGTCACTTTATTTACTCAAACAGTCAGATGTGATGTGAAATATTAAGTGCATGAATGCACAAATAGTGCCTGTGGGGACAAATTCAGCTCTTTTTTTCAGCTATGCATCAGTTACTGATGATTTCAGGTTTCCTCTGAGAATTGCTGGCTATGTATGTTTTGTAGTCATTTATATAATGAACCAGCTCTATGACCACAGAAGTCACACCGTGGTGGGATAAATAAACCCCTCCTTGCACTGGCAAGAAAGGATTTAATTTTCTCCTGTTTGAGTGAGGGATTTGCTGCATATTAGCATTGCCTTACCTTGTGCACTGTGTGATATATGGCTCAGCACATGCAAGGCTTTAGAGATGACAAGTCAGATAAAACAAAATGGAAAGGAAGAGATATGAAGCTGAGAGTGAGGTAGGACCTGGAGAGAGAGAATGCTTTCCAGTTACTGTCAATAACTTTTTAGCTGTTGTAACTGTGTACATTACACAGAGTTATGAGGATCTTTTCATATTCACTTAGCCAAGATGCAAATCTTACACCATGAAAGATGTCAAAGCCATCATTGCTGAGGTATTTATAATCCAGCCAGATTCTTGAAAGTCCTGTCTGCAAGAAACAGTCTTTACAATGATTCCCAAATTACCCATTACTAATTTTCTTGCATTTCCTTCTGAAGCGTGAGGGATAAGTTGGAGGCAGAAGATTATCCTCTTCAGCCTACTATAAAGCACCTTTTGATGCAGCAACCTAAACTGTTATGAACAACAGTGCATTGATGAGGAAAGCCGCAGTTCTCATCTATTGATGGCAGTCAGTAGATGCAAATTTGCTATAGCTGTACTTGACAGTCCTATCTGAAGCCTGCATGGAGCATCAGCTCTTGTTTCCTTATAAGATTAAGTATTTGATTCACATATATGTGAGGATTAAATAGATATATAAATATGTATATATTTGTAATTTTTAGTTGTATTTTTTTATTTTGTATTTTTATTCTATAAACTTGATGTAATTATTTCAAACAGCACAAATTTTGAAATAATACAGATGTTTCATTAAGATGTATGAATAATATTTTAACTTCAATTCCCATATCAGTTCTACCTAATTTATGCCATATAAGAGCAGAAATAACCTGGAAATATGAAAACTTTTCTCTTTTTTGTAGCTTGAGAAAAATGTTCAGTAAAAGGGATTAGCTGCAAGTGAGGATCATGATATTGTATGAGATTTTTGATATTACTTTTTTTCCCCCCCCTCATAATCACCATCTGATGACCACAGCAGGATATCTAAGATATGGCTGCATTGTGGAAAAACAATCAGACAATCACACCTATATTGAATGCTATGCCTACACCTAACAGAAAGACTTTCATTTCTTGTGCCCCAGTTCTTCAAAGAGCTTTAAATAAGTCAAGCCTGACTGACATCTTCTATTCTACAGTCTGCAAAGTATTAGCATGCTTCCTTGCTCACAGGTAATAAGAGTCAAACATATCTGAAAAACCCTTGGGGCAAATCAGTAGCGATTGTGTAGATTGCATCCATTAAAGTTGTGCTAATTGCGTAACTGGAGTTTTAAAGGGAAAGCTGCCTTTATTCACAAATACCTTGAGTTTAAAATTATGTACCTTGTAGTACACTTTGTTTGTGCTATGGGTAAGGAGCCTATTTATGTTTGTTTAACAGTAAATCCATTCAGTGCTTTATTGACCAGATGATTTTGAAGCAGCATACCTCTGGGTGTTGTTCAAACTGTACTTGTTTATTTTCTCATTTCTTCATGACTCTCTTGTACTAATTTATTATTACATTTTTTATTTTTTTTTTTGTTATTCTGGTAGAGATTTGTTTTTCATTGAGTTAGAACGCACCATTTTGTTCCCTTTTATGAATTAACATCCTGTAATACCACAGACTGACATCTGAGACATGGATAGATGCCTCTCCCCCTCAAGCAGACATCCTTTATAGCTATTTAACCATTAAAATGATGAAAGAATAATGTTTTAAGAGCTGTGACACCAGCCTACAGCAGCACATTTTTGTAACTATATAGGGTTGTTGTGGTGATTTGTTTCTTTTTTTCTTCTCTTCCTTCACACAAGAGCCCAGTCCTTTTTTCTGCTTACAGAGAATATAAGATCTAACATAAGATACACATAGTACAGCTGTATGTAATCAGGACTCTGTCAGCATTATCTTAGATTATTTATTAGACGACAATCTTCTCTAGTTATTTCCAAGGGTTTTAGTGTTCTAGGAGTGAGTGCTAGAGTCTTGGAGCCATCTGGAATAAGTTGTCAGAACAGATTTTAACATAATACCTTGTTCAGTTGCACATGTGTATCCCTGTTATACATGTATGCATGTAACTGTTCCAAGAACTAATTCTAAAACATCTCAGTTTCTAGGGTGTAATGACTTTCTCTTGATGCTTTGTCCTTGGTTGCCAATACAAGGGTACAGGGTACAGTCCACCTTCTTGGGCTCCCCTCCAGCAGCTGGCATCCAGTTTTTACAGAGAAGGGAGATTTATTTACAATATCAGTCAAATTTTACACTGGTGTTGTCTCATTTAAAGTGGGCTAAACAGGTGTGAACTCCTAGAAGTGACCAGATTACAAAATCCCCTCAGGGGAAATGGCACTTCTGTAGCAGAGCTTCCTCTGCATCAGTCAAACAGGAAGCCTGTCTTTACAGAATCACAGAATATTCCGAGCTGGAAGGGACCCACATGACTACATGGCCCAGTTCTGCATGTTGTGCTGTGTCAAAACACTTGCAAAACATCCTGCATCATATGAAGAGCTGAGGGTGGGAAATTTACAGATATTGAGTGTGTGAAATTCTCTGCAAATATTGAGTAGGCAAAGCAGGTCACATTCGGATATGTATGTATAGTTCCTTAAACAAGATGGCAGAGGTGAAAGTTAAGCAAATGGGTTGTAGCAGAAACTTCATTTTCAGAAGTCATCAAGTATCATTAAGCTGCTTTTGAGTTATAAAAGCTCTAAAATTTTGTTGTTAAATGAGATGTTAAATCAAAATTTTGGGATGCTACTGGAATGTTGGTTCTCCAAAGACTTTCCCTTTGAAACACTTCCTGCTGGGCCCAAAGGATATTCACCAATATTCACCATCTGCTGATTATTACTACAGAATGACATTTGATATACTGCAAAATTAACTCTTCTGCTGGTAGTTCATCTTGTCTGAACGGAATTAATTATTCTGAGTCTGTTTTGGGTTTTTTTGTTCAAAATTTTGTGACCTGTTTTCAGTCAAGCAAATCTTGAGGTAGTGACACTCTAAACTCATGGCTATTTTAAAAGCTGTGGTTTTTTTCCTCCACTAATAACATGCAAGTTAGCAAGTGACTCCCCTGCCAAAGAAGCTTATAAAGTAGTTGTCCAGACACTTTTCCTGAGTGCAGAATCTCCATCTTCCAGGTATAAAATTAGGAAACAGATTTTTCCTCTGTATTCCAAATAAATTCTAAAAAAAGGAAGTGCCTCGTGAATCTTTTCTTTTTAAATTACAATTTCATTTTCTTTGTCTTGTTTTTATTTAATCATGTGCTGAAACACATTTATTTAATCCTGTGTCGAGAAATTACTCTAGTACATAGATATACACCCTGGTTATAACTGTAAAATGTGCAGACTAAACATCATCTCTTTTAATGTAAGTTTTACTCTAGTAGGGAAAACCAGATTATGTGCCATTTCTTAACTGAGTCTGAGAGTTTTGGTGGTTTCCAAGACTTTCACTGCAGCTCTTCACAAAGGCAAAATTAGCTCTAAACATCTTGTTGGCAGTACAATATACAGTGATTCTTATCTGCTCTTACCTCCTGTCACAAAGCAGGATTTAAAATACTAACAGTTCTTCTGTTAGTTCTGTGTGTATGGTAGGAGTTAATATTTTATAGCCATGATGTAGCACTGGCATCTGATTATATTTGCAGAATTTTGTTTGGTCTTTATCAGGTGTTGAATTTATGGATGCTATTGAAGAGCTGCTTTATTTCACTGTGAAGATTTATGATCCAGATCCCCAGTAGGTGTAATTCAGTACAGTTGAAGTCGGTGGAGCTATATTACTTTACAGAAAAATTGTTCTTGAAGTTTGCACCAGGATTTTCTTTGGTGCTGCAGGTATTTTACTTCTACCAAGGAAGCGACTGGTTCTTAATCACTACTTTATCTCACCCTTTGGAATATTCTGCTAGAGGCTGTTTTCAGGTGTTACTCAGCCTTTTGATAATGTAATTTTGGAAAAGAGTAACTCAAACATGTTGCTAAAAATATGATTTATGAAGGTTTAATGCTAAAAGACTGTAAGTCTGTAAACATTTTTTTCATGGTTCCCAAGACAGGGGTCATTGTTCTACTGGTTATTTCCAAATTTGAGGTTTAGTTTGATCTTTCTAATTATTTTAATGTTGTGCTGTTAGTTTGACAACATTTTTTCTAGCAAAATAACAGCTTATCAAATAGATTATGTGTAAGAATTTAAAAATAAAAGAAATTTGCATATTAATATGCTTATTTTCATAATTCTTCCTTCCTTGTTTCCATAAATTGATGATTATTAATTTTTCTTGGTAAAAGAAAGTAAACAACCAATAAAACCACAGAACCACAAACAAAAGGGAAAAAAACCCAACCAAACAACAACAATAAAAACAAACCCAAACCCCATTTTAGGAAATGGGAAGGAGGGTCCCCCCTTTTTTTCCTTTTCTCCTTTTTTTTTTTTTTTTTATGGGTCAGATCTGATTCAGAATGCAATTCATGTCTGTTTTCTATGTTGTTTTGGAAGATTTGTTTACTGCTATATATAGTGTTATAGGGGATATAGCTTCATTTGGAAATGCCAAGTAGTGGAGGTCCAGTCTTTTCCAGAATGAATAAAATGTCTATCAAATTTGCTAAGCTTGATAACTGAGCAAATATTCTTACCTACTCCTCAAGGCAAGTGATAATTAGAACTTGTTGAAATTTCTCTTCTTCAGGGGATTTTGTGTGTGTGTTGTTACTGCTGATAAAAGAACTCTAGGACCTAAATAATTTTCTTCTCAAATACACTGCCTTGAAGTTGAGAAACCAAAGCTCCAGTTTCCTGTTCTTTGTAGGAATAAAATGATGTATTGTGAATATTTTTCTGGTAGGGTTCTTTTTTTTTTTTTTGGTTGGTGGATTTTTTGTTTTGCTTTGGGTTTTTTTGTTTGGTGGTTTGATGGGGAATTTGTGGTTTTTGTTTGTTTTTGTAGTTGTGGTTGTTGTTTTCATTGGGGTTTTTTTTTGTTGTTGTTGGGGTATTTTGGGTTATTTTTGTGTGTGTTTGTTTTTTTTTCCTGGACTTAACTTTTCAGATAAACATTCTCTAAAATATTTGTTTCTGAAATGAACCTAAAAGCACCTTACATATTGCTTTCACTATGATTATACACCTAGATCAGTCACAGAGTTTGAACTATTCACTAGAGCAGTATTAGGCTGTTAAGATCTGTGCAGTTAGCACCCTTGAACAGTTCCAGAAAGAATGTCACAAACACATTCAGCTAAAATATTTCCAGAGATTCCTGAATCTAAATATGTAGAATGAACAGTAGTTAATGGAAACCAAATTCTGTGAGGTGATTGCTCTAGTGGATTTAACTTTGCTATTTCTGAGGAGACCTGAACTTCATTTCCAGTTTGCTAGAGGGGAATATGGCATCCATAAATACATAATCTAGGAAAATGAGGTAGGAAGGCTCCTATGTGCCTCCTGTGTTGGGAAAATTATAGGATTTTCTTGGTTTTGCTTTTTCCAACATGAATTTTGAGGTACAGGCAGTCTACAATCCATGGCAGTAGAAAAATATAAATTTAATTTTCAAAATGTGGTGTCATTCTTATCCATTTACCATATTTTAACTAATGACCATTGTGACCAGAAGGAGCAGCAGCAGCAGCAGTAGAAAGAATTATCTGTCATACCTGTAGCTTTAGCTGTGCATGTAAAGTACATATCATAGATCACTCACAGAATATTCTTCAGGGATCACCAAGTCCAGTTCTTAAATGAATGCCCCATACAGGGATCAAACCCATGAGCTTGGCATTATTAGCACTGTGCTCTAACCAACTGAGCTAACATCTTGACAGGACATGTAAATGTGTAATGTGGCCTTGGAAGGTATCTCAGCATGCTAATTAACATGTGAAAATGTAAATTTTGAATAATTGGTAGTTTTGTTCAATTTCATATTGCTAGTATTGTAATACTTGTATTATAAGCATCACAAGTATTACAAATATTACAAATATTACAAGCATTGCTGTAGAAATTGGAAAACAGCTGTGGACCAAAGTCACATGTGTTTAGTGTTCTACAAAAACTCAAGAATAAAAGTGTGCTGTGGAGAAGATTTAAGTATGGGTACAAGACAAGTGGTGAATGGAGGAGGAGAAAGGGTCAAAATGAAGCAGTGAGAAAATATTGGTTAAAATGGCAAGTGGAACTTGTGGCATTATAATAGCATAATTATTGTCAAGCTTTTAACAGGCTTTGAAACAGACAGAAATTTTGTGGTGGGGTATGAAGAAAGAGAGTGTACCTGATTTATGGATGTTTTATGAAGAGCACCTAGTTGATGAAATAGGAAAAGCTGGAAAGAGATGCAGGTCACTGAACCACGTGGTGTTAATTAGAGATGACAGCTGAGGTGAGTTCTTTATAGACCAGTGCAACAGAGGTAAGTAGTTTTATCTTTTATCCTTGTCTGGGTTTAACCTTAGCTGGCAACTAAAGTACCACACAGCCACATGCTAACTCACCCACACATCAGTGGGAGGAGAGTGATAAGAAAAATGTAAACCTTGTGGATAGAGATAACAATTTAATACTTGGAAATAATAATAATAATAATAATAATAATAATAATAATAATAATAATAATAATAATAATAATAATAATAATAATAATAATAATAATGAATAAGAAGAGAATCCCAGCTGAAACCAGGACAATCCTGTAGAGAAGTCAGACCCCATCATGGGACTGGAAAGTGAATTATGATATAGTTAAAACTGTGATTTAGGAAAATTATCATTGTGTTTGTAAGTAGGCAGGGAAACGTGTTAGCCAAGGCCAGAGACAGGCAAGATGAAGGTATTAACTCAGTGGATGGTTAGGAAAGCAACATGTTAGAGGTGACACCTATTCTCCAGTAGAAATCACTGTATACGTATGTTTTAATTGCAAAAGAGGGTAAAATATTAGTTTGGACAGATATGCCATCTGAAAAGGAATTTTGACCTTCATAGATTTTCTTGTGATCAGAAAAAGCCTTTCTTTGTGCTACCATTGCATTTCAGACTTCTGCTCCAGAGAAAGCTGCAAAAAATATGGGTTGTGGGATTTTTGTTTGTGGATTTTGTTTTGTTTTGTTTTGTTTTGAATAGAGTTTTCTCTGATATCTTTACAGATGTTTTCCCTGAGAGAGGATCTTGGAAGTAGCCAAGGAAGTACCACTGAACACAGAAATAAGAACTGTGTGCACTGCTCCTTTAGGATGAGTGTGGGAGATAAGAGTTTTCCAGCTGTGACAAGTTTCGTCCTCCTGGCCGGAGGAAAGGGAATACCAGAGCTATGAGACAAGGAAATGTTGCAGTAAAGCTGATTTAAGTGCCTACAGTGTTAAGCACCTAATGTAGATCCCCATTATACAACAAAGAGGCACAAACTGCTTCTGTAACTTGGGGTCTGGCAAAAGAGAACTTCTGCACGTGCTCCCCTATTCTGTCCCATCTCTCTGGCTCACAGGGGGATTATGGAGAAACAACCAGTTGCTGCTGAATAATCAAAGGTGTGTGTTTGCAGCCTGCTAATTCCCCAGGAACAGCTTGCATGCACACGACTTGCAGTCAAAAAAAGAAATAATTCACAGTGGTGTCAGCATCAGTGGAAGAGGGCTGAGGGCTGGCTGAGCTGCTTTGTGTATACCAATGTTTGTGGGTTTACTGAAGAACTATGGACAGGCTGGAAAAGTCAGTCTCAGCTTAGCCTGCAGTCACTCTGCCCAGGTGTGTTTTATGTGACCCTTCTCATCTTTCCTACTGTCTGACTGCAACACTGTTCACTTTTGGCAGAGTTTGATGCCTGAATCTCTGTCCAGCCCTTTACCTTGCAAGGGGACAAACAGAAAGATTAGTACAGTTAAGACAGGCTCGTAGAAACTATGTCTGTCCTCATCATGGGGCAATAGATGTTGGATGATTTCCTTCCCACTTCTGTGCTTAATTGTCCCATATGTACAGTACAGCTGATGAAGCCAAGCTCTTAAATATATAGTTCTTTGACACCTGAAGATCTAAGAGCAGTAGACAGCTGCAGTTTGCTCCTTCACAGACTTACCTTACAACAGTGCAGTTACTAGGCAGCAGTGTGGAATACTTACCATCTGGAAACAGGTGCAGATACTCTATTACTGAATGTAGAAATATGATGTTTCTCAGTGTATTTATGTTTATCCCCTATGAGGTATTTAACAAGTCAGAAGAGAAGGGCCAGGCTCTTGAAATAGAACATTAAATTAGGCATGGTGCATTCTGCATTTGGATCACATCATAGCTGATCTCATATAATCAAACTAGAAAAGATACAGAATATGCTATAAATTCAACAGAACATATTTTTCTCTAGAAATAGTGTACTTGGAATTAGGACAATCACTTATTATTCAGAATGATTGTCAGTATCAAGAAGGAAAGGAGTGAGAGCACTGACAGTTACTTAAATTGTAAGAAAGACAGTGTAATGCATTTATTTTATCATAAATTCTCTAAAATGTAGAAAATTTCTAGTGATGGAAATTTATAAAATACAGAAGAATAAAGAAATTAAATTTATCAAAGAATTTTAATGTGTATGGGACCCCAAACCTGCAGCAAATAGACAGAAATAATTTTCCTGAATAAGTCCTCTTGGATGATAGCTCTGATCTTGGTGGCAATGTCAGTGATTCTCTTGCTTTGCTTGGACCCTTTGCTCTGAGCAGGTGTTTCATTTACATTTCCAAAAATTTCTAATTTTTGAAGAAAACTCTCTGAACGTGAATACCTTCTTTTCAAAGATGATTATGGAAAAGATACATATCCCTGAGTCAAAGGATCAGTGTAGTCTAAATGTCTTTTTGCTAAACTGATCCATTGATAAACTAACATTTCTGTTCCTGGTGTTGCTTTTTTTTCCTTTTCAGACTTGCTTCTTTTTTCTTTTTGTTTTCATTTTTTTATCTGGTATAATTATTCAGACTGAATTCAACAGATACCGTTCTGTCATGGAATGTTCTTTTTTTCCCTGTTAGGCATGATTCTTATGAATTTTCAAGTTTCAAAAACCAAGTTTAGAAATGTTCTAGGTACTATATAGCTTCTTGTTACCACTTGCTCCTTAGAGCAAGCATTATTAGAGATAATATCCCCATATTATTGAATAATAAAGGGACATTTTCTCTAATGCAGGCTTGCTACTTCAAATTTTGCCACATTAACCTTTTTTTCCCTTGAGATGCTTTTTTTTCCAAAATTATTTTTATTCTTTAATAATTTTATCCTCAAAGGAAGAAATGTGCCTCTCATCTTCCTTTAGTCTTTCTGTAACATTTTAGCTCCATGTTCAGGATATTTATTTGACCTTTTATATCTTCTACATCTAATGACATTTGTTTCATCAGATTTAGTAAAGATGAATGACCTTTTAACTCCTAAAAAAAAAAAGTAAATCCATTTTCATCTTTCTTTGCTCTCTTTTCTTGTTATAGAAGCAAGCTTTGCTCTTTCATTTTACATGCTATGAAGTCTTAGAATGAAATCCTGGTCCTTATTAAGTTTAGGGAAAGTTTTCTGCTGATGTAGTTGAGTCCAGATTTGACTACTGGTTTTACAGTGAAGGCAAAATTGTTGCCCAAATTTTCAAGTAAAGAGCTAGTATTTTTAGCCCTCTTTTTCCAAAATAGTAAACACGTAGGTTTTAATATTTTATCTTAGTAAATGGTGGTTCTATGCCGAGAAGAACAGCTTCAGAAGAAGGTACTTATTGAGGTTATCATTGGAGTTGGAAAAAAACTTTCCCTATCTATAAAAAAAAAAAGTTAAATGTCAAAATCTACCTCTTTATTCAGAACTGGGAAGCACTTTAATTCTTTATGTAATGAAACATGACTAATTCAGTTAAAAGGAAGTGTGCCAGGGATATATCAGATTTATGTACAAAATCATCATCTGCTTTATATGGAGAACAGAGCAGAGTCTCTGTTTCTGGAAAATAACCTAACCAATAGGCTATTTTTGGATGTGTCAAGGAGTGCCACCCAGAGAACTCCTATCAGGGAAAAAGATCAGCTGTGAAGTCAAAACCCAAGTAAAATGACAGATTGACTATAAGACAGAGTAATGAAAAAAAGAAATGTTTTGTGTGCTTTAACTCCACTTCTTTTTTTAATGACAAAATATCTGTGGGTAAAAGCTGAATGATCTGGCTCCTAAATTCTCTTTAGTTTGAAATTAAAGGAAATTTATAGTTATCTTTTTTATAAATTTGCATAGTTTTAGCTCATTTTAATGGTTCTCAGACTAAATTCATGGTTATCTTGCAGGGACTCTGACATCAAAAAGTGGGAGAATTAATCTCTGTGTAACACTTAGCTGTGTGTGAATCATGAAGGAATATTTTTGCCCTGATGTCACTGGTGAAACATCTTTGGAGCTGCATTTTATTTCCCTCTGCTGTCTTATTTTCAAGTAAGATTGATAAATGATAAGAAAAATCCCTCCTTTACAGGCAGCGTTTTAGGAGTTGTTAAACAAACTTTTAAGAGAAGTGCATCATTTCCTGCATGTAACCTAATATCTACCTCTCCAAACATACTGTACATAGCATCTTCCCATGCTTACAGAACACCATCTGGTCTTCAAATGCAGTGTTGTAAATAGATGTAAGCCTTCTAGACCTAGAGCATGTCCAAATCAGACCCCCACAGAACAATACTGATTCAACAGAAAGGCTGTTGACCTTGGAGCTGGGACCTGTAAGGAGCCAAGGCCATCGTTGTGCCCCTTGGGCTGTGAAGCTGATGGTGTGCAGAAATCCTTCTTTCTCTGTGCAAAGCCTATGCCAATGGGTATTTGTGTCTATTTCTTATCCTCCCTTTCGGCAATTTGTAGTTCTATGGAAACTGCTTCAATTTATCACCTTCAGAGGTCTCAAAAATAAGAGCCAAATTCTCTTTTCAGCTATTTAGTAAATAAGGAAACTATTTGCAAAACTTATTCGTGCTTTTGCTGCTTTTTAACAAATATAACCAAACAGATTGTAAATATTTTTCCCCAGTTCATTTGATGTAACAAGAAAATCCTGTAAAGGAATACATTTATCTAATAATATCTAATCATGTGATCAGACCCTGATTCGTTCATTTGTCCCTTGGATTCCTGAGCACATGAAGCAGCTCAACAAGTTTTTGTATTGGTAATTCATTCTGTGATGCTGTTTGATGACTTTTTTTTAGTCAAATTGGATCTTTTCCCATATTTTTTCTCACCTGTTGATAACAAGCAGTCCATGCATAACTCATATTGTCCATATACATAACTCATGTTGGCTTATCCTCATGGAGAATTCCTCACTTTCACTCCCATAAGCAAATATTAAGATGACGTATTATTAAGGAGTGTTAAATATTTAAATTTACAGCAGATAGGACTTTAATTATTTTTCCCGCTCATCACAGAGTTGTATATAGATGTACAGAGTCATTAAAAATTTGTCATATTATAAAAGCTCTGGCTGAAATATGACAAAAAAAGTCCATCTTTGGAAAGAATATGCCAAGGTCTTTGGGCTATACTAAGGCTTTACTTTGATTCATCTGTGAGTTAGTTACTTCCTCATCTCACCTCTGAACCAAGCAGCAGATGTCATCTGCCTTAACTCAGTTCCTCCAGAGAATAGGTACTACTGGAGTTGTGCCATTTCATTTTAAAAGGTGTTCTGGTGCAACCCCTTTTAAAGACACAACCAGTGTTTTCTCATTGATTCCAGTAACCACCTCAGTTTGCTTTTGCTAGATGGCAAGTAGAGAGCACAGCTGCCTGGGATTCTTGCCCTTGCCAGACCAGCTTTACACATCCCTTTCCCTTGTTTCTATTAATATGGAGGTCCTAGAGGAAGCTGCTGCTCCTTATAGTGCTGGCAGCAAGTTCAGTTTTGTGAGGAAAAATGCAAAAGGCTCTCTGCAGGGCTACAGTAACCATGGATTTTCTCAAAGCAGGTTCCAAGACCTCCTTGCTTAAGTGCCTCCAAGCACAGGAACCCCTTGTCTTTAGACACTGCCATGGAATGGGGGTGGGCATCAATGTCAATAAGACACAGCAACCTCCAGATGTACATGGGGAGTCTTGGCTAGTCCCAGGATGGGAAATTGTGTTATCCAAAGGGCTGAGATAGCATGAACTTTGTCATGAAGCCAAATAACTTTTGGAAGGTTTTGGTCTCTTAGGCTTGTCACTATTTCTTGAACTTTTCACAGAGTCCTACAACTTTCTTCTACTGCCAAGGTGAACGGTGCGCTTCCTGTACACCAGAAATTAGGCTGAGTGAACATAAATGACCCAAGCATGTAGTAAATCTTCCAAAGTGAGAAATATAGATGAGATTTTTTCCAGTCTGAAGCCCCAACTCTGCTGGAAGTGATAACTTCAAAGGAGAGTCATCCAGAGCAAAATTTTCTAGACTGCAGTAAGTGTGGAAGTGGACACAATTTTTTGGATTTTTTTGGCCTTAAACTGTACAGAATTAGGTTGGTTTTGTGCAAGCAAATTTTAAGGCCACTCCTCTGTAAAAGTTGCCACCACTACCAACCCTGTTGTGATTGTCCTGACAAGTTAAGTGGATGAAGAAGAGATGGTGATTTTAAAACCAGTTTATTTTCTGACTCCTGTGAGTTTCAAAGTATTATTCCATGAGAAGAATGTGTAGAATAATAGCACTGTATTTGGAAGTACAATCATGTTTTCTGTCTTCCTCTATTTACTGTATGTTTGCCATAGTTTTGCATTTAGCTGCTCTTTGGTCTGGCATGCATCCTCCCTGGATTACATTCTCAAAAGATAGCAAGCTGCATTGCTCCATTGATTTCAGTGGAGTTATGACAATTTATACATCAGTCATGTTAGGAAAGCATAATGAAGGGTTCATTCAAAACCAGAATTGAATATCTTGCAATCCATCCTTACCCTCTACCCTCAAGAAATAATTGCATAGATAATCTTTTTTCTCTCTTTTTTTTTTTTTTTCCCCCAAGAATACTGAAAATATGCCTTGCTCTGGGATATATTATTTGGGTTTAGTGTAAAATTTTCACTGCCTGTTTGCCATTTTTCCTCATGCCTGCTGTCGGAAATGCATCAGGAAACACAAGTGAGCCTAATTGACAGCTCTGTGGAGGCGAAGGTAGGCTGCGACCTGAAATGAGGACTGTTCTCATAATGAGAGACAGCTGAAAGATTATGTATATAGAGCTCCTAAAATAGATTCCCTGGATCTTTTTCATAAACCAGCAGATGGTAGCAGAGTCTACAGATCTCAGAGAAGGCAAATGTACATTACTGTAACTGCCCTCATTCACTTGCCATTAATCTTTACTTGTCAACCTCTTCAGTGCCTTCTGTAGTGCTGACCCTGAAATTGTATCATTTAATTTGTAATCATATATTGCCAGCATTTCCCCTTTCTATCACTTATCAGCTGCATTAATTCTGCTGTGCTGTGGACCACTGATAGCTACAGACAAGCCTCTGTAGAGAAAAGATGTTCACAAAATGGAATAGAGACAAGAAGAAAGGATGACTTGCTGGATTGAATGGGATGAAGGGAAGAAGAAATGAGAGGAAAGAGATGTGTGACTATGGATTTGTTTGTCTGTCCTCTTTCACCCATCCCTGGAAGTCTAAGCAGCCTGATACTAATATCTAAGAGTTGCCAGAGTGCTCCTTCCATAGCATAAGAAAGCACAGATATAACACAAGTTCTGTTTATGGAGTCTCTTGAACAGAGGTGCTGCATATAGAAATGAGCCAGAAGAGTATGCTTTCTGAGTTGAAGCCAGCATGTATAATGAATGTGTGAGAGCATTTCTAATTAAATGGGATTCATGGTGTGTTTTTGAGAGAGGATTTGAAAAGGGGAGGCTGAATGCTTTAGCTTGTGAAGAGGGGGAGGGACCATCAGTCTTTGATGACTGATGTATTTTTGCCTGCTCTTCTTGTGATTATGCCCAAAGATGGCAGGGCTCAAAAGTTCAAATATTGTCAACAGTTAGTCATGTTGAAAGTGTCATTGAGGTGTGAGTTCCATGATGTGACCCTGCCCGCAGTGACTGGTGAAAAATTGCTTTCAGGAGACACTGACAGACCGAAGAGCCCAACATGCCAAAATGATTAAGTCAGATGTACCATTCTATCTACTGATCCACTTTTCCCTCTGAAGAATTAGCTGTAGGATAATAAAACACCCTGAAAACTGCATCTATGGAAAGAGAGTATTAAAACCAGCATGCCTGCAAAAAGGATGCAAAGTGCTCTGTTCTAGTCTGTTTTCCATTGTGCTGGAATTTTCCTCTCTGTGGCCCTGGGCAAAAAAAAAAAATATCTTCAAGATTTCTTCTTACATCGTTCACACTGACCTTAGTGAGTGTCCAGAAAAGCCTTTCTTTTTAGAGTTGCAATAACATCCATAAGCTCTAGATGGTACTATGTAATCGCTCTATTTGGTCTTGCCTTTTGTGATGGTTTCTTACCGTTTCTTGGCTTCTACAAAATGTAGGGAAAGCAGAACAGCACAATGAAGTCAGCAAGAAACGTACCAAATAAAAAATAAAAAGGTCATGGACTTTTGCTTCAGACTCCATATTTAGATTAGCTTTCTTGTATAATGGGATAGATGTTCTAACAGTGCTTAACACATTAGATTCTGTTATTAATGAGTTATGCTGTATTGAGCCAGTGTTTTCATTACATTTACTGACATGAAAAGAGAGAAGAATAATGCAGGGTTTCCAAAGAGTTCTAAGTTTTTTGTTTGCTGTGGTGTGTGTGTACAGCATGAATGAACATCTGTGCATACCTCTGACACTTCAGTGGGGACATTCTGCACACCCAAAGATAACAGCTCTCTGTCAGTCAGGTAACAAGGTCCTGCACGCAAATGTGGGAACAACAATTATGAAAAAAACACCAAAACCAAAAAGAAATTAAAAAACCCAAACCATTTCTGACAGCAGAAATTGTTATCTATACACAATTTCTCATGACCTCTGGCTCCAGAATTGTCTGTAAATCAGAGCCCTTCAGTGCTGCTGATGACATGAGAAATACACACACTTTTACAAAAGAGGAGTGGAGTCCCCAGCCTATCGTGTATCCCATTTTTAAGGAGTGCCTTACTGAGTTCAGAGACACAGTTGGATAAACAGCTATTTTCTACAGAGCCGCATTAAAATATATCTGAGCACATAATAAATGCTGTAATATGGATTTTTCAGACTGCTAAAGAAAAATAATATACAAGTCCTAATGCATTTGCTTCCCTAGACATTTTAATTCAAAATTAAGTTTCCTGTGAAACTCTTCACAACATAATTGCACTCGAACTCCATCAAACTCCAGTTGAGACAATAAGTGAATCACAACTGATAGATTTTATTGTCCATATCCTATTTTACCAGATTTCTGGCATTATTACTCTTAGATGAGCTCCTTTCTATTCTTAATCTACAGTTATCAAGGAAACTGCAATTTCTGACAATCAGCCAAAAGTACAAACTCTAGTCTGACCCCAGAAAAATGAAGACATCCAAATCAAAGAAGAAAGTTTAAGGAGTAGTTAAAGTTTTGTCCATGGAGATTCCTACCAGGAATTAGGTATGCATGTTATAAGGCTAGCCCATGAATAATTAGGAAAGCTGAATGTTTATTTGAAAAAGTCTCTGTGATTCTGTTAATATTATGGTAACATTTTCTTTAATTGTCTTTTCTATTTCATGGGTGGGGAAGACGCAATACTTGCTCTCTGTCAATGATGTCTGAAAGTGTGGGATATTCTTTTCCAGCAGTGGGGCTTGCATATGAATGAAATCAGTCCTCTTCTACCTTCATCCTGAAAGCTTTGACTCCACACCTCCACACTTACAAGTACTGTTGATTTTTATGCTTATCAGTCTGATAGATGCAATATTTGGGAGCCTTCCAGCACTCTTTTAGAAAATGTGAGTAAACAGCTGCCACTGCTTCTCCAAGGAGTAGATGTGTTCAGTGTAATGCCTGGGTTTCTGATGTGTGCAGAGCTGTATATGTAGCTGGAAGATTGCCTGTTCTTTATCCCTTCTATTCTGCCTTGCTTCCCTCCACCCTTAACTTCCTCTGCTGAAGCAGTGGCAAAAAATATCCCAGTATCTTAGAGCAGGTGTAAATATTTTCCTTCTTACTCAAGCTGTTTGAAGGCAAAATTTTGGTAATTTTGTTTTTTTAAGTTCTTTGTCATTACAAAATATCTAAGTGAAAAAGTTGTGTACAAAATATTTTCCATTTTTTAGGTACAGACTGAATTTTTTTCTGTGATTAAAAACTTGAAAAATCCCTATTTTCCAGGAAGGAACATATAAACAAGGGAACATGCAAAAAACACCAAGAAACTTAGAGGAAAATGAAGATGTGGTGTCTTCCTGGTGGGCACCAGCTCAACAGTTGTTCAGTCGAATGAAGTGGCTGAAAGAACCAGTTTTGTTGTGCACTGGGGTGTGTTTGAGCTGTCCTGAATGACATGCAACTGATACTAACCAGGTATAAACCTGACTAACTTGTTCCTCTTCCAGTTTTTGGCGTAAACTTTGCTGGGTGACTGTTTCTTGTTCTAACTGCAGCAAATGGAAAAGCTGTTGATCAGAACTGCAAAAGATGATCAGTATTTGGTGGTTGCCAAACATCAGTACATGAATTTGTTTTATTCCAGATGCCTAACTTTGAAGGAAGTGATAAAGAAACAAGGAATTAAATGGGCAGAAAGAATTAAAACTGACAATTACTCCAGGCAAAAATGTAAACACTTGTAAGAACTGTTAAAAGCAAGAGAAAAAAACAATTCACGGTCATCTTAAAAGTGCAGGATATCAGTTTGTTTACATTTTTTGAGATTGAAAATGCCATTGAATGAAACTTTTCCTACCGAAGCAGAAGAATAGAGTATTGTTTGATCTTTCAAGGGAGACATGCTTGATGCTGTTGTCATCAAATCCCAGCTATAATAATTTAATCTGTGTTCAGGGCTTCTGAAGTTCAATTTGGTTAATTCAGAAGCAATGTTTAGCTTGCATTTGACAACAAAATAATCATGTTTTTGTGCCATCAACACATTTTATCTGTAAGTTTACATGCAGTTATAGATGTGTGTACATGTATTTTATGTATATATTAATGCAGGGAAAAGTAATTTTATTCCATCTATTTAATATTTGAAATGTGACTCAAGATAGTGAAATCATTCAACATGTTAAATGCTCTTCAGTATGTGAAGAGGTATTCATGTCCATTCTTTTCTGCACAGATATGGAATTGTCATACTGGATTCAAAGTGCAATCTACTTGATTATCCTTCCCACTCCTGGCAAATATGGGATGCTCTGGAGAGAGATGGAGGAAACTCTGTTCACACCATTGTAGAAAAATGCAAATTATTAATATGAAGGCAAACCCTGAAACACACTCTCATGTCTTTGTTCAAAACCCTAACAATAAACTCTTTGAAGGAGGTCTTATTAGCCATGCTAATACCTCTTCCACAGGATCACTGAACTTAAGGGTGTAGGAGATGGAAGATGCTATACATCATCCTTTTCATCCTCCAGGTAGATCATCTTAGTCCTGTAATCATCCTGCCTCTCCTCATGTATGTGCAGAGATTCCTGGAAGCAAGGCAAGAAAAGACATGGATTCTACAACCTCTGAGGTAAGAACTTTGGTTTAGGGCTTTACCAGTCGAGTCTTTAGGTAATGATCTTAAAATAATAATATGAGAAAATTTGACAGTTGGAGGTTGGAGGCAATCACGAAATAAGCAGTAAGGCTGGTTTCATGGTGATTTTATGATTTTATTTATTTATAATTCATTTATTCACAGGTACACCAAATTGCTTCTCCTTTCACCAACAGTCATGTCTTCCAGTGTGGCATAGAGGAGCAGTATAGGAGAAAAGGGAGTAAAACTCTTAATGACTGCTCCTCAGTAAAATTCACTGAAGCCATTGAAAATCACTGTCTAGAGGTGTTGTGTTCTGCCCTTTGCTTGGTGCTCCTGCCCTAGTACAGGAAATTTGAAAAGGAATGTGAGTTGCAGCTTGGAAGGTATACTATGCTACAGTCTGGAGTATTGTTTTCTGTGGGTAATGACGTACATTTTTTGGGTTATGTCAGTCTCTAAGCTCATCCTTCCTCAGGAAACATCATGTAAGGCTTTGGAATATTTGTCATGGAGAATACTGGGTTGGAATGAGTTGGCCAAAACTGGAGAGTTGGCAGTGCCAGGTGAGGAAAGAATTACTAACAGATGTTTGCAGCCTAAGGGTCTGCAGCCTTTGGGGAGCGAGGAAAAGATGAGCAGAATAAAACAGTCCCTGGGGCTCTTCAGCAAGCCTCTAGTTATCTTTTACCACATACTTTGTCTCTTTGAAGAACAGATTTTGCATAGACGTTCATTGCCAAACCAATTATTTCAAATTTGCAGTTTCCCCCTGAATTTACATGGAAAGGTGCAAATGTGCTTGGTGAGGTTTTGCAACCTGCCGGCTTACTCTGAGGGGAAAAATAAAGCTTCTAAAATAAAACTTTGGTGTGAGAGCTAAAGATTGATCTTTATGAAAACTAAATTCAAAAATAAATAATAAAATTAAAAATATAATAATAGAAATAATAGTAATAATAGTAATAGTAATAATAGTAATAATAATAATAATAATAATAAAAGTAGTAAAAAATAAAATTATCTTAGTAGATGCAGACTTATTCCAGACAAGTGAGGCATGCTTGTGCCTTTGCTTCCTTCCAGCATCAGTAGCTGAAGTTTGCTTTTGTGGAGTTTGGGGTAAGTAAATAAGGGCATCACCACTACAGTTTGCAAATGTTCAATTAAATTGTCCACTTCTCTGTTACCATGTGTTTAACTGCAAAGGTAGTAGTTATTACCCTGTGGTTTTATCTTGTCATGATATTTCCTATTAAGTGGCAGAAGAATTAAAAATGATGGGCTGAGAGTCTTGCTGAATTCTGTCTCATGTCCTTTATAGTTCTTCCTAAGGCAGTATGAAATTCTATGACTATTTAAAAGATGGTGTGCTTGGTGTAACAACACAGAATTAAACTTCAGAAAAACACCTGACACCTACTGAAAAATTGTGAGGCTGCATAAATGTATCTAGCCTGCTCCTTTTATAATATTATTATTTCATGTAGTTGATTAGGAAAAGTAAATAAAATGGATGGTTTATTAAAGTGCTGAATGTGGATCACTATTAGAAGTCAAGGAGTCCTAAGGTCAAACTTTTTTTACATTTGGACATGATTCCTTTAAATGAAGTACTTGGTGATTTGAAGACGTTGGTAGCTAGCTTGATAGACCAGTAAGGAGCTATTACTTCTATCAAGTTCTCTGAGGAAAAGCACTACTCTCTATTGACATCCTAAGGATAAAAACACAGGCAGCTTATAACAATATAACTGTTTGTATAATGTTTATGTGGAAAATAGACTATTTTATTTTTTTGGGTGCTAGTATGGGAAATTAAATTCTTTACCTCAAGAATGGAAAAAAAAGTGAAATCACTTTGTTCCTATAACAGCAGAAAAGAAGATTCCAGCCTGCTGTCAATTTGAAGGTCTGGGGGAAAACAAAATCTCAGCAGTCAGATAAATTGAGTATTTTATTATTTAGTATTCCTCACATAAAAAGAACATGAATGAAAAGGCCTGACCTTTTCACAGGCCACAGCAGAGCTCAGACAATGGTCAATAATTACAGCTAATAGTTGTGCAATTTAAGATCTGCAGTATAATGATACATTTGTAAACAAGTTTTTTTCCTCCTTCCCTAGATATACATGAGTAGCAAACTACTGCCAGTAGGTATAAAAATTAAGTATTGCTTTCCTGATGGTTGTTATCCTCAATACTGTAATTAAACTTGTGTGGAACTACACAGGGAAGCTGCTGATAAAGGAGCCAAGAAAATAACAGGCAGAAGAGAGGAGCAGACAGTCAATGCTTTCCTGGTGGCCTAAACACTGCACAAATCAACTCGTGCTACTTTTGATGTTCTTCTGACAAAATATAATATGGAAATTTAGGAGTATGTTGTGCTGTAAATAGACTATAAGAGACACTTTAAAAGCAACAAAATATGGGAACTGAAATGAAACATGATGTGCTGATGTAACTAGGCATCTAGCAATGTCCAGATGGACTGTCAAGCCTGGAGAAATTCAAAA
Source organism: Parus major (assembly GCF_001522545.3). Taxonomy (NCBI): domain Eukaryota; kingdom Metazoa; phylum Chordata; class Aves; order Passeriformes; family Paridae; genus Parus; species Parus major. The sequence continues at coordinate 38,501,670 of NC_031770.1, read as the reverse complement.
GTGCTTTTCAAAATAGAAATCTCCCCTTGCCCCTGGTTAACCCACTTTTCAATGTTTCTTTTTCTTTTTAATGATTACAATGCAATAAAGTTTTTATTTTATTTTATTTTTTAATTACTTATCTTCCAGTTTCCCTATAGGTAGATATCAGCAGCAGCTATTTCAGTACCTGCACATCTGGTGCCTCATAAAGGAATGCGCCAGAACCATCAGAAATGTTTAAAACAGTGCTTAGACCAAACACTAGCTATCAATTCAGGTACAGAGAGAGAAAGAACCCAATTAGAAATAACTATGGGACCAGACTCCAGCAGATGTTCAATTACCCTTGCTACCTACCTACCTTGCAACAGACTGGAGGTGCAGTTGGTGTGGTACACACGCATTGTTTCAGGACTGGTTTTGAATTTCCACGTGTGGTGCCATCTGTGCTAACACTCCCTGGTCCTGCCACTCCCCTGCAGCCATCCTGCAAGGGATGTCTTGTTGCAGTGTGTATTTCTGTGTAGTTTGCATTTGTCTACAGCAACATGGTTCGCAAAGAACACGCGGACTGTGTCGGTAAGGATAGTTGAAAGGTAACGTGCTCCCACCAGTGTTCTTCAGCAGATATCCTCTAATTTCCTACCTGCAGAAAGGTTTACATTTTACCAACTTTAGTTATCCTTAATCTATGTGGATATACAGCTTGGGCTGCTGACATCTGCAAAGCTGAGGACTAGGTAAGGCTCTGCCTGCAATACCTGGAAATTGTGACTGCCACTGTGCTAAGAGTGAGGAGAAGAGCACCAGCACAAGGAAAGAGTACACTTCCCACCTTCAGTTGGACTCTAGGTCATTCCAAGGAATAATTTCCATACTTGGTCATTAACTTGATCTAGTGACAAATTAAAAAGCATGTTCTATCCTGCCAGAATAGAAAAATTACTTTTTTTTTAGCCCTGCACAGCTGCAACTGAGAGAAACTGAAATTAATATTGCTCCTAAATGTGGATCTAGACTGGAGAGATGCCAGACTAACAGGGTAAGGGTAAAAGCTTTCTTGCTTTTGACAGGAGAAAGGCTTTAAATTTACTTCCTAAGCTGATGGGTTTTGAAACGGAGTTCTGCAAAGCTAGCAGACAGGAATTAATTTTTATTGCTAAAATTGTGTGTGTGATGTTGGAAAAACAACCAGTCTACAAAAGAATGCCCTGTCAGTGCAGCGTAACATTTGGCAATGAATGCGTTACAGTTTTTTCCCTCCTCAAAAGATTAGGGAAAGACTCCTGTTTCCTCCTGAGGAAAAGCTGTAGATTGATGAGTAAGTAAAACAAACGAGGGTCCACAGCCCCTCTTTTAGAAGATGTAATATTTTTAAGTAGTTTTGAAAGAAAATGTTTCTTTTTTTGCCATACTTTAGTATTCCTGAGCCCAGAGTGATGAGACACATCAATCCTCACTCTCTGATAACTTTGGACAAGTTTCCTTGTAGTTTGAAAGACCTGAGAAGCTCTAAAAGTGCCTTCAGGGAGTGCAAAACTCTCTCAGGGACTGGGAAGAATGGAGGAATTTTGCTTTTCATGGAAGGGCCAACATTCACTGTTGATGACTGTCAGTAAAATTTCATTACTTTGTGCTGTTCTTTTGATTGTCCACCACTGTCTGAGTCCCTAGGAGAACCGGTGTGTGAAGGTAAGTGATTCAGCTTCACAAAAGTACGAGGAGAGTGGTTCAACTTAAATATGAACAGTACTAAATCTTCCCTTGACCTTGGTGTTGGCCATGGGGTTTGTCCAAATTCAGCTGTTTAACTCTGCATCCATTTCTCTGCTCTCTATGTTTAGATCCCCCATAATTCATGTGTTGCTTCTAAGAAGTAACTGCATGTAGTACAGCTTCTAAGGCATGGCCATCACTGATTTTCACAGTGCTTAGTTTTGTTCAGAACAGGGTGGTGTGTTGTGTGCTTTCACATCGACTCTTACTTTCTTGTTTTGCCGTCATTTTATATGGGCAGCAACTAGAAAAGAATATTTATATGAGGAAACTTCATGTACATTTCACTAGAGAAATGTGCTAAATTGCAATTCCCGCCATATCTAAATGAGATTGAAAAGGAAAATCTATGTGTACTCTTGTCAGTAATTATTGTGTTGTAGTTTCAGTGCTTCATTAGTATCTTATCACTGTGAGAGTGTTTATGGGTAACAGTGGAAACAAAGCTGAAGACAATGCAGCAGCAGGCAGGAGAGAGAAAAGGAAGAAATGGGTGATTCTGTCTGAGGGTGGCACTTTGGGGCCTGAACAAAAAACACCCACTTCAAATTGAGAAAACACAAATGTAATTAATAGCAAGGGAGAGGAAAATCTTCAGTGCATTTTAAAACATAAAAGAAAAATATTCAGAAACTATCCCATTGGGAAATGCAATTTCAATATTGCTATTTTAAAAAAATAACAAACATGCCAGTAGCCCTCTAATCTGGATGTTTGGGTTTGTCTTTTTGTTTGTTTTTTTTTAAATTGAGCTGAAGCTGCATGTTTTATACTTGGCTTTGTGTGTGAAGCAATGGGTGGAAGAAGAATTGCATAATTCTGAGTTGAGAAAATTAAAAAAAATACAGCTCTTCACATGCAGAAGTAAACGTCAGTGAGAAGAATAATGAATGTGGCACTTCCATCTGAATCAGTGACAAAAATGCCCCCAGAAAGGAAGATTCAAAGGTAAGGGGTTGCTAGGGAAATTTCTGATACAATTCTGCTACCATTCATCAGTGCTTGCTTGAACTTGATGAGATTTTCCAACAAAAAAATACCAGAATTTAGAACTTTGCATGTGGTGCTTTTCAGATGAACTTAAAATGTGCCGAGTAAGTACAGCTGAAGATGGTGGGAGTTGTACAAGCTCAGCATCTTTTGGGATCTGGCTCTGTGTACACATTCACTGTGCAAACTGCTAATCAAGTTTCAAGAGCAATAGAAAGAAAAGTTTATTCTCCTTCCTCCAAAAGCAGTTAATTTCCTGGGATCTATTGAGTCAAATGCTGTATTTATGATGTTCAGTTCCTCACTTAATCAAAACTAAACACTTAATTTTACACTTCATATCTCCAAAGAGGACGGTGAATAATTTATAATGAATAATTTTATGAATTTGGCCTTTTTCTGTTCATGAATTATCCACAAGAGATCATGACTTCTCAGAGGTACTTCCACTCAAACTGATTCACTGAATAATTCTTGATCTGCAGCAGTTTGTTGTGAGGTTTGATATTTAAGATTCCAGCTGTTCTGATTGGACTCTTAGGCAGATATTATAATTACCAACTCAATGTGTTCATGTCCTAAACTGGTGCTTCCAGGCTGACTCATTGCAACTGCTTCAGCACTTTTTATAACTTGATATATTTTTTGTTTGTTTGCTATATTTTAGAAAATTACTCTCAGCAAGCTTATTTTAGGAGTCATTGAACGCAAAAGTTCTATAACGTAGCGGAAATCATCTGTCAGTGATCCTGATGGAAGGCATAATAAGTCTGGGAAGTAGCTGATGCTTTGAAAGTCTTTCAGCAGGACAGTGCACTGTAGAAAAGTTCTTTGGCACTGTTGGAAGCCAGGACAGCAGAGCTCTCAGCCACTTCAGTGCAGCACTTGTGACTATTTAGATCAATATCTATAAGGTCAATGAGAGTCCCACATCAAAGCTCTTTAAATCAGTTTTGATTAAAAACTTTAAACCACGGAAGAGTAGCCAGTGGATGCTCTTGCTCCCAAAGGTGTTTGCATGCTGAGGATGTCCTGTGTTTACACTGCTGGCTCCTTTGTGCCACTGGTTATGTTACCCTAATCCAAATACCAGCCTGTTTGGTTGTCTGTGAGGAACTAATAAGGGTTTTGGCAAAGGCCAAATTTTCAAGATAAATGGATTCATATTCTGGCATTTTTAACCAGAAGAACAGATACCCAGTACACTCTGGAGCCTGTCAGCATCTTTGTATCTCTACTGGCATTCTCTTTGCTCCTATCATGTAACAAATCATCATATAAACCAGGTAACTTAGTTTTATAGACAGATTTATTCTTTGCTCCTCAATCCCTTTTGTGATATCAAAATATTTCTTAACAGTACTACCAGAGCAGCATAGTTGGTGATATGGAGAGTAGTCAATATAAGATTTTTAATTTGTTGATAAGCTCCAGAGAAACAGATAATCACCCATGTAGTTGCTGAAGACATAATTACATATAATTTATATCTCTTATGGAAAAGGGAAGGTTTGCTTATTACACATAGAAAAAGTTTATGTCAGACATTTTCTTTTTAGAGGCTCAGCATGTGCCTGAACTATGTGTATATAAACAAGTAGCATCAAACCTAGCAAATTATGCAGATACCTCAGTGTCAGAATTTGAGAACAATGACTTAAACAATTCCTGTCAGTCTATTTAGATTTAGCTATCTTGTGCTTCTGTCTTCATTTGTTGATTACATTTTTGATGGACTATATTTGAGCAATATACAAAAAATTTTGTCATGTACTCCATATTATACCTAAATTATATTCCAGATTATGATCTTGTCAGACTTTCTGCCCTGTCTTTTTATACATTTATAAAGTATTGCCAGGAAAACCTGTGGATATAGATTTATGCAAAATATTTGAATGGGACAGAAGGGGATGTGTGTTGACTAGACAACATCCTTCAGCCCATTACTATATGATTCAGGGAATTTTTTTACCCAGTTTAAATAGGAAAAAACAAGCAATCAGTTCCTCAGTTAGTACAAATTAACCCTTTTTCTGATTCCCACTTCCTCTCAGTTCTGGAAAGGTAGGAAAGGTTTTTGCTCATAAGTGAGCAAAAATCTTATTGCTCCAATAGTTTCATCATCACACAGATCAACTGTTGAACCAAATTTCTCCTCCCAAGCTCTAAAATTACTGGTTTAGTGTGCTTAAATATATTCTAAATGCACTGTTTTAGTGTGTTTTCCCATGCTTAGAGCATAGGGTTTCATAGGATGGGAGCTACTTGAAAGCAATGAAATGTGTATGTGTTTGTGCAGGGGTGTGAATGCACATAAATGAGGAGGTCAGAGAGAATAAATTTGTGATGTCCACAGGCCAAAAGAGACAGCCTTAAATTAGAAGACCAAGGAGGTTTTAACCAATATTAACTAATATTGAGAGTAACTGATGTGCAACAAAGTTCATATATTTAATTTAAGATGAAAATAATTATTGTTATTATTATTATTATTATTATTATTATTATTATTATTATTATTTTATTATTATTATTTTTATTATATTATCTTTAGTAGAAGGTTAATGGAAATAAACACAGGCAGAATTTCAGTCAACTCCCCATCTTACCCAATACACACACTCGTAGGCACAGATGTGTGTGCACACATCCAAGGAAAGCCTGAACACTGAGACCATGACTGTAACTGGTGGGCTTTGGTGTGTACATGGGGAAATAATGAAACTTGAATATTTTTTGTTGAAAGTCAAAGTTTTTCCAAAGTATATGAATGGAATAGACCAGTCTGCCAAAACATCTAAGGGAATGATCTCTGCAGAGCTATTATTTCTCTTTTTTATTATCTGCAGACAATTCCAGTGCACGTAAAATACCCTGACTCGGGGGCATCAGATCAGAGATCACCTCTTTTGCACCCAGCTGCTGAGGCTGTTGCAGTACTCTGGAGGCACACATTTAGCCAAAGTAACAGGGCAGTGATCACTGCCGAGATACGGGAATTCCTTCTTTCTTCATCCAAAGAGCTAAAGTTGCTATTGTTACAGTGACATCAAACTAATTCTTTTACAGAGAAGGAACACTTAGTAAGATAGAAATGTCATTTCTCCTTTTCCAGAAGGGTCTGATTCAAAGAAAGCAGTTCAGTAAACTTGTTTCTGAACAAATGGTTTTTGCTTCAACAAACCTGAAGAGTCTGAGTGTTTAAGTAATCACATGGAAGTGTGTAATAGGGCCTGGCATTTTTTTTTATTTTTTTTTTAGTGTTTATAAGCTCTAATAAAATCTGGAAAGAAAATGTCAAGAGCATAAATAAAATCATATGCAAATATATTGGCGATAATATTAGGACATTAAGAGTAACACTTTAAATATTCACATAATTAGATACTAACTAATCCTCATAACACATCTGTGCCCTTGGTGGGTAAACATTACAACTCTCGGGGATGTGAAAACTAGAACAGAAGCCAGTGATTTAAGCAGAGGGTAGAATGTTAACTTTTTCTGTTATTAACCCTTCCTCTGTTCTGGGACATTCTACCTAGAGCGCTGGAAGACATACATTCTCTCTATTCTGGCATTCAGACTGTATGAAAGAAAGTTGCCTTGACAAAGGCAGGTTTTTCATGCTCCTGTAAGAGTTCAGGTTGTGATGGGTGAGTTTTATGGTGTACTCCAGGCTGTAATTCCTCAAATTGTGGTTTTACTAGTCTCATGAGTCACCATGAGCTGTTCTAGTGTGGACTTCTGGCTCTTCCTACAACCTATAGCATCACAGTACTCATAAAAGGGATTATGAAGTAAAGTACCTGCTACATATAATACTATATATTTCCTGAACTTCTTACCCAATAGAGTTACTTTGGTTTAAATTGATTGATGCAAGTGAAGTGTGTTTTGAGTCTATACCAAATTAAAAATCAGGAAAATTGGTTACAAATGCAGCGTGAGGAGAGAGAACCCACTTTAAATTCAACTTAGAGCATTTCCCCATGCAGAGCCAGCAGCAGCAAGATCTTCACAGAGTGGATGTGTTCTGTGTACAGAAGTGACCACCATGTCAACAGGCCCCTGAAACCCTGTGGTTGTAGTTTGGCCCCACTCTCTGTCTGAATGTGACCATATCCTTTGCTTATATAGCACCTGGGTGAACATCTGCCAAAGATCAGTGAGGTTTTTGGTCTGTGCTTCAAGCACAGACAACTCTTTTATAAAAATGAAGCATGCAGCTAGGGTTACTTTCCATCCTTAAAGTCTTGTTGCAGAGCTGGAACTTAGATAATGTGCTAGGGTTGATTCCTAGCTTCAAATATTTAAAATGCATTTGGAGTAAGATGGTATTCAGTAAGCCTGGGCAGGAAACTCAGAGGCTCACAGACTCAAAGGTTCATACATATTCCCTAAGTGCTGGCACTTTGTAAGTGGATCATTTTCCTAACACAACTGTCATTTTTTAATTCTTGATGAAAAACCTATTATTGCAACTTTTTTTTCCATGAAATATCTGGGAAGAACAGTGAAAAAACCGTATGTGTTTCTAACCCTTTCAAGCTGGAAAGACTGTGCTTGGAAAGTGGCATGTCAAAAGTCAGTCCTTCTGAAAACCTTGCCTAGGAAGAAAAATGGGAGAGGGATGGAAGTTAACTTATGTATTCCTATTGGTTGGTTAGAAGGAAACTACGAAGCAGCCAACTATTTAGAGATGCTGGAAATATTTACTATTAATAACACACACATGAAATCCTGAATTTGTGTAGCTTTCAAAAACTTTTTGTTCTTGTTGAGTTTCTCTTTTTTTTTTTTTTCAATATTATAATGATTTCTGATAAGCTTCTCACTGTGAAGTGTATTAAATAAGGATTTAAATGAAAATGGGTTGGGTTTTGATCAGTCCAGGTGAAGATTAAGAATGTCCTTTGCACAAAACTATATGAGTGTGAGCCAGAAGACTTAAGAGCAGAGGAAATAATAGGAATGCTGAAGCAGTAACAAGTTTTATGTGGTGCCTCTAGAGTTGAGACAAGGACCCTGGAATTCATGTAAAGTAGAATTTAGCCAGTGTAGGGATTTAAAATGAGAAGTAGTAGTGTTTTCCAAGAGAATATATAATGGACTGAGGTCTGGAAGAAGGAAGATGTAATGATCAATACAAGAAAATTAAGATAAATGAAAATGTGTTCAAGTGGGAAGAAGAAAACAGGAAAAAATAATTTCATGGTTGCAAGGAAGAACAACATTATTTGATTGAATAAACAATTTCTGAACAAACCTGAGGTTAAAGGTTTATTTCACCTGGAGTCTCTGCTCAAGACAGCTCAGCTGCTTTTCCACCTCTTTGAAATTCCAACCATGTTAACTAAAATAATTTTCTAGAAAATTCCAGGTTTTTTTTTTTTATTCCCTATTTTTCTTATTTTTCTTCCTGAAACTTCTTGTTGTTCAGTTTATCTTAGTAGCCAGGAAGAGTTTCCCCACCTCTTCAGGTATCTCTGACTCATAGTTTTTTGGTTTAAAAATATAACACACAGTTATATTTTTACAGTTTGTAAAATACAGTTTATATTTGAACAGTTTGTGAGTAGTAGGGGTACATATACATGTGACTAGCCAATATGTTTTTCCTAGTCAAATGATTCTGAAGTCTGCACTTCTGGAGCACAGGCAGGAATAACAGTTTGATGAACTCTACTCATCTTGTCAGCGGACACTGACACTTTTTATTTTTCCTTTATGTGTTGTAATGTTTAATCAAAATGGCAATTGGCAAAATGTGCTTCACTATTTGCAAGAAATAAAAAAAAAAAGATGTCAAATCTTGTTAATGTCATTGAACAAAACTGTGTGGATTTTAGGATTATATAGCTGCAAGTACTATGGAATTATTAATTTAAAAATCTATATATGAATAAAGCATCTGGTGAATGAATAAAAGTAATTTCTCTCATATGGATAATTTAAATACCAGCTGTCTCCATACTAAACCATATTTTCTCATAAAAGCTTTTAAAGAGTCTGTCTGGTGCTTGTGAAATTCCAGGATTTATGGACAGTGCAAGGTTTGTCTATACAAGGATCTGAATATCTTGGCTCATAATTGAAATCCACCTCCAATGAATGACTCAAAACAAGTGCAAAAGACCCCCAGGAGAAAACAAACAATTAAGCTTTACAGACTGACTCCTCTTAAATGTCATGTCAAAACTGTAAAAGCTTCATTTTAATGTGGGGGATAAACTTGAAGGGGATAAAAGAAAATGTGAAAATGTTCTTTTAATTATCTGCTGGACAGGTGGAAGAATCTGACAGTCTGAGATCATACCATTAAAATAAAACAATGCACTTGATAAATTGCCATATTCTTTTATGGTGTCTTTGTCTGTACTTTTCATCCTTACCCATTTTCTTTCTGATATTAGTGAATCTAGAAAACCTAACATGAGCTCCTTTTGAATACACTTTGGTGGTACTTCTTTGTTCTAACACACTTTCCATATTGACTTTTTTTTCACAATTTGGAAATTTTCAGAAAATTTAATGAGAAGAGGGAAAATCTTGGATAAGTCCTGGACTCTGTGGATGTGGCTTTTCTAAAATCCTTGTCAGATGGTGTAGGCTGATGGTCTCTGGGAACTTCTTCATTCAGCTCCTAAGACATGGATTTCTTGCATGTTTCTTGCTTTAAGAATGCTTTAAAATTGGTCAGTAAACAATTTTTTTCTGGGAAAGTCACATCTACAGTTAGAGAATGTATTGGAATTATGATGTATTTTGAGTGCAAAACCACCCCATGTAGTTTTTCCTGGTGAGTATACTTCTGATCAAATACAAAAATGAACCATGTTATTCACTATTTGTCATAGCAGGAACAAGGTCTATGATCCTAAGATCTGATGATGTTGCACCAGTAAAAGCAATTTGTGCAATTTGTGTCTATTTTCACCAGCTCTTCTCCTTGTGCTTCCTCAACTTCTCAAACTTTTCTATTTAGCAGATCTCATGTCTGATTTCATCATGTTATGAGCAATGTCCTGTTCACTTTTGCTGTTTGAACCTGATATTGTTAAGTCCATGCATATTGTTTACAAAAACTTACCCTGCACAACCTTCTGTGTTTCCTGAAAAACACTTTGGGGGGGGGAATTATCTAACAGATTTCCTGTTAAAATGCCCTGTTTCATGGTTAACATTGTTTCATTTTTCCCTCCATAATGGTGTTTCATATTCTAAAGAAATAGTTAATGACTAATACAAAAATGGCTAATAACTAATCGATGTGCAGTGTTTTGCAGATTTTTTTTCTTTACAGTACATGGAGAATTTTCCTGTTCTCATTCAGAGCAAAGCCAAATCTTGCAAGCACAATAGTCTACTTTCAAACTTAACTATTATATAACATTAGAAAAACGTGGTGAAATTTGACTAGAAAAACAACCCACATCCCCTTGGGATCTTGAGTCATGATTTGAAGATGATAGGCATCAGAGGTAGAGACATTCACAATATGTGTGGTTTCAATTCAGCCTATTTCCAGCCACATGCCAATTTCTGTTTTATTTCTCTTATTCCTCATCTCACTCTAAACGGGAAACAGGAAAAATTTAAAAACCCAGAGAGGCTTTAAAGAGATTCTTAAGATTTTAGGGAAAGTAAAGTCCTGATTTATTCTTTTAACCACCTTGAAACATAATCCTTGATGTTTGTACAGCACGTGTTACAGCAGCATTGAGTTGCTGCCCTGAGATACCGAGTTGATATTTTAACAAGTAAATCAGATGTACTTGTTCCTCCAAGTGTCAGTGTTCAAAGAGAGGAAAGATGAACTAATTTTCTTAAAATGTAGTGTTTTAAGTGAATGCACCAAAATATTATGACCCCTAATTCTACTGAATTTTTCTAAGTGCTTTCTGCAAAACATAGTGTAATGGCATTTGCATTTTACAAGGAAAGTGCATTAGCGACTTTTATATGGGAAAGAGAGGTTAATTCAATTCTGGTCTGTAATGGAGGTTAAATGTAAAGCTTTAATGTTCTGGAGTTCATCCCAAAATAATAATTCAGCTAATGAAATAACTCATTTGTAATTCAACCAGACTAAATGGAAGCGTTTTTGAAGCTGTGTCTACAAGAATTGATTGCTTAACACTTATGAGGCAGCTTAAATCTTAGCAGTCTTTGGACAATGAAGCATGTTTTAGAATTGTGAGGGTGTTTCAATATCCTCCTAAACACCATATATTTAAAAGCATGCCTTCAAATTACTTTAAAGTGCTGAATTATCATTTTTTTTGATGGATCATTTATCGATCCAATCTGTTCCTTAAAAGTACATGGTATGATGACTAGCTAATGCTGAACAATATTTCCTAAAGTAATTCTGATTGAATTGGTTATTAAAAAAAAAAAAAAAGTATTGCAGCATTAGGTCTTTTTTTTTTTTTTTGTTCTCTTTGCAAATCATTTGTGAAAAATTTCTGAGTACAGAAGCATGTACATTATTCATAAATGCTTTTTGGACGGTTTGAATTAAAAAAGAGACTTTATATTGTCTGTGATCCACTGAGCTATTCAATAGCTAGGTTGTTTTTGTCACGTTTTTTGATGGCTCGTCTAAATTGTGGGAGGCAAGTAGTGTGTATCAAACCTGTTTTTGCATGAAAGCCCTGATTTTCATGATGTTTGGGGTGAAAATTTGTCCCTTATTAAAAGTGTTTGACAGCAAAACTTATTCACATCATTGCAAATAACTACAAATTCACGGAGAAAATACTAACGTGCCTGAATTTGACAGTGTTTTGTTATTGAGAGCATACTTCAAAAACTAAAAAACGTGTACCTGCAATGTCCCTCCCCAAAGTGAAACCTAAATCACCAGGTCAGTTTTTTTTCTTCCTCTCACTACCTATCTCACCATGCCAAAAAGTCCTCAAACCCAAACCTAAACCCAAAACAAATGCAGGCTAAGGCAGGTTATAACTCAAACATGCAGACTGATGTGTCACTCAAGAAAAAAAAAATTTCCAGCTTTTAGGATGAAACAGATGTTTTGATCAATGAACAATGCTAAATGTCTTAGTAAGTTGAAGGTACTCCTTATAGGAAATAATGCATTATAAGGTAAAACTGGGATTGGAATATATGCTCAATTCAAGCCACAGCACTCCCTGCCCTTGTTGCTTGTGGTGTTCCAGGGAAGGAGGAGTTGTGTTGGAAGGCTGGAGGGGAGTATATACCCCTGCTCTGCCCTTGTGGCTGCAATAAGAGACTTGGATTCAGACACTGATGGGTGATGTTCCAATTTCTGTTGTCTGGTTTGCTTAAGATTAAAGAAGTATGAGCACTTAAACCAAAATTCCTGAAAATGTTTAAATACTTTTCTAAATTTTTGGAAGTCTGGGAGGTTTTTTCCCACCTTCCCAGAGCCTGTCAGATATCTTTGTGACCAAACACTCTATTTGTTCACTAGCTGCAATTCTCCCTCTGCTCTTATTCCTTTCAGTAGTAGTATTAGTGGTGATATATTGCTGTGATACATCACTTGTTCTAGTAAAATACAGTACTTCTCCCTTTAAGCCTTGCTACACTTGGATGGTATTTGAAGTCTTAGGTTTTAAAGGCAGAAAAACTCATTAGATGGTCCAGCTTACAAAAGAGATTTCATGTGCATGATCTGGATCTAATTTGTCCTGTACATTATAGAGTGCTTGATTAACCACCTTTCTAATGTTCAGGTCTAAACATTCTGTTTACTCAAAAGAGACCAATGGAGGTTTCTCTCCAGAGGTGGATATCCTCTGCCTAGCTGTGGGCATCTGAGTGGACAAACTTCTTTTTCAAAAACTTTTCAAAGATAATTAGTTAGTTTGTTTGGGGTTTTTTTTAATAAAGGATGTGTCCATCTTTCCTATATTAGGAAGACTTCTTTATCAGGCTTGATTTTACACCTAAATTTAGGCATGAACTATAATATTTACATTAGTTGAATGATTTTATACCTTGTCAAAGGAGTGGTTTCCTGTGCTTCTCATTATTCAAAGTTCAGTAACTTATTAGAGGAAAAGCAATGAGGTCTGACCTTAGTAGCCATAGGGCTAGAATGGGTTTCAAGCCTCTTCTCCCCCAAAACCCCACAGGATCTCTGCTTCCCTAGCATAGGCTGATCAACTGCTATCTCCCCATGGGAAACAGCAGCAGATGGCAGAAATCTCCTTCCTATAATAAAAAAAAAAGCAGAGCTGGGCATCTGCCATTGAAGAAACAGGGGAATAAAAGTAAGAATAGGAAGACTGCTGCCCAAATCAGAAAGCTGGCCTTTTTGAAGACAAAAGCTGCAGGCAAAATAGAAAATTCCTATGGATCTAATTCCCAGGCTGGCTATTAACTGAACACATTGATTTAAAAAAATAACTTCTCTGTCAGAGCAATATGTTTCACAAAGGCATCCACTCATGATCTAAAGACATCAAGAGATTAAGATGGACTTTACTTTATATTTTTTTCCCAGTGGCTAATCAGTTTTGCAATTACAAATTGGTGCATGATTTCCTATTTGGCTTCATTTCTAGCTATGGTTCTTTTTATATCTGTCTTTGTTAAAGAATCCTTTAGCTCTTTCTATTTTTTCCCTTTGAAAGTATTTAAGCTGCAATCATGCCACTCTCAGCCTGCCCTCTCAAAAGCTAAATTACTTGAGCTGTTAAATTTTTTCACTTTAACACATTTTCTTCGGCTCTCAAAGTCAATTTTTTATGACCTTTTTCTTCACCTTCTTCTGTTTTCTAATGTCCTTTTCAAAATCTGGTCCTTTAAACAGTAGTCAGCATACCAATACCCCTCCTACTTTCGCTGCATACATGCCCAGAGATTGTAATAGACCATTTTCCTGCAAAATTGCCCAAAGATCATGTACTGAGTTCCTTATTGGCTATCTCTGCTTTTGAGGGACATCTTCCCTACTCCATGAATGGCACACACACTCTTCTTTTCAGCTATATTATGTGGTTCTTGAATATATTAAAACATATTTTGTTTGAGAAAGCCCAAATCTTCTAGTGATTGCTTCCCACCAGTCTTTGTCTAAGGTAAAGATTTAATCAGTTTTTTCGTAATTTCTTCCAATTAATTAATTGGTGAAAAAGTAGAATAGGATCAGACTTATTGCTAGCCATAGATTCCTTTGAAAAAACTCCCATCAACAAATGTTCACTATCTGACTAGTACTTTTTAGCCCAACATAAGTCATATCCCATTTAAAGTGTGGCATATTCTACAGTGTCATTTTTAATCAGAAAGTTCCATAATGATGCAGCAAATACTGAAAAGTGCATTTGGTCTCTGAAGTTACATTTAGTGGTCAAACAAAATCATCTCAAAGGAGGAAATAATGTTTCCTTGGTGTGATTTACTTTTAAATGATTTTTATTGCATTAAGTATTTATTTCTCTATCTTAATACTTTATCAGTTTGTTCCTTTTTAATTTTTTCTGTAATCTTCTTGAGGTTGGTGCCTGTCTAGCTGTTCTACTGAACTATTGCTGAATGGTTTTCTGTTTTAACCCTGATAAATAATCTTCTAACTTTCTGATGTTGGAATCATCCAGAAATTGTTTTGCTTTAGCAAAAAAAAAAAAAAAAAAAAAAAAAGCAACACTGCAACTCCGTCCAACAACAAATAAAAAAAAAATCCCTAACACAGGGAAGTCTTGTCTGGACAAAAATGTATACAGATATAAGTACGAAGTGGATCCCTCCAGCAGCCAGGATAAGATGTTCAGCCTGTCCTGTTGCAGGTAGCTGTGTCCCCTGATCTCCCCTTGCCACACACAAACACATGCACAGACAGATGCATCCCCAAACTGTCCTCCCGAGAACCCCACCACTGGCCCATGCCTCTGGGGGTCCATCAGCTTTTGGGGAGACCCCAGGAGCCCTTCTTGTCAGTTTGTCTGGGGGTCTGTGGGTAGACACTTCTCCTCAGGAGGAGGCAGGACAGGGGGCTTCAAGGTCTTCAGCTTTGTATTGAGTGCCCTCACCATTGCTCCTCTGAGCTCACAGAGGTGATCCTTAGTCCCATAACCCAGCATGAAAACTTCTGATTGCACTGGTGTTGGTAAGCCTGGGTTCAATAATGCCTCTTTATTCTTCCTTCCCTACTTTCTGGGATTGCTGGCTTAAATTATCCTAACTGGTGTTTTCCTACATGTGTGTTGTAACTTGCTGTCTTTTTGCTAGCTATCCTCTCATACATATAATGCCCCAAGGTTTTGGTCATTTTCTTTACTGTGAAAGTGACAATTTTAACTAATTATTTTTCAGGTGCTTAGATTTGCACTTGTGTTGCTGGAGCTCCCTTCCAGTTTTGCCTGTACTTTTTCCTGGCTTTTGGAAATTGCCACTTTTGAAGTACTGCTTATCTATCTGCCTATGTACAAAGTCGTTTGAAACTGGTCTCTCCTTGTCCACGTTGAACACAATTGGATTGTTACTATTGATCTTTAGATGACAGCCAACCATCATTCTAACGATTCAGTCATCTGCTTTGTTATACAATAGTTGCTTCCCGTTGGGTAGAGCACGGTTTGGTTTTAGAATAGAGAAAAGTGTTACATCAGAAACTCTACTGATGATTTCCTGTAAGCTGATTGAAACCTGCAGCACTCAGCTGAAGCCTCCAAAAACACACCACTTGTCCCACATCACTGATAAGGCAGGATGAGTTCATCCCATTCTGTATTTTGGTCAGATGATCAGCAGCAGCCCCTCATCAGAACCCGCTCATTGATCCGTGTATGTTCAAGGTCCTGCTGTTCTAAGTTATCAATAATTCTAAAGCAAGAAATTGCCTTCTAAAATGAGTACACTTCCAACTTCTCTTCCTTACACAGCCCTTCCCAAGCCTGTTATAAGCTATGATTTAATAATTTTAGATAAGAAATGAGTCCCGCCAGGTCTCAGCAATGTCAATTACTTTTTATCAACAACAATTTTCAATAATTTTTGTTTACCAACTGGATTTCTACTGATGGTATAAGATAAGAGAAACTTTTATTATTTTCATTATCTTTGCTGCATTACTTCAAAATATATTATATTGGATTTAATAGTTTGAATTATTTTCTAAATATCTTTCCCTGCATGTCTGTGCAATTTTCAGACCTTTTTGAAGCTTTCAGATAGTTTTTAACAAGCAAAGTCTTAATTTACCTTACCAATGTGATACAGGTGATTTCTTCAGTATCACATTTTTTTTCAGGGGAATGCATCCAGTAGCTCCATGAAATACAGACTGCCTGTTTAATTTGTACCTAGCAATCTTCTGAACAATTTTCTACCTTTTTCTTGCTCCTCAGTCTAGAAATATTTCAGAGAAGATCACTTGAGCCTATCTCTTAATCATCTCTTTCCCAAGACTTGGACAATTTCCCTAATATGTGTAATTGGACAGATGCAAACAGTGTTCTGACTTCTAGTCCTCCTTACCTTCGAATGAACTGGTCACCTTATCCCAAGATAATATCACTGGTGAGGGCTGTTTTAATTTCAGAGCTGATAATGCAATGCAAGTGCAGTCCAATACAAACATTTTCATGTGCTCTTTCTTAATTGAGATGCCTAGATAGTTTGATCCAGAACATTTGACAATCTTACAATATCTATGAATTAGGTTGATTGCTTCCTGGTAATCCTTCAGTGATAAGAGCTAGCAGATGTACTCTTGCTTTATATAGGTTGCCCAAAATATATTTAATGTCTTTTGTGAAATTGTATCTGTTTTGAAAAGAACAAGACGACGTGTACTTCAGAAGACTACAAGAAATTTCACAACACAGATAAAAGAAAGGCAGAGGGACTACATGGGGGGAGGACTATGACTTCTCATATGAAGCTGGAAAAAAATAGAACAAAATATTCAAAGATACTTTTCTACAATTATATTAATTGCTTTGGAGCTCAGTAGAAATATGATTAATACAGATTTGGATGAATTTGCATCCAAATCAGGCATCCTAGAGTCCTTCTGTGGTCAGTGGGTGTAGTAGTGATGTACATGTAGTAGTTAGTACACGATTTCTCTCATCCCAAAAAAATGTCTATATTTTATCAGGTGACCTGAGTCTTAAAAGCACCTATTTTCCTCCATGAATACCTTAGTTGTGAGCACTGTGACTCTGAAGGTGGGTGAGATGAATCCTACCTTAGCTGATGAATGTCAAAATAAGCAATTTTGTGAAGCAGCAGTGCTGCCTAAACACCTCTTCCTTAAGCATTTAAGTTACTTGGAACTTTCTCCTAGAGCAAAACCTCACATAACTAAAGATTTCTCAGCTGTTAAGATTTATTTACACTACCCTATGTCTTTTTCTGTTTTCCAAATTACCATAAAAAAAACATAAACTTACTGATCTAAAACTATACATTGCATTGTTATCTATGCATAGCTAATATTTTATTGATTTTTCATAGTACATATTGCAGATTTATATAGTTAATAAATTCCTGGTTTGTACTGACTACATTTATTTTTCTAAGGGAAAAAGAATATCTGTAGGAGAACCTTGAAACTTAAATTATTCTGCATAATTTATAGTACCTAATTTTACTTTAATTTTAATTTCTGGATTTTACCTGTATCTAGCCCATAGGTGAACCATTTTCTGTGCCAGCTTCCTTATTAATTTATAAACATGAAGTCGGCAATGTCACAGAGACGAAGGATGCACATTAAAGTAATGTCTCACAGCAGTATCACTTCCAGCTGGGGAATTCAATGTTAGAGTTGTTACATGTCCTGTGTGCAAAACTCTCAGAACTCTTTCTCTTGAAGCCTCCTCCCTTTTCCTACCTGTTACTGCATGAACTGTTGCCTCAGTTTTGAGTCAGTAGGTTCTTCTTCTTTTCTGAGAGTTAAAAAAGGACCCTAATCCTGGGTTGGACAGCTCAAATGTTCAAATCCAGAACAAGCTAGTTTGCCTCTGGAGACTGCTCACTCAATTTTCTAAGGCAACTCAATGGGAAGAGAACACATCATCTGTCAGCAGCCTGACGTGCCATAAGCATGGGCTGAGAATCTTGGAAAGACTGTGAGTTAGAAAATAATATTAGAACATGCCAGCAAAGCTTGTTCACAGTGTTAGGTTTGCCCCAAGCTAGACATACCCTGTTGACTTTTGATGTGTTTATATTTCTCTTTTGGGCCACCACTGGGGAATACTGTGGTAACAATACTTCAAGCATCTGTTTCAGAGAAATCTTTTAGGCCTTTCTGAACACTTGGACTAAAGCCATCTCCCATTCATCACAGGAGATACTTGTGCTTTTGACCAAAGGCTCACCAGCTCTTGTTCATCTCCCATATCCACCTGTACTGGCAGCCCACACAGAGCTGGGAATCTCACATATACAGCTTTCATCTCTTTAATGACTTAATGGCACTTAATATATCTCTTTTTAGCCTTCTTCTGGATTTCTGGGTCCCAGCACACCAGCAGGATCCAAAGATGGTTTTGGTTTACTCTTGAAAAAGGGAAGGAAGTATAGAGTAGAGGCTGGGAAAAGGTGGAGGAGAAGAGAGGTCTTGGAACAGGTACAGACAGTGATAATGTTTCCTTCTTCTCTTTTTCATCTCTCTCTTCCATTGCTAATAATTAATCCCAACCAAAAATTATTGGAGCACTGAAGACAAACTAGTGTCTTGCATCTAGTACAAAGGATGAAGATAAAGTCTGTTTCTGCATGAAGAGTATCCTGCTCCACTGCTGGCTCAAAAGGGGATCTGCACGTCTTTAACAGTTTGCCCCAGACTGCATGGCTCTGTGAGTAAACAGATGAGGCCATGAAAGGCCTGCTGTGCAGATAATCCTACATGGAAGTGGCAGGTTCATCCACACATCTTAGGAGTGGAGATACTAGATTCTAGAGAGCCCTAAATTAGGGATCTGCTGGACCTTGGTCAGACCCCAGCATGTGGTGATGGTGGAGCAGATCATTCCTATCATGACCCATGTGTTGAGACTCCTCATCATTGTTCTGGCTTCCTTTTAAAACATGACACCAGAAAGACACAACAGGTGTCAAAGAGAAACTCAGAAGATATTGTCAGACAGCATGGCCTTTTCTGCCCCATCCTTCCTAGAAAGAGGATGTTTTATAGAGGAGGAAAAGTGCATAAGCCAGGCTGAAGGGCACCTAAACTGGCTTGTGGTGGAGATGGATCTGAGGTGAAGGGAGGAAAAAGGATGAAAGAGTTTATATTGGGAGCAGACAGGGAATCTGTGTTTCTGGTAAGAATTACTTCAGTTAAAACACTTCTCTGCTTATTTATGGGAAATGTTTTAGGATTAAAAAACTTGGTTACAGCATGCAGATTGCTAGGATAGATGCTGATTGACTGGGTTACACATAATTGGGCTGTGTGTCATCTTGACTACCTAAATGGTTGAGTCATGTCTGAGAGCACGTATTGAGTGTATCAGAGGGAGCAGACACTGAGCATCCCTGTGACTGACTGCCTGAGCCAGCAGGCCTGCGACGTGCTTCCTGACAGGACAAGGTAAATGCCATCAGATGACTGAAATGCCAAAGGACTGAGAAAGATTGTGAATATATAAATACAGACTTCATAGAGTGTGTGTGTGGGGGGTGGTGTGTTTGTGTGTATATGTATCAGATAGTGTCTGCAGTCTGTGCAAGACTATTTGTCAGGTTTTTTAAGTTCTGTGGCTCTACGCTAAGCTGTGACACAACCTTTGTACTGTGACTTTTCTTTTATGTGTTTTAGTATGGAACCTTAAATGCTAGCTCTGATAAATGCAAGAGAAGAAATGCTCCCACTAGGAGGGGTGAAGTAGGAATTAGGTATTCATCAGACAAGAGTTCAAGGTGAGCTGAGCATTTGCAGATCATAATACTGAGGACTGTAACTCACTGATTGTAGTTCACTGCAATTACAAATGATCACGCAGCAGCCCTTCATCAGTCATTCTGCCTTATATCAGAAATCAGTTTTCTGTAACACACTTGGAAACACACCAAAAGCCACTGGATCCATTTCCACACATGTGAGAGGAAACCAGTGCTTTCCTCTGTTCTTGACCCTTCCAGTAGCAAGAAACTTGTTCTTTAATTTTTCTCTTCATCCTTGCCTTCAATTTTTTGCCTCCCTCCCCCTGCCCCATATACAGGAGTGTTTCCTCACTGTGGTTCCTTGGCTGTATGTAAAGTGCTGCCAGTCAGTGAAATGGAAATTTCACCCTGAACAGCAGTGCCCGTGGAAGGGACACGTTCGGGATGTTTTGATTTTTGCAGACTTAGTTGCTTGTGGAATACAGTTTTAAGATTCTTGCCTTCAAACATGTCTTTTTTTTTTGCTCTGCACTGTGTTGGAGTGTTTGGGAAGAACATGAGGCTTTCTATTCTCCATCTGTAAGTCTTTCAAATCCGCAACAAGGTAGAAAAGAAACAGATGGAGAACATGGTGATTTGGGGATATGTTTACAGGCAATTAGTTATCACTGTGGATACATTAATTGTGGATTTGTGCAGGAGGACCTGCGTGGTTAAGAACATTCCAATTCCCTTTTCTCATATGTCTGGGATTGTATCTCGAGGTGTGTTAGACTTGCCTAACAAAACACAAAATGCAATATTGTTATGTATAAGAAAGGACATAAATAGCCCCACTCTTTAGAGAACTGGCACTTCAGTGCCTGCTTGTGCACTCTTAAGTACAATGGATTTTCAGCCCTACTCCATTTGTTTCATGTCATCTCATTGTACAAACTGCAGCCAACAAGCTGACTTTGGAATGGGAAAGCAAATCCTATCCATTTTTCATCTGTCTTCCATTTGCCTCCTCAAGGTACATGATATGTGCAGAAGAGTGAAGATTTATATGATTGGCCAAATTCAGCTATAGACGGCCACAGAAGTCACTGGGGGATTATTTATCTCTGCAAAGCGGAGAATAGAATTTGAGCTATTGGATATGCTTTTTACTAAGAACGCTTAGGAAATTAAGTAGAAGCTTTCTGAAGTACAGTGATTTTACTAAACAGGTTTTACCTTGCAGGGGAGAGCTGTTCTTGTGTTAAGAGGTTCCACTCCTATGAGATTGAGTCAGATGGTTCATAAGATCAATAACACAAAAATGACATATTTGGCTTTCATACATAGCTAGTTCAAATCTAGTTCTTGCAAACTAGATAGATAAGTCTTGCATAGGTTTTTTACTGTAGATTGTAAATAGATAAAAACTGTTCAAAGCCTTACGTGGGGAAAAAAAACAAAGAAATCTTGATATCTACTTGTGTTTCAAGGACAGATGTCTGTGTTGTAAGACCCAGCATTACCCAGTGCATTCATTAGAAGACAGTGACAGATTTAATAATCATGGAAACTCCTGTGGCTGACAATAACCTTCTGGATCAGGACTCGGAAGTATATGAGAAGCAATGAAGGGAGCACTGTTTTTAACTGTCACAGAGAGATTAGAACACTGACAGTGCTCTGAGTTCTACTGTTATGTGATTGTGTGCTGCTAAAGAGTGAAACAGTTGTGATATCCCACTTCTGGAGCAGCCTGTATGAAAAGTCTCCAGCCCCACCAACTATAAGGTCAAACACTAAGGTTCCCTAGCTGATGGATGTGGAATTACTCCACGGAAAGGAACTGATGCTGTCTCTGTGTTTTCCTCCTTGGTCATTGATCTGACTCTCACAGATGCTACATTTTATTTAAGTGTGACTGTGTGCAGGAAGGTGTCTTTCCCTCTAGGGTCAGCTGTTCATGAACTTAGCAGATGTGGCTTGTGCTGACTTCCAGTGAGAATAGGATTAGCCCTGCTTTTCCAAGGTAAGAGGCCAGCGCTCAGGTAAGAGACACGGGTGCTCAGGGAAGTATCTTCTGGGACAGAGTCCAGGCCGTGGGTAACAGCTTTTGTTGCACAGATGGTGTTTAGCTGAGCTTTCATTAGAGCTGGATGATATCTGGGAGAGATTTTGTACCAGGCAGGTGCCGGGTCACTTCAGAGTGCTGTGGGTGGGAGTTTGAGAAAAGCCCAAAAGGTCTTTTGAAGGAACAGTGTTATATGTGTGTGAGGGTACTAACATCTTTCCTGAGCAAGAATTAACATCAAGTATTACCTGAAAAGGTGCTATCTGCAGGACTTGAAGCTTAGCACAAAATATTCTGGCTAGTCCTGCACAGCTTTTCTGTGCCTTATGTACTTTGCTAAGAAAGTCTTAGTTTCTGACTAATATTTCCCTTTGAGCTCTGACTAATATCCTGAATACATACAGAGCTATTCTTTCTTGATCAAATTTTATAATTACCTGAGGCAGGTACTGATTATACTATGTCTGTTTTTATCTCCACACTTAATTCATCATATACTGTATAAGTTTTTTATATTTGCCATTTATATTTCATTGTGCATGGTAATTCAGGCATTCTTTTATTTGAAATGAATAGATGTGAGTGTAGGCTCTATGGACTTTTGCAGTTCAAGAGTAAAACCTAATTTCATTTCCATATAGCATGCCCTTTCTGAATTTCACATGAGAAATACTTGCTCTTGAGCTATCCAAATGAGAATGCTTTGGCTGGGGCCGCCGTGGCAGGTCACTTACTCATGCTACTTGTCAGTGACACACTGATGCAAGTTGAAATGCATTGCCTTCTCATTTGTTTTTAACCTTAATCAAAACTTGTGTAGAAGAGGTATGCTGGCATAGCAATGAGGAGTGAGTCACTACAGTCTTCTGCTATCCAGAAACGAAATGTCAGTGCAGCTGCTCAATCTTCATTTCCTTACATAACCAAAGGGCAGTCAGGTCTTAAAATTTTCTTTTCTATAGAACTTCTACTTCTCCAGAGCCTCCTTTTTATATGCATGGGTGTGTGGGGATTGTTTGGCGTGAATTTCAGCAGAGCAGCACAAACCTTTAATTCTTGCTCTCCTTTTTTCCCCCCTCTTACTTCCTCTCTGAATGAGGCAGACTAATTTATTATTGTTAAAGAAAGTGGGCTGTTCTCACTTGACTATTCATAAAAGCATATTATGCCAAAAGGAGAACAGTCATATAAGAAATTACCAACCTGCCCATTGCTGCATAAATACATGTATTCATGTTGAAGTAAAGAGGGAATAAGTCATTCTGGCAGCTGAAACATGTCATATATTGTGTGCTCTTATTGACAGAAGTATTTAGGAAAAAAAAATAAAACTTATTTTCATAGTAACTGAACACTACCGAATGCTAAAGCTAAAGAGACTTGGAATTATCAAGACAGGGAGGCTGAGGTGCCTTGGGTACCTTTAGTACAAGTGTTGTGGATGTACACCTTCCCTTTCTAAATGTGGATCTTAAAGTACTGCACAAAAAATGTTAGTTGTGTCTGTCACACTGAAAGCTTCAAACTTCTCTGCCTGGGACTGTGGTGTAGCTATGACAGCATCCATCTAAGTCCTTTCTTACTTAGGTCCACTGTCCTGGTCTTCTGAGCACCTCAGTAAAGACCTCTGCCTTCTTTTCATTTTCCTTAAGCATCTTGAAGCCTGAGTGTTTTGCTGACAACATTTTTTTTTTAATATAGATACACCTTAATTTATGGGAGGAGGAAAAAAGGACTCTAAGTTAAGAGACCAGGTGTATTTTTATAAATTGCAAAAACAACTAAGCTACGTCAGCCACCTTCTCAAGCTCCCAGCATAGGTAATGTATTGCAGTTTCTCTAACCAAGGAAGTGGTCTGCAGCAGAGATGTTAATTACTCCCTCTCATGCAGTGAATCACTGGTGGCAATAAAGTCTTCAGGAGTCCGGAAACAAAGGAGTCTTTGCTTAACAAAGGACTCCTCTGCTTCAACTTTTGAATATCTCATGCTTATCATAGATTCTGAAACTTTTTCCTTCAAGATGTGGGACCTTCAGAAAATGGGGCTTTGCAATGGCATTAATCATGGGAAGGACAAATCAACCAAAACAGGTTTTGTAATTCTTAAGTTTTCAGCATTTTTTTTCATGTCTATTTAATCTTTGGTGTTTCATGCAAAATATAAATATTTTATAGAGTAGTGGGAAAAAATAGACTTTGATAACAAAAAAAAATAATTGTTTTTTATCTGTCCAGAATAATTCTAGTGTTATTATGAGCTGGGTCTGAAGAGTTTTATTAAAATAAAAAAAATATTTTTTTTAAAAAAAAAAAGCTAAAGAAAAAAGAAGAGAAAAGTACTCTGAACAAAAAACCCAAATCCCTGATTTGAAGTCCATTGAACCTAAAAAAAATTACTTCAAAAGGTTTAGATTAGATCCATGCAATTATTTTTTTTTTCCCTCAAAAGTCGCATGTGAAATGGCTAACTGAAGATGTGACCCAGGGCCTTGAGTAGCTTTGATTTTGTTCTTAACCAAAAGAGGCTGTAGGTATTGAAAGTCAAATGCTCTATGCCTCTTGAAGATTGTGCTACTTTTCTGCATATGGGAAAGAAAATATGCATATTTCTGTGCAGAAATGTTTTTCATATTGAAACAGATCCTGCAGGCCAAATAATTTCAAGCTTTTTTGAATAAATCTTTAAATATTTCTTTCCTCTCCCTTAATGTTGTTGGAGTTGTTTATTTATTTATTTTCTAGTGTTAGCATCGCTTGAGAGAAATAAGCCTCCAGATAGTATCCCTTAATTTAGAAAATATTCAAATTCTAGAAAACTCTGCATATGTGATAGGGTTAATAATGAAAACCAATTCAAAATATAATGGTATGTTTTGGAGTGCTTTTGAATAAAATTATCTGGTGGGTGTTAGAGTAAGGGAACCAGCCAATGAGCACTGACAGTAATGGAATGGGGTTACCACAGCTGCAGAGGGAACGCTTTTGGTAAAATTCTTCTAGTTTAGAAAATAAAGATTTATTAAAAATGAATTTATTTTAGGAAGCTACTAATATTGGCAACAACTGTGCTGGGAAAGAATGATCTCTGAATTTGCTGAGCATCCTGGTTGGAGACAACCAGCCAGCTGGTCCTCGAATTGGACAGGGGGAGAGGTAGGTTTTAAAGTCTCTTATGTCACTCAGACCTTTGTGTGATGTCTTCCCAAAAGAAACTCACCTCCTCAAAATCATTTCAGAGACTTTGTTGTTTAGCCAACATTAACATAAAACAATATGTCACTCTAATGTTTTTTTAAGACATTTAGATATATCTTTTTGAGTACTAGGAAAAATGGGGCTATTTTAAAGTTTTTTCCAGTGATGGAAGTGGTTGGGATAAGGACCCAGGGGATTGGTGTAGCTACAGACTGACCACACCATCATTACTAGGAATTTCAGTACCCAGGGGAAATATATCCCACACCTCTTTATAAATACCTTCTTTTTAAAGGGCTGATGACTTCTTCTTGATAAGACAACTATATTTGAGGAATAGCTTTCATCTTGGTATTTCAAAAAGGAGCCAAATATTCATCACTGTCACCAGAGAGATCAGGGAAATACTTCTTTTTATCTAGAAGGATGCAAAGGGCTGATGTCTAAAATATAGCATTCACCTAAGACCTCATGCTTACAGAAACAAGGTTTTTAAAGGTCTGATGACAGTTTTGTTGTGGAAAAAAAGCATAACTATGTATCAGTCTCTAAAGATAAACCAACTTTGATGTGGCAGAGACAATGTGGATGTTCCATCTGTAGAAGTGTTCAAGACCAGGCTGGGTGGCACTCTGAGCAACCTGGTCTAGTGGAAAGTGTCCCTGGCCACAACAGGGAGGTTGGAATTAGATGATCTTTAATGTTTCTTCCACCCCAGGCCATTCTATAATTCTATGAGTCTGTGATGTTGCAGCAACAGTGTACTCAAAAGTGAGGACTGACTGGAAGGGGAAATTAAATTGCACCTGAATATAGAAATTTCCATCTGGATAAGTAGAAGCTGGGAGAAATATTATGGGTGGTAGGTATGGAAAGAGTGTTCAGTGGGTATGTGGTTGTGGTGTTATAGAATGGAAAACATGAGGACCTGCTGAATGAGCTAATCACATGGAGCACAAATGGTGAAAACCCAGGGAGCCAATACTTGGTTCCTGCATTAAACTCACTAACTTGTTACAAAGGGGCCAAAAAAAAGGTCAAAACCCTTTCTTTAAAATTATTTGCCCAGAAAAAAAATAAATTAAAAAGGGCTTATTCATGCTACTTAGATACAAAAATAGTAGAAATAGTAGGTTGTGTTGTTTTCTGACTTATTGCAGGAAATATTTAGTGTTACAAGGATGCACATTGACAGACAAAGGCTATGTTAAAAGTAGTGTTTAAGGAGAATATATGAATTTTTAAAAATAAATGTATGTTAAACAGACACTACCTATCCTCAAATCAAATAATCCTAATTCAAGAGATTTTTGAGATTGAGATTGTCCTTAAAAATAATCCAAATGTGTGAAGGTGGAGTAATAAAATAGCTCTGATGATGGTACTTGGAAGGTTGTGTGCATTTTGGCAATGGAATGGATCATAAACTGAGCTGAAGAAAAAGTGAAATAACTTCTTTAAAACATAATTTTTCTCTTATCTGGGTTTTAAAAATTTAGCTGTCAGAACTATATTTCTGCTTGTTTCATGATGTCACAACCTTGCCATATGCACACATTAGCACATGCCTGAAGAATACAGAATATCAAAAAAACACCAATTAACAAGTGAGTTAATTAGTATTGACTACGTAATTGTCCAATTTAACTCCTGCTGCTTACAAATCATCAGAATGTATTTGGAACACAGTTTTTTGCATGGAAGCACTCAAAAACTTAATAAAGCATATTTCAGCCCATGGGGTGTTTCTAGGCTTTTTCTTTGGACTGTCATCAACCATTTACTTATGAGTAATTGACCTTTTAAAATTGTATCCTATTCTTTTTCCTTCATGATTAAATGACAGGAGAGCTCTAAAAGGGAAGGCAAATCAGATTCATTGTGACCCTCCCCATGGGTTTGGCATTTGGTAAGCAAATATTTATTGCAAGTGTGTGAGACTTCTATTCCTGTGAATGCATCAATTTTACTGGATATTTGTTGACAAGGTACAAGGTACAAGGTATATTATTGATAGTGAATATCTGGTTTTTATTTTAAGGAAAATTAAGAAAAAATCTCTCAAAACTTATTTAGACTTATGAATATCAGTTAAATAAATCTTTGGTATGTTACTTTCAAGTACTGCAAGAAAATTATTTGCAATTTTAAGAACTTTTTTAGTGGGAGGGACACATGAATATATTTCTATGTTTATTCTTGGACATAAAATGTCAGTTATCATCTTGGGACTTAGAAAGGATACATTTATCAGAGATACTGTCCTCAAATATTTGAAGAAGCAGAGGAAGAGGGTACCTGATGTGCATGTTATCAATGGGGTTGAGAAGAGCAATAGAGAGACCTGCTAGACACCCCTGAGTTGTTGATAGGAGCAGATACCAAGATAAGGTATGGTTTTAGGGACCATTCTTAAACTAGGCTATCTTGGAAATGTTTTATATGGCATGAAGGATCTGTCTCTGTGCCTGATATGAGAAGAGAAAAGGGCAGCAGGATGATTTAATTTATCTATTTTTAGTCAGGAAAATGCCCCAAGAAATGGCTTATTTTCTTCAAATGAGGAGTGCAGTTAAGTTTATGTAAGTAAGTGTGCACATTTATGGATGTTCTTCTTAAATGAGACCTGTCCTTACTGCAGGCTTCCAATTTTCAGTGAGCTAAAGTTTCCATGTGGGCTGTTTGAGAACAGACCCCATAGTTTGATCTCCTAAAAAATCTCTGACTGGTTTGTGTCATCCTTTTGTGTCTGAAAGGATGCAAATACTGAACAAACATCTGTATTTTCTGTCAGAATCAGACCCATTGTCATCTGCATTTTAACCTTCCCGTTGCCTCAGTAGATGGGAAGGAGAAGGCTTTCATCTTTTTAAGGCAGGCAGGTGTAGGAAGTAGGAGAACATTTCTTTGGCCAAATTGAAAGCAGGAGAATGAATTTTCTGGCTGATGCAAATGTACAAGATACAGTGCCTGATCTAAAGTCAGTATAAAGACTATGAAATGGAGAAATCAAGAGTACTGGTAAGAAATCACATAGTGCACTTAATATTGGAATTGTTCTTTAATGCAATTAAACCTGGTGCTATAGGAACTCTTTTAATGAGATGGGCTTCTATTTATTTTTTTCTGTATTATTTGTCAGTTATAACTGAGGGATAAATATCACTTTTTAAAATAACTATATTTATATTTTATATTATTTATATATTATTGAGGAAACAAAGATGTAACCTTTTTAACTGGTTTAAATCAAACCTCAATTATCATCCTTCTGGACAGAGGAGATTGAAATATCATGCTTGTTTAATATCATAAGCGGTACAGACTATCATCAATTGAAATATAACATTTGTTTGGAAGAGATGAATATTAGGTCACATTTTTCCTGAAAAAAATCAAGGAATTTTGATGTGATCCTTTAGAGATGACAGAAAAATCAGCTGCTGTGGAGTTATGAGGTTGTAATATGACATTGTACGTGGGCAGCACAGCTGTGCATCAGTAGTACAGATGTTCATAAACCAACCTTTTACAATATGCAGACACTAATGGGTGCTGTTTTTATATACTGCTGAAATTCCTATGGTAAGGCTCATTATGTCTGTGTGAATGGCAAAAGAATTCCTAGTGATGGATGGCAGAACTGTGAATGTTAAGAAAACAATTTTGTTTTTCTTCTATTGTGTAAAGTGCTGGGCAACAGTCACAAGTGTTGTCTGCATCAGCTTTTTCTAGATACCTGTTCCTGAACAGCAGCAATTTGTTATGACAGCCTTTGCTATTCAGCAGGACTACAAAGAATCAGTCATTTGTCAATATGCATTCATACAGTTACATACCGATGCATTCACTTAAAGTAAATTGTGTGGTGCAGCTGACGATTAATCTGCTGCTTGATACACTGAGTACTCCACACGGAGCCTATCGGCACAGCTCCTTTAACACTAAAAGAAATGTCACCTTTTGGAGTAACACACATACACTTTGCTTCCTTCCCATGGCATGTGTTTTTGAAAATGGGGTTGAAAATAATTGGTGTTCCTGTTGGGATTCATGAAGCTGTCACAAAGCTGTTGTTTTGTTGGGACTTTTCCTGAGAAGGTGGCCACGCTGGGAAAGAAGGTACAGAAAGAGTCTCTACTCTTTACAGCTACTCGTTGAGATAACCTGACCTCAGGGCCAGGGTGTGTTCTGTATGCTGTGTTTCCTCTTCAAAAAGAGTTTGTTTTTTTTTCTTTAGGGGAACAGAAGGTTTGTGCAGAGTATTTTTGCTTCAAAAATTTCAGGAAAGGGCTTACAACTGAGCAGCTTGGCACAACAACATATGTGTCTGGTTAGATGTAAATAAGAGACTGAAATTTTTGGGACTAGCAGAGCACATAAGCAAGGTGTAGAAACCAATTTGCTGACCTGTGAGTTTCTCACTCTGTATAGAAACTTTTCTATCTTCTTGGCATTAGGACACAGCTATAGAGATGTGTAAACTCTGCTGATTTAGAAATCATTTAGAAAAAGATCAAGTCTTAGATGAGATCATATATATATATATATATATATATATATATATATATAGACACACACACATACACACATACACATACACATATATATATATAAAACATCTCACTAAGACCTGATACACATATATATAGTGACAGCTTGGAAGTTTTGTACAATCCTAACACAGGTACAGTGACTAGGAAAAACAGAGTGGAACATCAGGTTATCCTTCATTTTTTTTCATTCGTTACTACATTATAGTTTTCATGGAAAAATTTCACCTTCTTCAATTTATGGGTGCCATTAATGATGGCTTTAATGGTGCCACTGGACTGTCTCTTCTGTGTTGTGTCATTAATAATTCAGGTTAAATAGCCTGGGCTTTCTATAGCTGGCTTTGCAGTTACATTTAAAATAAGAATGCATTATGTATGCAAAGGCTCATCGTCATTACAGATTACTGGAAGCATGCACTTGTGGAACGAAGAGGGAATCTTTGCATAGGAAGGATTATGGGTCTGGTTGAAGCATATGTACAATATTAATTAAAGAAAACCTTTGAAGGAAGAAGTTCTGCTAAGGTTATATGAAAGTTATCTCACTGTCTGTAATAGAACTTTTGTACTAAAGCTTCTGCACAATTAAAGGGATGTTTATAGCAGAACTGTAGCACTATATAACAATGAAAAGCATGTAATAGGAGCAAGGCAGAACTGTGTGCCAGGGCTAGTGCCATAAATCCCTGTTTGATAAGATACTTGAGGTAAGGAAGGGTAGAGATGTTAATGCAGAAAATGTGTGTCATGAAGTTCTTGTAGCTTTATCCGTCCACCAGATCTCAGAGGTAAATTTAAGTTTCCTACAGGGAAAAAAAAAACAACTCAGTGAAGAACAGATGATGCAAATTTGGGAAGTGCTAAGGTAATGCCTGAAGTACACAACATCATATTGCTAACTGTTCACTAAAGCTGAACATAAAGAAATTGTGTGCAATGTGCTACCAACCTCTAGTTGACACCTCAGAGTCTGGCAAGTTGTAGTGGTGCTTATATCAAACAACAGCCTGTAGTGAAATGACCCATTCTCCTTTAGTTCATCTATTGTTGGGCTTTGCTCTTGATGCTCTCTCTGGGGTCCCAGATCCAAGCAGAATTTTTTTTTCACTGTGTGCTGGTCCATAGTCTCATTTCCTAGTCAGTTAGAGAAGGATTTTTCCTATTCCCAGAAACTGAGGTAAGAGGAAAACAACTAACCAGAGTTAAGAAGAGAGGAGCAGCAGGGCCATGTCAGAGAGATATCATGCCTCCATAGTGTCTTGTTTTAAGAAGGCTGCAAGCATAATTTAACTCAGACAAGTTAATTCTCTGCTGTCCTATGAGTTTTGGGAAAAGGAAGTGTGAAGAGTGTATATGTATTTTTATAAGGGTTTGAAACCTTCATCTCAAGTCAAATAACAAGAAATAATGTGATTCTTCAGATACCTATAATTTGTGTGAGTCCTTTCATTTGTGAGAGGAAGAAACCCTTATGGCTTGGGGGAGAACACAGCTGAAGGGGGAAAAATGACATTGTTCCCCTGCTTCTCAGGGACATCAGTTTGTAGATGTGAATATGTTAGACATATTAAAAATAGAGATGCTGTACAATTGGTTAAGAAAGTTAACATTAGAGCACTTTAACTCCCATAAACATACAAGACACAGATTGATGTGTTTTTTGGTATCTTTATTTTTATAGAATCACTGGTTCATCACTGAGGGTGAATGATGCTAAATAAACCCTATTGCAAGGTTACCTATAATAGGTGGGAACTTTTAGAAATTCAGTAGACCTTGGCTCTATCCTGGGAAACATGCAGATCTTTATAATGTTTTTTAGGCTCCATTGATCATTTCTAGGTTACATTCAGTAATAAGCACTGACTGAGTGTCATTTAGACAAGAAATATACTATGAAAAGGAAGAAGGAAATTTGTTTCAGATGCCAGGTAATAACATTATTCCACTGGGATTTTTTTTAAGGTTTCCTCATTAGGAAAACATTATAAGAGTAACCAATAAACCACTCTGACATTTTAGCTATTTGTATTATACTGATGTCAGTCAGGGTTTATGTTAGTTAAGAAGAAAAAACAGTTTCCTTTCTAAGCCTTTGGGTTTTTTTCACCCTACTGTAGCTCAAGAGAAAGTTTTTTCTTTCTGTGTAACTTTGTTCATGTGTTACAGGAGGTTCAGATGAGTCTCAGTACAAGCCAAGCTGATTTGCTCCTCAGAACCCTGAGCATCTCCAGCAGGGTCGGGATCACTGTCAAATGTCACAGGGAAAGTTGTGTGCTGGGAAGAGGGATGTTCTTCCTTTATTCTTAAATCAAAATGCTCTGTTAAAGTGTTTGCTGAAGGGGTGAAAAGCACACAGTTATCTTCTGAATTTTGTTTGTTGACCTCTACTGAATGACTATGCAGTCATCTAGTGACCTCAGGATGCTTTGTGAAGTTAAGGTACACAACCCTCTGAAGAAAAGGCAAGAATCAAACTGAAGAGACCATCTTCCTTCAAATTATATATAGCAAGTATTTGGTTTGTTGGGGTTTTTTTTGAGGTTTTTTTTTGGTTAAACAAACAAATGGCCTCTCCAAGCAAAGAAAAATTAACAAAAATAAAGTACTATCCCCCAAAAACCCCAAATAAAACATGTAATCAAAAATATAAATGGTAAAGATATTCATAATTTTTAGTTTATTTAAGAATTTTATTTATTTTTTTCTGAAACTTTTCAAAATAATTTCAGGAGCACTGTGGGGTGGGGGTAAAGGAAGTCTACTATCTGTTATTTCATTTGAACTTTTCTCTAACATGAACTGAAAAAGAATAGAATTTCCAAAGTACTACTTGCTATCTTAAGTTTCTAAACCTTTAGATGTCAGACATTTACCCAGTCTTGGATTCTGCATCCAAGCCTAACTTGGACTATTAGAAGTGAAAGCTTATTTCCCTAAAGCTCCTGCATGTTTTGATTTCTTTTTATCCAGCAAAAATTAGTTTACTTTGTATAATATCATTATATATTGAAGGATGCAATGCAATCATGTTATTATTTCCATCATGTGAGTTTCTCTTTCTTATGGAGGAAACTCCAGTATCAGTTACTTGAGCCACATGTCAAATTTGGAATGACTGCAGAATGGGCTACATTTGTGCTGGATTCACTTGTGGCCGTGGATGGTGGTTATGGGCCACATTTCTCACTGATTTAATTACCCTCAGTTAAATGGCTTTATATCAGGTCTTCATGGATTTACTGTGGGTCCTGTGTGTTTCTGTGACTCATATTAGAAGAGCCCACTGTGCCAAAAAGCAGTAATTTTACCAAATCTTAGAAAAATATGAAGCCCTTTTGTTTATGGTTACACAACACCGTGTTAGGGACTAGTGGCTATTTTATGCACATGCATTTATGTACCAAAACATTTCCCTACTGAACACAAAAGCTTTTAGGTGTTGGTGTTGGAAGATCCTGTACAAATGTTGTCAGAGCAACCAAAGGAAAAAGGTGCTTTATTGAATAACAAGACTCTTCCCAAACATCATAGAAACAGAACAGGAAAAGTATTATCCCTCTTGTTCTGAAAGTAGGAAGTCTCTCCTAATTTGGTGACTTTCTGATCATCTATGTGGAAAGGCAAAACTGTGACAGAAAGTGATGATTCGGGAACTTTGGTCATTATTTGCAATTTGGCTGATGTCTTGAAATGCCATGTGGTCTAATAGCTGGTGAAAAAATACTTGATGTTTTATGAATAAATGTTAATTGTAGGCACAAATCTGAGTGCTGTTTTTTGACGTAACAGTGGTTATAAGCTTATAAACTAAGAAAAGGATAAACTCCCCCATACTACCAATGGCTGATTATGGTTCCATAATTTATGGTGCTGAATCATTTCTGTAACATAGCAAATAAAAAGCACAACCACCTGCAATAGATTATGTTGATTCGTTTTGCTGGCAGATGTGAGAGAGCATCATTGCTCATTAGACAGTAAGCTTAATTGGTTTTCTCTAGAATTACATAGACAATATTCTATTAATCTGTTCACACACAGGGTGTTTAGTTTCCAAATCCCTGAATTATTGTTTAATTGTTAACATTTTTGCAGAGAGTGGTTATTCTCTGGGGTTGATTTATAATAAAAACGTGGCTTTGTCCTTTAAGTGGAAGGGAATTACAGATGAAAAGGTCACATGAGATACTCACTGTGATATGCCTCCCCCATTTGGAGTCAATATACTTCCTGTCTGAGAATGGAGATTTTAAAGACAAGCAGATGATGGGGAAAATTCCAGGGAGCAGGAGGGAGAGAGAGAGGAGGGTGAAGCCTAGGTCCTGAGCATTCAATAATGGGTGACTAGAATCAGTGATCGGAAATTACCTATCCCCATTTTTTTCTGAAGTATCACACCCTGCAGGTGTGGGGAACTTCTAACACAGCACTTAGATCCTTGGGTACTCTAAGCTCCAGGCTGAGCAGAGGCTGGTTTAATGCTCAAGTTGCCTCACTTTTCCTCTGAAATGCTGGCCCATGGTGAACCTGTGTCCTTGGTGTTGACTGGAGACGGGCAGGTGAATCCACACCGAAGTGCTGCAGGAGAGGCCAGATGGGCAAGGTCACAGCTGTAGGGCCCATGGACAACTGGAACCTCTCAAATTTTCTGTGAGCCTCTGGCTCTGCTCACTTCTGCGCTTCTCTGATGAGCAGCAGATAGTACATGCTCCATATCCTGCCCCATGGAGCAGCTCTGAACTGGTCCTGCTGGGAGCCATGCTGGGATGATGTACCTCGAGGTCAGCGTGAGGGAAGAAAGCAATCCAGGAGTGGGATGTGCTTCCCTGTCTTGGTCTTGTGGTAGAGACAAGAACATGGACTCAGAGAGATATCCTGAACCATCATTCTTCTGACACCAGATGTGCTGTATTAGAGGGTCTGTAATAAACAAATCAAGCTGCTCCTAAAAAACAGTAATGCAAGTTGCTCTTAGTGTGTTTAATAAGTGCTCTCAGAACCTCACTGCCTGAGGCAAACATTGCTTGAGGTGCCAATTAAACTGCATTGTATGCCACTGGGAAATTAGGTAGCCTGTGTCTCCACTGTTAGGGATGACTGCCCTTACTATCATGTCTTTCTGTTGCAAAGACCCCTGAAATCCTTTTAAGAAGACAGTTTTCTCAAGAAGCACAGACTTGTGCCATGTTTTTCAGTGGTGCCTGTCCACAAAACAAGCTTACTCCTTTTGAAAGAGGGGTGTTACAATTTCAACTGGTGGACTTTTCTTCCTACTTTCTATGCGTCGTAGTGAAGGTCCATGGTAGTAGGAGTCAGTTTCTTCTGTTGCCTGTGGTATCTTGTGGAGCAATGGATGTAGTGTATGTAAAATGACATGAATCACCCAATGACTTTTAACACTGTGTATTAATTCCATATCTTGGAAGAAGTTTCTTTAAAAGAAAATTCTCTGAAAAGATTTCCTAGGCTTTCCAAAACAAACCCTGAAAATTTTCAACTGTCTTGTGTGCTAGTCACCAGTTAACTTTAGAAGTACTAACTTTAAAAGCAGTAACTTTAGGAAGACTTATTTTTAAATTCCCTGAGGCTGCGTTAAACATGTACCTTCTACTTTCCCTTCTTCTGCCTTACACCGCCAACCCATGTTTCTCTGGCAACAAAAAGGTAGCTCAGATTTAGATATTAAGTCTGTATTTGTCATGCATCTGGTTCTTTGTGTTCTCTAACACCACATTGGGAAAAATCCTTCCAACCTGGAGAAAGATATGAGTGTATTTTTCATTAGAAATAGAGTGTTTCCAAATAGAAATGAGTAATTACTGCAGTGCAAATGAATGGATGCTGCAGATAGCTTTTTTAAAATGAGGAATGCATTAGTCTCTCTCTTCCAGTCTCCTCTATCTGGAAGCTGAATTTGGCAATGGTTGAAATGCAGGAAGAGGAAACAGGGAAAGCAGAAATATTTATATGTTCTTTTAAAATCAGGATCAGAGATTTGGATCGTATAAAATCACTTAGCTGTACTTTTTTCCAGTTTATCATTGGTCTGACTAGGTCAGAGATTAATTTGGTGGATAGATTAGGATATATTTAATATTATCAAGTACAAAGGAGACAAATAATTAAAACATCAAAATCCTTGGAATAAAGTATAATGGAAAAAGGACAACTGGTGTGAACTGGAGGAAGAGAGATTTCCTGGGCTTTTTTCAAAGCTTCATACTTAGGGCCACCTTGATTGAGTGGAAGCAAAATGCCAGGAGTTTGTCATGTAAGAGTCCAAGGCTGCCATTAAAAAAGGAAAATAGAACAGAATAGCCAAATGACAATGATGCCACTGCTATAAAAAATGATTGTCTATAAATACAGTTCAAGCAGATCCTGTAAACAGAATAAAGAATAAAACTCAGAACAGGAAAGGCCCTGTATTTTAGGGGGCAAAAACAAGCCCGTCAGCTTGTCAGGACCTTAGAAGTCATCAATGTCTCAATAAGAAAGTACAATCAAAAGAGTTACAGAAAGCCTTGTTAATTGTTTTAGGTTGCAAGCCTGCAAATAAGGATTGGAACTAGAAAATGCCTGAGTAATTTAATTGCTTAGACTAGTGCCTTTCTGCCAGCTGGCCTGGCAGGATACAGAATTTTTTGGAGCAGCTTGCCATGCCATTTGCAGGACTGTTCTCTACAGATGTCAACACCTTAGGTGACATCAGTGTATGCGCTTAGAAAATGTGTAATATGTGTGCACAATATCTGACTGAAAAGGAATCTGAAAGAAACATAAAACTTTTTGGAATGACCATGCTTCCCAAAAGAGGGACATGGGCATGTCTCCACTCTGATGGAGAGCTCTATTGGTAGCTTGTCAATCCACACAAGGCAGCGTTTGTTGGGATTTTACTAGGAAATGCATTAGTTTTGCAGAGAGGGGTAACACTTCTAGTCCAGAGGAGTTTCAGATATATCTCCTCCCTGAACTCAGGTTTCTGAGTGCAATGTGGGCACAACTTGCTCAGTTGGACCTGCCATTCCTTTCAGAGTTAGAGATTCTTTTTGTGAACTCCCAGGCAGAAGTAGAGGAATTTCAGCCACTGCATACTCACCCTGCAGGAAGTGAAAAACCCCAGCTAATTTCCTCACTAACTATTCCCTGTCTCTAACAACTGTCCATAACTTAAACCCTACACTGCTTATTTTCTGTCTAAAATTGGTTTTATATCCAGGGGGATAGAAAGGCTGTGTCCAGATTTGTTTTGGTTTAAAGCACATGCCCTGGTTGTTCCTGTTGCCTAGTGCTCCCAGAACGTGGCAAATGCACTGCAGCCCACATTGAGGGCTATCCAAATCAGAAACACATTAAGCATATGTATTATATCAAATGTCCTGTTCTGGGGACCTGACTAAGGTTAGCTTGAGGTAAAACCCCCAAACTGCTTTTGATGAGAGGACATCAGTACCAGCTATTTTGATTTATGTGCATTTGTATGTGTGATTTATTATACCAAAATATTCCATGGCGTATTGAGATACAGATCTGTGCAATTCATGTGGAATATCAATATTGGGTTCCACTAATCATACACTGGTAGGAAAATAGATTTCTGAGGTCATATACTCCTTTGTCTTGTTCTAAGAGACTACATTGCCCTGATATTATTAATAGCTAAGTTAAAGGACAATTGATAATTATTTGGATAAAATCCATACCTGTATAACTGAGGTTGACTTTTGAGTGTTGTGCAATAGGGCTGACAACAGCTTTTTCTTTAACAAACATCTAAACATTGTACTGTAGCTCACTACAATGAATCTTGTTAATTAGTATAAGAAGAAAAAAAAAAATCACAGCCATACAAAATAACACTGATAGCCTGAAGTATGAAGGTGTTTTAGGAACTTTAAAATGGAAGACTAATTGAAAAAATTAAATATCTTGGGATTCTGATATTTACTTTCCTGATTTTGAGCCACTAGGGTCCAATTACTTCACAGTTGCTGTCTTTTCTCCAAAATTATGTGGTTCAAAATTCTATTTTTCTTAAGCAAAAAAAAAATAAAAAAATAGTTCTCTTTTTTGCACTTTCCAAAAAATGCTAATGAAAAGCCCCAAATCCCGGCAACACTGGAGAAAACGTAGCAGTATCATATGGTCTCAGTGACTCTGACTGGAGTCTATCCAGTGCCCTGGCCTCAAAACCCAGCTATAGCAATGGATGGCAGGCAAAAATTCCTGAAGTAAAGAGCAGCATTTGTAATAGGCATGAGCAAGGAGACCTGTTGGAAAGGTGAGTAGTGATCACACAGCTAGTCTGTGAAGATTTCTCAAGATGAAGAATCCATTTTGCCTTAGAGTAATATTTATTACCATCCAGCCACTGGTATAGGAAACCTTCTGCCACATCTTTCCTGTACAAAGGTTCAAGCAGAATTATCCTGGCCATCTTCAAACCCACAGGGGTGCCTGCAGGACACAGGTGAAGATTCTGGTACCATTTGTGTTGATAGAGTGGTGAGGGCTGCCTGACTAGCACAAAAGACTCCATTATGCCCATTTACTCTCCAGTGCACTTGAATTAGGCACAAGTGCCAGATGACTTGGCCATGAGTGAACCCAGCCTCAGTGACCACTGACCCTTACTGTTACAGTGATGGGAGGCAGCTGACACCTTATCAGACAGCTCTCAGAGCTGGGATGTGGAGAGGCAGATCACTTCTGCAGTTTCACTGGGAATCTGGATGGCCAGGAAGAGTAGTCTGCACTGCTGAGGGCAGTTAGAGAATTCACACCCTGGAGGAAACACCTTCCCTTTTCCATAGAAATATGTTTGGGAAAGGGGTACTGTCCTTTCAGGAGAAGAGAGTTGGCTAGGGGTTGTGTGGTAAGTAGTTAATTTTGACTTATTGCTGTGTATATGTATGTGCTATAGGCTGGTTTTGTTTTAACTATAAGAGTTGTGTTCCCCCTGAAGTTGAACTATGATTTTGTTCAACCACAAAATAGGAGGAAGAAGTATCACTTCAGGTTTGAGGGTATTAAAACCCTGGAATTACCTGAAATAACCATGGTAACAAGCTCTGAAGTAATGGCAGTTGCTCATATTACCATAGAAACAGGATTTAAGAAGTGGAAATTACCTATAATTTATCTCTGTTGCTTACAGTGACAATAATATAACATGTATTTTGTGAAAAATACATACGTTTTGCCTACAGTAACTGTCAAGAAGTTACTAAAAATTATTTAAACATATTCAAAAGTGTTTTTATTATTTTGTTGCCATGGTAATATTTTGTTATTAGTCCCCACAAGAGTGACATGCAAAAAAGAATGAACAATTGTAATAAAGTGTAAAATTCATAGGTGATATAACCTGTGATATAGCACAAACAAATGATAAAGTCAGATTATGTTACTCCTGAATAGGCCAAAATTGTTTGTTGTAATTCTTGATAAATAGTTTCATACTTGAGCAGCTGTATGTTTGTGCTCTGTACCTGCTGAAATGGCAGTAGGTGCAGCAGAGCACAGGCTGATGGCACAAGTCCCAGACGGGCACAGGACCTTTCCTTGGCTGGTGGACAACTGTGTGTAGAGCAGGGAAGCAAGTGCAGTGTTAGTTAAGCCAGAGAAGCCAAAATGAAGCACAAAGCCCTTCCTCTGGGTGAGATTGGGCATCTCCTTGTTCCTGTGGATTTTTTGAGACCCAATTGGTAGAAATTAAAAAGGAAAATGTAGCAATTCGTCTGTCAGTCTGAAGTTGTGAGCTATTGCACTCGCTTGTGTTTGTAATGATGTAAGATGCTAGGACCTTATGTCACTCAGACATTAAGATGATTTGGAAAACTAGTAGACCAGTTTTGGCTTGTTGGTCTGTTCCCTCTCTCTTACCTGCTTCAGGGCATCTAAGAGATGCTAAGCAGAGATTCCTGTTTCTTGGTCATCTAATGTGCTCTAGCCCAGCTCCTAGAGTTGTTTGCACTAGGTTAGGTGTTCTGCATGGTTGGGGAGGTTTAAATCAGAAATATGTTTTCCTTCTGGGCTTTTATATGTGTGGATTAGCAATTTCACTAATGATTCTTTACCTTAATTTACATCGGGGACCGTATGATCTGCTATTTATATCAGCAGAGGATAAATTTGGCACGATCCTTTGTTGGCTGAAGTGACAGCAAGCTGAGTATGTGCATATCTGGCAAGGCTGTCTAACAATAGAGCAGGTGGGCAGAGGCCACTGTGTACAGCAAAGTGGGAGGACCCCAGGTACATGCATGCTAGTAAAATGATGGGGGTTTAACTCTAAATATTGATTAATTACTTCTCTATTAGCACAGCAGAGCCCTAACCTACAGGGAAACCCTTAATTGAAAGAGTTGAACACAGCTAATGGTGCTGGACTGCTGTAACAGCCTCTGTCAGGGACTGAGGCGAGGTAGTGAATGAAAAAGCCAGCACTTGTGCTGTCTTGGGCACGTAAGGAGAAGGCTTGGTGGAGGCAGTGCCATGCATGAGGTCTCTGTGGTAGGGACAGTGCTTCTTTAGAAATCAAACAAGTCACAACCACTTCTCTGCTGGCCCCCCTTCCCCACCCACTCCAAAACAACACAAGACAAAAAGCCCCTGCCAGCAAAGAAGGAACACCTGACCCCAGTATTTAATGTCGTCAGTCATACAAGTATTTACAGTCATGAGTATACTACTAGGTGTTTCTCATTAAACATGATAATACTGAAAACTGTATAATTAACGATTATTGATAATTAACCCTATATAAATCTCAATATAAATAGCTGGTTAGAAGAGCAAGATTTCAGTCTTCGCATTAATGTCTACAGATTTGGGGTTAGGTTTAACTGAATTCCTAAGGGATGGATCATTAGCAATTATTCAAATTCTTTGAACACATTTAAATAATGCCATTTAATAACTATATGGCAGCAGGAAAATATAGTGACCAAAACTCATTTTCATGTTAGAATGAAAGATTCTACTTTGATAATTCCTCCAACCTTTTAAAAACTGCTTGTATTTAAGTAGCAATGAGAAAATATAAACTGGCACATATTTCATTGCAGAGGAAATAAATGAAGCCAAGTCTGAGGAGGCTTGTGTTTAATCATTAAATGCCCAACATTTTTCTGTGGTGAATTAGCCATTTGTCTTACTAATGCAAAGCCTCAAGAGAGCTAGAGGCACAGTGGACAAATTCAGTGGCTATGTGTGGGTGACCTCTAGGGACTTTGGTAAGAATTCTGCACGGACAGAAAAAGGTCTGGTGTCAGAGTGTCTCCTCATATGTCAGTGAATGTGATCTTGAAATTGCAACCACACTTTGCTTCCTCCTCCATCTTTAACATATCAGTCAAAGAGCAAAACATTACTTTGGGCTGGAAGAAAATGAATAAGGCACCATGAGGTTTTGTTGTAAGGTGATTTTTCATGTGACTTCTGTAGAAAAGAAATCCATGGTAGCACTTCTCAGAGTTGCAGCATGTCCCCTAATTCATAGTCTTTCCTCAGTGGGTTTAGCAGAGTTAGTTTAGTGGTAAGGCTTGTCTTTGCTTAAAAGGTTGTCTAAGGAAGGGAATATTTGCTGGGATTCAAAATATGAACCCTCATATATATATTTTTTTTTCCCAAAAGTGAATATTTCAAGTAACTATTTTTCATTACATTTCATTCATTTCATGCATTTCATGCACAAACCATATTGATCAAATTGATTTTGAAAAAGGCGTTAATATTTGAAGCCTTCTTAGACTAGAAGGCTGAAGTGATATTAATATTTTCATTATATAGCATCAGTTAAATATCAGCTACATCAGCCTTTCCAGAAATCCATGCATACTGTTCGTGTTTCCTGGCAGTAACACTTCATATTTGACTTCATTAAGAGCCTGTGAATTCAGTCTTATGGATCCTGCCTACCTGATTTTCATAGAATTTCTGCCCAGGTGTATATCCTTGTCTTTCTCTGCTGCATCTGGGTCAGCTTCAGAGGTTGCCTTTCGATTTCAATTAACATGCTAATTTAGCAAGAGTATATTTTTAGAATGGAAATGTAGCTATTACAGTGTCTTTGCCACAGCTGGTGAGAATACAGTGATCTGGAGTCCAGGTACAGTTTAGGTGGTGGAATTGTTAATATTTCAAATGTTCAGGCTGGGAAACAATCCAGCTTTTACCTACAGAGCCTTTTTGGTGTATAGAGTTGAATTACTGAGAGTTGTGAGTTTTGAGAACTCTGAGAATTACTATTGAGTATAAAGGGGTCTCTTACTTGTGTGAGACTGCATTTACAGACAATAATTGCAGGACCATGGGTACAAGATATTCCATTTCTTTCCATCCTTGAATGGTGCATTCTGTAACATGGCTGCAGGATTGCTGGGTGCTCTTGGTCTGGGAATGGCATGTAAGATTCATTATATCTGCATGCTTGTATTAAAGAAATTACCTGTTAAGTTAGTTAAAGGTCTTGTGGCACACTGGGAGGCATTTTTAAGTTTTCTGTGTTCTCTAGCCATGTGGTGCAACAATGCAGCATTGCCACTGCTAGTATCAAGCTGTAAACTCTGTATTGAACTTGTATGGCCTCAGGATTGGTGTTTATGAGGCTTGTTTAACTTTTTTTACTTGCATGAAAATTCCTTTTGCTTGATTTA
Organism: Parus major; assembly: GCF_001522545.3. Lineage (NCBI taxonomy): Eukaryota > Metazoa > Chordata > Aves > Passeriformes > Paridae > Parus > Parus major. The sequence goes on along the minus strand of NC_031770.1, from coordinate 38,459,613 downwards.
GCTGGTTTCTTTAACTGATTGGGGGTCTATTCCAATTTTTTTAAAACTTTTATTATCTTTCTAAGGTACAACCTTTTATATAAATAGGATTAATGAGCAGTTATTCTGAGTAGATGCAGAAATTTATGACTAATGAACTACTGTAGTGTAAAGAAGAGGCCTTGGCAATTGAAGATGCAGGAAGTGACTTGGAGGGGCACTGACAGGGAGCAATAAGAGATGTGGCTTGCCTAAGAAAACCCAAAAAATATTAACAAGTTTCCAATCATTTCTCAAACAACCACAAAGCTGAAGCTAGAGAAAACTGGCTTCAGAGGTATAAAAAGAGAATAAAGAAGTAGTATCTGACATATGGAAAAGTCACCATAAATAGCAAACTTTAGAGGTGATATGGAGATGCAGACTGATGAAGGAGGGATCACAGAGTAAATCTGTGTTACCTGGTATATAAAAAGGGCTCCAAATGGAGTGACAAAGAAACCCATGAAAAAATATATTCCTCCAGATGCTCATAGCTTGCTGTAATACCTTTTTCCTTGCTTCTATCAACTCCACAGTTAAAGCACCAACTTTATGACTCAGAGGAGCAGTGTAGGGTTAACATAACACCAAGAAATGGAATACATATGGAGTCTGTGCAAAATATTGAGTGCTACAACAATTATTGAGGCTTTTTTTGTATACTAATGATATTATTGTCATTTCCTTTTTTGTAACAGCCAGTTCTGCACTGACAGCAATCAGATTTAAAATTTCAGTTGCATAAATTCCTGACTTTAAGCAAAGGATGTGTTTCTTCATTATTCATGAACGAGATTTTGACCTCAACAAAATGTCCTTCTTGCTCTCAAAAGTGTGGGCAAAAGCTTATTTTAAAACTGTGGACAGATTTTTCAAATACCTGCTTGTGTTTGTGTCAAGCTGTAGCAATCCAGAACCTCAGGTCCCCACTTATCCTCCTGAAAGCAGTTTGAATCACTTAATTTCAAAATCTGCTGTCACTAGTTCTTCACTTATGTGCTCTAACTTAGTGCAAATATGCCCTTTAGGAGGCACAAAGCTGCACAATGGGCACCTTCATGAATCTCTGTGTGGAAAAATGTAAGACTTTAATCTGCAAGTATGTTTTTCATGTTATCTGCTTGAAAAAGTGTTTTCTTGGGGCAGGGACTCAGTGCTTGCTTGCATTATTTCTGGTGCTGCTGACTAATGGGAGCCCTAAGAAAAATCACCAATCAACTATGGTAGTCCAAATAAGGACGACTTTTGTTTGTTGGAAGGAAAAGACACTACAGAAGTGGCTACAACTTGTTCGTATTGTCTCAGAGATAATGATAGCCATCTTCGTTAAAAAACAATCTCTTTAAAAGTACTGTAATTAAAATTGAGTGGGTATTAAAATAATCCACCCTGATTAAAATTCTGTTAAAGTACCAGTGATTAGGAAGATAATTAATAAACCAAAAGATTTTTCTATTGGTACCTTTGAGAAACTCCTGTACTCTATATTGTACAAAATTTCTTCTTGCAAGGGTCCAGAGAGAGTTGAAAACAAGCGCATTACAGATAAAGGAAATAGGAGATTGACTAACATCCTTCATCAGATGCTGTGACCTGACTGGTACCCACAGTGCCAAACAGTATCCCAAAGTTCAACACAGATTTCCAAACATTCTGATGCTTTGGCCACTTTCCTCCATCCAAGTAACCAGCAGAAGATCACAGTCTGTAAAAATCTTTGGATGGACACTTGAGTTTCTAAGAGTAAACTTTAGGAAAACCTGAATGAAACCTGGAGGTTTGTGGTTTCTTAGCTGTATGGCTCATTTCTGAGCCAGCCATCAGCATCCATGTCCTGGGGGTTTATCAGTCCAAGAATATTTTACATGGATAGAAGGACCAGTGCAGATCTGCTGATCCTGTGCCACTAGAAATGGAGGGCCTGCGTGACAGAAACAATAGTGACACTGGAATAGAACAATTGAAACGAGACAGTAATGGGAAAGGGGAAAAGGGAATACAAGAGGATGAGAACTGAAAACAAAACAAGAACTTAAAATATGAAGAACTCCTCCCATTCTTATACACATTGGTATAGAGTCAGCACAGCTGTTCTGGCAATTATTCTAATTCAAATTTAAAATTTGGGTTGTCATAAAGTAGTGTGTCTCAGAGGGACATCTCTTTCTTGCTTCAGTTTGATCTTCTCATTTAGCACCATTTGCCTTGCAAATAGGAAAGAAAACATCTGGAGGAGAGTTAAAATAGCAGGAGGAAGGAGAAGAGGAAACCTACTCTCTGTGAACAGATTTTTGCTTCAGTAATAAAGCTTCTTTTCAGACTAGCAGCGAATGTGGTACAGATGGATACAAAGTAGTATAGTAAAGCTCTGTAGCCTTTGTGAAAGGCAGATGTTTGAATACTTGCTATAACCTTTTTCACTCGTATTCTGTACAGAGATATTGAGAAGAGGAAAGTTCCTCTTGAACAAAAAAAGCTGTCTGCAAGGGATGTTTTCACTTACATATATATACCTGGCTTCACAGCCTGGGTGGTGGAAACCAGAACAGCATAACACGGAATAACCTCAAATATTTTCTCTGTTCTGGGCTTTTTACTGGCTCTATCAGAATCTTGCTGAAAGCATGTGTCTCACTAGCTGGTATTTCCAGTAAGGTCTGGAGATAGAATCATAGAATCTTTAAGGCTGGAAATAGCCTATAAGATCACAGTCCAACCATAAACACAACATTGTCAAGTCCAGCCGTGAACCATGTCCCAAAGTCCCACACCTGCATTTCTTTTAAATAACTCCAGGAAAGGAACTCAACCACATTCCTGGGCAGTCTGTCCATATAACTGAAAAACCTTTTGATAAAGAAGTTTTTCCTTAATATCTAAATTACTCCTGAAACAATTTGAGTCCATTTACCCTAGTCTTATTGCCTGTTACTTGGGAGAAGAGGCTGACATCCACCACCTACATCCTTTCAGGTATTTGTAGAGAGCAACTTGCTGTCTTCTTCAAACTGACTGAGGGCATGCTTGATCCCTTTATCCATGTCATTGGTAAAAATATTAAACAAAACTGGCCCAAATACAGAGAACTGGGGAACACCACTTGGAACCTGGTAGGAAACATCTAACACTAACAGAACCACATGCACAGAAAAAACCCCAACAAACAACCAGCAGCAAACAAACCACCAAAACTCATACACACTGCTTTTTGTAGCTAATGTGAAGCTTTGGCTTTCTTTTTGACTAGAACCTCTGTCTCTGCATAAAGCTTGCAAGTATGCCAAAATACAATTCTGTCAGTATTTTGAGTGCCACATTGTGACATGCTGTGAAAATGTGTTAGCAGCCATAAAGCACCACTAAACAGCAGACTCTTAAAAATGTAGTGTACTGGCCTCTCATGTGTCTAAAAGTTAATTCTTTTGTAAGTAAGGTGGTTTATAGGAAAAAGTCATTACAGATGATTTAAATATCCTTTTTCCTCCCTAACTTTAAACATGGAAAAGAAAAAAAATATTACATATTGCAGGGCATGAAGTTGAAGGGATGGAAGCAGATGTCCTGTTGAGATGGAAGATCTGGTAGTGTGGAGCTTGGAGAAGAAAAGGCTCAGGAGGATCTGGTGGACGTATAGAAATATCTGAAGGGAAGGTGCAAAGAAGATGGACCCAGGCTGTTTTCAGTGATGCCTGGTGACAGGGCAGAGGACAATGGGCACCAACTGAAACACACAGGAAGCTGTCTCTAGATCAGGAAACACTTTTTTTGCTATGAGGGTGACTAAGCCCTGGCACAGGTTCTTTACAGAAATCATGGAGTCTCCATTCTTGGAGATACCCAAAACTCATCTGGTTCTGGACAGCCTGCTCTAGGTGCTGGCTTGAGCAGTGAGGTTGGACCAGATGATCTCCAGAGGTCAATCTAAGCCATTCTGTGGTTCTCCTGTACTTAGCATGTTTTAGATTGCCTTGGAGAACAGGACATTCCGGTAGAAAATACATTTCTTCCAGTGGCTGCTCCTCAGTGCAGGTCTGCTCAAGGGCAAAAGCATTGGTTTGCCAGGAAGCAGAAATGTCTCCTTGGGCATCTCTTCTAATCACTGGTTAGGTGTGAACTCTGAAGTTGCTATTGGCTTGTTTGCATCTGATTTCTTACCGATGCAAAATTTTCCTCTAACAAGATAAAAAAAGGGGAAGTGAAGGTACAAAAATGGCAGACCAGAAGTGGTGGGGATTTCTGGTCCACAAACAAAATGTTGGGCTATTTTTTGGTAGCAAAGCATTAAAGGTCCTGATGAAAAGGTGGAAAAATATGAAATTGTTGAAAGATTGCTTCCTCTGAAAATGTCAAGTGAACATATTTCTGTGGGATGTTTTGGAAATGGAAATTCTGCAGAGTACTTTAATTTCAAGACTGTGGCATTTGTGATTGGGAGGACATGAGGCTTTGTGGCTCATTTTTGAGGTTTTTGGTGTGCATGGTTGTGTTAGTGTTAGATGGTTCCTGCTAGATTGGGGGCTGTGAAATAGAACATGTTATCAGAAATTTCTGTATCTTGTAAGAGAAAGAGAATAAATGTTTCTAGATATAAGCTCAAGTGAAATGGTCTCTAGTCAAAGTGTTCAGCACTGTTTCCACTGGCAGAGATGAAAATTGGGTTAGTGAGTAGGAGGCTCTCCTTGAGTCCCATTGTGGGACAACATCTTCGGTATTTATTTTGTTTTTCTTGCAATTGAACAACAATGTCCCTCCAGCCACAGGTCCTATAGCTTTGTGCTCGTCTGGCATCAACCTACTAGCTTATAATTTGGTAGTTAAATAAGCGCTGAAAAGTAATTTCTGCCTCCATATGGAAAGGTGTTCAATGTCATACACTTTCCCAAAAACTACTTTTGCCACCCAGAAGTAAAATATCAGCCTGAGTAGCTCCTTTGACCTCACACCAGTGCTTTCTATGAAAACAGACAAAGCAGAGGAAGTTCTGCTGGACACTATCAGCTGAAGTCAAAAGGACAAATTTAACTTAAAGGAATTGATCCAGCTCTCTCTTCACTTTGGAAGCAGAACCTGAACTTTAAATATCTGAATCAAAATTCCTCTTTGGTTCCATTTTGAAGGCTTTAAAATAATTTTACTCTCCCCATTGTAAAGTGCCTTTACCACTGCTCCTGGTGTCTCCATTTTTTGCTCTGACCCTCCACTGATGGGGAGTATTTAAGCTATTCTGAACTGGAACAAGTCAAATCCAGGAGACAGACTGATTCCAGAGGTGGTGGCAGGTCTGGGATGGACTCTGAGGTTGCAACAAACCAGCAGCAATTAATTTAACAGCAATCAGTTGCTGTTAAATGGCCTCTTTTTCATCCTCGCTTTGTTTTCAGACCTTGATTTGACCAGAGCTTGACTTATTCTTAAAGGAGTGATTCACTGCTGGTATCCCCATATGTCCATAGCCATTCTCTCAGCTGACTTTTCACGCAGCAGATGGTTTACTTAGTTGTTGCATTCATACACCAGATTTTTTACTACCTTAATGTTGCACATTATCAGTGGAAATGTGGTAAGTGAGGATGATGATCTGTAGTGATAATTGAAATTGAACTTCTGTGACTCTTGCTGCAATTGTGGTATGTACCTAACTTCCAGATTATTCTGCCTTATGTTGTTTTCTGTCCCTGTTCTATTTCACCAGAAGTACAGGGCTGTAAATCCAGATTTCTGACTACTATTTTCTGCTAGATCAAAATAAACAGGAACAAAATTATTTTGTTTGCTAACCCAAAAGGAAGCCCTATGTAGAATTGAAGTAATAGGTTTAAGAGTGCTGAAAATTTTGCTGTCTTATTAGCCACTCAATTTCCCATACTTTAGCTGTGGAAAATAGGGCTTTAGACTGTCTCTGTTCCCTTTATTACCTGGTAGGGAACATTACTTAGATCTCATGTCCCCTTAACAGTTAACTATTTTGAAGAATGGCATTCATGCTTACATTTAACTGCACTACAAATCTGTTGCAATGAATACAAGATGGAAATGTAGTTAGGTGTGCTGCATCAGAATGTGTACTCTGTAATTTATTGCTTGTGCCATGCACTGTGAAACTTGCTGCAATTGCAAAGTTTATATGGTGCTGGGTGTGAGCGTGCTAAAGCAAAGCACGCCAATTTTAAGCACTGATGACATCTTAAAAAAGCTCGTATCAGACTGTTCTCCTTGCCTTCACTATTCAGAAAACCTCTATTCAAAAAATCAGCATTCTCTTCCATGAGATTCTTTCACCGGTGTAGGCTACTAGACAAGGATGGATTTAAAATATGACTTCAAACTCCTGAGGTGTTATAAAGTTCTGTCCCCAGTCATGTAGTGAAATGTAGAAATATGATTATCTTTCACAACACTTAGTTTTGGTCTCAAGGAATCAGTCTGTTTAGATGTCATTTTGCCTGATGACAAAATTATTTTAAATATTTTTACATTTTAAAAGAAAGTGTTTTCCTAAATTTCTTTATAAAAGGTCTAAGACTGGATGTGTTTCCTCAAAATAATTAATGAAATTCTGTGTATTAATATGTTCTGATGTTCCCTTGGAAAAAGCTGCTTGGTCGGTATTATTCTTTAACTCAGCTAAAAGAGCTGTGTATGACTTGCCAGTGTGTGAGATTCAGAGATCTGTATGTGCTTGCATATAAATTTATTAGCTGCTGTAATTAGGTGTAGATGTACTCATTATTATTGTAGGGAAATCTCTTTAAGCAGTTTTCCTGATAATTCTTCTAATACAAAAGTAATTTTTTTTAAAGAAGAGACATGTTAGCTACAGAGTTACAGTTTCCTTTCAAATTGCAATATTTTAACTGAGTTAAAATTACTCTGTTTAGTGGTACTGTGTATCATATTTAAAAACACAGTAAAATTGTAAGTGTTCTGAGTGACTGAGTTACAGCAGAGCATTTTAAATTTTAATGAGGTTGAATTTGGCTTTACAGTGATAAAGATGGAAACCATCTGAAATTCAAACTAGGTTTAGCACATAAGTGGGAGTCAACATGACAATAGACTGGAGCTGGTGGGGTTGAGTAGATGACTGAGGCTTTTCTGTCTCTCAGTTTTAACAAGCTGATGAATTTCTATAAGGGTGCTCTGGAGGGTGAGGAGGAGATGTAAACTGGCAGAGATGAATCTATGAATTTTTTACCTAGAACTTCACTTTTCCTTGTGCAGCATCTCTGAAACAGAGACTGGCATCTCCCATTTTCTTCCTCCTCTCCATTCCAGAGACAAAAGCTGCTGTACAGTGCAGTGTTGTGTCCATTTCTCATGAAATTTGAGCCAGTAAGAAGGCAATAGGACTAGAAGGTATTAAGGACCTTGCCCCATATATACAGGCTAACTCAGTGGTTTAGCATATGCATTATGTGAAGGAGTTTTGACATTATTGTGGGGAAAAAACACAAACCACAAACACCGCCCCACTCTCCCTGCTTATTTCACTTATTATGGAATAGTCTGTTATAAATGTTTGGTTATTTGGATCAGAAGGAGTCATATAAGAAGACAGAGTTCTTATATTTGGTTGTTTTGGGGTTTTTTTGTTTTGGTTTTTTTTTCCCTGCATCCCTGAGGAAAGGTTGTTGGCCAATAATTAAGAGCATATAATCAGCCAAAAATATCTGAGATTGTTCTTCTTGTACTCTGTTCTATTTATTATAATTTTATTTAGCATTTTTCCACTTGGCATCTAGATTTTAGAGAACTATAATTGGAGCCTTTGTCCTGTATCACCTAGAGAGCTGTTATTGATGACTTCTTGATTCTCTTCTTAAAAGAAAATAGCAATCTACGGACCAAAAAAGATCTCAGCCATAGAAGTGTATGTCTAAAGTAGATGAAATTTTTGTGTGGATCATTTTCTAGACTTGAACAATACTATTTGTATTCAGTAATAATGGCTACATTAAATAATAATAATAATAATAATAGATCAGTATTTCATCCTGACATTTACTATTACACATTCAGTAGACATTCTCAAGAAACTCTCTAATTTTGTGAGCCGTTCTTTCATTTTTATTTATTAATATTTATTTATTAATTCCATGGAAAAGTCTGCTAGAAAAAGTAAAGTTTTGAAGCTCTAGCCAGCTTTAAACTGTGGTCAAAATGTTTTTGGTTCGTGGGTACTTGAGCTGAAGTAGCCATAGTTCATTGTACTTTGACTGAAGTAGTTATGGGAGCTACCTTAATGCTCTTTTTGTTTCTTTTTTGCTGTTAGGTAGTGGTTTTGGGGGGAAATGTGTTCATTGTTTGGTGGCAGTTTTTTTTAATTTTTATTTTACTATATCTGCCTACCCCCATGGCTAAGATCCATTAACTGTTCTATTTCTCTGCCTCTGGCATGAAACTTTTCTTCCTTGCTGTTCAGATCAAGGCAATGCTTAAATCTCATTTATCTAATAAGTAGTCAATTTAATTTCTGCTGGTAAAACTGAAGTCTTATAAATAAGTAGATGTCATTTCATGATTCATCTTGAAAAACTAAATTAAACGGGGAATTTTGTATGGTGTATAGAAAATTTAAACCGACTGGACATTTAATATCAATAAAAATATTTAACGTATTTCTGATTTGAAGTGTTTACAAAGGACTGCTTTTTCAACATGGTGAGTTCAGAAAAACTGTATGTGTTTGCTGGTTTTTAAAGAAGAAATCTTTACAATGGAAGATTTTTTAGTCTAGCAAATGTGGACAACTCTTGTTTGGCCTGTGCTAGCAGTATGACTTTGAGTTTTTGAAAGTGCAAATTCACTTGTAAATGGTTAGAGTTGCTTTATTACATTTGGGTAAACTTTTAGTTTATAAAGCACTTCAGAAGATTATATTTTCTCCTTAGGTGAAACTGGCTGCAATAGTGGTTCCCCGTAAGGGTTTTCTGGAAGCATTTCTGTGCAATGTGTCATGGTTTTCTTTCCATCCATACTGATGTTCACTTATGGCTTTCTCTCAACACTGAAGTTTTCAGGCAGCACTACCTTGTTGAAAAAGCCTAAAATATATATAGACAGGGCATTTATTTTTAAAATATCGTTAGCCCAAACCTTGAATTTTTACTGCTTTGAAATGTTTATCTTCTATTTCCGTGCTTACTGGTTGAATAGGTTCTAAACTCCTGATTCTTTCAAGTCATCAGTCTTTATTTCCAGAAAGTGGCAAATGCTACAAGCAAAACAGGCAGAAGCTACGCTCATTGTTATAGTGAATTCTGTGTCTTTTAGATGAAAAATGTGTTAAATTTTGTCTAGACATATGTGGCTGTTTATGTATAGTTGTACATGTTGCTTTTATATAAATCCTGATGCTTTATTCTTTAGACAACATTTTTCTTTTCTTCTTTCCTTGTCTCTCAGCCCCAGTTCTGGCAAGCAAAACTCAAAGGCAAGAGTGCTGGTAGTAGCATGTTCTGTCTTTGGCTACTTGCCTTGCAGCTCCACACTGCAAGAAAGGAAGACCTGAAGAGCATTTTATAGAAAGCAGCTAGGGCTAAAACCAAGATGAATGGCATAATGAAAATTTTTTTCACCACTTCCTCTTTAATGAGTGTTATGTTTTTGGTAGTCTATAGAAATAGGAAAACTGGTCTGCTGCCATTGGCATAATTAATCATAGAAGACTACTAACAATGATGAAAAGGGTCATTGCTAGCAGGAAAAACAGCCTATATCAATTAAGAATTTGCCTAATTGAATTCTCATAGTAGAATTCTCAGGCAGAGAGAATCTGAAGAACTGACTAGATGGAAAAGGTTGTGTGTTTGGTTTGTCAAGTGTCTAACACTTGTACTGAGAGGTACCAACAGATGTAGCTTGTAGCAAAGTCCATTTAAGTATTTAACTTGAACTGAAAACAAAAACATTTGCTGTGCTTTTTTTTTTTTTAAATACACTGAAATTATAACATTGTGCTCACTTCTTATGAGGAGAGAGTAAAATAAAATTTATGATTAATGTATAGATTGAGTTCTTTACACAGAAAAAAACCTATCCCCTACCCCTTTCTTCCTTACCTCTTTTCATAGAGAACAGATCACTTTTTTTCCTATGGATTATGAATAAGTTTTGCAAAATTTCACCTCAATTGGTATCCTCTAATATATGACACTACTTTTCATTATTGTTCTTTTGTAACCTTATATCTTATATCTGGAGAGATGTCTCTGCATGGGGTAAAAAAAAAAAACAACACTCTAGAGGATGGCTGAAAATGAAACGTAACATTATTTAGGAAACCATGCACTGAATAGCAGCATTTCTTGGCATTTCCAAACCCCAAACCATACTGGAGTCCATTCCTTGAATCAGAAAACCTTTGCACATCTCCATAGATATCCCTTTCTATTGTTTTCTTTCTTCTGTTAATGTACTTTCAGATTAAGGCCTACTTTCTGTTATTTTCTTGGTAAAACCAAAGGCATGATCTTGTGTCTCTCCAAAGCCTAATTCAAAAGTTAATCTATGAGACGCTCTAAGATTTTACTCAGGTGATGCTGCTACAGCCAATCACCCTCACTTTGCAAGAAAAGGTGGCTGAGCTTCCATGGGGAGGAGACCTGGGACATATCCCTATGTACAGTTATGTGCTGTTTTTTGCTGGTTTTTTTGGTGCTCATAACTAAAACTACCTTTAAAAACATATAGGTTAACAAGTTGTGTTAACTTAGCTAACACAGCTGCAGTAGAAAGTTTAAAGAGAGAGAGACACTTGAATTTCATTCAATTAACAAGCATCTTGTACTAATCAGTGAAAGAAATTTTGAAGCCTGTCCTTCTGATCTCATTAGGAAACTAATTTTAGAGAACATTCTGGAAGGAATTTGTTGCCTGTTTTGAGTGATCATAGATAGTAGGTGTGAAGCTTCTTTACCTGTTCATTAAGAGTTAATTTTGGATTCAGCTGCAGCCCTCTGTTATTCCTTCCTGTTGTAAGGAGGTACCTTGTTTTTGCAATCCAAGAAGGCAGGGAAAACATGCTGTTGCCTACCACGTTACTTGCTTATTATTTCTGTAGGACTTAATCAGGGAGCTGGTGGCAGACAAAAAGAAAAAAAAAAAACACCAAAGAACCCAACCAAGGTAGAAGTAGAATCTAGGGGAATGGACTATTAATTCTTGTGTGCATTATACCTCCCCACTGCATGATATCTGGAGCACAGGACATGTGCTTGCCTAGCTTGATTGTTCCCTCAGCAGAGAATAAGGAACAGGGAAGATAAAGCTTTTACATGCGAAAAGCCGTGAACTTTTCTTTAGGCTAACACAATTTTATTTGCTAAATTGTCACATTTGAAGGAAGACAGAGCCCTGAGATGGAGTGACTAGAGACTTTGTATAGGTTTAATTACCCCTCTAAGCAGAAAAAATATTAAGCGCACCTGAATACTGATAAGTACAAATAAGTAATTTGGTCAATGAAAATGTCTAAAGGAGACTTGTTTCCTGCAGGATAAACAGCTTCATCAGGGTTCTTATATATTTCTTCTGCCCAGCAGAAGAGGCAGGTACTTTAACTTACCTTTTTGGTGTTCAGCTTTTGGGGTATTTTTGTTTTTTCACAATTTTTGTTCCTTTTGGGAGGGGCTTTTCCTTTACTATTGTGACTCGAAGCAGCTGGGAGACAAAACTTGCCTCTGTTTTTTAGTTTGAGATCAGAATCACTGGGAACCCCTAAGTCTTCTTCCAAGATGTCTACTGCAGAACTAAGACTCTCTTTTTGGTAGCCTCCTCTGGTACAAATCTTTGGAAATGCATGGCAATAAATGGTTCAATGGCAATAAAAGGCATATTCCATACTTGGGCAGGAAGGATAATTACAGATATTTTAAGAACTGTTTGAATGTTTCTGAGTAGTGACTCATCCCTAGGTTCTTCTGAACAACTGGTATATTTTCTGTCACAGTTATATTGCAACCAGGACCTTATAATTCTGTTTATATTTGTGCATATCTATCCCCTGTATGGCTTAGCCTGCCTTAACAGTGTGTAAATACTGCTGAGTAAATAACAAATGAAAGGTGAGCCTGGAAAGACAGTGTTCTATTAGTCATTAAAAAGCTCAGACACCTGTGATAGAATTTTTATGAGTCTGTTTTCTGAGAGACTTTCAGTGAAGGGTGAATGTCAGTCATCTAGCATGCTGATTTGATAATAGTTTGGATCCATTTCAGATACCTGTCTGCAAATCAGACTGAAAATGCTGAATTTGGAAAGAAGGGGAAATGAATTATTTCAGGATATTTACGAATGCCTCTAGTTATATTTTGGTTTATAACTAATTGAAATCAGTCTTTTCTTTTAACAATATGATGACTCCACCCCACCCAGTCCACATCTACAGATGTACTAGAAGTGAAAAAAAAAAAAAAAAGGGACTCAACTAAATATTTAAATATTTTGATTTTTCTGCAAGAATTTTGTTGCTTTAAAAAAAAATATAAATTGGTACCAAAAGAAAGATGACAGCATGTGTATATATCTTTTCTCCCCTATTCTTTTAAGGTCCAAATTGCTCTGAGCATATATCACAAGACCAAAAATCCTAGAGTGGTTTGGGTTGGGATGGACCATAAAGATCATCTTGTTCCAACCCTCCTTCCCTGGGCAGGAGCATCTCCCACTAGAGTAGATTGCTCAGACCCCATCCAACCTGGCCTTGAACACTTTTAGGGATGGGGCATCCACAGATTTGCTGGACAATACATTCCAGTGCCTCATCACCCTCACAGTAAAGAATTTCTTGCTAATACCTAATCTAAACCTTCACCTTAAGGCCATTCCCCTTTGTCCTTTCTCTACATGCCCCTGTGAAAGGTCCCTCTGCAGGTTTCTTGTAGGCTCTTTTGAGTACTGGAAGTCTGCTGTAAGGTTTCCCCTGGGAGCTGTCTCTGGTGAGGTCTCAAAGGGCAGAATCCCCTCCTGCTGGCCATGATGCTCTTGATGCAGCCCAGGACTCTGCTGGCTTTCTGGGCTCTGAGCACACACTGTCAGCTCATGTTGAGGTTCTCATCCACCAACACCCCCAAGCCCTTGTCCTCAGGGCTGCTCTTTTTACATCCTCTGCCCAGCCTCTACTTTTGCCTCACACTTAATTTCATGGATTTTTTATTTTTTTTTAATGTAACATTTTCTGCTTTGTTTAGTACCAGTTCCAAACTCAGGAGCTGAATCATGGTAGCTGTACTCCTACCTGAGATTAGTTGAATTTGTCTATATTTTCTTATTGTGGATTTTTCTTTTCCCTGGTTTTGGAACAAAACTGAGGCCCCTGAGCAAAGTGGTCTGTGGGAAGCGGCTTGCTGCTCTCAAAGAAATCATTTGATAAATGGAGTGATAGAAGGCTTCAGGGGAGTGCTCTGTCAATTTCAAGAGGAATAAAGTGTGTTTAATTAAAGTAATCTCTGTTTAGATTAAAATAAATCATTTAGTGCCAAGGGTGGGTTTTTTTTAATGACTATGGGATGCCATTCAAAGGAGATGCAGGAAGCTGATATAGTACTTAAAACTCTATTTCCTCAACTCATGATTGATCACTTAGATGATGTACTCTGCCAAGAAAATGTTTATTAAACAGTATTCCACAGCACACCAGTAATTGGTAGGAGATGTGGCACTGAGGAAAGAGCAACAATTCTGGAACAGAGAAGTTCAAAGGGACAGAGACTTTGCAATGCATCAGAGGATTGACTATTTTAAAGTGACAACCCATGAACTGTAGGCTGCCAAGTTCTGTCAGCACTGTAATAGTTGCCAAGAGAAGTGTCCTGCAGTTAGGCAGCCTCAAAATATTAGATCTACAGATAAAATTTAGGAGTATAACTGCTCTTAATGAGCTTGGAAAAAATTAATGATCCCGCATCCAGTTGTGAGGGCAGTTTTACTGGGACTTCAGTCTCTCACTTTTAATTTCTTCTGTTTTTTGCTTTTTTTTTTTTTTTTCTTTTTAGCCAGTAACTTGGCTCAAACCCATTTTGATATCCCGAATTATTTCTATGTCTTGTGCTGCACAACAGAACCTAAAATTATCTGAGCTCTGCAGTGGTGGGAGCACCTGCTCTCTCAGAGCTTTCTCCCACATACAGCTGAACATTCCCCATGCTGAAATGTGGTGGAGAAACAGCTAAACAATTCTTCAGAACTGGTGAGGTGATATGTGATGCTGGGGATCAGGGAGAGTAGCACAATTTGTAAGAGAAACAAACTTTGAAAGACAGAGTTCTCCTGGAAAACTTTGTGTTAGTGCATGCCTTCATGCCATGTAATGAGGACAAGAAAATTGAATTTCTACAGATATACACAACTTGGAGTTAGGTGCCTTGGATTTCCATGTTCAGGGAATGTAGGCAACAAAAGAAAGGGGGATGGTGCTTCATGTTAATACCCATTATGACTTATCAGGATGACTTGGCTTTCGGTTTTGTTACTGGATGTCTCCTTTCTTCTCTTTCACACTAGGTCAGAGTTAACCCATTGATCTTTGTAACATATGTATACACCCTAAAATGGTTCATCTAGCTGGTGAACTAAAGGTTTTCTTCATCCAGGTATCGTCACTGATGGGGCTGTCTCCTATGGAATTCTGCACTGCTTCTGTGTAATAAACATAGAGCTGCTGCTGCTTCCTGTGTACTACACAGAACTTCTAGAACAGGTATCATTTTGTCAAGGCTGCACAGCTCTCCTTAGCTTCATTCAGCACTGAAGAAACCTTTTTTCTGTTGGCATGTAGCATTCTCTGGCAAAATATACAATGAATGAATCTGAACTGATAGGGTGAATGTTTTCTGCTCAGAGGTGTGGTTCAGTTAATCCTCCACCCCAGATTTGAAGGTGAAACACTAACCTGTGTTTGGCTGGATTCCTGATGTGCTCAGTACTTTTGGGATTTATTACATATCAAATATTTGTGCATGATTTGTCTTTAACGCTCTGTGTCCAAGTGTGGTTTCTGAGGGTAGTTGTAGTGGAAATTAGCTGCTTTTTCATAAAAAAGATAGCCAGTGGTGCTCGACTGTGGATTATTTTTTGTATAGAGACTTCCTT
The DNA here is from genome assembly GCF_001522545.3 of Parus major. Classification (NCBI taxonomy): domain Eukaryota; kingdom Metazoa; phylum Chordata; class Aves; order Passeriformes; family Paridae; genus Parus; species Parus major. The sequence goes on along the minus strand of NC_031770.1, from coordinate 38,444,502 downwards.
GGTTATGCTATTAATCCCTGTTGTAGTTTAGGAAGTGTTATCCCCAGTTTAATTCTCCTGCCAAGCTTCTCTAAACCATGCTGCTGCCTGTTCACTCTCCCTCCTCCTTTTCTGCCCCCATGGGTGGCTGAAGGGGAGATCTGGAGACACAAAAGGCAAAGATCAAAGGCTGAGATTAGAACAATTTATTGGAAATGGCAATGAGATAAAAAAAGGGAGCAGTTACAACACGAGTATTGACAACAAGTGTGTGCATGAATCCTTCCTCTTCTAGTGAAGAGCTGTTTAGTGATTTCTCCACTGATACCGGTTATGTAATTATCTGTGTATTTTAGACTCCTCATTTCCTTATACAGGAATAGTGCTCTTGTACTTTTACAGTAAAATAATTTTTTATACAGACATTGTAGGAATAGTTTATCTTCTGAAGTTCTTTTAAACTCTAGTATTAAACACTTGCAGTTCTGGCATTCTAATATGAAAGCCAAAATGGAAAATATGATGGCAAAGTGCTTTCATCTGACTCTCTCTGGTTTTGACTTCACAATCAAGCTCTCCAAGAAGATCAGTTCACAGTAATTTGTTTTCCACAGACCAGTCTGTTCTTTTCCAAGCCAGTTTCATGGTTTTGGGGTTAAAAAGAATGTGTGCTGTATATTTCTATATTAGTGCCCCCAGGAGGTTACTTGGTAGCAGGAAACAAGCGTCATGGCAACTGAAAGAAAAGCCTCTCTCGAAGCTGCTAGCCCAGCATGGTTCTCCTTGCGTGGCTCTTGCCACTCTGAACTGCCATTAAGAAAAGTGCTCCTTGGGGTTTTGTTCATTGTTTTGCTTTTTTTTCTCCCCTGCAGCAGTCTTCAGTAACTTTCTTCGATTCTCACTACTCACTCACTCTAAAATTAGGGGAATAAAAACCCCAAAAACTTAAAAAATTATGGTGAAACAAGAGATGTAAGCAAATCTTAAAAGCTGTTGTCCTGGCCTCGCAGAAAAAAAAAAAAAAAAAAGAAACAAGGATTATCTGTAAACCAGTGGAAAATATTGATTTTTCAATTAGGCAAAAATAACTCAAATTTATTCAGAACAAAATATTTACAAATTAACTCCCCTTTACACAGGCAGAAATTGAATTACCATGAATTCTCTCAAATTTCTTAAATCTTTTCTTTAATGTGCATCCTTGGTGTATGTTTGAGTTCCAACCCCGTCATCTGAGGGTTTGTTAGTGATTTTGCAAGAAAATATTCAAATGTATATTTAAAATATTTAAAAGCAAGACCACAAAGCAAGTCATATAGACAATCTTCACTAGTCCTTGGACAGGTACAGAAATAGCATGTTATTAACCCTTTCTGTCACTCTTTGGGTCAGTCTGCATTGTGATTTTTGAGTTAAATAACAGGTCTAGAGCAGAAGGGTGTTTGAATGGGCTATTTACATCTGTTCAATATAAAGCATTACCTTCATGTCAACCTTGCTAATTTGCTGATGGCTCAAAGATTAAGAGGAAGGCATATCTGAAGAACTCCTAATGTTAACCTAAGCGCAGTGAATTCTGAGTTGAATGAATAAATAATCAAGCAGGCTAGAAGCACAATGAAAAATTGTTGCTTGATCATGCAATTCTGCTGAGTTTAAAGCCATGTTAGAGTGCTGTTTACAGTCACAGGAGACTGATAGAAAATTTGTTTGGTTCAGCATGGTTGGAAGCAGCTGTGAACACTTCACAGAATTGACTGCTGAGTTGGAGGGTCTTTGTCTTGTCAGCAAAATTTTTGGATGCTTCTACAACTTTGAGATCTGCCTGCTGCAAGAATTTGCAAATCTGCTCACCTTTGGTCAATACTTTTGCAATGGAGAGCAGGGTTAGGATGAACTGACTTTCTGATTTGATATTCAGCAACTGGATATCTGCAGACAATCCTGTCTGCCCATCCTCTGGTTTTTCCCAGGGTGAAGTACAGATTCACTGAGGTGGGAACATACTTCTGGAAATCATCTGGTCCATAGTCCATTCCTCCAACCACAACTGGATCAGAGAGAGATGTTAAACTACAGGAGGTTGCTCAGGACTGTGTCCAATTTAATTTCAAATATCTACAAGGACAGACGTTTCACAACTTGTTCTCATGTTTGGGCATCTTCAATGTAAAAAAGTGTTTTCTTAGACTCAAATAGGTTTTCCTGTGCTTCAGTTTGTGCCAGTTGCCTCTTCTCCTGTCACTGGGAACTACCAAGAAGAGTCTGGATCTGCCTTCCTACTTCCCCCTCAGGTATTTATTATACATTTATCAGATCCCCCTGAGCCTTCTCCAGACTGAACAGTCCCAATTCTCCCAGGCTCTACTCATATACAGAACAGAATGGAATGTCTGTTGAAAGGGACCTACATTGGCCATCTAGTTCAACCACCTCACTAGTTCTGAGCTGACTAAAAGTGTAAGCATGTTATCAAGGTAATTATCCAAAGGTCCCTTAAACACTGACAGGCTTGGGATACCTCCCACTTGGAAGAATGGATAGATTCCCCAGAGGGGATGCCCCCAGACCCTCAAGATTTTCTGTAGATGATCAGTTCTGATTTAGAAGATGCTAGCTCTTGCATTACTCTGGATTACATTAGGCACAACAGACTTGTGAATATTCTTTGATAAAGCTGATCCCTGACAATTTCAGTGTCACTGTTCCCATGGTCCTCTGGCTCAGGGGCAACCCAATCTCTGAGTATGAAAAATTTAGCCAAAGATTGCATCTAATGCTTCCCATTTTGTCTCCCTTTAAGCCAGATGTCTGTCTTCAACAAGTATTGGTCCAATGTTTTCTTACTATTAGCGTACTTCAAAAAGCCTTCCTTATTATCTGATACAAGACTCTCCAGCCTCAATTCTAACTAAACTTCAGCCTTTGGCACGCTCTCCCTGCATAAGCAAACTACAGGTCTGTGCTCTTTCTGTGAAGCCTGACCTTGTTTCTGGGGATGATTGTTTCCTTTCCGCTATGTGAGGAGCACCCTGTCCAGCCAATCTGGCATGGTCTCCTACTTGCTTGACTTTTAAAGTGGTATTGCCTCCTCTTGTGCTTCTGAAAGATGGTCATGAAAAGCTGGATAGCCCTCAAAGACTCCTGAGACCTCAAAAGGAGATTCCCGGGGTACCCTGCTAAACAGCTCTCTGAATAGCTTATAGCTTGCTCTCCTGATGTCCAAGGTAGAAACACTGCTGTCCTTTTTTCTCACTGAAAATTCAGGACTCAACAAGTTCATGATCACTGTGACCTAGGTAGGCAACCACCACCCATCACATCCCTTATGAATCCTTCCCTGTTTACAAGTAGCAAGTCTAGGAGGATATATAAAAGTTATCTCCCACAAACTTCAAGAATTTACAACACCTGTTTGTCACAGTAGGATGGTGCTCCCAGATGATGTCTTAGAATTTGAAATCACCACTAGGGACAAGGGCTACAGATCAGAAATCTCCCCTAATTGTCTATGGACTTATTCATGCTCCAGGATTTAGACATCTTCATGGCTATTCACTAGACTTGTTGCAGATATCTCTTGCACTGGGGAGCCCAGAATCAGACTCAATGCTCCAAACTTGCCTCAGTAGTGTCAGGCAGAGAGGAAGGACACTTACCTTGACCTGACAAAGTTCCCTTAATGCAGCTCAGGGCACTGTTAGCTGTCTTTTTTGCAGGGGCACATTGCTGTTATGTGTTCTTTCATTACACCTAGGTCCTACCTGCAAAGCTGGGTTTGGGCTGGTCAGAATCCAGCATGTGCTCCTCAGTGGGTTTGCTCCTCCATAGGTCTGGGATATTGCATTTTCCTTTGTTGAACTGCATGAGGTTCCTCTCTCTTCCCTTCTCCAGTCTGTTCTATCCTTCTGCATAATAGCAAAACAGCCTGATGCATCAACCACTCCTCCTAATTCAATATAATCTGAAAACTTGCTAAAGTTGCACTCTTTCCCATTATTAATGGGACTTGTCATGAAGAAGTTCAATTGTATTGATCTCAGAACACATCTCTTGGGAGCACAAAGCACTCCTCACAACTGGACTTCAGTGCCACTGATGACAATCTTGTGAGTCCAGCAGTTCAGTCAATTTTCAGTTTACTTCTGTCTATTTACCCACCCCATAATTCATCAGTTGTCTATGATGTCATGGGAGATAGTGTTAAAGCCTTAATAAATTTATTGCAAGCAACATCCAGTTCATCCCATTCTCCCTGCTTCCTTATCCACCAACTCCCATGAGCTTGCAAAGATAATTGAAGTTCTTCTTACTGTGATGTTGGCCTACTCCTTCAGCACCCATGAGTACTTTCCATCAAGTCAACATGTGTTCAACTTGTGTAAGCATTCCCAAACTTGATCCTTGCACGTGAAAGAGTTGCCTTCCCCATTCCCATAAATTTGCTGGTAATACTGGAATTTCAGAGAAATTGCAATGCTTTGCCTTTTCTCTGATATCCAGTTATAATGTCATTAAGCTGATGAGATGCCTGCCAGTTCATCAGTATGCTCTGAAATTTCAGAAATCTTTTGCAATAATGGAAATAATGGCTGCATTGACACTTATTCCCCACCCTCCTCTGCAAAAAACTCTCCACAGCAATGATTTTTAGGTCTGCTCCATTCAATTTGGGTTAGATTTTTGGGCAAGTGTGGCTGTGATAGGTTGATGCTTGAATTGAAGGCTAACAGAGTTTAAATACTGTCGTTCTAATTGGGAACAGCGGGAAAGAACGACACAGACTCTCAAGGGAGTCAGAACAAGAGGATCTTTTAGTTTATTGCTTGCAGGCCTGCTTTATAGACAGATACGTGGAAAGTACAGAAAGGAAACTCTTATTGGTTAGTAAACTGCTACATTACCATCATTGGTCAGTGGTTCACCACCCCCCTGACTTTCTCCTGCAAGGAAAACAAGGAACACATAACAACACCTGCAAGGCTGTTTTGTGTTCCTGAGGATTGTTTTAATTCTTTCTCATGTTTTTCCCAGACTACTTTCTCAGGCAAGCCTGAGGAGCTGTGCGGCCTGTAATCTGTACCAGGCACTGTGGTTCAGAATTTAGCATCCATAAAATACAGCTAAACTCAGGCATTAGAAAAATGGAATTTGGAGGAAAAAAGTTAAATGGTAGAATATATGAAATCTAAGTCCTACCAGTTACAAACGTGGAGAAAGTGCTCAAGTGATATGGTGGAAAAGAAATTAACTGCTAATTACCTCAGACTGGACTGGAAGGTCATCTACATTTTACAAGATTCTTTTGTTTGTTTTTTCTCTGCCATTGCTATTCAGTTGGGGAACAAAGAGTTAATTTAAATGTATGTGCTGGGAAGTCAAATAAACCTCTGTCTGCAGAATTAGCAGTGTAATTCTGTTAAATCTGCAGTTTAATGTGAAAAGTGGCGCTTCTGCATGCTAAACTCTAAAGCCAGATTAGAAGGTGTTCATGAATAGTGAACAAATCCTGCTAGAATCATCCTACCCGGTTTTACTTTTATAGAATTGAATGGGTAAATTAATCTCAAAATCTTGCATTACTTTGCTTCTGTGAATGAAAGGCAGCTTGAACAGTGGTAAAACATTGCAGTTGTTTTTGGGTTTTTTTGTGTGTTATATTGGTACTGGTTGTACCTTTATTCATCTACTGTGATCTTGAATTTCTTGTTGTCAGTATTTATTTGGTTCTGTGGGTAGCAGTGGATCTCTACTGGGTTTGAGTGCCTTTGTGTTTTATCCATCAGGATGTTATCATGGTGGTGTTCTGGGGTTTTGGTTTAGGCTTTTTGGTCACAGTAATAATAATATTACTAATATAGTTCCTACTAATACTGTTATTAGCAAATTGCATTTACCAGCTGGCCTATTTGATCATAAATATTTATCTACATTTGCTAAATCTGCTGTGTTTTTTCTGGGTATGGCAAACCTGTTTGAGCTGCTATGAAATTATTGAAAAGCCTGAATGTAATGCAGTAGCAATAACAAGGTCTATGGTGATCTAGCAAGTGACAGACTATCTGTCCACATTTCCTGTGTATAGTTAGTTTCTTCCCTCCTTTCTACTTTGTTCTTTGGTCTAATTGTCTATGTCAGAAATAATTTAGACTGCTGGCTGTAGCATAGAAGTAGGAGAACTGTATACGGACTTCTGACACTGCTATTATCTTTCTGGTGTGGCCTTGACTTAGATTTTTTTCTTATTCCAAGAAATGATAATACCTTCCTAGTTCTAGATGTTTGTTTAGCATATGATAACTAATGTGTCTCTTGTCCAACTTTTTCTTTTAGCTTGGAGGAAAAGAGTCTCAGGGGCAACCTTATTGCACTGTATAACTATGTGAAAAGAGGTTGTAGTCCTGGGGGAATTCAGTCTCATCTACCAGGTAAAAATGACAAAACCACAGGAAATGGCCTCAAGTTGCACCTGGGGAGGTTTATATAGGATTTTAGGAAAAAAATTGTTCACTGGAAGGATTTTCAGGCATTGGGACAGAATGCATAGGAAAGTGGTGGAATCACCATCTCTGGAATTTTTCAAAAGGCATCCACAACATGGCACTTGTGAATATGTGAACACTGTGATTCTGGGGTTAGTGCTTGGACCTGATGATCTTAGAGACATTTTTCAACCTTAATGATCCTATGATTCTACTACAGACATGTAACTCCTAAAAAGGAAAGGCCCCACACTCAAATCTTGCTAGGACAAAATTCATTTAAGAAGAGGGACGATTAGTGGTCTATTCTTCAGGCAGACTTACATAGAGATATGCTTCTCTTTGCCTCCTTCAGGAGGCCAGTGAGGTGAGGCTATGTGTCATTCAGCTAAAGGCTGCTGTCCTGTAATCTGTCTGTCACAGAGCTTCGCATGAGGCACTGAGTGTCCACTGGCACCCCCCAGATGAAGAAAAGGACTTTTTTCTTCTTTACTGGATGCTAAACTTATCATCATCTCTCACCTGAGATAGCTGGTACTGTTTTCCTTCTCCCCTGCTGCTTTTCAAAGTTCTTCCCAGTCTCTTATTTTTAACCAGTTCAAATGTTGTTCAGGCTCCACACACTTTCTACCCAAAATGATCATCTTTGAGGCAACTGAGGGTAAGAGCATTTTGATTTATGATTTAAGGAAGTGTGTATTTGTAGGTGTGTTGATGAATAGCTCTTCGGAGAGAATAGAAAAATATTAACTTTCAAACAGAGTGCTGCCTTTGCTAATCTAAGTACAAATACACAGCTTCAGAAAGTATGGTTTTTGTACTGTTTCCTTAATTAAAAGTGGGAAAAAAATTCCCTTGGGGTGAGGGAAATGTTTGTAGATCCAGCTGAGAGTTTCTTTACTTAGAGCACATCTAAATTATTTCTAGGTACCAAGGTGATGTCTGAATTTTACTCCACTTCATATAATATGACTTTATAATAATTGCAGTAGCTGGGAGTATGGAAAATGCAGCATGTATTGTAAAGCAACAGAGATAAAAACAATAAAATCTCCTTAAAAGTAAAATATGCCATTCTCATGGGCCACATGAAATACTTTATTCAGCTGTGGTATTCTACAATCTCAAAGTTTGTGGAAGGAAACAGATAAATAATACTTATTCAAAAATTCTTGATGCTTAAGCTGAGATAAACTGAATGTAGGCATATGGAGGTATGGGGCAAGGCATGCAGCCATGATAGAAGGATGAAATCTCTTCCTCAGTCATTTGTCTCAAATGAGGGCTGTGTCACTTTGCTGGTGCCCGTCTGGGATGCTGCCACCCCCCCCTAGTTAGGTCTGCTCTATTCCTTTTTTCCTGGTAGTCTGCAATGATGTTGGGCTGGGGCAAAAGGGCAGTCCAAATTTCTGTCCCTTTGTTTTGTGTCTCAGTGAGACAAGCCTTTTTCCTGTGGCTGACAATGGAAAAAAGCTGCAGTTTAAGTGGTGTGGCTTTGCTGTGCTGCTTTCTTTCTCTGCAAAGTAGTTGTTACTTGTAACAGAGTTGCAGTCAACATAAAGTGCTCTGAATCATGAACAATTAAAACCACATTATATTTGAGCCACAATTTCTGACTGTGAAATTGTCCATGACCTGTTGCAATGGGCACACCTCTTGCGCTGTAGTAACTATGTCTACTTTCCTCGTTTGTTTTTTCCCTTGGTAGCTGGGACGGGTTTGTCTGAAAGTCAGATGCTGCTGTGCAGTGCTTCACTTTGCTCTCATGATCCACATCATCCTCTAATAAGATAGCTTCAAAACTAATGAGAGCCCTTGACTGCAGGTCTCATTAACCCACTCTCTGCCTCAGGTGCTTATTAAGCATTCTCCTCTTGCTTGTTTGACTCTTGAGATACAGAAGTGAGGAGTGGAAGACGGTGTAAAAATGCTGTAGTGAACTTTTTTTTAAATGTCCTGACTGGGGAAAAATAACAGATGTCTAATCTCATTGCATCTTTTAGAACAGAGGAGCTGTCAGTGCCCTGATTTATTTAAAAAAGGAGGAAATTACCTGAGCTACAAAAATGTGCTGCTGACACAAGCTACACTCAGACTAGACTAACACAGGATGAATTAATGAAAATAATGCTGTTGGGCAATTTACAGTAAAGCCCCTGATCTGAAAAATAAAATTAGACAAGGAAGAACTGGTGCAGGATAGAACAGGAATACAAGCAACTTTGTAGCTAGAGAATAGCCTCAAATATCAGTGTCCCAGCCTGTGAGAGGAAGGTGTGGGAGCGGTGGAACAGAGAAGAACAAAAACTCATAATCTCTGGGAAGGCAGGATATCAGTATTCTCCTTGCTTGATGTGTTATCAGTACCTGCCATGCTTGTATTCTTACTTTTGTCAGCTTTACTGTGCAGTGGTTCATTAAATGATGAATCATTCACAGCCTCGTACATTACGTGTCTGGCTCTACAAAACAATTAGTTGGGATATTAAGTGATACTAAAAACATTTAGTAGAGCCCAGGAATTTGATATGCTACAGAGTATTTAATCAGGTTTTTTTTGCCTACCAATGGTGTCATCCATCGTCTGCTGTATATGTCTCTTTCATAATTTACCAAGTGTTTTCTGCATTAGCCATATCTTATTTACACATTATATGAGAGAAAATTAAAGTTTAATTCTGTTAAATCTGTGTGGGACAAATATTTGAACTCTGAGGTTAAAACAAAATCCCTGTAGGAACGGAGTTAAAAAGTAAAGTGTCCCTTGATTTTATAATGTCATTCTTGCTGTTGAATATTGATGTTTTTTCCCCACATTTCTCATTGAAACCTGTGGTTTCCTGGATTATTGATATTGCTGCTGGAACCTGTGTTATCTTAAGGTCTATGTCTTCTCTGGCCTCTGAGGAGACAGACTGGTCCTGTGTTGAGTGGGTTTTTTTTTTCCAGATGTGGTGCAGGTATATCACCCACACAGTCATGTAAGAGGTCTTAAATATGTGTTTTCTCACCTATGAAAATGAGTGCAACACTTAGCAAGAACACTTTGGGAGTCAATGACTACCACATAGTACTCTAATAAGAGAAGTGAAATGCTGAGCCTTGACTGTTGTTATGAAGGTTCTTTCAAAAATATTCTTTTTAGTTTCGTAGCTATCCTTAATTGTTCCACCAGTTTTCCTGATCAGCCTCCATATTTTTTAGATTATGTGCATTTTCATTTATTCATAAGCATTTCTTTATGCTCATCACCATTAATTAGATAGCAACCAATTGTAACCAAGGATCAATTTATCTGGCAGCAATTTATCCTGACTAAAGCAGAAAAAAGCTTATGAAAGTTATATTTTTAAGCAGCAGATGATTTAGTTCAGAGGTCTTGATCAAATTAAATGGAGGATCAAATTAAGTGCCAACTGGTGACTAAATTATACTGTAGACACTGTACTCTCAACAACTAGTTTTCCCATGCAAATGCTTATGAGGTGAAAATGGGTAGCTATTTAGAGCTGTAGCAGCTGTGTCCCATATTTTTGACTCTCTTTCATTCATCTGTCTCTCAGTCACTTCAGAGGAAATATTACTTCTCCAGGAGACACATTCAAACTGCCCTAATGCAGCAGTTTGGTCTCTTTCCAAGAAATGCCATACAAGTGATGCAGTCACTGACTCCTAACTGAGGCAGTAACTAAGGAAAGCAAGCACATCAGAACTGCCAGTATATGAGCTATACAACTGGCAGGAATACAAAACATAGACAGCACAGCAGAGGCATTGTACAGCTTTCCCTATCAAATACAGCAAGAATCTCTTGTTCACAGTCTTAATATACATAGTTTTAAAGCAATGCAAATTTTGTCAAATAGCTCGACGTTCTTCATTCCAAAGTGTAATTGATTTAACTGCAGAATGGAGTTCTGTGCCTTTGCTGGGGGAGGGAATAAGCAGAAGAAAATGAAGTATGGTCTTGTAATATGAGATATTAAACCAAAACTGCAAATGGAGAATAAAATGTTTCATTGAGAAGCACATTAAGGTTCACAGTGCTCTTTTTCTGCTCTAGTTGTGCATGAGGCACCTCAGGCCAAATATCATCCATGGTGTGCCTCCCTCTCCTTTATGCAGTCATATGGGGTCAGGCAGAGTCAGTAATTAACAGCTGGTAGAATGGAGTCTAATCATAAGTCCTGACAGCCATTTTGTACCAATCACTTCAGACAACTCTATGCTCTATAAAACTCCCTCTGAGTCCAGTGGCACATTTGTGTCCATAGATGCAAGGAGTGTGAAAGCTTCCTTCTAGACTCCCATGCCTTCCCATTTTTCAGCGCAAGTGACAGATCCTGTGAATCAGCTGAGTCAGTGTTTTCAGTCTCCAAAGGTGTCATTTGTGCTCTACTCTGCTGGTTACTTAGGGAGGAATATCTTTTATTGTGACTTGGCTGAGGTGAAAATTCTGTTGCTGTGTTGGTGTAGCCCTTGCTTTTAGCTGTCTGTTCAAAAGTCAAAGACAATGCATTTTTTTAGAGAGAAGAATGTGACATACCTATAAAGTAACTTAGAATAAGTCAGTCTTGGTATGAGGGCTAACCATAACATTGTTATGCGAAATTGACCCAGAAATTTGCCTATAAAGTGGGAGTCCAGTGGACACTGACTCTCTCTCCTAATCCTGTGCAATCTGAGATTTGAGTCGAGCATTATTTGGGGTTCATCATCCACACAGATTCATATTCATCCACTGAATATGAAGTTCTCTTCCCCTTCCCCCACTCTTTCTTGACTTTCCTGGACTGTAGACAATGCTGTTAGAACAAGCAGCCAGGACACATGAGATTGTCTGTGTCTGATCAAGGAGGTTTCAGATGGGAGCTGCTGTTCCTTTCTGACACAACACGTGTGTTCTTTGGACCCTACACATGGTGTTTAACAAGTGCTCAGCAGAGAATGGCAATTAGGGTAAATAGAGAGCAAGGCTGAATCACTGTGGATTTGCAGCTGATGGTGTATTGATTTAGGGAAAAGAATGTTGAATTTATTGCAAGAGGTGACAGTATAAAAGCAGGATAGCAAAGTTAGCAAAACTAATGTTATACGTAATGGTTTAGGGAAGAAAATGGTGAGAAGAGAGAGGTGTGATAACCTTTCAGGTACAGAGTAACTTGGTAATGCTCCTCTCAGCTTACAGTGATAGCTAATCATAGTTTCAGATGTTCGTGGCTTATTTGTGATGAACCTTACAGAAACTGGTCATGAAAATTGTAAAATATAAAAGTGGTAACATTTAAAAAAAAATATGGAAACTTTGTTATTTTTACACCTTTCTGGATTTTGGATTCTAGTGTCTGTCCTAGTTATTAGGAGAATATGTATGGTAGTCAGTAGACTTATTTAATGGAGACATTTTTATTTACTAAGATGTTCCAATGCTTTTCTGAGCACTGTGATATAAGTTGTAGCATGCAGTGCTGATACCTACAGTGTGTTGCAGAAATTTACTTTCTCAAGTGATAGAAAAAAGGGTACAAGGCCTTTCCCATGTGGAGAGCTGCTGTTTGTAGTAGCTTTCATTGATCTGTGCAGTACAGCTGTGAAAACGTTTTGGTCATTTTCCTAGGAAGAGAGATAAAATACTTGTGGGTTTTCATGTCCGTCACCAAAATCTGACTGCAGCCATGAAAGGACAGTCAAATTTCTCTCTTGTGCTGTGTCACTGTGTTGCTGACTTAATGAACATTGTCACTCTCTCCAGGCACCTGGGATAGCCAGAGGGTTAAATCCTAGCAAAGACATTTTCCCCCTAATTTCTTAGATTTTTGGCATTGCTTCTGAAATGTTGGCAATAGAGAGCCTACGGTTTTTCAAATTGCCCACTCTCAGCAGACATCCTGATTTAAGGTGGCCAGCTGTTCATCATTACTCAGGGCCCTCATTAAAGTACAAATCTGCTGGACTCATCATTACACTCAAGTTATGGAGTAGTGTTATTAGTAATGCAAAGTGGAGTTGAATCCAAATGCTTAAACTGTTGTTCATGGTCTTAAATTTTAATCTAGTTTCTCCTCAGCTGAAATACCATTTTCATAATGTTAAGGTTTATGCAAAGTAACCTATTATTTATTGTGATTTTACTGAAGATTAACATCAAATTAACTCTTAGTTAACAGTCAGTTGTTTTAATATAGTTATTCAATTGCAGTGACTTGAGAGATAATAGTGAAATGGTTGCATATGGTGCTGCTTATATTACTGGTTATAGATTTATTTTTCTTTATAGTAAGAAATCAGCAAAATCTAAGCCTGTGGATTAATACCACTATATTATCACAGACATTAGAGAAGTGCAATTGGTATGTCTGTGATATTATTGTTAAAGCTAAGGGTTGTGATTTTTTGTCATGCAATTAGTAAAAGCACAAACTGTCTAGCTAAGATCACAGTGGTGGGGCAAGGCAGTCAGCAACTTCTTGGTGCTCTGGGGACATCAGGGTATTTTGATTCATGCTGCCTTGCACAGAGAACAGTGGGTATGAATTAGTCTCAATTCACTGTTTTGCCCAGCAGTAGCAGGATGGTACTAATGTATAAGGATGGTGTTAGAGTTTGGTCTGAATCTCTACTTTATCTTGATTTTGTGTAGTGCAGCAAAAACTTTTATTAGAAAAGTATTTAATTGACATTTTGCATTAAAACCAAAAATCCCAAACAAACAAAAATTAGAAAATGTTTTTTTTGTGTTTCAAACCCACACACTAGAAGTATAACACCTGTGCAGAAGTGGATGGGTCTCAATGGGATCAAAGGTGTAGTTGGGCTAGGTTTGTTAAGTGTGGTGGCTTTTGTTTTGGTTTGTTTTTTTAATGTTCATACTGCATAAACTGTCAGTAGGAAAGAAATGGCATTAGAAGCAGTGTAACTTTTGATCTTTTCTGTTTCTATGCTGTTTACGTGCACTCTTCTCTTCATTGTTCCCTAAATACATTTCTTATTCTAGTTTGAACATATCCAGGAAAAGCTTTAAGGTGTTGTGAATTTCATATCTTTTTGTTTGTTAATTGAAATGCCTTCTGTCAAATTTCTATTCTGTATGTTGATATACAGTTGAAACAAACTTTAATATTCTCTCTGACAGCTAAATACCCTGAGCTTTTTTGACTGTTCATTGTTCAGCATGTTTTCCAAGTCTTCAATCATTCTTTAGGCTATTTTTTTTATAGTCATATATTGCCACATCCTTTTTTTTTGGTAAATGCACCAGATCTGAATTCTTATATGCTTATTATATGGGCACATAGGGCTTGGGTCTTCCCCTGTATTTCAGAATTGATCCTGTAAAGCATCTCCTTTCACAGCAAGTTTTGTGCAAGCATTTCCTGTGATACTTAGATGTCTAGAATTCTGCAGCAAAGGACTTTGGATGATAAACTTGGAAGCAGAGGTTGTGTGGTTGTGTCTAATACCTGGCCCAGGAGTCTGTATTTTTAGAAAATGAATGATTTTATGCTTGAGGAGAGTGGGACGTTTAAAAACTGTTTAGGATGATCCAGATGTGTTGCTGTCCACCCTCTGTTTATCTGTAAATTTATTGTCTAGCATCTGGGATGCCTCTCCCCTCCCCTGAGCACTGGATTTAATATCTAGTAAGTATGTTAGGTCTCAGAACACATCTCCAGAAATGCTGTTGCTCAACCGTGGCTCCACATTTAAAACAACATTTTAAGGTCTATTACTTTGGGAGGTTTGAATTTGTGTAATGTATGCCATGACTATCTTGCATAATTGTAATTCATTAATTAAGGTCAAATCTAATCCTTTACAGAAATCTATTACGTTAACAAGTTTACCCACCTATCAGAAAAAGCTCATTTGAAAACAAGATTTAGAATTCATAAGCCCATGTTCATTGTCTTTGATTGCATTGCATTCCTTTTAATACCTAACAGTGCCATAAATTAGTCATTCCATTATTTTATTGGGACTGGTGCCAGGTCTACTGATTGCTGATGTTAAACTAGTCAGTCCATTTGCCTTTGCAAAGTATTGTTCCATCACTGCTTTATTTTCTTGCACTGTTAAAGTTTTTAGGTCTCCAGAAGCTACTGAAAATATTCTGTGGTTCAGGTTGCTTCTCAGACAGCTCTTTTTTACATGACTGCATACATTTTGTGGCTTCTTTTGTTTTGCTTTCCTGAGAACTTTATATTTGAAATGTTAAACTGGCATTTACATTTCAACAGTAACTGAAGATGATGCAGAAGTATTTTGTTATCTTTAAGGGATGCAAATACTTTTACTATTCCTTCAAATCTTCAGGAGAAAGATGTTTAATACTTATGCCCTTTTTTGTATTATCATACATAACTTGTAATCCATAGGCATTATTATTGAGATAATTTGTGTTCTTGTTGTGCTTAAAAAATCTTTGAGTGCCAGTCGCAGAGATACTTTTATGTCTATTATTTGCTACATAAATTTCTGTTCTTTCTAGCTTTTAATTCATATTCAATGTTATAATGCTGTCATTTTCTTTGTGTGAGTGTGTGTGTATTGACAGATTTTTCTTGTCTCTCTAAAAGTGACTTCTTAGTCAAAGTGACTTTCATTCAGAGCAGATGGATTGTGACTTTTGGGGACATATCCTTTTGGGGACATAAAGGTATTTTAGATCATCTTTAGCTATCTTAGCTACAATATGCATTTTATTTTGCTTCTCTAGTGTGAGTAGACTTAACAAAAGGACACACAAATGTTACACTTAGGTTACTAAGTTTCACTTTTATACCTGTATGCAACAAGATAGTGACATCTGACTCTAAGAAATGGTTAATCCTCTTGTTTTGTGAATTTTTCATGTGCCCAGGTGATGGCTGATGTAGAATGATCATGTGTTGGATGCGGAATATTTTTTTTTTTTTTTCATGTGAAACAAGTGGAAATTGCAGAATATTTTAGTTCTAATATTCAAAGATCTCTAGTATTTGAGATTTAGCTTGTTTTTATCTGGGAGAACTTATGGGAGAAGTTTATGGTGTGCTCCTGCATACAGTGGTGGTCTGTAGAGATGCCACCTATATCTTAGATGTGACCATTTATCTGTAAATGTTTGGGAGCTCTTGCTTCAGAGGTGAGATGGACTTGGAGTACTCCCCACATTCCTTTACCATCTGATTCTTATTGGCTGGCTTTAAATAATTACATTTTGAAAACATTCCACTTTCAATTCACTGATTTTTAGTGCTAACTAAAACTAACTAGTCTGGGTTGATGTACGTGAGGATCTCTTGCTTCTGTAAATAGGTCCTCACTGGCAGTGTAGCCATAATTTCCTCATTTTCAGGCCATATCTTTGGTACAGTGTCCCACCATGGGAAATTTCTTAAAAGTCTTATGGTACTTATTTTTCTTCAAAGTTCCCTTAAGAGCATATCTGTATTTCTTGAGTACACATGGGCTCAGAGAGGGAAAAGTTAATCCCAAGGTCAAAAAGCCCCACTGATGTAGTGGAGAGAGTTGATTTTATGAACGATCAGTATGCTCTTGTCCTTGCAAGTTTTCTGTGTGTAAACAAGAAGAAATTCAGGACATTATATTTGTTCAAGTAGATGCTGATTCAGACAAGAACTTAAGTGTGTGTCTCATCCTCAGAATGCAAGAAAGCTCATCTCTATTCAACAAAGCTTTTATGTCACCACTTAGAGATAGGCACATGCTCAAGTGCTTCCCCAAAATAGAAATGTAATTATTTTCTGTGCGTTGACTTAAAACACTTTGCTTAGGCTGGCACTTGTCATGTCTTCAGTAATCTGTTCCCGGTTACTAAGCAAACCCCTCTGTCCTTTTCAGTGAAGGGTTTAAGGCTGAGTTTTACAATGCACATACCTGTCTGTGATGCCTCTGTGTTTGCAGTACAGAACTTCAATGACAGATGGAGAGCTCAGGTGGGGAATTGCAGGCTGCGTTAGCCAAAACCTCTGCTTGCTTTCCTTTTACCTGTTTAACCAAATATAATATCAGACCTGATGGATTTTTTTTATGTTAGTGCTAAGAAATAGCTTTTTTACATATTAAAAGTGTTACTTTTGGAAAATATTTTTGATCTATTTTTTTGGATTTTTTCCCCCTTTTGTTCATTTCACTTTTTATAGTGTTTGGGTCTTATTGTTTTGCTTCTTTGTTTTTGTTTGCTTGTTTCTTTGTTTTTTTTTAGTTGGGTTTGATATAATGTTTATGTTGTTGTCCTCAGCTGGATTATTCTGGAAGAAAGGAACTGTACTAACACAATAGGGAGCCTTTGCTTAATTGCTGAGGCTTGTATGCAACAGGGCAGTGCTCCTGTTCATTCCCATGGCAGATTAAAAAAAAAAAAAAGTGGTATTTTTCAAAGCCAACTAAGTTGATCTGAATAGCTTTTCCCTCAAAAGTGTCCAAAATAATTGGATTCTAGAAACAGTCCTTGTGGGTTTTTTTGTTTTGAGGTGTCAATCTGTTGAAAGTCATGTCAATATCAAAAATTTTCTGAGCTGCAATAGGGATAGGGTCTCCTTGGACAAGGTTCTGCTCCTGAAAAAAAAAAAGAAACATCTGTATGCAGCAGCTTCTTTTAATGTGAAAACAGAAAAAGAGTGTGGAAGAGAGTTTTGCTCCTACAAGAGTTTAAAAAAAAAAACCAAAACAATGTCTTATGAAACATCGTCCCCTAAGACAATGGCAATGTTGCAGTTCATATGTAATATTACAGAGTTAATGTGTCCTCTCCTCTGAATGTTATCTGTGCAATTAGGGATTCATTGTGTTTTGTTGTTTTTCAGCATGTAATCCTTAGTGAGTGCATAGCTCCCATCATTTTTAGGATGAGTTCATGTGCCTAATCCCTTGTGCTCTGCATGCTTTTTCTGCTCCTTTCATTTTTGAACAGATAGGTTGTCTTGTTCTTTATACACGTATTCTTCTCTGTACCCCTGTGAATCCTCTGTATCTCCATGGTTCCTCACAGACCACACAAAGTACTCCTAATGCTCTTGTGATTGTGTGGTAACACACTTAGAACCTTTAACTTGTAAGGCTTGCCTAAAGGCAGGTCCATCAACTCCTGTTTGATGTGAGCCAATGTATGTCTGTATTATCTCAAGTGACTCCACAAAAATATTCATATTTTATTGAACTCCTGCTAATATTTGCACGTGTTCATCCAACACATGAGCTTGACTGTACTAGCACCAGCACTTTGTGCAGGCAGCAGAAGGATTCAAATTTGAAGAACTCAGCCACAGGGTTAGTCTGGAAGAAAGAAGATGACAGCAGTAAAACCACAAAACAGTGTTGAGGATCTGGGATGAATTGTGTCTTTCCTTTGCCTTCCTCTGTGTTGGTCTTTATTTTAATCTGCTTAGGAAAGATGAGTAGAGCTGTTTGCTGTGCAGTGCCACTGTTGAAGATATCCTAACCCAATTTTCCATTGATAGGCCACTGCTAGAGTTTGGAGGCCCCAAAAATTACTAGGAAAATCAGACACAGACCATACAATAGTATTTGGATTAGCAGCAAAATTAAAATGATATTACTTTTGAGCTATTAAGCTGCTATATTTGTCTTCTGCTTCAGGGTGTTCAGCCATCTCCCTGCAGGAGTTCTTTTCCTGGTTTTTCAGTGATGTGTATTTCTTTGATATGTGCAGGGGACCATCTGGGAAGATTGTCCTTTTGGGACAGAAACTCTTCTGGCCGTGAAGAGAGATGATGGATGCTCCAATGCCTACCCATCACCAGCGAGAGAAAAAGAAATTACTAGAAGCACAAGTGTTTTTCTTTCCCAAATCTCCCTCCAACCTCATCCTGCTGGATTTCTGAAGGTGTTTGATCCTCCCAAAGAGGCCTTGGATTGGGTCAATAGGAAAGTGGGTACTTGCCAACACAGGGCAGTGGAGATCCGTGTCACCGGAGGACGCACATCAGGCTCAACCACCTGACACAAACACCTTAGCTCAGATTGTCTTACTATTCCTAAATATATAATTTCCTGCTTGTCAGTGTGTGACAATGTTTTATAAGGAATTTTGGATGGATAAGAGTGGGGTGTAGGAGACAGAGGGCAAATGACATCTCCAGTTCTTTTACTGGGAAGGAGCTGGATTGCTGAGAATATTTTTTCTTTTGATTCTGGTTACTGAACTGCTTAGAGACTGCAGGTGCTCCCTAGCCTGCATCCTAGCCTTTATGCTCACATCTTGGCATCCCACCAACAGTGCAGCACGAAGAAAAATTCCCTTCTTTCTCCTGGCCACATTTCCTCTGAAATGACTTGAGGATATTGCTTTGGTGCTGTGTTAGTGTTAGTTTGGTTTTGGTTTCTTTTTGCTCTTTGTTCTGTTTGCCTGTTTTGGGGGTTGTGACACAAAGCTCTAAGAAAATCCAGCTTGAATTTAGGCTTTTATGCCTAGGGCCCAAAACATGTTCTTTTTTATACCTGCAGAAGAGCACACACAAGGAGTGGAGTACTTAGAAAATTAGTCCAATGTTCTGTTCCACAACACAGCAGATGAGACTTGGACCCAGATTTTTGTTCTTGTTTAAAGCATTATTTTTGCCAGCTAAACCCTTGCCTTTCCTAGAAAAAAACCCCAATGTTTACCATATCTCCTAATCAAATAATTGTTTTTTTCTCATCATAAAATAGTTAATAAAATACAATAAATATAAAAAAATAAAGATATAATCATATCTTCCCCAAATAATGGGAAACCTGCCAATTTTCACTGAATTTGGTTATAGCAAAATTGTAATTTTGGACATTAAAATGGACACGAGAAATAATTTCTCAAGCATTAAATGCTTGAAAACAGAATATGTTAGTGAGTGCTTTCCCTACCATATAATAAGTTTGTAGCTCTTTCTGCCTGTGCAGATCCTCTCTCCTGAGATCTCTGATTTTAGTTTGAAGAGGAAGGAAGATTGAAGAGAAGGCATTCAACTATTTCCTTGTGAAATGTCATCATTGCAGGTTCCAACTCAGGTTATTAGACTGAAGAGATGATCAGTATGTGGATCCTTATTTCACAGTCATCTGAGACTTAAAATACTGTGTAGACTATAAATTAGTTGGAAGAGTGAATAGAATGTCTACCCATGCCAAATCTAGACTTCTGTGGTCATGCTAACACAGCACTTCACAAATTACACAGTGCAAGACACAAAGCTGGATGGGTCATAAACTTCAAAGGCCCTCAGTGGGATCTGTTTGTTTTAGACTCTTAATTATGGCAAATTTTTTCCTGATGATACAATGAGTTTAGAAATACAGAGAGTTATGCATGCTATGGATGGGAACACACTTTTTAGCTATCTAAAATGAGAGATAGTTTGATGTTGGAATTGGAAAATAACAGATATTGCAGGCTTCAGAGATGTTCCAAATGAGAGTCAATGATTCTCAGCTAAGAAGAGGCTCACAGGCACAGTTAGAACAACTAAACATCTACAAAAATCTGGATGGTGTCCACATCAAGCAGAAACAAATTGTTGTCTGGGGTGGTCCATGAGATATAATGAAATAAAATTTAGCAAAGCAAAAAAACTAGACTAAAAATTGCAGAGCATACAAAACAAAAACATTTTCTTAAATAAACTAGCATAATTAAAAACTTATTTTGAGGTATTTGGCTTCTGAACTATCTAGTTTGTCAGAAAGAATCAAGCACTAAGTAGTTCTGAACAGGTATATGTTAAGTGTTCCATCTTCTCAGATACAGACTTTCTAACTTCTTTCCTTTAATGTGAGACAGCTTGAGTGAGTGGGGAAACCTTTTGATTGTGCAGATTTTTACACCCAGGTTCTGAAAGCTTTCACTGTTTCTCTATTTTTGGTAGGCTTGCAGTTAGCAGATAAGTACATAGTCACAGAAAATAAAACCTGCTGAGGAGAGAATGAGGGGACACTGACAACTCTACTGTTCCTTAAGCATTCTGCAAGGTCCAAAGTGGTCTGAAGAGAGGTTTTTCCTTAAGATGTCAAGCCCTGCTCCTGCTCCTTTTCTTTCTGGTTTTCAGCCTCTTACCCAGGTCTTCTGCCACCCATCTGAAGGCTGAGAACAGGTGCTGTGCTCAGAGAAAATACTGCTGCTTCCCACTCTCTGCCTCTGGTAGCCCTCTGCTTCCAGAGGGAGTTTACATGCAAGTGATGCATAAATAAAACCATTGAAGCTCAGGCTGCAGTGTTTTTCAAGTTCTGCTGAAATTCTGGAGCTTCTCATTCATATCTTCACTCTCTTGGGATGAGAATGTTAAGTCTTGAAGACATGAGGCTGCTGCTGCTAGTTATTGCTAAAGTGAGAGAATTGTTTCTGCCTTCCATATTTAGCAGGTACCAGACCCTTGATAAGATAGAGCCAAACACCTAGACCTTGGCTGCTTGAAATCAAGGGATCCTGTGTGAAAGGTGCAAGAGATTTGAATTTTTTCTGTTCATGGAGCAAAACCAAGGTGTATACAATAAGCTGTGCTTGTATCTTAGCTTGTCAGAAAGAGATAAGGTCCTTCTAGCTGTTGTTAAAGGTCAAGCAAGGAAACATGGGTAAGTATAAAATGTTTAGTGTGACAAAGAGATGCCAGAACTGACAGAGGTTCACTTTGCTGAAGAATTAAATACTGGAATACATATCCTGTAAACTGATGTTTACAGGGTTGGCAGCACATATAGAGGGAATTCCTCTTTTTTCTAGGAGACCCAAAGAGGATGCATGAGAGCTGGACTTGTCAGGCAACAGCAGACTTACAAAAACAAATCTATGAAATGTGACAGCTATTGCTAGGAGTGGGGAATAGTGGGAGATAAGTAGAGTGACTTGATACCAGGTGGCAAATTATATAGAGCCTTAGAAGTGCTGTTATATGTGACTCGTGAACTGGTAAACTGACAGATACCAAAATCCCCAGCAAGGGGGGACCATTGCTGAGCAGATGCTTTTTGAATGAAGCTGTGAAAGTGCCAGTACTCCATCCAGATCTGCCTATTCAGCACTTTCATTTGCAGTCTAGAAAGTAAACACAAAACTGCTACTGAATTGAAGAGCAGTCAGAAATGCACACTGGGAGAGTGAGATGAAAGACATCAGTTTTTCAGAAAACTGTCTAGGGAACACATGCAGTGTAGTACATAAACACAGGGAGGAAAAAATGGGTTCTGAAATACATTAGTTTAGGGAGGGAAAAGGTAAAGATAGAGCTAGTGGCTGAAAGAAAAAGGCCAACAAATTTAAAGAAGGAAAATCAGTGTGCACACAAAGATTCTAGCAAGGGATTGACCACTGGAACAAATTACAATGAGTAAAAACAGCTTTCTGTCTCCCTTCACATGAAAACTGTCTGGAAGATATATTTTTAACCAAACAGAATTCATGTGGGCAGACTGGTATTGTTATTAGATATAAAGGTGGACAGGGTATATAATTCTAAAATGTCTTTGAAACTCTGAAACAATAAACCACTGCCTGCAGTGGTTTAAATTGAGTATAAGTCTTTACCATTCACTTTGTGCCTTCCCTCAGGAGGCTGAAGCAGTTATGCATTGCAGTAGAATCCCATCAATTTAAATAACACAGCAGTTCTGTGTAAGGAGGAGTAACACATAATATGGAGCTTTCTTACCCTTGCTCTGGTGTCTGCATTCTTACCTGCATTTATGGGGTTTGGTTCCAAGTCAACAGTTAGTTCACAGTTTCTGGGGTCAGATTTTCTAGCTCTTGGGACTCTGACGTGTCTTTGGGAATCTGAAGTAGATTCTTGTTCTTGTTCTTGTTCTCAGCTTTCCAAGGGAAGAACTGGAGCTGGAATGACATAGCATTAGTGTAAGAAACTGTTATTCTTTTTCCCTTCTGTTTTTGTTACAGAAAAATCAGTCTGCTATAAGGAAATGAAGTTTTAATCACTCTGTAATTACAATGATGCATCAGAAACTTGTTGAATATTGTCACATAATACTTCATTAGAATGAGGATTAGTTGTTCGTCAAACAATAAGGAGCTACAATATCCTTTTCTACAGGAAGCTTTGTCTTTAGGAGGGATGCTGCAATAAGTATATTAATATATAAGAATATATTTGGTATGAAATGATGTTTTCCCAACTAATAACAAATGTCTCCTTTTCTTCACCTTTTTTAGGTCATGGTTGTATTTGACAAATAATTCCATTTACAGCATATTAGTGCTTGTAAAATATAATAGTTTGTCCTTCAATGTCTAGAAGAGAAGACAAACCAGGAAAGTCTCTGTTTCTGGAAACTTGCCTTGTCTTTTTCAAGCCAGAGAGCTAATCTGGTGAGCTCAAAATGCCTTGCAAAAATGGGCTGCCTCTAAGGGACTCCAAAACCAGGCAAGTCCAGGGGTGATTGGAAGGAGAGTCCTGCATTTGCCAATTAAAGCCTTCTCACAGCCTTGGGAAAAAGAGAAAAAAAGTGCATAGGAACATACGCACTTGCATGTCTGTCTGCCATAAAGGCTTTGACAGAATTTAGTGAACCATAGTGAATGTATACCATGGAAGCATCTGGTCTGTGGTTTCAGCTGAATGCCCTTCATTTCATTGTCTGTTTGCTTGTGTGTTACGAATTTCATGGACTGGCTCAGGTTGTTCACACTGCCTTAGAGGCAAAAAGGATGTTTCCCTCAGCACAGCACTCAATGTCCTTCACAACAGATTGACTTCCCTGGAGAAACACAAGTGCCATTCTAGCACAGATGATACAATGGAAATCTCATTCTCACGGTTTTCTGAATTGAAACAAATTGCCCCTTTTCTAGTAAAAGTGAGCATTCCAAATAAAAATATGACATGGAGAGACCCAGTCAAGAATAGATTATGTTCTTGAATATGCATCTTGTAAGCAGATGAAAGGAAGCTGGCTGGAAATATTGCTATAATCTTTGCAAGAATGAAAGTGAAACTTTGTCTTCTGTTCTCTAAGTAGCATACTAACTTTGGTGTCTGAATGTCAAGAGAGAAAAAAAAAAAACATGAAACTTAATGTAAAGGAGGAATAAAAAAATAGAAAAAAAATGAAGATAAAATCCTGACTTTTCAAAATTCTCACATGTAACATTAAACTTTCAGTGCTTTTGTGTGGTCGGTCCTCCAATTGTATCCAAGTATAACCTTCTGTGAAGCTCTTGTTATTTTAAACATGTTTTTGGTTTCTCTTCTGGGAAAAAGAAGGATCATGAGCAGAACAAACATGAACCTAGATGAAATAGAAGTACCTTTATGTCCAGTAGGTTTGATAACAGCTCTTCTTCTAAGTTTCTCTGGTCGTTTCTCTCTCTCCCCGTCAACTAAGGAGAAAATGCATTTTTCTTGGCAAGGGAAGCGCTTTGTCCTTATTTTGTGAAAGTAATATGGATAATGAAAACTTTTGAGGGAAGTGGAGCAGCAGGTGGAAAGCTGTCATTATACCCTGGTGAAGTTATTTGTACCCTGGTGGGTAATAGAAGGTCCCCCATCTACTGTAGAAAAGACAGACAGTGTGGGAGCTGCAAATAAAGGGAGGTGAGTTTGTGCGTGGAGGGAATTCAGTCAAAGCAATTAGGAGGCCTCTGTGACTGGGACAGGAAGGTATAAACACTTAAGCAATTGAAGATAAAGAAACTGTGAGCTTTTGTGGCTGTTGTTTTGTGTAATTTAGCAAATATGCTTTATCTATTAGGTCTATGTGTGTAAAACATATTCAATGAAGGGTTTTTATTCTTCATCTTTGTCTGTTTTTTTATAGGCCAAAGCAGCTTCCCTTCCTTAAAAGTAAAACATTTATTAAAAAGCTCTGTTACACATGTGTGGATTAAAGGAACACAAGTGTTTTTAACCTCAAAATAAATAAGTTTAAAAAGTGTTTCCATGTTGTGATAACATGGAAGCATATTGTTGAGCATATTGTTGAGGTTCCATCTCAAGACAGCCATACAGATTTTGGATATAGAGGACTTGAAATATCAAGGAGAAGACAGCAACTTAATGGAACTGGTTGGTTAAAAAAAAAAAAGGCCAAAGAAACACATAATATGTACTTCTTATTAGGTAACCCCGGACTGACTTTTTTTCCCTGATGAAGACCAAGTGAAAAAATGCAAACCAACAAAATCCAAAAAAACCAAACTAATACCCCACAACAAACAAAACAAAACTCATTAAGAAGCAAAACAAAGAAAAAAAAAAAAAACAAACCAGAATGAAACTAATCAAACAAACCTCAAAAATTGGATTATATTTCATAGTCATTTTGGCAGCATGACATCTAGAGAATTTGCAGGATGAAGAACCTGACCCTTCAGCAACAGCTATTCTTGGGATGTTCTGGTAGCAGGATGCTCAGTCAGGCATTTGTTGCATTGGCATTTCTGATAGTTGTGGTATCCAGAAAAGCTTAGGCTTCGCTGAATCAACATATTTGAGTAAAAACTTGTCATTAGAGACTCTGAACTAGGGGTAATTGTTTGTTCCTATGACCCAAGCAGATCTGTTGTGGAATGCAACATCCATGCCTGAATATACTGCAAAGGCTATTGCTGAATAAATTATCCTTATGGCTTCTTGAACACACTAAATATAGAAGAATGGAGCATAATACAAATTATTTTAAAAGGTTACTCCATTTCAGTTTGGTAGATTCCTTCCTGCTAGTTAGTAGAAGCAAGAGCAAAGGTAATTCTTGTTGAACCCAGGACAAAATATAAGACCAGTCAATTTGGTGCTTTGTGTTTGAGGTGGCTGGAATGTGATTATTTACAGGGACTTCTATCAGTGAAATCTATCCTTGACCGTAAGTTCCATGTGTGTAGGGATGTGTGCTCATGAGCACAAGTATGAAAAGGCCCAGTTTAGATTAGATTTCCCTGTCAGGGGAACTGGGTTTTAGGAAATAATCCAGATCCTTTCTTCACCTTCACAAAATCAATTTCATTTTGATGATGACAAAGCTTGTCTTCCTAATCCTTGTAGATTCTTCATTCTGCAATCTGGGATGTGTCTTTCTTGATATGAGAAATCTTACTCCAAGGGTTAGACTAAACCTTTCTTGAAAGATTCCCAGTACTCAAGTAGTCTAATCTTCCCCCTACTCTCCTGAAATTTTTCTCTTTTTTTATTATTTTCAAGCAGGAGAAAGATAATTTTCTACTTTTCCAAACTATATTTCCTTTATCTGAAAATATGGGGGACTCAGTAAAGAAAACTTCATCTGAAAGAATTGTCTGCACTAAAATTTACACAGATGGAGCAAATAAACTTTCAAAATAAGTTTACTGATACCAAAATGAATTCATAAACTTTCATTTGTAGAGGTTTATGGTAAAAGAATTGCATACACACACACACGAAAAAAGTGTCTTATTTTGTTAAATAAGCTTACACATTAACAGATGAGGTTTCTTGTAGAGTAGTGGTAGTGAACAATATATGAATTATCTTTCCTCAATGTACTTCAAAACTGCACAAGGGAACCTGCTTTATAAACTTGTTCACTGTAACCATGAACACTCATAAACAATAAAGGCATTGTGAAGTGCAGCTTTGCTTTTCTTGGAATGAAATGCTCATTTTTTAAGACTTTATTTTTTCCTCATTTGAAATCCCAATAAACTTTATGAGAATGTTGATTCTGAAATTCTAATTCTGCAAGAAGAGAAAACAAGAGTACACATTCAGGTAAGATTTATGTGATCTAAAAACACATACACTTCTTTTTTCACACTTTGAAATGGAAGTTATTTTTAATCTACAGATAAAAGGAATGTTAGAAACAACCTCCAGAAAATGGAGACAGAACAATATTTTAGTTTTCTCTGTAAAAAATGGTTTAGAAATAAATATCTCACAGTTAAGTATGTGCACTGAAAACAGATTTTTTTTTTTTTCTTTCCCTCAGATATGAATGGAAAGATGTCTCCAGTGTATGGATTAGAATGGGACCTTTGCTGCAGCCTTTATAATGGAATTGTTATCAAGAACTTCTATTATGAAGTTGGATATTTTCACAGCTAAAATGTCT
This sequence comes from Parus major, assembly GCF_001522545.3. Lineage (NCBI taxonomy): Eukaryota > Metazoa > Chordata > Aves > Passeriformes > Paridae > Parus > Parus major. Next base: position 38,418,013 of record NC_031770.1, on the reverse strand, counting down.
GCTTTCATTATTCTCTTTCAGGTCTTAATATGATATACTTAACAATATTTTCAGCACATTAGGATTTAAATACAAGGAGACTTTTAACTTACACTTTGAATTCAATGCTTACAAAGAGTTAGGCAATTTTCTTCCTGAATCGTTGTGTCAGATAAAGACTTATCCGTAACAGAGGAGGGGCACATTAGAGAGATGTTCTGTCATTGACATTTTTGGGCTTCTATTGCTGTTCTCCATTCTGTCCCACTCATCCTCTGCATTCTTCAGGAGTCTCCAATCCAAAATCTCTTTCCTTGTGGCTGGTTAAGTGTGACCAGGCACACTGTGTGCTCCAGTCATTGCTCTGTGCTGGACCTGCAAGGCTTAAATATCATGTGAGAAGAAATCGTGAGTGGCAAGTGGTTTTACTATCATGACGTCTAATCATTAGGCACTTGAATAAGCATTGCGACATTGCCCCTTATAATTAATGGTTTAAGAATTAAATTGTTTAACAGAGAAACAACACTCAGTTCAGAATATGTGCTCTTCTAAACAACTCACATATTTAAAAACACTCAGGAACACTGCATATCCAACCTGTGGCTATAGAATTTGCTGCTTCTTAACAGGAACAATGGGATCTCTAAAGACTAATTTAAATTATGGATATAAATGCAATAATACAGTTTTTTTTAAAAGGTTTTTATTGCAAATTCTTGTCTTTCAAAATTTTATTGGGGTTTTAAAAAATGTTTCCATCTCAGACTAAAATAAATACACAACCTGTAGTGATGCTAATGTGTTAAAAGTGTGAGTAGCCTCAGCAGCAATTATAGTATCATAGAAAGTTTTGGGCTGGAAGGGACCTCTTAATATTTGTGAACGCACCTTCCTCCCCTCCTCCCCACCATGGGTAGGGATATCTTTCACTAGGTAAGGCTGCTCAAAGCCCCTGTCCTTCCAGTTCTGATAATTTCTCTGGTAACTAAATCCACTGGCTCGCCACCCTCAAAGTAAAAAACAAAACAAAACAAAAAATTCTTCCTTATGTCCTATCTAAATCTAGCATCTTACAGTTTAAAAACATTTCCCCTTTTCCTGTCACTGCAGGCTTTGGTAAAAAGGTTACCTCTTAAATTCCATCTTTATATAAGTCCCGTGTTAACAATTTTTCTAAAGTTAGGAAAAAATGGAAAGCAACAAACTTAAGCTGCTAAATTTGTGGAAGATAAGAAACATTTAGTAAGTCTGACTCATAAAGCCTATTTACACTAATTCTTTTGACACTGTTTCTCAGAAACATGTTGGTGGAATTTTTTGACCTCTGAAGATGATATGCCACAAGATTTTTGTTATCATCAAATATCTTCAGTTCTAGGCTAGGGGTTTGAGTTGTCCATAAGTTTATTTATTTAAATATGTGTAGTGTTTCTAATTGCCTTTAGTTATGTATACCTGAATAAAGGGGAAAACAATATGCTGCTTCTAGCAAGGTCAGCTGGAAGATTATTTGACTTGATATTATTCTGTTTCTGTCTAGTACTATTGCCAGGGTACTGGAAAAATGTCATACTGTGACATTACTTGTGGTTAATATTTCTAGTTGTGTTCCTATTTTCATCATTCCCTCACCTTCATCTTTCTGAGGACTTCAAGGAATAAAAGAAAATCTATAATTGGTGCTGTATCCATTAGCATAATTATATAGAGCAGGCTGTGTTGTTGTCTTAATATGCTGTCTATACTGCAGAAACTGCATTTCAACTATAAAATGACTACTCTGGTCCTGTAGACCTTTGATAAGAGGGAGCATAATTACTGAAGTATACCTCTGTGATCTTTTCTCTCAGCTGTCTCTGTTCTGCTCTCTAACTCTCTCTGTTTTTTGTGTTAGAGCATGGCCATGTTTCTGTTATAGTAGCCCCTCAAAAAAAAACTTTCAAGTTTTTTTAGTAGTTTTTCAGTTGTTCTTCCCTAAATATTACACTTTTTTTCCCCCTAAATGTGTTCTACCCAGAGTTTTGACCTTCAGGGATGGTATTTGACCAAATTCTTGCTTGCTGCCAACTGTGTGGAGAATAGTCAACAGTCTCATTTGCTGTTCACTGCATTGAGAGAGACAAGATTGCAGATTTCAAAGAAAAAGGAGGAACTAAAGCGTTGTGACAAGCAGCTGATGTGATCCATTGCTGTGGATATGACATCTCCCACCCTGCTTGCTGCATAGGCAGGACTCAGGCTGGGCAGAAAGGAAACAAGCTTTGCTCAGGGCGATTCAGCTCCTCAACTGGCCTGCAGTTTGGTGGGATATCATTTGATTCCTTCAGAAAATTTTGCTTAGATATGTTGACATTTTGTTGTCTTTTTTTTGTCAGGTTTTGTTGGGTTTTGTTGTGTTCTCCTGGCCCTCCTGTGCACCCCAGCTTGCCCCCACTAATCACAGATCTTTAACATGGCAGTGAAGCAGTGAGAGCTTTGGCTGCTGCAGTCTGCTCTGTATTTTTATGCCAGTGTACATCACCATTCCTTTTTCTTAATTTTTTTCTTTTTTTTTTTTATTTAGGACTGCAGCAAATGATACCACCACATACATTATCATAACCTTACAACTCTTGCAAAATTTAATTGAGAAGTACCTCTAGTGCACTGCCAGAATTTCCTGAGAAGTTGGTTCAATGATGTTTTTGTCTTGTTTCCTGTAAACTCCATAACTAGTGCATTTCAGAAGTTCCAGAATGAACATCAAAAAATGGTACTTGGTGCAGCTAAATTTATGTTTTTCTCCATTACTGTGTAAAGTTTGTAGTTCACTATATCTGAATATAGATTGAAATTAATATGTAAAAAACATTATTTCAGAACTGGGTTGCTTGGAAAACAAGACAAAGAAAATAAACTGCTAATTTGAGAAGAGTTGGCTGACCAAAAGTCCTTTTGCCTGCTGAAATTGTCTCCAGTTCTTTTCTTAGGTGGAGAGAGTTTCAACTGCACTGTAATTCCAGTTATAAATATGGGTTCATCCTAGCACCAGTCATCACTGGTACTTTGGTGATAAGGGCAGTGTCTGCATGATATATGATCTTTATCAGCTTTGTGCCTTTTCTAACATTAAACTAGGCTCTCAAGAGTTGTTTCCTGCTGTTAATATCATTGCTTTCACCAGCAGGTCTTTATTTGTGAATGAACTGAAATTGAAGCAAGTACTTTTATAATTCCATATTTTTCTTACTTGCAGGTCACCTAGAATTTTTTTTTTCATTCAGCAGACATTATGCCTTGTTTGGGTCAAATTTCATATTATCCCAACTTTCTTGCTTCCTTTCAGGCAATGAATCTCATTCTGCAGGGGTGTGATCTGGTCCTGTAGGAAGCTCTTTGAGCTTTGCAGGTCACGATAGTTCCCAGGAGAAGCAAAAAATGTGTGCCTTTTCTGCATTGGCTTTTAGGACTCTGGTAAACTGGAGCTCTAGGACTGATTCTCTACATGACTTCTTGTAGGAAACTCTCTCTTGCTTTCCATATAGACTTGATGCATGGCTGCATTTTGATAACTCTTGTTTCAATAGCTGGCACACTGAATCAATGCAGTGTATTGCTGTTAATTCTCAAAAATATCTCATTAGTGGCTGAGAAAACATGTTTTTATTCAGACACAGTACAGGTGAAACAAATGAGAAAGATAGGGAGCTCTTATCCAATGGTGTTGAGGCTTTGACTCAATTGTTTTATTTTCCTCTTAAATCTGTTATTCATCACTACTGACACTCTGAAAAAATGAGACAATTATGGCATAAATAATGCTGCTTCAATGAATACTCCCTTATCCATACAGTGAATATAGAGTATTTTTAAAATACTAAACATGTACATTAAATACTTTATTTTTACATAAAGTATCAAAGAAGGAGATAAAATTACATTTTCATTATAGAATAAAACAAGGACAAAATTAACATCACCATTATAGTCCATTATATTTATTTACTTATTTATTATTATTTAGCACTGGGGGATCTGAATAGCTTTGATAAAAAATCTACTTTTCTGACTTTTTTGTGTAGAAAAGTTGTTTTGAAAATTAGTTCTGCAAAAAAAGGAGTAAATTCTTCTTAAAGTAACTGATAATTGGAAAATGATGACCCATTGACTTGACTGTCTCTTTACTGGATTACTTGTTATACACTAGCTAGAAACTGTGAACTGTATATCCAACCTCAATTCTTCATCTATAAGTGTTTTTTTTTTTTTATGTGTTTGAGAATAGGGAGTACCTGTTATTAACATTTTTATGGGGAATTTTCATTGGGATGCAAGATGACTTTTACTATGTGTTTCATAAAACTTTTAATTTTTCTGCATGTTAATGATGCATTTTGTTAGATTTCTTTGGTTATTTTCTATATTGAACACAGAGAAGGAACTTTTTAGTTCCATGATGATGTTCCCAGCTAAAACCTGAAGACTCTTAATATGCTACTGTTTATCAAGTCACTTAGTGTCACTTTCAGTGTGACAGAAGAGTACAGTCCCTGAAGGACCTTCCCACACTTCATTAACATCTACTAAAAACCATTAAAAATATTAATGAGAATTGATTTCTTCAATAAAAAGAGTGATAAAGATTAAATGTGGACCATCAGATAAATGCCATGAACAACCAGCAGTATCAGGGATGAATCCGTGCAAACTATCACCTTTGAACGTTAATGTTAACTAGAAAGGCTTTGAGCTAGCCATAAATATCAATCCAGATGAAAGCCTACACTTACAAACTGACTCAAGCAAATGTGTTGTTGAGGAAAGACTCAGACACTTACATATCTAGCAAAATTCCAGCTTAAAGTTTTCCTGCCTTTTCCTAGATTTATTGGTTTGTTTGTTTTTGGTTTTTTGGTTTTTTTGTTTTGTTTTTTTTTGTTTGTTTGTTATTTTGGTTTTTTGTTTGCTTTTGGTTTTGTTTGTTTGTTTGTTTTCAAAGTAAGGGCATTTTACAGCTTTTTGTATTAAAAATCTTGAGTTTTCTGCAATGAAAGGAGAAGTCTTACCCCTTGTTCTTGCAGAGTCATCAGGACACAGTCCTGGGCTCCTTACCTAGTATTTTCTGCCTCTCTTGTGTCTAAGACAAAAGATGGTTGCAAAATGAGCTGGACTTGTCGCTACTGAATGAAAATAGAAGTTGGGTAGAACCAGATGGCTGTTCATTTGCTTTCACTGTTGCTGTTCTTTAATCATCTGACTCCATTGGAGATACCAGATCTTGACTCTTAGAAATCTTCAACAGAGATATTTTGTAAATTGTTAAGAGGTTTGTTCATGTGCTAAACTTGTGCTCTCTGTCACCCTCTATGTGGGGTACCTGGAAAAGTGAGTTTCTCTTCTGTCATCAAGGTGCCAGTTTTATGCAAAGGAGTCAGAGGTAACCACTGGCTAATAGCTACAGATCCTAATTTTTGTCCTTTGTGTTCAGTAACTTGGACAGAGTCAACCACTTCTGTTGCATTGACTGGCACAGTCCCACATGAAACAGAAAACCACACTGACCTGAGGAGATCCCATGATTCAGGTGTGCTGATTCCCTAAATTTCCCCAGAAGTTACCTACTTTTTGAGTAGTATTTAGCCCTCTTCTGAAATAAAACAAACCAGCCCAGATAGGCTTTCTTTCTTGAAATGTTCTGGGAATGTTGTTTCTGAAACACTCATGTCCTCTGCTGTCCTGAAAAACTCTTTGCTTCAGATTGCTTCCAGCTTCACTTATGCTGCTAAATGAAAAACAAGAAACACCTAGTAAATTGCTGGCACTCCGTGATCAATTAATAATCGTTACTTCTTTTCAAAGTGGCTGCAGACTGTACACCAGGGATCTGCATCAATAGCAAAGAAATCTGTCAGTGCTACTTACAGTTTGAAAGCTCTATCCTGTTCATTTGTTGAGCTCCCAGAGTGCTTGTTCCTTTGCATTCCTCAGCTTTCTAAGATTCCTTTAGAAAAACAGAACAGTCTGGCTTAGTTCTGTGTGGTGCTTGTAATGGTATGTGTCCTATGCCTGATTTATATATATATATATATATAGCATTCCTGGAGGGGTTTATTATCTTATGAATATTAATGATCTTACTATCTTATGGCTATTAATGATCTTATTATCTTACGTTCAAGCCTCTCTAAGATTAGAAAATGCAGACCTAGGTGACTCCCAGTGCAAATAATTTTTAACATCTGTCTGCCCTAAACCTCCAACAGCCATGGCTGAGTTAGGACGTGACCTAGCCCAAGGGAACTGGGACCAGTGGCAGGAGTTTTAACAATGTATAGTCTTGCCTGGGTTTTGAACAGCTTGCTGCAAACTATGGCTGGTGTTGATCTGGTACCAGCCTTAGCAAATTAATTGCTACATTGCAGCTGTTTATACTCATTATATGTCCATGTGTTTCGTATTTAGAAGGTGGCAACCTTAAAAAGACCTTGAAAAATTTCCTAGTCCACGCTTCTATCCCTGAGGCAGATCAGCTATGCCTCAATCTCCTCTAATGATGTTTGTTTGTCAGGCCTGTTGTCAAAAACCCCTCCAGTGGTGGTTCTGCCAATGAACTCAGGCAACCTCTTCAGTGTTTTTCTCTCCCTACTGCTGGAAAGACTAGCCTGAATTTGACAGCAAGAGAGATTCATGTTGATCATGACTATTGCTGTTCATTGGCAAAAGACGTTGGAAAATAATTTATTTTCTTGTTCTTTGCAGCAGTGTGCAATCTGTCTGGAAGATGCTACCTTTCTGCCTTCTCTTCCTTGTACTGGGCAGCACCAAGTCCTGTAGGCTTTTGTTGGAGGACAGGTTTTGCAGTGGCTGAGGATTTTTTTGCCTTTCAAGTGTCTTCGCCTTCTTGAAAGATGATAGCCAAACACAGAAGGACCCTTCTTAGTCCTGAAAAAAAGTATTTTCAGGCTCGATTTCTTTTTTCAAATCCAACTGAAGGCATTGTTTTCCATGAATAGAATGAATTTTGTACTCATGGCGTGCTGTAATCCCCAGATCCCTTTCCAGAGAACTGCTGCACTGAGACATTCTCCATCCCATATAGTCCCCTGGGTTACAGTTGTTTTGGATAAATGACATTCTCTGCTTCCAGATCAATTTATGCACCTGTATCCCTAATGCTGGCTTTTGAAACTTCTCCACCCTTGATGCCATTTGCTAAACTAAATTCTGGAAAAGATTTCAAGAAGGTAATACAAGATTAAAAGCACACATAACAAAACAGCGAAGTGATCTCATTGCAAATAATTCCAAATATTTCCATTAGAGCCTGGTAGTGATCTAGAAGCCCAAATGTAACAAGCCAAAAAAAATCTGAACTTTATTTTAGTTCTGTGGTACAACAGGACCCAAGAGAGCTCATTTCAACACTTTGCTAAGCTCTTGATGATAAGTTGTGGGAAGCAAAGATGTTCTTTTTTCCAGCATGAGAATTCCCCCATGTATACTCTGACAGTAATGGGCTCTCCATGTGTGATGTATAAACTTGTTCTTTTTGGGTGGATGGTTTATAAATATATGGAAACCATACCCATACAGACATTGATTTTCTTTAGTTTCCTGGTTAAACTCCTTGCTACACTCAGCTGTGCTTCTCACTGCCTCTTCGAAGAGGATAAACTGTAAATAGAGGATTTACTTGAAAAAGAAAGGGTGCAAAGTGAAAAAAATTCTTATGTGTGACACACAGAGAAAGATACGCTTCTGTTTGAAATTAGTATGTGTGAAAGACACACATCTAGTAGAATATCTGAAGAGTAAGGATGACCAGCTCTTTGTTTTTAACTGAATTGCAATTTTCAGTTGTCAAAGGAAGAACTTTCATACTGATCTTGATTCTTACTGCAATAAAACAATCATGTCTTTGTAACCTAGGTGAGAGTTCAGAGCTGAGCTGTAGATATTTAGTATTGTCTTGCTGTACTAAAGAGTCTTTTAAGTTTGTAAAGAGACATCATTCTTTCATTGAACAATAGATAAGAGAGTTATATCTATTATAATATAATAAATAATTATATTATAATTATAATAGATATAATTATAGACATGTCAAAAGAGTGATGGATGTGTACTTAGACTGCTAGAGAGTGGCTAGCTTCCATGAGTTTCACATTCAGTGTTAGTCATTTAGATGACCAAATAATGACACTTTGGCTGGATGGTCTCTACTGTAAACAATAAGGAAAGTTTCCATAGAGTAATTAATGTAATTTAGGTTTGGTATTTTTGCTGGGGGGATAAACATCTTCATATCTGGAGGTACTTGTGTTTTTCCTTTGGCAAAAATTGTCCCTGTGTAACTCACATGTAACTCACAATCCTAATACCTTAGTGGTTGAAGAACTACTCAAAAATCATAAGTTAGAATACCTCTTCAACATACAGTTGAAAATTGCAGTGTACTTTTGTTTTGGTTTTTTTTTAACTCTCCAAGTTTAACAGTCTCTTACTGTGATATGTACTACACCTTTTTTGTCTGGACCCTGACAGGTAAACACAATAATTTGTTTATTTGCTTGGAGATTTATGATGGCATGGGAATGGCTAGTTGACAGAATATAAGAGCAGAGTTCTGTGTGTCCAAGCTTTTGAATCTCTTTTGAATCTCTTTAGCTCAGTATGAAAATTATTACCCATGGTAACTAACTTCTGCCTCTTTGTGTGGGCAATAGGTAGGCTGAGGTAGCATTGATAAAATCTCTGAAATTGGTGGTAGGCAAGAGACAAAAGTGCTCCCTTGAGTAGGCATGTACTATGACTCATTGTAGCTGTCACTGGTGGGAAGAAAAATAAGAGGGTATTTCCTCTACAGAGTTGACTAAGTTGAAGAAATATACAGAAGACTAGAAAGAAAGTTTTAAAGCTGCTTCCCTCCTCCCCCTTTTCTTGCTTCACTGAAGCAGTCTGATACAGGTGCCTTCTAGTTTTTGGTATTTGAGCTTACCTTAGAGAATTGAAAGAAATAAAGTAACCTTTGGGCTTAATAGAGTTCCCCTTAATTCTACTATATAATGTAGACTAATAGTACTTTAAAATAGTCACTTGGAATGTTAACGATCTTAATAACCCATTAAAGAAAAAAGTACTAAACTACCTCCTGAGAAAGCTGAGTTTTACCATAGGTATACAAAAATATCCATCTTCAGAAGAATTTTACTTTTAAAATTAAGGTCCTAGATAGGTGGATGCAATTTGTTAAGAAATATCTAGTTATACTGATTATAAAAAACCAAAAACAAAACAACCAAGCAAAACCTTTCCAGTTTAAACAGTGTAATCAGTATCTACGGCAAAAAATATCCTCTTGTCTTCAGAATTTCAAAATGGATGAGAACATTTATGCTATCTACTTCCTTTCAGTACAGGTACTGTGAAGTCATTCATTACTGATGGAAGCTGTCACTGGGCAGGGTGCTGTGATCAGAGACACAGCTGGGCTCAGGATTAGTAGAGCTTGACTTAGTAGAGAGAGATTAAATGAGACTAATGCCCAATATCCTCCCTATGGTAGATGCCACTCTTCATGCCTGTAAGAACTTGGGAGTCCTTAAATGTTCATCAGTGTTTTTTCTTCCAGTCTTAAGAGCTCAGTTTTCTATTTTGGATCCCATAAGGAGGTCACCAGGAGCTTTGACTTATCAAGACTTGTGTCTCACCTTGACAGGTCTGCATTGTAGATGGCAGCAGTGACTTGCATCTACAGTGTTCAATGGGCTGATAACTCACTGAGGCTCTTCCTGGCTTAGGAGTTTAACAGCTGCTGCAGATCAACTGCTGGGCTATCTGTTTTAGTAAATTGCCCTTCTGTCTTCCATGTCACCCAGTATCAAAGAGAAGGGCCATGTTATTATAAACTGGCAGAAGACTGTAAAGCAAAGAGTGAAAATGTGTATGTGGTTTCTTTGATTTTACACAATAATTTTAAATGAGTGTGAAGAGAGCACAGAAAGGTTAGAGGTTGAAAGCCTATAGTGGAGAAAATAGACAGGATGTGTTTGTGATGCCGGACTTAGCTTTGTTCTGCTGGCTCAGTTCTCACAGAAAACAACAACTCTTTATTGCTGTATTAACAGCATTAGCTGTTACCCTGAGCAAATCTTTATTCCTGACACACCTGGCCAATGGCCTAGGCAATATTTTTATACTTAGTCACAAAGAATTATGTGTTTACCCAAAAAAAAATAAATCCCTCCTGTGGTGATTTAGTGTTTGTTGTTTTGGTTTTGCTCCTTTTTTTTTTTTTCTTGTACTCTTGGCTAAATAGGAAGGTTCTAAGAAAAAACATAAACCACCACCACCAAAAAATATTTTCCTTTATTCAGGGAAAATGTTAGATTTTAGATTCTTATATATCTGAACCCTTTATTTTAGAGGTAAAATACAGAGAAGTAAAGTGAAAAAAATCTCTCTAAACCTTGAACACATGTATGTATTTTTTAAATGAGGAAAAAAAAATAGTGAAATCCACAAACCTTTAAAAAGCACATTATTTTATTTAAAACTTAGACAACATAGATGTTTCACCTATCTATACCAGCAGACAGAACAAAGATTGATTACTTTTTTTGAGAAAAAAGGAGGCATGGCCAGCAGGTTGAGGAAAATGATTCTCTCCCACTACTCTGCTCTTATAAACCCAGCCCAGGGTACTGGATGTTATTCTGGGGCTACCAGTGTAAGAAGGGAGCAAATCTGTTGGAGGGAGTCCAGAGGAGGACCAGGAAGATAATCAAGAGCTGGAGATCCTCAACAGTGAAGAAGACAACCAAAGAGTGCTGAGGTGGTTCAGCCTGGAGAAGAGTGGGCTCTGGGAAGGCCTTGTAGCAGATTTCCATTATCTGAAGGGGGCCTACAGGAAGGCTGCAGAGGGACCCTTGCAGACAAGGGTGTATAGTGATGAGGGGAAATGGCTTTAAACTGAGAGTAGAGTTCATTTAGATCTTAAGAAGTTCTTTACTGTGGGTATGGAGAGGCACTGGATCAGGTTTCCCAGAGAAGCTGTGGATGCCAAGTGTTCGAGACCAAGCTGGAAGTTTTGAGCAATCTGATCTAGTAGAAGCTGTCCCTGCCCAGGGCAGAGGTGCTGGAACTAGATGAACTTTAAGGTTTCTTCCAACTCAAACTATTCTGTCATTTTAATTTACTGCATCTGGATATACTACTGACTAAAGGTGTTCTCACTGTCTATTTCTGCCCCAATGCCATACCATACTGATCCATTGGTTCTGTCATCAGAACTATATTGTGCCTTTGTACTCTTGGAAAATTTGTGAATTTAGCACTGCCTTTGATGCTGCTGGCTGATGAGATTTCTGACCCAAAGTATTCATCGTGAGGAAGCAATGCCCAGAAGCCACTGCCTCCTTGTCTTTAGCTCTGCTCTTCAGTGGTGGCATGATAGAAAACCACTAGACCTTCTATGATGTGACTCACATATTTCCCTTTCAATATTTATGTGTCTTCTTCGCTTCTGACTTTGTGAGCTCCTGCACAGAGTGACGGGAGTACCTTCTGCTAAGATAAGGGTCTTTTCCAATACAAACCCCTGTTATTGTCAAAGATGGAAGAGTGAAGCCACACAAGGACTTTGAAGGGGCTAGAAGAAGAAAGGGATGTGAATTCTGTTTTGTTAAATTCTTGGGACTGATGATGTTATCTGGACTCCCTCCTTAATGAGTGTATAAAATTTTGTGGTCATAAAGGTCCATTTGAAAATTGGAGCCTTACAAGGAAAACTGACACTGGAGATGTGGGCTGGTTTTTTGCTTTTTCTATACAAGAAGGTAAAGATAGTGGATATCAAGGTAATTTTACATGGCAATCAAGGAAAAGCAAAAAAAAAAGGTGCTCATCAGTTTTGTTTTCAAAGGAACCTATTTCAAGTTGAATTGTCTTTGAGTTATACAATGCAAAGAGGGTGAGCTGGGGACATGCATGAAAGGAAGAATCAGCTGCTATATGATACAGTTGGCTGTTTCCTAATGTTTCTTAATGAACAAGAGAATGAGACTGGGCCTTAAAATAGAATTTGGGGGAGGGAGGAGAGACTAAAGTTCCCTAAAGCATAATTAACTAGAGAGACACTTTTCTATACTCATTTATATTAATCTTCAAAAGTGAGAATAAAAGTAGGAGAAAAATACAAAGGAGCTAGGGTGAAGTAATTTTCTCTACTTTCTTAATACTTACAAATTAAGTCTTGCTTAAAAAATAGGAAAAGAAAAGAAAAGGTTGACTTCAAGGAAGGGCCTTCAGGGCAACAATATAAAATTATATGGATATTTAACTGCACTGTATCATGGTGCCATAATTAAGACAAAGTACCTTACAATTATTCCTTCAACCAGGTTAATGCATACTGTGAGTTTGAATTCAAAATTAATATATATTAATGTTAAAGAAGATTAAAAAGAACCCTAAACCACAAAAAAAATCCTGAAAGGCATATATTATAAATAGATTAACAATATCAGTTTATAGATTAAGAACCTTGTTAAATACTGTCTCACACTGTAGATGGTGTGACAATTTGTTTGCATGTCTCCTTCTGTGAAGACAGTTAGCAATATTTGTCATTATAGACCTCTTATCAAAGCATTAAAATGCTTGCAGAAGAGTGAGCTCTCTGTATGTTTTTGTACAAATATCTGAAATGAGGATGCCAAGTGAGGTAACACAGAGCTTGACATGAAATAAGAATTTTGTTAACTCCAGCATATGTAAAATATTAAGAATCTGAAGGCTCAGCATTAGGTTTTGTGATGAACCATGTACCTCTGATTGTGAGTCCTCACTGTGTGATCCTGTGTTTCAGAGAGGTTACACCACTGGGTGTGAGCATACCATTCTGTCAGGTGTCCCTGATTTCTGTGTGATCCTGGAGCTCTTACACAGGTGAGCTCCCCTCCCCAGTCTGCCAGTCCTGGTTGAAGAACTTCAGTCAGCCTGACACTCACGTCTACTGCTGGCAGGGTGCAACACCATCAAATCTGTTCTGGCAAAGCTAAAAGGGACCAGGGTGTCACCCTCCTATCAGTTCATGTCTGGTTTTGGACATCATTCATGGGAAGAATGTGTGTGCTTGTTTTGAAAGATTTAGTGCTAACTATCTTCACTTAAATCCTCCTCCACTGGCAATAACCTCCTTCACTTGGGAGCTGGCTGGCATCGCTGTGCCAACTCTTTGTCATTTTTTCACTAACTCATGTCTATGAATTTGGGGGCTGCTGGCACTAGACAACCTGGGGTGTTAGACAGCTGGTAAATTATGATTTCTGACTGTGTTGGAAGAACCTAAATGGTGGAATTATACCTTTAAAAAAGTAGAAAAGTGTGAAAACTCAGGGGAATTTGGGCTGAGTGCTCTACTAAATCAAAACTTTGACATTAATTTAAAATTGTGTCCCCCAAGTTTTTAGTCAAGGATTATGCCCTCCTTCCCCAGCTTGACATCTTTCTAAACTTAAAAACTGTTTCTAATTGTCTAATATATGCTTAAGTGGACAAAATTAAAGTTCACGTTGCAACTGGAGTATCTGCTCTCCTATATTCTCAGTTCAGTCTGTTTCACTTCCAATTGAAAACATTTAAAATAAGGTTCCTGAAAGTATTTCTGTGCCAAAAGTTTGTCACTTCTAGAGATTCTGGTGACACTGTCTACTAGTGAATATCACCAAGATATATCTGTGAAGATACATGAAAAGAAGAAAAGAATACGGGGTTCTTCCACTTGTGCTGGAAAGATAAGTGCTTGTCTCGGTGTGGGTGAGCAGAGAACTTCACGGACGTTTCTGTCACTGCTGTCTTCAGTGATGAATGGCAATCACTGAAAGTGTGCTCTCTGAACTAACTGAAGGGAATCAGCCCTACCATGACAAGACTCTTCTTAACAAAGAGCTACAATTATAGTGAATATGGGATAAAATTTCACTTGGATGTAGCTAGTTGAGGTCAATGCTGTTACTTTCATTTCTGAGGGATTTGATGCAGCTAAGGAAGTTAAACTCTGGGGTGAAAGACATATGGGTGTAACATTTTGCTCTCATTAATGACAGAAAAATGGGAAATTGAGGTATGCTTTAAGTGCATATTGATTTAGGGACCCAGCTTAAAGAAATCAAATGCTAAAAAAAAGTGTGACTCTGGATTTGGTCCATACATCCATTTCTTTAAAATAGTTTGCCTCAGTTGGTGGGGAAGAAGAGCTGCCTCTTCTCTCCCTGCTCAGTAGGTTGCTCTAGAAGCTGTGAAACTGTTCAGCGCTGCCCTGGGGGAGTGCTATCTTGCTATGGAAATGAATTCATAAATTTGACATTTTGCTGGCAGCGACAGGTGGTGTCTGTGAGAGCCTGACTGGCTGCCATCGGTTTGCCTGATGGATTGACTCCCATCCCTGCTCAGCCAAAATTCATTGATTTTGCTCTTGCCCTTCCTTGGAGTGACCTTCTCAAAAGGGAGACTGCACTGATTTTATACTTTCCCACCCCCCCCCCCCCCCCCCTTGACTCATCCCTGATCCCTTTTGTTTATTTCCTTTTGCAATAAGTCAGCTTCCTTAATCTCTTCTAATTATAGATTGAAGATAAGGGAGGTATGTCAATGGGCTGAATAGAAGAGCAAAGTATACAAACAGCAGCTCTTAGACAGAAGAATCAGAGGTTGTTCCAGCTTCCCATAGTTGGGAACTGATGCATTGTCAGAACAATTGTATCACTGTCCCCCTAAAATTCCTTGTCATGAAGAGGAGAAGGTGGGGGTGGGCAGGAACAGGACAGACAGTGTAGAAGCAAAAACCTTTAGAGTGAATCCAAGATCAAGTCAACTCAAAGGTGGTGTGTGGTGCTAGGCAGCTATTACTTCCATTAAAAAAATAGGAAAAAAAACAGTTTAGAAAAAGGGCAGTACCAAGAAGATAATTTGCAGTGTTTAATCAAGGCTTTTGCCTTTCAGGGTCACATACTGGGGACGGTGCAAGAGGGCTTTGCTGCCCTCTGTAGCAGATAACATCTTACCTTGAACAATTTTAGTCTAGTACGCTGACTTTAACCTAAAACAAGGTAAGGAGATGGTCTGAAAGCAGGGAGCATCTGGTCTCTGGGTGCTGATGTGGCAGGAGTACAGTGGGAACTGCAGCTCTTTCCCAGGTTTTTCTGGTAGCAGTATGTCTGCTCCTAAGACAGAATCCATATCTTACCTAGGGACAAATGGGTGCTTATAAGAAAGGAAGATAAAAAATACGTGAATTAAAAAAAAGAAAACAGTTTTGTCTTTTTTTTTTTTCCTGTTTCTTTAAAAAACACTCAAATTCAGGCAAGTTGTAGATTAAGTTTTGCCATCTGTTAAGTGAAAGTAGTGATGCTTGCCAAATCAAGGCTTTAGGTTCTGCTGGGGATCTAAGAGCTGACAATGTGCAACTACTTTAGTTGTTGCAACTACACTACAAATAATTTTTAACATACTTTTAAGCACCACATCAAATGTGTTGAGTGTAAACCCAGCCCAGCAAAGTCTTTATTTTGTCACATGTCAGAATTTTTTGGAGCAACTTCTTCACAGAAAAAGAGGGGTAAGGGGGGAGGCCTGGTATGGGGGCTGTGGGTGGGGAGAAACCTGGGCAAGCAGGGGAAGGACAGCACAAAAAGGAAAGGAATGAGGGATATAAAACAAGGGAAAAGGAATCTCCTTTACCTCAGATGATGGGTTCCTCGTCCTTGACTTCATTTTAAAGGGGTTTGTGGATGCCCTGTAATGCTGCATGGGAAAATATTCACAAGTCTAAATATGAGGAGCACTGAAGGATGGTGTGTGGGCAAGGAACTTTGGGGTGCTGCTACCAGACAGGAGAGTGCAATCCCATTCTTACCATTGAGTTGTAATGGACAATAAGGGGGAAGGTGCATGCTTTAAATGTGAGTCCAGAAGAGACAGACAGGGAACTATGGAGCATCCCTTCTGCACAGTGTCAGGAAAAAATGTTTGTAAGCAGACTGTAGGAGAATGGATGGATGACAGGAGTCCTGAGGCTGAAGCACCAGAGGGGATATGACTCCCAAGGATCCTCTGTGTCTGCTGCTCATTATTCTGATCCCTGCCAGATGCAGAGGTGCTGAAATCCCCTGAACCAAGAATGTTCTTGTGGGACTGCAAGTTCAGTGTCCCACAGTGAGGAGGTGTAAGATGAGCCATCTGCAGTTAGGAATGGTTTTCCTCACTGAACACCCACTGACTGGTCATTTCTGTCACATATTTACATTCACTCCTTCTTTTGGGTGTGAATCCAGAGTAAAAGGCTGTAGCTCACTTATTAATACTTACTGAGTCTTGCTGACACAACAATGGCGTAAAGCTGGGAGAGAGCTTTCTGTAATCAACTACTTCGTTTCAGCATGTGGTGCTAAGATTTTTTCATGTGGCAGTAGTTTCAGGATCCAAACCCTGATGATATCACAGTTCTTTCTTCTTTTTTTTTATTTTTTTTTTTTTAATAAGGGGCTGAAGCCTTTAATTCCTTGGTGATAGAATGCTTAGTATGGTACACAAACCAAATTCTTAATGACCAAAGTGTAGTTAGCCAGCTCTTTCAAATCCCCAGCACAGTTCAAGGAAAGCCTAATGTTCTACTCAGTAAAATGCTGTCTCAGCTTTACCTTCTCTGGAAAACTGTAAACACCATATTGCAGATGTTACATTCAATTCAACACAGTCTGAAATGATTGACAGCATCTGCTTCACAGAGGCCCAGGACAGAGCTAGCATGAACACTGTGTTACCCTGTGCTCAAAAAACCTCCACCATGTCACTGGGAACATCATTTGAGGGAGCCCATACTGTGTGGTGGCTTTGATTGCATTGCAGCTGCCTTCAGAATGCACTTTCTGTAGAAAAGGGACACAGCATTTTCAGTCCTGGGGTATCATCAGATTTCTTGAGCAGCCTGTCTCCTCCCAACCCAAATATAAAAGGTCCCTCTGACAGCAAAGTTGAAAAAACAGGAAAAAGTATATTTGGGTTTGTGCATAGAGAGACTGAATGACTAGTCGGTTATTTATAATTTATGGTACTTTTGAAAGTAAAAGAGAGAGAAACCTAACTTTTAATTAGAAACTTTCCAAGGAGTGAAATAGTTGTCTGTTTGCTGAAAGTAAAAAAAAAAAAAACAAAAAACCTAGAAAATGGGCAACTGCTAGCAAATTTTTTTTGCTTTGTGAGAAAAAGCAATGTAAAATCCCAACTAACAAGCTGATATGGCATTTCAGTATAATGAAACATGATGGTTGATGTGCTTGGGTCACCCATAACTGATACTGTTTTTCTACTCCATACAAAAACATGCTTAAAAAATAAATTTATTTTTTGTTTGTGTGTGTAGCAGTGGGAATGCTGAAAGGAGGTTGCCTACTTGTCTTCTTGCTTTTGATGGGGAGAAGAAAGGTAGCAAGGAGGGACACAGCAGCTTCTACCACCTTCTTCATGGAAGAGTAGAGAAGCCTGGGTGTAGTGCCCCATATCAACTAGAGTAGGGGGGACACGGCATTGGATGGGTGAGTGATTAGCTACATATTTAATAACAGGAGGGAATATTTGAAAGAAATTGTTGTTGTATAGATGAGGGGTTTTTTTTTGTAATGGTTACTAAAACCAAAAAAATCCTGGACCTGGAGGGGTGTTTGCTTCCCTGGACATGGGAATAAAGGAGGACAGAGTGCTGCTGGCAGAGCTCTTTTGTAGAGTACTTGTTTTGAAAGAAGAGTCTAGCAGATCCAGTGGATTGAGTGACTCTGAGCTTTAAAAGAGAACATTTACCTTGTGTTTTTCTTGAACACACTGTTCAGCTGTACAAATGACCACAGCAAGCTGTAAGGTAGCATGAGCAAGCTGGCTGAATGCTATTTGCTGTTTTTCCTAAACAAGTAGAATAGAAATTCTTAGAGCTTTGTGAGAGCTGACCTGGAAATACATTACATGTAGTGGAGATGAAGTTGGGAAATGAGAAAGAAGTTTAATACTTGACTGGGGGAAAATAAAGCTCACAAATTACCCAAATTGTTTAGACAGAAAACATATTCCTAGATAACACAGAAGATATAGATCTCTATTACTTCATGGTTGAAACTGTTGTAAAAAACCCCTACAGCTTCAATTAAGGGGGCTGAAAGACCCTAGGGCCTGGCACTGGGATGTGGGATGCTCTGGGTGAAAGAGAGGGAGAAATGCTCCAGGTCTGATCTGATAACTGCTGTGTCTGCTGAAATCTTTGGTGCTGACAGCTGTGTGCTTTGATGCAGTTTCAAAGCCCAGCTCATGCAGCTCACTTGCTTCTGGTCATAACGTGGCTTTGCTCCCTGGGGTGCTGAGAGCTGATTCAGAGAGCTATCAAGTGACCATCCCACCTGTGCTACTGTGAAAGGACAGCTAAAATGTGTCTGCTAGGGCACAGAGGGGAAGGAGTCCCCTTGCAGTGTCAGCAGTGATCCTCATGGGCACGCTTGTATAAGGAAAATACATGGCTATGCACACACAGGGTTTCCCTGGGGGAGACAAAAATACGGTGAGAGCCTCTGCATGGTTGTTGAAAGAAAGGCTTTTCAGCACCCCGTGAAGACGTAATACCTTCCCTGGGTCTCTTAGAAAATTGTCTCCAGCCATCACTACTTGCTGATGCATCTCCTCCCTCTCTCCATCACAGAGCATTTTGGCTTTTTAGAGCAGAGATTTCACTTTGTGTCAGACTGATGGAAAGGTGCGCTGTTTATCAGAGGAAGTAATTCTCGAGATTTCATTATTTCCTGTGTGAGACAGTAAACTTGAGAGTGTAGAAATCAGCTAGGTTTTGCTAGAGGAGGAATCCCTAGTTTCAGCTCTGTGTGTTGGATTTTGTTTATTTTGCCCAGTGATTTTTTATTATCTTTATTGCATTGCCTCTCTGGAATACATCTATGGTGTCTGCATGTGCAGGAGTATCTCTATTTGCTCGCTGCAAGATTCATGACAGGCGTTCCAATAATTTTAGGGTGCTCTGGTCATTTAGATCCATTTGAGGTAGTCAAGAATGCATTATTTGTCATTTGGAAAAATCCTCCTCTGTGAAAAGTTATCTTGCTGGCAGGTGAGGTTGCCAGAGTCAACATACATCCTAACTTGCCCACCTTTTTTCCCATGAAAAAAACAACACTCTCTGAGTGGCACATAAAAGGCATTTGAAACTTCAAAGACCTCATCTGCATAGTTAAACTCACATTTGTTTTGCTTTATGATGCTAAAGCAGGGAAGACAGAAGAGTTTCATGTTGAGAATCTGTCCTGCAAAGTTTTAAATTAGTCCAGACTTCTCAGAGGCAGGGTTAACAATCAATTATTTTGTATGCAATAGATACATTCAATAGGAAGTAATAACAGCATTTTGAGGGGAAAAAAAAATCTTCAAAGCTATTAAAGTCACCTATGACATTAGGTTGATCATTGGAAGATTGTGTAATTCTTGGATTTTTGCACTTTTCTTCTAACAGCAGTTTTCTGGCTAGAATAAGGACAAAAAATAACCACGAGGATATCTTCAACTCTGAATTTGCACGTATAAATTGAGACTTTCTTCACCTACAATATCAGTTCCCCAAATATATGTACATCCACTTTCTCTCTCCTTGCTCCCAGCTGTATTTGTCTGAAGGTACCAGTTGCAAAGAAGCTATGGGAATCCATTTCTAATTCTGCCAGGCAGCAGGTGGAGAATTAGCATAGTGACTTTCATTATGGGAAGCAGGAGGCAATGAGGATCTGGATCTAGAATCAGACATTTCAGTGAACCTGTATAACAAATGGAGGGCCCCAGAGATTTACTGCTGTCTAGTGATAAACTGCTCTCCCAGTTTTTCTCTCAGCAGTTTCGGACTGTAGTTTCAATCTAACACAACAAAATAAGTTAGCTGGAGTCAAGCAGGTGCTTTTAAGTTAGGCATGTGGATTTGTGGGAAGGGCTACAGGAGCTAAGAGCTGGGCAGTGTGTTCCCTGGACCAGCTGCAGCCACGGGTGCCTGCCCTTGGGTGGGTGCTGAGCACAGGCAGCTGTGACTGAGGTAAGGCACAGGCTTTGAGTCCTTCTGCTGGCAAGGAAATGAAGTCTGTCAGAATGAGGTCTTGCTTTGCACATCTGGGGACCTGCGGCTCTAAGCTTTGCTCCCCACTTCTCTCCCTGGTCACAGATAATTCCCAAGATCTCTGTTCCCCTTTCACCAGCTGCAAAGTGAGGAAAGTATTATTAGCCTGTCTCACAGGCCTAGAAGATAAATTCATTAATATTTGTGAAACATCAGACACCATAGTGATGAGTGCCACACAAAAGCCCATGAGGAAATTAATAATTAGGTATTCAGAGCAGGGAATGGATGTTATGCAGTAAATAAGGTGAGACTACACGTTGAATGAAGAGGATGAAAAGAAATATTGAATAGCTAATTTAGTCCCAGAGCAACATCCAGCTTGTGCACTGATTGAAGGAAGGGTCGTGTGGAAACTTCCTATGCAATTGCATTATAAAGATTGTAATGTACATATATATACCTGAGGTCTAAATAAGGTCACATGTAGAGCATTAAAGGTGACATTTTCCTAATATTTGATAGTTTACTCTGTATTCAAACTTTTTTTAATGTATCTCTTCCGTTTTTAGCACAGTTCATTTTAGAGAAGTAATAACGTTCCCTGAACAAAATATATTAGGAACTCATACTTCATTCCTTATATATTTTGGGATGAAAAACATGGTATGTGGAGAAAACATGCTGCCTTATAATAGTAGTGAAAATTGATTTGAATATGTACTGAGGTGAAAATTACCTGCCCTTCCAGTAACAGGGAACAGGATAATCTGACAAAGCACCAGTGTATTTAAACAGACTAGAAGTAAATTTCCTGCTGGTAACTGTAACTTTGAATTTAGCACCAGAGGAGTTTAATTGCTGTAATCTGGATGTCAAAAGTTGACACTTACTAGGAAAAGGACTATTCTTACTACACAAGAGGAAAATCACATATGTCTGCATATGTTTATGCTCTGTTTGCTGGGTAGGATAGTTAATTGTAGTGCTGCCAGTTTCCTTCTCTTATTCCTATGGATAGGACCTATCAGCTACAAAGGGGTAACCTCTCTTTGTCACAACACTCATTCCTGTTAACAAATTTAACAACAATGCAGTTTCCTTTTGGAATGGATGATATAACTGGACAAATAACAGCTGGATAGACTATTGAATTACTTAATATTTTTTAACAATATATTTACTGGAGAGTACTTGACCAGCCATGGCAGCAAATAGTATTTGTTGAATAAATTTGACAAATAGTGGTGAAATGTGCCTAACATTTGATAAATGTAGCTTTTAAAGCCTTTTAATTCACTTGGAATAATTCCATTTTCTTTATTCTTTTTCTGGTAAAGGCATTTATATGTTTCCCAATCCTAACTTTACTCCCTCATCTTTACCGTACTTGTCTTCTGAACTTGTTTCTTCTTCCCAGCCTGTGCTTTCCTCTCTCTAATCCATGTCATGTTTGCTCTCTTCTCCTGTATTTTTAATATTCTTCATTTGTTCCCTCTTCTCAAATTCTCCTTCCCTCTGTAAAACCAGTGACTCTTAACTCTGATGTGCATGTCTTGGAAACATGCCATATACTTCATAGCTGTGAACCACTAGGAAATAGTGGTGTTGGCAGTAGTGAGAAGCTGTGTTTAGAAGAGAAATCACTCCTTTCACGACAGGCTTCTGGGAAAGAAGGACACTGAGGACTTCAGGATGTTCATGAGCTACTTGGGTATGTTACACTACTGCCTTGACTGGGTGGAATCACCACCAAATTCCCTGTTTTGGTCTATACACACCAGGTTTTTTCCAGTCTCCACACCCATCTGCTTCAAAGACATCTGCTGCTGAGCAGGTAGCTACAAGTAGCTGCCAGTTTGTTCCCTAATGTGGTAGAGACAGCTCCAGTTTTACCTCCTCCCTATATTTGTGTTCTGCTGTCCCTTTAAATGCTCGGTGTTCCTTACTCCTGCTCAGCAGGGAGCTTCCTCAGACTCCAGAGCCAGCCCTGTTTGAACCCCATTGGATTCCTTGCTCTTTGGTGTTCTGGAAAACACTGGCTGCAAGTGGTAAAAGCCCAAGTGCTCTCCACTTGGTGGCTTGAGAAAGATCTGAACAGCAAGAAAAGTCCTGGAACACCCCTGCCAGAATTGCTGGGAAACAAGAATGCTTTATTTTCATGCTGGGATGGTTTTCTTGCCAGTGACAAAAAGTTAGAAACATTTCTTTTTGTTGGTTCATTTTTAATTGGCAAACTTATTCTGTGCAGAAATCAGAAGCAATTGTCCAGGTAAAATGTGTGTCTAATTTGCTACATGGGTCTTCAAGCTGCGATGCCCTTTACTTTAATCCTGTGTTTAAGAAGTAGTTTTCAGCTCTTTTGCTTCACTCTATCTTTTGCAGGTAATTAACGATTGCTTTTATTCCCACAGAGGTGAGGAAAGAGGGCAAAGCTGGTGCCATTGAGCCGCTTAAATTCTCTAGGTGAGATTAGGGCAGAGCTGGGATCCGGCTACTCTAAGTCCCCAGGTCAGTGTTTTCAGCGTTTTGCTCACATCTTTGTTTTCTTCCCAGGGGTGAGACACTTCATGGGTCAGGTGCATCTCTAAGTTTTGTCTTTAGTGCTGACAGCTACTCAGCTCCTTCTGCTGCTGCCAGTGCAGAGTGGGTGTAAAAAACTAATGCTTCAGTGTAGCCTCCTTCCAGAGAAACAGCATCTGTAAAGATTTGGTAAAGTCTAATCCCTGCCAGTGCCTCACCTTAAAAGCTTTGTGAGAGAGCAAGCATGGTGTTCTTGTCAAGTGAAAGTTTCTGGATGGGGAATTTAAATTTTTTTTTCGTTTTATTTCTTTAGCTGAGCATAAGCCCAGTACACTGCTGGGCAGCTGATAGGCACCCAATTGGTCATATCCATGATTGCCCTGTGCAGTGGGTAGTGATTTTTTACAGTTGTTTTATTAATCATTTAGTAGCTGTAGTGATCTCCCCAAGCTGATGCATCCTTGTAACTTATTAAAAAGTGAGCAAGAAAGAAAACACTTTTTGTTGTCTGAAGACATATTGATCATCTTGATGTCCACTGACTGACTCGAGTGTTAGCTATAATCAAAACCAAAATTTATTATTTTGGCTTGATTTCTTTTTAAAACTTAGGCTGTTTGTGAGGTTTAGACACAGCTCCTACTATTCTTGCATTGTAGAAATATGGTAAAGGCTTTCTTATTTTATTATTTTCTTCTTCTTCCTCTGTTATACTGATAATTTTCTGTAGAACAGAGAAATATTTAGTCTGGTTATTTTAATATTTTTTTCTGTCTGAAGTGATTTGGTGTTGATTTTGCATAGTTAATCATTACTAATGCATGAAATTCATATCTAATATGGTTAACACAAGTTTGCACAAAGTAAAATAGAAAATATAGTTTTGCATTGATTTAAAACTTGCTGTCTAAAGGGAGTTCCTTGTACCTGGTACTTCAAAATGATGTGAGAAAGTTACAGTCTTAAAGAAAGACAAACATATTAAGATAAACACTTTTTTTTTTCCCTAATCTTTATGGCTGCTATGAAAAAAGAAGAGTGCATGATTTTATTTGTGGGTGAAACAGAAAAATTTCTAGGAAGCTGAACATGACAAGAGCACACACAGTGGATGGTCTGAAACCTGCAGTTATCTGCCTATAGTTATTACAAATGCATTGTCTGTGTGTGTGATAGAGGTCCATAACATTTTGCAGAAGTGCCTATTATGCACCTGTTATGATTTTGCTGTTTATAGTCCCAATTCCTCACATGGTGCTTAGGTCTTTAAAGATAGTATGGATGAAATCAGTGCTCTGTGTTGAAACACTCCCACCAACACCTTAGGTGAGCTGCTAGGCATGGTCTCCACACACAGACTGTGAGTTCCAGAAGTTTTGGGGTTTTTTCTTTTAAATATTAGCATTTTCTTTTAGATACAAAATCAATCTCCTGATTAATCTTTCTTAATAATTAAATAGTCTAGATTTTTTCTAGTGTTTTATTTCTGAAACTTTCATTCCAATAGAGCATACAGCACACAGACTTCACTGATGGACAGAACAAGAAAACTGCTATAGCCCTCTGTGCTGTAACACCAATGTTTTAGGTGTTTGACTGCCGCAGGAGAATTTATAACCTTACCAAAAGCTTGTATGCTCTAGAGACTATCTACCAGTGACCATTTTGTTTTATACACTCTGGGAGGTGGGGCAAATATTCAGCGTGTCATCCTTTGCTTACAAACAACTTCTTTACCATTTTTGGAGTTCACTGTGTCGAATTGGTTCTGATAGGAAGTGCCTTTTGAAAGAGTAATGGAAATGCAATAGTACAAAAGTCACTCCTTTCAAAACAAAAAACAAAAAAACCCACTGAAAAAAAAAACAAACCAAAAAACCAAAACCAAACAACAAAAAAACCCACCAAAAAAGACCCAAAACAACAACAACTTCCCCACAAGGGAAGTGGGGAATAGCCATAGGCTGAAAATTAATTTGGAGTCCTTTGCTTTGTTCTTGAAGAAAAGATCACTCAGCAGTATGAGTGGGTAAGGTGAAAATTAAGAGTCATGACATGCCTTGGGGTCCCAATCCCATGTCCTATTCTCTTAAGAGAGTTCTCATACCTTGACTGTAAATTATTCTGGGTTATTACAATATGCTAACAATACCTTCAGATTCTGTGGTCCACAGAAGAGCTGTTCTTTCTCCTAGTGCTCATTTCAGTCACTACTTTGTTCCATGAATATTTGTTGCATGTCACAAAGGTGAAGTGCTTTGCAGAAGGGTCTCATAAGCAGTTTCTAGACAGTTTGTGACTCAAAAAGACTCTCTAATGATCTATCGAATGGACTTTTAATAGATTTTGTTATTTTATCATTTATGTCAGAGCTAGGTTTTAAAAAACTTTGATTATGCACATTGTCCAGCCTGTTAAGTGGATGAGCAACATTGGAATTAGCCAATGGGTGAATGCTTTTTTTAATTGAAAGAATGAAACTGCAAATGAATCTCCATAACTGTGATTTTCAGTGTGCTTTAATTATTGACTGAAGTAGAAAGAGAGGACATGCTGAAGTGTTGTGTTTTCCTCTCTTTCCTCTGTCCTTCCCATTTTGAAGGAAGATGGCAATCAGCACTGTAGGTTTGCAAGAATTTATCTGATGGTGTTGCAAAGGCCATGTGCTCTAGACTGAATCCCTCCATCTTCCATCTGCCTCTCCTCTTGATTGACTCCAGGATGGTAAAAAAATGAACCAGATACTGAGTCCCTCAGTCTTGCCAAAAATGGCATCCTCTGTATGAGCAACTCTTAGGTCTGGGAAACTTTGATGCAAAAAAAGTTGTACCTCTAAAGTTGGTGACAGCAAAGCAGGTAATCTGGGGACTTCAGTTCTGGACTTTTAAATCCCACTTTAATCCTACTTCTAAATATAGAATCCTTTTGTGGATTTGGGCTTAAGTCATTTCTAGCAGGAAGGACAGTTCAACACTGAAATTGATTTTATTTAACAAGGTTGTGTAATTTCAATTATCAGACATTTTTTAACTTGTATTAGAGGTCTGTCATGATGGATTTATATAAAATAGACTGTCTTGGAGCAGGAGTTGAACAGAACAGGAACCTAAGGTCACTTCTAGCTCTACTTTCTCTAATCTACACTTAGAATAAAGCACTAGCTGTTCTTCCGTCCTGGCATGAATGGTTTGTTTCTGTGGAATGCAGGAAAATCAAGAAAATCTGCTGAGTATAACTGTAGGTCTCTCAAGCTTTGAAGTCATAAAGCAAGCATGCAAGGCTGTCAAAAATTTGGTCTGAAGACTCTATTTCACTGTTTACTGCAGGACACGTGTCCTGATTTATATGCCATGAGGTTATGCTTAGGTATATTCCATGCTCTGGAGCAAAGCCACTGAGACCAATTAAGTTCTCTGGATTAATGAAGGTACAACTGAGAGTGGAATTTGACTCAATGACTTCTCTGGGACTACATAAATATGAATTGAGAATGGTTTTGTTCACATATGTGTGATTGAATCCAATACTTAAATGCATATATAGCTGAATATAAAAAATCTGTGTGAGATCACTAGGCTAGGAGTGACTACTGTAGAATGAACAAAACTACTGTAACTGTGCCCATTGTCTGGAGAAAAATCTTATCAGGTTTGCTTGTTTTTCTTCCTGCAATATATGGTCTTAACTAAGTGCAATGGAGTTAATTTCAAACGTCTCACTCAACATGCTTCCTTGAAATTCTATGAAAGAAGAACTTTTATTTAATAAGTGGCTGTGGTCCACAAGTTCTTTAGAGTGAGAAGGAAAGTACCAAAATTTTTGATAACCTGTCCAAGAGTAGAGTAGAAAGGAAAACTGCTGGTAATGGTACAGTCAGGATAAATTAGGTTGGAGTACTGGCTACAGTCCTTAAACTATAGCACTGCTGCCTTGTGTTCGCCAGATATCAGAAAGTGAGAAGTATTTAGCCTGGTTAACAATTGATTTGATAGATAAAGGTACATTTGCAACTTAATTATGCACACTAAGTTAGAAAATGTGATTTGGGTCATTTGAGTTCTGCTGCTAGACTCTAATAAGGAAAAAAAACTTTTCTGTGACCATTTTAGTTGCTAGAAATTCATGCCAGTTTTTATAAAGGTTCTTTGTTGTCTTTAAAATGCTGTAAATAGAGAACTGATTAAAAATTAGTTCATACACAAATGCACTCATTTTAAAACCGGGACCTAGGTGTCTGTTTTTTTATGCCACTGAGCTAACCTGAGTGTTAGAGGTGATGTGAGATATATTTCTGCTATCATTCCCTATCTTGTGCAGTGCAAGATCGAGCCTATTATGAACTTTAAAATTTCAGGATGTGTTCCTCAAAGATGAATTCTTGAGATATGCTATTACTGCTTTCCATTTTAATTGACTATAAAAAGCAATGGAATTATTTAAAAATGGAACCATTTTTCTCCTATATTGGAATCTAAATATTCTTCCCATCTCTCTGTGTCAGATTCACCCTGACTGGGTGACAGATGTCCACCAAAGCTGCTCTATCAATTAGCTGGATAGAGGAGAGAAGGTTCATGGGTCAAGATAGGGACAGGAGAGATCACTTGCCCATTATGGGCCAAGGGAAAACAGGGAAATCTCTGCTCCAGCACCTGGAGCACCTTCTCCCCCTCCTTCACTGATCTGCATGCCTGCAGAGCTGCTTTTGTCACATATTCATAGCCCTTTCTTCTTTAGCTGCAGTTGCTCCTGTGCAGGAATTTTCCCCCTTCTAAACTATGTAATCCCAAGGATGCTACATCCCATTGATGGCCTTGACCAACAGCTGGTCCATCTCGGAGCCAGCATGCATTGGCTCTGTTGGATGACATGAGGGAACTTCTTAAAGTTTCTCCTAGAAGCCAACCCTGCAGCCACATCCCACTACCAAAACTTTGCCACACCAATCCAACACAGACTTTGATTCTTCACCCAGAAACACTTTATATCTTCCCCTCCATGTTCTTGTATTGTTGTGCTTTTTAAATAGCCTCATGGTAAAATACTGTCTGTCTGAGAACTTATTTGCTGAATTCTTTCCAAAGTTTGATTTAACAAATAATGATGTCATGATGGTGAATCCATCGTGAAGACAGTGAAAATAAAAACTTTATAAACTGCAGTAGTAGCTGAGCACTGCTTGCAGATTTGAAGGAATGCTATATTTAGAGTTTGAAGCTCTTTTTTCTGTAACTTTCATTTGCCCAGTGAAATTCTTTGAGTAGTGCAGTCCTCTTTTCCACAACACTGCACTATTTTGTGACTGGACAAGATTGTGCTCTAACTAGATAGATTCCACTTATACTTGAACAGATACCAACCAACCAACTGGTGAAAGTGCAAAATTTTGTACGATGACCTTAGAGGCATGAGATTGCCTCTTCAGTGGTATTTCTGAGATGTACAAGTTCATTTTCTAGCTAGGCCTTTTATCTACTCATGTCTTTGCTGTTAGTCTGTCCTAACGCTACATGCAAATGCTGGAGTGCTTCCCTCAGGACACTCATTGTTCTACCTTGTACTTGCTGTACACTTGTAATTAAAGATGTGAGTATTATTTCTTCCTTCTTAAGCAAATTGTATCCATTTCCCAAGATTGTACAATCTCTCTTACTGGGTTGCAGAGATGGTGCTGGAAATGATGTGTGCTCTTGCATAGAAAAGCAAACAGGAGCTGGAGAGGTTGAAGTAGGGAAATAGATTTATTAGTTATCCAGAGAGCCTCCTGGACAAAACGAGGTAATACTCTACTTATTTTCTTATGCCTTTTTAATCAAAATTTAGCCATCCCCAAAACATGGGATTTCTGCCATTACTGCTGGAAGACTATAACAGGTTAATATGTCTTGCATAGAAGAGGTTTTTCATGGTGTTCAGTGTAAATTATTCCACAGATGAAATATACCTCGCTGTCAGGGAGCAGCCTAAATTTTCA
The DNA here is from genome assembly GCF_001522545.3 of Parus major. Lineage (NCBI taxonomy): Eukaryota > Metazoa > Chordata > Aves > Passeriformes > Paridae > Parus > Parus major. The sequence goes on along the minus strand of NC_031770.1, from coordinate 38,389,409 downwards.
CTTTCTTAATTTCATCCCATTACTCCTCGTTATATCCCTTGTACCAATCTAAATAATTCATTGCCCTTCTTAATGTTTATACCCTTCAAATATTTATAGGCAGTTATCACATCTCCCTTTAGTCAGAGCTTAGCTGAGCTGTTCGTATTTAGACCTTTTAATCTTCATAAGAAAATCCTTCTACATGAGATTCAGGGCCTGATCCTCAAAGGTATGTAGGTGCCTGTCATTGACTTGAGTATAATTGTGGCCTAGATATTAGTACCATTAGGCAGCAGGTTTTTTTTCCTCTCTAAATTACTACTAATTTGTCAGTATTAGATTCTAAGGGGTACAGAACTGAATGTGATATTCCAGGAGCATCGTGGCCGGTCTTCCCTGGTTTGCTGGGTTGTGTATCTCCTCAGTATGTGCGTCCCCCAGGGTGTGCTGTGCCTCTTGCTTATACACAGAATTGGAAATCTGTATCTATGGTAGTGTTCAGTATTGCCCTTCCATGCCTTCTGGACCTCTGTATTCCAGATTTCTTACTAATGAATTTGCTATTCTGTGTGTGTGAGTACATATATTTATTATAGATGCATGCATATATAAAAAAATGGTACTTACTGCCCATTGTCTAAACATAGATGAAAATTGCAAGGTTCTGCTGAACATTAATCTCTGTATCACTACACTGTATAGTTTTTCAGCTTCGTATGGTGGCATTAATCACTGCTCTTTGTTTACAGATTTTTTTTCAAACAATTTATTGTCCATGTAACTCTGCTCATATCCAAGGCAATTTGAATTAAGATTGTAAGGCAGAATCCCTATATCAAATGCTTTACTAAAATCCAGCTACAGTAAATCTAGTGCAGGACATATTTCATTGTTCTCAGTGGTCTCTTTTGTCCCTTGGGTATGAGTTTTTATTTGAATCTTCCATTTTTGTCTTGTGCTGTAGGAATTATTACTGGTGGTTATGGTTTCTGGGCTACCACAACTGGAAAAACTTTCTTATTCCAGTTAGAAATGGAAATAGTCATCCCATGTTTGGGCTCAGAATTGACTGAAATTTTGTTAAAGTACCAATTTCTGCCATCAGAAAAGAGTTTGGACATAAAGGTGTAGGTCTGGAACCAGTCAGAGCTGAACAGATCAGCACACTAGTGTTAATGACTGTATTTTTGTGGGGCTGACATGAAATTTAACATGATATTTTTAGGTTTTATTATTTTACTCCTTTTTGTCTATATTAAGGAAATAGTTAAAGCAAATATTTTGAAATTAAAATTGAGTACTATGTAAATATGTAAAAGCAACTTTGAGTGGATAAAAGTAATAGCCATATTTGAATGAACTTTAGAGAGATTTCTTGGCTGCATCGAAGTTTTGTCTTAGTAAGTGGTTTTTACACAGCTCTGCTTCCATTTTGCGTCTGGCAAACGTGAAATCAAATCTTGGAACTTGATACTGCTATTTTAGATGCCATAGTCCTGGCACAGAGTGATGCTACGTCAAAGCCTGTATATCACCCACAAGCCTGCCAGACTGAACTGTCTCTCCTGTGCTTGTTTTTCTGACAGTGTTTGGGTGGTGGATTTGGATTTTTTGCCTGAAAGGGCTTGATGCTTGTCAAGTCTGTAAAAAAACAACAAGACTTCAAAATATTACATGGTAGTAGCACCAAATTTGAATGACTTTCCTAAGGCTGACTTAGCTCATCTATGCTATTTTTCTGGATGACCTTGTTTTATTGCAGGGAGAGCATTTATCTTTTTAGTATTCAATACAATGCGTTTATCATCTTTCATCTCCCACTATTTCACATTTGCTTATTCTGAATCTCATACAGATTGTTATCTACAGCAAAAAAAACCCCAAACATTTCAATCTTCTACAGAGCTGCTGTGCATTGAGTCTTATATTCCATTGCCTTCCAGAGGTATACAATTTCAACTTCAGTCTTGCAAAGCTGGCTTGTTGTTAGTTTTGTGATTTTCTGAGATCACATGAATTCACATGAATTCATTATATGAATTCTTCTGTTGTTTAAACTACCACCCAGAAAGTTGTATGTGATGCAACTATGCATATATGTGTCTAACCAGAGACACTCATACTCTGCCTCTTTCTTTGCAGAGTGCCATGTGAGGGATTATTTTAGGTTACATTATCAAAAGAAAGCTTTTGACAGTGTAAAACTTGGTCTTCCCTGGCAGTGTTGGCACATATAGCTCTGCCAAAAAATCTTTCTAAGTGTAGGCAAGCCACTCCTGTGTGACCTTTAGTTGAAGCTAAGTGAACAATACAGAAAAAAACCTCAGAAACTTCTATGAGAGGGTGAGCACTTAGGTGGGCTGCATGCTGGCTTGGATCAAACTGGATAATTCAGACTTGGGAACTGAGGAATTTTATTTTTTGGGTTTTTAAACAGTAAGCAAAGCAAAGAGGAAAGGAATAGCACCTCCTAAGACTGATGTTCTACTACTCAATATACATTTTTTTAATATTATAATTTTATACCTCTGCAAATGTGTAGTGCTGGAGAATCAGTTCCATAGTGTTCCTCTGACTATCTGTAATGATTTTAAAAAATACCAACAGAAATGGGGTGTTCAGGAATTAAGGGAGTAAAAAGGATCTCACACATTTATAACTTTAAAAATCACTAAGATGAATTTATTGCAAAACCCAATACATTTCAATGTTATATTCTAAACTCTGGAAAAAGTGCTATATCTTTCCAAAATATTATTAATCAAATGGTCATATCTTGTCTGTATAAGAACAGAACATTTGGGGTTTGATTTCAGTAGGCTATTTTATTTTACTGATTTGAATTCAAAACATGTTATTTTCTTTTACTGTTTTGAATTCAAAACTTTCAATTCTAATAAAACAGGAATGGCAGGAAATAGATATACTTTCTACTCTCTTTTTAGAATAATAGTGTTAACTTCTTAAGTTATAGGAAATGAATAATGACACCAATTATCGATCTTGTGACAGGTTAAGAATATTATCTCAATACATGCTAGTCAGCTTGACCTTTTATTGACTTGACCTTTAGCTTCTCTGAGAAACAAAATAAGGACACCTACATAACTTTGTGCTGTGATTTTAAAATTCTGACGTGGTTTGGATTATAATTTTGAAGTTGTTAAAACGGTAATCTATCAAATCATTAATCTGTACCAGTAACACAGAGCAGACAGAGTTGAGACAGGTTTTGGCGTGATAACATAGTTGTTGGGAATTTGGGATAGGGGTTGATTTTGTATTATTTTTGTTATATTTCTTTCTTTGCCTTTTTTTTTTTTTTAAGAAAAAAGTCCTTTAACAAAGAGGAATAGGAAAAACAGGAATAACAAGCCTGACAGTCCAGCCAACAGTGTGTGTTGGTTAATATTGTCTGAATTTCAATCCCCACTGCCACTATGTCCCAAACTACTTTTTCTTGCTTTCTTGTGGAAAAGACTATTCTAGTTTGGGTTGTGCTGCAGAAAATCTACTAAAAAACCAATTTAATAAGTTCTATGTGATGAAGATGAGAGTCTGCAAACAGCCGAGTGTAAACTAGTACAATCTAAAATATTTTGTCATATAAAAGATAATTTGCTTCCCTGTAGGTCTTCTGGCAACACCAAGGTTATCTATCCATCTATCCATCTATCCATCTATCCATCTATCCATCTATCCATCTATCCATCTATCCATCTATCCATCATCTATATCATCCATATATATCCATTTTTCTGCTATCAGAGAAGGAGATAGACATGAAAGGGAGCCATGGTGGACCAAGTAGCACATCTACTTATGTACTTATGTGGAAAAATAAGGATTATGAAGAAGAGTGCATGCATCCTTGTGGGAAGGGCCATGTCTCCTTGAGAGTACCCAAAGCTTCTAGTCTTCTAGTGAGAGAATGCCTACAAATATGAAGTATGAAATTGCTCCAAATTGAGTCTTGCCTAGATTTGGGGAAAAACATTGATCAAGACTGTCTTTCATGATATATGTAGACTTTTCCCTACAATATTCAAAAATATCACAAAAATAATGCTAATCTTTTTGACCTCTAAGCCTGATCTGTGTTAACAAAGAAAGGCTGTTCTTGCTATCAGTCTTTCATCTGAAACAGCAGAGGTTCATGTGAATGATACGAAGGTTATAACCCTACTGTCGAACAGTCTGATGCCTTGGGATAAGTTCTCTTTCGTAGTTCACCCTCTTAAAGATCATGGCAACCTCACACATGCACAACTCCAAGCAAATAAACAAATAGATCCATGTGAAAAGACAGCAAAAAAAAAAAAAAAAAACCAACAAAAAACCATGAGATGTGTGAAAACTAGAAAATGTCAGAATTAATCTGCTAGTACAATTTCCATGTGCTCCAGTACACACACACTTAATATAGTAGCCCACTTGTGTGTTCAAACACTACCTTTTTTTTAAGATTTCTGACTTGTATTTAGGATGTGCCTGTCTAAAAGAGAAGTGAGGAAAATGTAACAAAGGAAATTATTCCCCAGAAGTGCTTTGCTTGCTGTTGATGTTCTTTTAAGTATGCTCAGTGAATCAAGCAGTTGCAAGGAGAGAAATTATAGTTTCTTGGGTTCTATCCTAGAGTATCAGGCTGTAGAAATTCACTTTCTTCCTCCTTCTGCCGTGGAAATCCCGTGTGATGTTAAGTGAGAGGATTTCAGGTCATTCTTGTCATAGCTAGCAAGGAATTTTCCGCCATTGTTTCTTGCATGCCACTAACAGTTGAAGATGGGGGCATTTTCAGCTGAATTCCTTGGAGTTGTGCTATGAACATAAGTGATGGTGGTATTGGGCACTCTAGAAAAAAAGTGCTCAGCTGTGGAGCCTAAAGTCAGGTTTGTGCCTTCATTGTCCATCTTCAGAACATAGGGAGTGCTTCTGCCTCACTTGCAGGCTGTGAATGCTAACTCCTTCTCAGGCCCTGCCATGGGCATGTGCCATAGAAAAGGCAAGGAAAAATTAATCACTCTGTTTTAGGAACAGAGAGACAGGCCATATCCTGTGAACACACACCACAGTAATGAATGACTGTTCAAACTGTCTCTACATTGACCAAAGCACAGATCCTGCAGAAATATTAAAGCCACTGTGACTGAGAAATGTAGCAAAAAAGCTAAGGAACAGGAAGCTGAATGAAGTTACATATAATCGTATTTCTGCCACATTAACTATATTTTGTGCCATTTTCACGGTTTTCTCTGCAACCTTTTTCCTTACAATTTTTTGCTGGTTATAGGCAATGCAGCAGGACTTCCTCTACAGACCTGGCTTCCCCAGGGCTTCTTGTAAGCTGTAACTGAGACTGGGATAACTCAAGTTTTCAATTTCTAGACATTCAAATTGGATCCAGTGACAGAGTTAGAAAAATGAAACATTATGGATTAGCAGAGCCTAGCCCTGGGTATTCCATAGGAATCACTGAAGGCCTTTTGTGTTATTTCAGCTAAAGCTAGAAATTTTTTTCTTGGGAAAGTTCTTTTTGGTACTGAGAGATGTTTTTTCAAGCTTATTGCAAACAGTGGAAGGAAACGTAAGACTATTTTTTCACTTTTTTCTCTCATATGCATAACCAAAATCTGCCACTAAAATTATGTGATGAGAAGAACTTTTGTAGCTGTATGTGTAACAGGGTTAAAGACCTCATATGACCTACTTGCACAAGTACTTCTCTGAGCATCCTTCAATTTATTTGAAAAACAAACAAACAAGCAAAAACTATGATATACCACAGCCAGGAGTATTCTGGACTTGATTACTTCTGTTTCATGGTGAGAAATTTCAAAGAGGCAAATTTCAGCCAGAAAAAATTGCAATCCATTTCCTATGCAATTCAGTTCCTTCCATACCTGTTCACTCTTTTCTAGGATCTTCCAACCGTGACAGCTTATCAGCCGGAGTACCCACCAACCCAGGCTACTTAAACACTCTTTGGATTAATGCAGCTATGCTTAGCCTGTCATGTCCTTACTCTTACAGGGCAATATTTTATTCTGCCAGTGGTGCTACAGAGTTTTGTTGGCACTCTCAGACTCAGCGCAGTTGGGTCAACAGTCTGCTCACCAATTCTTCCCATTATTTATCCTCCATGTTTGTTTTTTTTTTAACTTTGGGCATCATTTAATCAAAACCAACACAATAAAAAATTATAATAGTGCATCTCTGCAGAAAATTGTGCTTTTTAACTCTTCTAAGTTTGGTAGTTGTGTTTTATTCATGACATAAGAAGGGAGAAAGTTCCAGAGATATAACAAAAATAATGCAATACTATCTTTTTACATGGCTTTGTATTCAATGGAGATTCAGTGTTTTGGAAAGGTGAGCTTTTGGAAGTTTTGCAATTAGATGAAACAAATAATTTGATAATTGTGTTTCTTGGATAATTTAAATTTCTATTAATTAGTATTAGAGGAAGAACAGTGTTGACAAGTCAGAGTTTACTTTGATGAAGTATAAGACCTTTCTTTAACAAGATGTCTGATTCTATTGTTAAAAACAGAAGAGGCAGGAGCAGAAGGAAGATAATTTTTGGTATCCTGGCAGAGATACTTCTGTACCATTAGTTATGGCAAAGAATTTTCCTAAAGTGTTCTTGGCTTTTGGTGTTAGGAGGAAAGCAATATAAAAGGATGGCTATCAAGCAATATCAAATAAGATTAATGTGGAAATATATACAGTATCTTTCACAAGGGGAATAAGCAGTTTATGTGTGCATGGTGTGAATGATGGAGGGTGGTTCTAATGGTTACATTTTTGTTAAGGCAGCTGCTTTTAACAGGGTTTGTGCAAAGATCTTTGTTAGCATAGATCTGCAGACTGTCATCATCTTGGCCTTGGCTCTTCAGTGGGAAGCTAAGAACGTTGGAAGTGCCAAGTGATAAATGCAGAAACAATCCAAGCATTTAGGAATATCCCAGTGTTAGGATCCTTTTGTGTGGGAATTAGGTACCAAAAATAAAGGTTTGATATTTTGTCAGTTACTGGCTTATCTTCCTAAGTAATGAAATCCCCAGTTAAGACTTTGAGTACTCCTGTCCCATGATGCATATTCAGGGTTGCTGCTTTGATCCATGCCACTTTGGGTTTCAATCTCTTCTCCTCCCTGCCTCTTTTCTCTCTCCCCATCATCAGTAAAAAGCTTCTTTGCAGAATTTAGAAGCACACAACTTTTGAACTGGTATCAATGGTTATCCAAATTTCTAGGAGGGCAATTGCTATTTAAAATATTCCTATTGTTCCTTTTAGAGTCTTAGTCCTGATAAAGTAATCATTAGTAGTGGTGTGAATCTCTTTGGTACTTTCCTGTGAATCCATTGGGAAATACATATTTAATACATTGCATCCACATGTGTAATATGAATTTAATCTCCAAGTCACTAACTCCCAGGTCTACCTCCTGCTTCCCTTGGGGGGGAAGCCTTGTAACCTAATTAGTGATAGCACATAAGCTTCAATCCTGAAGAACATTTTTCATTGTATTACTTGTGTTGTATAAAAAAATGGAGGATGCTGCTGGATGGTAAAATGCATGGAAGCAGAAGAAACACTTGGAAATGGAAGAAAGCTTCAGTAATGCTCAGACATCCTAGTGCAAGGCCATTCTGAAATCATATATTACGTCTGCCTGGTCACCATATAGCTGAATTAATTTGGGAAACATCACAAGACAAGTTTTAATACATAAATATATATGTAGGGAGAGATATGTAAAAGTTTAAACTGTCTTCATGGGGCTCATTGGAGGAGCCTCAAGGGACTGTGCTATGGCTGCCCTCTGGCCCTGAGCCGGTACATTGAAAAATTATATCTGCCTGGTCTATCTTTATTACCTAGTAATCTGGGTAATAAAATGTTGATTGTACCTTTTCCTGTAAATGCACTCCTGATAATGTTTGGTCCAGTTACAAAGAGATTCATCATTTGTATTCCTTTCTCAAAATGTAGGGGGTTGCCCTGTTGGATACCTTAGCATTCTGCTGAGGCTTTAGCACTGTTGGAAGCTGGCTGCCGAAAGATTTTCCTTAGAGTAGAGTGGAGTAATGAAATATTGCTTGTGAATGGGGGAGGGGAAAGTAGGATCCACAGATGAGAGAGATGTTCTAAATTGCAGAAATTAGAAATAAATTATTCAAAAACAGTAGTATTTTTATGGCACTGTAACCTCTTCTCCTGCTGGGGCTTCTCAGAAAAGCCCAGAAATAACAAAAGGTGTGGGATGTAAAATGATAACGGTCAGACAAAATGTTCACTACTGAGATGAAAAGCTAGGCTTGGAGATTACTTGCTCTTTGAAACGTCTTTCTTCTTACAGAAATAACAGCAGCACAGGCTCAGTGGCCCTTACCCTTACTGAAACCGAGTGAGCTAGAGCACATCAGGGACCCTCAGTAACTTTCCAAGCACACCCGTGTCAATGCAAATTAGCCACTAATTACTTCAAAACACTGACTTTCTATATCAAAAGGTGTGTGGGAGTTTGGTTAACTCATGCCCCTTGTGATTGTGGTAATGATGTCTCAATTACATGTGTATGCATGTCTGAGAGATGCACAAACACCCATTAATGTGCCTACGCATTTTACTTGTGTTTATGTACAAACAGCATACATTTTTTCCTGCGCTTGTCAGTGGTTCATTTGTTAGCTGGTCGTTCTACCTTCTCCTGTGACAGTATTCAACTGATATTCCAGCAGGGACCTATGGGGTGTCTTTTTGTCTCAGTTACAAATATAAAGCCAAGAGCTTGGATGTGTGAAGTGCACTGGGACTCTTCAGGTGCAACATGAAATGCTATTCTTGATATTTTTACATTATTTGCAGTAGAAAGTCTCCAAATTCCAGTGGTGTTGTTCGCAGCTTCAAGTGGAATGATTTCGTTCACTCTTGGGACAGGATTTTTGGGTTGCCCTTGAACAAGGCAGTACAGATAGCAACAGAGTAGATGCTCATCCTATCCCTCCGGTGTAACAGATTGTAAGTAGAAAGGTGGACATATGCTTGAAAAGAAAAAGAACTGGTTATGGGGGTGCTTGTTTGACTTTCCCAAACTTCCAACCCTGATCACTCCATAAACCTATGATCAAGCACAGCCACATTGGTCTAGTTCCCAATCCCCTGGAGCAGATCTACATGTAATAGGATCTGGAGTGTTTTCCCAGACTGTGTTGCACTGCATTGCTGCATGGAATTGAAAACTCTCACATCTAAAGGCTCCATAGGAAGAGCTTTTTAAAGAGGGTTTCTTAATACAGAGTTGTATAAAAGGCCAACCAGCCCAATTTGAAATGGAGAGACTCTGCATATGTTGGGTGTGACCCAATATGCTGTTCTTGGAACAATTTCATTACTGTAGTGCATTATTGCATTCTTCTTTGAGAACTAAAGACATATTTTGATTTTCTGCTTGCATACTGGAAGAGAAAATACTGGTATTGTTTTTGATACGTGTATGTAATCTAGTCTTGTTCTGCAATAGAAGCGATAGTTTGTAGGATGTAGGATAAGCTTGATGCCTGTTCTTGTGTAACACAAAGCAACACAGTAATTTTAGAAGTAAAATTACTGGACTTCTATGGTTTTAAAATTTTCTTGAGTTTGGTTGCAAAATCTGTTGAGGTTGGATTGCTGAACAGCACCAAATTTTGAAATTAAAAAAAATTAAATGGAAAATAGGAAATACATATGCAGATGATTTCATTTTCCTTTACTGCCATAAGGCTATGGATCTCAGTCCCTTTTTTTGTAGTGCCTATGGTAGCAACATAATTCTAGACACAAAATATCAAGTGTAATGCATTTCTCAAGTACGGTGACTATGTGAGAGAAATTAGTGAGTTTTTCATTATTATGAATTGTTTGAATTTAGTGCTTAAATTTGACTTAAGGCCCTAGTAGGTGGATTGAAATGTGTCTTCCCCCAATCATCCCTAACAAACTTTGATTTTCTACATTATCTTTTATGACTCAGAGTCTCTGAGATGCAGTTTTAGGTGGTGCCTCTAATTGCTTAGCTGATGCTTTCCTTAAAATGGGGAAATTAAAAAAAAAAATCATCTCCATATGTAGGTATCTTAACATTTTTTTTAATATATTTTAATTAAAAGTCCATTCCCAAAGTTAATTTTAGATGAATGATTGTATAGTGACAGGCAGCTGAGGGGTCCTGCACTTGGCTGTATTCCATTAAGACTGTATGACTTGTAATTAGAAACGAGCTAATGCCAAAGCTGATCTTTTCCAAGGTCTGAGTGTGTTCAGAGAGGAAGACTCTGTTCTAATTAAGAATAGAGTGGCCAGTAGCAAAGTTCAGGTCCTCTATGTAGTGAAGCAGGATACCACTCAGCAAAACCATAAAACAGAATTAAGTTTTGCCATCCTGACCGCAGCAATTTATGTGATCTTAAGCAGATTTTGAATTTAGTGGGCTCTAAAAATATACTTAGAGTTTAGAAATAAAAGTATTTTCGCTGACTTTGGATATTAAATTTTACAATTTTGGTTGTAGTTTTTATTAAGCATAATTTTAAATGAGGTGATATTGAAACTTTTCTTTTCCTAGGATTTAATAATATCCAACATTTTCATTAGGTTTTAACAAAGTCTTCAGAATTCCTCATCTTCCTTTTTAAAATCTGAATCACCTGATACTTTTCCATCAATGAGTTTCGTGGACTCTGAGCAGTAAATAGGGCATGAGTTGTCTATTGTAAGACTGTGAATTAGAACTCTTGTGATTTTGAGTGCCTAGGGACAGTGGAAGACACTCAAATCATTCTTATATCACGGAGTACAATAAGAGTAGAACCTGGTAATGCTGATTAACTCCTTATGGTCTCCTGAATACATACTTATTCTTGTTTCTCTTCAGATGAATGCCATTATAATAAACCCTTTTGTTTATAACCTGTCTTCTAATCCAGAAAGCATGTGAATGCAGTCAGCATACTTTAGAGAGGGACATATTCATCCATTCATCTGTCACTGAAGTGCAATCACCTCTGAGGTGAAACATGGCGCTGGTTCTTACATTAAAGTACTGATGGTAGTCTGATCACTTCCTTTTTTTTTTTTTTTTTTTAATCTTTCAAGATTAAGCCTCACCATAAATCAAGAACTACTTTTTCCCTTATTCTTTCTTCCTGTGACTTCTAATACTGGAACCAAAGTAGTTCTCTGTCCTTTGTCAGTGCTTATTTTTGAAAAGAGACTTTGAGTTAATAGCGAACATGTCATTTTGAACTTCTGCAAAGGATCTCAGTTTGCCATTAAATTTCTGCTACTGGTAGACACAAAGGGGCAGCAAAAATGCCAGACAGTCCAGACCTTAATATGTTTTTCACGGCTGGAGGTGGCGTGACAGTCCTCTAGCCATTTGGCCATGAATTCAAAAACATTTGCCTGGAGCCAAAAGCCACCACCATATAGATTTCTCATTGTGCTTGTAAGATTTAGGCCACCAAGGCTATTATTTTATTAAGGCATCTTAGAGAGAAGCATTCCTTTGTAAACAGCCCCTGTCTTTTGAAAAGACGTTTTTCAACTTCCATAATTTTTTTGTGCATTGATGACAGAGCACCCATTAAATCTGGACAGAGATAATGCCAGGTGATAAATTATTTTTCTCCTGAGCTCATAAATCAATTGGCAGAACTATACACTGCTCGGTGTAACAGTGTACCATTTTTAATTTGCTACTACTGCAGCACAAACTAATTTTAGCACTTTAATACTTGCTCTCTGATCCAGTTTGCAAAACAACTCCTGGTTAAAAGCAGTGCAGTAGGTGGCTATATTTATTGGCCTTATACCAACAACTGACAACAAAAAAATCACAACTGATGCCAGTATTAGCGTTGTTATATCTAGGTACTAGTGAAAAAGATAGTTGTGTTTATAGTAAGATTTGTATCAATTCACACTATATTATTAATATTTAGTTTGACTGTCAAAAGTCCCTTGCTGATACTTAGGGAAGAGTCAGAGATATCTCAAGTTTTAGTAGCCCTAGTTTGCCCAGGGCAAAAAAATCTGATTTTCAACTGGCCTAGTTGTAGGTCAGGTTTACAAAGCTCTACATGATCTCATCCTATTGAAGAGTTTGTAGAAAAAATCTTCAGTGATCTATTTTCAGCATTCTTCCCTCATTTTTCCATTTGTATTTGGAAAGGACCAATGAAAGCTTCTAAGAGAGAGGAGGAATACTCATTTTTCTATATATAAGGAGTTCAAAAGGTGTCACTTTGTTGAGTTTGCCACCTTACTTCTGACTCCTGGGAACAACTTATAATATTGTTGTATTTTCACAGTAGATCTGTCCCCTCAGCTCCTCGACCTGTTTGCATGGTGGTTGCAGGGTCTGTATGATGATCATGTGTAAGAATGGATCATGGATATATTTTGAAATCTAGTGTGGAAGGATGGCCAAAACAACCTTAATAGAAGAGTCAGACTTCTACTGCTTCTTCAAGCAAGAGGACAAGGCTTTAAACCAGATGAGAAACCAAAACCAAAGAAAATTAAAAAGAGGAGACATTAATGTTTCGTCCCTGTCATATTTATTCCTTCCATTTTCTTAAATAAAGGTCTGCTGTAATTTTTGTCTTTAAAACTAACTGCTTGTAAAAACACCATGGGAAACTTCAGCCTAATGCAAGAAAATCAGAGTGGGAGGGATGGAGAAATGAAGGAGTCTGAGCAACACAGGAATGATAAACTTTGGGATGCAGTGGAGAGTCAGCAATCTGACACTACAAAGGAGAGCAGTTGAGCAGTGTGCAGGTCCTTAAGAAGGGGTTGTATTCATGAAGGAGCAGGCAAGATTATATAAATAAATAGATTATTCCCTTCACATGAGGAGTCAGGGCACAGAGTGATAGCCTTGAACTGAGTTGAAGACAATCAGCTTTGAGGAGGACAATTTGAGGCAAATCTGCAATGGAATCATCACTCTAAGAAAAACATCTTAAGCCCTTAGTATCAAAACAAAAAAGTTACTACATCCACAAACTTGAGTAAGCAGTTACGTTTTGTCATCCTTGAAACTGACACTAGCTCTCACATGTATTTACAAGTTGTATCTTCCTATGGATTAAAATTAAATTTAATTAACAATGAAGCACTACCTGTTAAGTTAACAAAACGCTGGAGTGGCCATTTCTGGCTTTGGGGATATCTTTGAACTTACAGAATTACTAGGTTGGAAAAGACCTTCAAGATCATTGAGTCCAACCCAACACACAACAAAAATCTGGATGGAAGAAAATCAACCGAGCTAGTGGGAGGATAAGTGGCCATGAAGCCATTACAAACTCCAGAACTGTACTAGTAAGTTAAAGACCTACTTGTCATTATGGTTCAGCCTAGAGGCTGAGGATCTCGTAAACCTCCTTGTTCTTTACCCTGCTGTATGTCTAATTAGCCGTATTGGTCAAAGAAATGGTCTGTCTTTAGCATCTCTGGCAAGAGAGACAAAGAGAGACAGGAACTCCCTGTGGTTAAAGAGCTAATGTTTAATTCCTCTATGAACTTGTTTTCACAAAACATATATAGGACCTGCTGGGATGTTTGAGGGTATCAACATGTGTTCTGTTTTGCAATTTAATTGTGCATTCTCTGTTACTTTTAGTCTTCAACTTGAGCTGTAATTCCGAATGGTGTTGTTGCAAGGGAGCAAACAGTGATGAGATATTAAGGGTAATTAACACACAGCATCTTTGCCTTCCTGATACCAGTTGTATCTAACAGCTATTGCTAAGGTTCAGGAAATACTTGCTTTCCATCCTGGTTTCAGACAGGTGGCAGACTGATTGGTTTCCTTGCAAATTTAACTCAGAGAATGGCTTAGGACAGGGCAGAGTAAATTCAGGAGGGACAAGGTCTGCTTCAGGTTACTTGCTCCGTAGCTGGAACAGAAAAGAAGGACTGAGGAAAACAGTGAACATGCAGAAGGAAATAATGGACAAATGAGACCCCTGAAAGCACCAACATGCCTGGTGCAGAAGGCAGGAAACTGCTCATTCCCTGTATGTTGTGTGTTGCCTTACAAGTGCAGTAGCTCTGGAACAAATATAGGGGATGCTTTCTAAAAATACTATCAAGTCCTTGAGGGTGCAGATGGAGTGTATTCTACACAAAAGAGTCTAAAAGCATATGGATCTGTTGTATTAGTCCCCATACACTTGTCTGTACAGTTCCCAAATGAAAGATCACAGCCTACACCAGGACTAAATCACAGGCTGTTTTTTTTTTTTATAGAAATCTGTTTAATAGCAGCAATTTACTGTCAATGGCAAGTAGGAGCAAATTTGAAGATAATCTCCTGAAATAGGCTCTTACAGATGACACAGTTTCATATACAAGAGCCATTGCAATTTATAAGAACATCCTTAAAATGTTCTGTAAAGTATCTTAAAATATCAGCATACATTGTAAGGTCTATTGCACACTTCCACAATGCTCTTATAAAAGCATTTATCTACTCTAATCTTCTTAGTCCTTCACACAAATGATTCTTACTGTCAGAAGATGAATACCTAGGGCTTTATCTCATTATCTTTTATAGCTGGGTTAAAAAACTCCAAACAACAATAACAAAACCCTACCATTTTTTTGTTGAGTAGCCATAACCATGTACCTCATCCTTGTGTTAATTCAACATTCCTAATTATCAGCCTGTGCTTTCCAAAGATAAGTCCTGAAAGAGGCTAGTGTGCTCTGATTCTACCACTCATTATAATTATTTTGTCCCATGTTGCTTTACTGTTGATTCTTCAGCACTGAAGCAGCTGCCTATGATTTAAAGTAAACTTGCAAGGTAGGGCCTGTGAATCTTTCCAAGTTGCATCCTGGTTTGTAGTTTCACGGTTTTCAAGGGGAAAGTGATTTGGACTCTCGAGTTATTTCAGGTTCTGAGTCTCTAAAATTTACCTAGCACACACCCTCACAACATGCTTCTTGGCTATGGATGTTTTGATGATCAAGGGAATAATGCATAACTGCATCAATTAAGAGTCAACTTCTATGAAAACATCTTGTCTAGAAGACTAGGGAGCTGGTAAATTGTTGTAGATACAGTAAAAGAGAGACAGCAAATGTAATAAGAGAGACAAATACTGTATTTGGTCTTCATTTTCATCTGGGATAACACTAGAAAAAAATATGCCTGGTCAATGCAAGATTGAAATCCAAGGGCAATGAATAAATAAGCACTGATTGGACTGACAGTGAATTCATTTTAAAATAGGAAGGGGAAATTTAAAATTAGAAGAGAGCTGAAAATAGTAAGTAGCAAAAAATGCATTTCATTTGGGGGCCTAGATCCTGCAAATCCTTAAAAAAATGTACCAGGAAGGAAGTTTAGAGCATGTTCCTTTAAAGGAAGAGTAGAAAAGTTTACTAATGGCAGAAATAGAAGCTGCAGCTGTGAACATATTCTAAAGAGTGTTAGATAAGCACTTGAGGGGAAAAGCACTACAGGTTACAAATGCTAGACTTAATTGGCTATATGCCTTCTTCCATCCTGAAATGTCACTATGCAACCAATGTCAGCTTCTCCACTCATCTTCTCTCCAGGGGATAATAAACACAGCCTTTGTACATGTCAAAATTGTGCTCCTTACAATGCTGTTCAGAATAAATCTGCACATTCAGTTTCATTTTTCTTTCCCATTTGCTTTTGTTTGGGAGGGGCAGGTTGCCCCTAAGTCCCCATGTAACCCTTCTGTTCCAGGAATATCAAATGCCTGGTGGGTTTTTTTAGACAGATCTTGCATGTAAAATAAGGACATGTTTTCAGGTAACATGAATATGCCACCTGAAGTCTGTCACCTATCTCTTCCTTTTCAAAAGCACAAGGTCAAGGGTGCATGGTTATCTCAGATCCACTGCATACACTTCATTCATGGCATATCACTACTGTAATTGCAATCCTTGAGGTATCACAAGAGAATCATACTAAAAAGGGGTGTAGCCTAACTCCTCAGCTCTGTGAGATGAAGCCATCAACCTACATGTAAGCAATATTTTTATTTGAAAGACACTATTAGTGTCACTAGAGATAAAGTTGACATGAAGCACATCTTAATGTGATTTGGGTTTTTTTTAGACACTGCAAGTGAGATCTATGTGTATATTTTCATGAACAATGGCAAATTACAGCATCAGTACAAAAGAGTACAAACTCATCCACATAATGACAAGTTTCCAAGGGGAGTCCACTTAGATATGTGTGAGAGCCCTTGAAGATAAAGTTTATTATTTAGGAAGAGTATGGCCAACTAGCCAAGAAGTTTTGATTGTTTTCCCACCAACTGACCCTGCTCTTGTCAGCAGGGAATAACTTTCTCAGGATCACTGTATGTGTCCAGCTGTTTAGAGGAGCAGCTACACTCGTGGTGTCTGTAAAATTGTGCTTCAGATGGGCAGGATTCACTGTCAGACAATAATTCTTTTTTAGTACTACTGCTTCCTTCCTTCTTTCCTTCTCTCATGGCCTAGTTGGCACTTCGACCTTCCTACTGCCGAATACTTAAAATATTTGTATTGTTAGTTTATGAAGCATCAAACTCTCATTACCATATAAACGTTGCTAGCAATACTGTTCAAGTATTTTAGCAGCTGGATTTCAGACCTCATCTTTAATCCATAATTGCTGTGGTGACAGCTCTAGACAGACATTTTTTTCTGCTTGCACAGAGCTCAGAGTATTTGTGAGGAATCCTCTGCAACTGGGCTTTCTCAGATAGAATTCTCAGAGAGGATGTGGTGGGTTACAGTTACAACAAGGGTAAGTCTTTTACAAAATCAATTTTGCCTAATGCTCCAAAATACTAATAATGTACATTTGAAAAGAGCATTGGGCACCATCTGTTATAAGGAAGTCTGCACATTAAATTTCATTGTAATGATCAGAGGCTGCCTTTCATCTTTAAAGAGCTGGATAAATACTGAGGTTTGCAATCAAGCGCTTCAAGCATGGGGACTGCCTCTTTTGAGCACCCCCAGCTCTGCCTCTCCCCTGCCTTTCTGAGACTTGTAATAAACCTTGCTGTGGGTGTGGAGAGGATACTCAAACATCCCAGAAGGAGTTTAGGAGGGATATTTGTGAGATAGAGCTCTTCACTGTTCCTCCCTCATTTTTATGCTTGTGACTTGACATGTACCTTTGGAGACAATGGAAAACCAATGCTCTTTCCTAATCTGAGGGTGACTGTTGCCTTTTTTCTTCTGGAAAAAAAGGTTCTCTTGAGGAAATTCTGAGAAATTCTGACAGTTCAAGTCAAACTGAGTCGTTCCACACCATAAGAACCCAGAGCCAGGCTGAGGCTGTATGGCTATGGTCCTCATAGCAGTGTAACTCTGCCGTGATTGCTGTGGCATTGACAAAATGAGAATCTGGATTCAAGGTTGTGTTTTTAATCCTCTTGGACCCTTGCCTACACAGCAGTTACTTAAACATAATTCTCATTACTTATTTGTGTCTTTAATATATTATTACATTAATTATACAACTTTTATGGTTTATTAAAAAAAATGTCCTCAGTTAGGACATCTTAGTACATACTATTTCATTTACATGCATATTTCTGTATTCAAAGCCTTCTGTGGTTCCAACTGATCAAAAACAATAAAAAATTTATAAAGTAAAAATACTCTCTTGGCCTTAACTTACACAACTTTTAATTCAATTTTAATTATTAATATTATAGTTGCTCTTTTCCTTTTTGCATTTTAGATTTTGTAGAAGCTAGACTTAGCCTTGGTTTTCTGTCCTGGACTGAATAGTTTAGCATTTTCAGCTGTTTCTTTACCCTTGTTTCACCAATTTCACTTGTGCTCGATTCGAAAGTATAACTTGAGGCAGACAAAATAACAATGCCTGAGGGGAAAGTATTTCCTGTTACGGATTATCAAGGTACTATCCTTATTTTTGAGCTTATTTTGTGTAGGGTGTGGGACAGAAATGAACCAGTGTTTTGGATTACTATTTTTTTGAATCAGTCATTCATTTCATCACCTATTTATTCAGTTTTTGTGCAGGACATACCTTTTAGAATGCAGTCATCATCTGTTGCACCCCATTGCTGAGTGGTCAAGGATGGCACACTAGTAATGCTTCTGTGAAAGGAAGCACCATCCAGTGAGCAATGAGGTTTTTCTCAGTGGCTTAGGAGTCTTTTCAATTTTATTTGACTCCTTGTTATTTTGAAAGGGAAAGAATTCAAGACAAAAAAGACAGGTAACTGTAACAGATACAACACATGGAATTGTATTTTCTATAGTAACATGGGTTCTAATTTTTACTTACCACCTATCCTATGATACTGAATTTCATCCTATGCTTGTTTTTGTCAGGATACTTGAAGAATGCCTTTTGCACATCCCTTTTTCTGGCTCTGGTTGGAGGAAAGATGTAGGTACACACACATATGTTCACACTGTGCATTTGCAGAGCTTCTGGTTATTCTTTTTGTCAAATCATGGACAGATGCAGCAAGCTGACGGAGGGAGAGAAACAGAATAAAAAAAGGAGGGAGCTTACAAAGGGACAAAAAAATATAAAGAGGCTGTTTTTAAGACTTAGAGTTGTCACTAGATACCTAGTTTAAACTTTGAAGTGAGGCCAAGTAATTGTGTTCAGTTTCTCTTTTCTTGGGGCCAAATCTTGAGTGAAGTGAGTCTGGACCAGAAAGGCTGGTGTTCCCATGATTTACAGATTTTTCTGTCTCTTTTCTGGGGAAACTGGGGTGACTATAGCTCCTTAAGATCTTTCACAGAGTACTAAGTACTCGTCAGCAAGCTTGGATCTGCTTGAAGTGGCTCCTGTTAAATCTATGGGCTCTTCTGCTTTTCTGACTTACTTGTTAGATTGTTTTTTTATTATTTTTTTTTTCTGTGTGGAAAGTTTATTGCTTCTTTGATTAGAAGCTGTTTATTAAAAAAAAAAAAAAGATAAGACCTTGCTACACTTTGGGGAAAATATCTGATTGGTCTGACTACTCTTAGTCACTGTTTGCAGTGGTACTTTTCATGAAAAACAGTATTGTGCAACAAATATTCTGACAGCCACTGACTTTTACTGTGCCACTTTGGCACTGACTTTTGCAAGGGAATTATTACTTTATGTCTCATTCATAGTATGAAGTAATATTACACACACATACATACAGAGAAGAAAAAAATACAATGAAAAGTATTAATGTATCACAAAGGAAGAAAAAAATATTTAGTAATAGGTAATCTGCCTGTGTTTTTTGCAGTATATTTTTGCTGAAATTTCTGACATCAACAATTTTCCTTGGAGCTCAATACCCTGGGAAATGTCTAGCCTCAAATTCTTCACTGCCTGTGTATTATAACCCACATATAGTAATGTATGGGGAGAGAATAGTGCAGTAAAACTCATGGTTTAGATAATCTTAAATGGTATCTTGCATTACTTTTAAGAATTGTAAGTAAACTACAATAAGTAATAGACAATAAAAATAAATAATGATGGATTTATGTCATCTAATCTCTCCTTGTATACTGATGGGCACCACAGTGAGTCCAAAAAAGGATGAAGTATAAAATATGCAGATATGGTTTCTTTTCTGTGCTGTATTCTAGTGATATGAAGTCTATTCCTATCTGAGTTACTATTTAAATAGAGAAAGCAAAGGAAACAGAAAAAACACCTCTATCTACTTACTATATAGGAAATTTCTGTGTTGCAATGACCTGAAGGAAACTGAAATGCCACTAGCACTCTGGAAAATTCACTTGCTTTTTGCCATCAGTGATCATGATCATATATATATATGCTATAATGAAGGTGTATTTTACAGTTTTGCTGCTTTTTTCTCTGTGACATTTCTACATCAACCTCTGTGGCTCCCCATGTAGCAAAAAGCAAAATACTAACTGATGACTGCTTATGACCTGTTTAGAAGCATTAGGATACTCAGCTGAGTCCTCTTAGGATTTTGTAGTTCTCTGAGGAAATTGGGTGTATGAAACAGCATTTTTTCTAGAAGAATGATAGAAAAATATCCTCTTTCTTTTTCTGCCCACTTCTGAGGAATGAACTAATGAAAGCAAATAGACCCTCTCTGTTATTACACCACTCACTATTTTCTCTCTGCTCTGGAAGGATGCCTTTCTGTTGATTTCAGGTGGTTTGGGTGTGAGCTGATGGCTACAAGCCCTCGAGGTTTCACTTGTCTCCGACATCAGGACTACTGATGACAACGTGTCATGAATGTTCTCATTAGCGCTTAAATTTTCAGCTCCTTATTAACAGTGTGGCAATTGTCGATTGTATACCTGTGATAAATGGTTCAATACACAATTACTAGGTCAACAAACTGTTATGAAATTCTTCATTTTTATAGGCTTAAGATGGAGACATAGATGCAGCTAAGAAAAAGAAAAAAGCTAGAGAGGGAAATAAAAGCTTTCTGCAATGTCAACAGCCACTAGAAGCATTTTATATATCACAGCCATCTTGCCCAAGGCACCACAGGAGGCATTGACCCATTACCAATGAGATCATGTGTACAGCATTCAAGAATTCATGATGGAAAATGCCTTTGCTTCCCTCATGCTGCTTTATTTCCTAGGTTCTCCTTAAAAACAACAGGAAAAAAAGCAAAAAGAAAAAAAGCCTCCTTATTTTATATTTTTGCTTTTCATTTTCATTTTTATTTGTGCCTCAGTTCTCTGTGGGAAGCAGCTAATTTTATTTACTTTGCTACCAGCCCTTTATGGTAATCCAGGGTTCAGCAGTGCAAATATCCCAAAGGGTGAGCAAGTTGGAACTGCTCTTCTGAGGACAGATCAGGAGAGGTTTCTTGCAGAAGGCAGAACATCACCTGGAGGTTGCAGGCACCATTTGTTTCCCTCCCACAAGTCAAACTGAGCTGCTGGTTTTGACTCGGTGATAAACCCAACTCCTCTCATCCTTGTTCAGCATTATGTGTACTGCCAGAGCAATTAACACTTCACTAATAAAGGCATTCTCTTCATTCTTCACTCTGTGGCTTAATCCTGCTGCCATTAAAATGTTTTCTGAGGACAGGGCTAGAGCCCTTATTTACTTCATTGTCACTCAGCTCCCCTCAGAGGAGACTATTCACACCTCTGAAAGAGTTATTTGATCTTTGCTCTTACTAGACCACAAACCTTAAAATTATATATCTTCTGCACATTTGGGCAGATCATGAAATTAGGCAATGGGAATGGTACTAAACTCAAATCATTACATCAAATCTTCAACAATTTGAACCCCAAATCCTCTGTCCTTTCCTTCTATCAGTTTAAGGCTTTCAAAAGTTGTGAATGAACATTGAAAAATTAAACGAAAAAAAAAAAGAAAAGGAGAAACTTGCTTTTCTGTAATGTATTTGAAGTAATAGTTTAATGTTTATCCATTTGTTACATAAAAGCCTTAAAGAAAATGTAGCAATTAAGAATCAGTTTTGCTGTGTGCTACCAAACACTGCACTATTTATCCTTTCATTTAGGCTGGAGGAGGTCAAAATAGCTTACATTGTTTATAGTGGTTCATTTTTTTTCTAAATTATTCCATCCTCTTTCATACTGTGCATGAAGTCCTGTTCTGTGAACCACAGCCCTAATTCATTTCAATATGTCAATTCACAAATAAAGTGCCAGGTGGTGAGCAAAGAGGGTCAGAAACTGGCCATGTGAGTAATGCCTTGATTCCACTATCTGGCCCTGATTTTCTGTTGGTGAAGTCATCTAACAGGAAAAATATTTTCCGTGAAGAAAGCATATATATATATATATATATATATATATATAAACAGAATAATCATGTTATCCAAATTGTTTATCCACATATCTTGATGATACACATAGACCTGATGATCCTGATGAGTCCCTTCCAGCTCAGCATATTCTATGATTAATGTCCCATCCCCTTAGGATTTCAGCTTCAGCCCATCCTGCGAAGAGGTGACCATCGTCTCTGGGGATGCCCAGGTAGCCAATTGAAGAAGCAGAGCTGCTGTGTCTGTTCTGGTGTTTTAGCTGGAGGACAGATCACCGTGAGGCAGGAAGCTCAGAAAGGCTGGTGTGTGTGACTTCCTCCCCTGTTCTTCTTCACAAGCCACCCAGCAGCCTGTGCTTCTCCCCTCAGCCCCGGGTACAGAGGTGTCTGGACACCGCGCCTGCCGCATGCCCTGCACTTCACACCACAGGAGCACAGGCTGCTGCCCCCGATTATGGACTCTGTCAATAGGGTGAGGCTGTAAGCTCTGGCTCCTGCTAGGAGGTGGAGATAGTCTCTTCCCACTACTCTGCTTGTCTCCCTTCTGCAGGGACCTCTACAGCCCTTGCTTCGAGTTTTGATTTCAGGCCTGTACAAAAAACTAGTGTTTTGGTTTTGTTTTTTTTTTTTTTGAGAGGGATAAATCTGTTAATAACGTGAAAAATCCAATAAAAATCAGAAGCAGTCTGCAAAGGGATATAAGTAAATCCCCCAAACACCACAAATAGGCCAGCCTTTACTGTAGCTACTTTTTATTGGTTTTATAAGAGCCTCTTGAAAATTCCGTCTCATTCATTTTGGGGGCTTTTGTATGTAAAACTGTGCATACCCTTGGAATTTTGAGGCATACATTTTTAATGTTCTAATTGATTTGGACTACATTTTTTTTTTTAATATAAAATTCTTACCATCGTAGCTTTTTTTGATCACATCAGCAGTGCTGGCTTCATCATCCGCTGGCAGTTTTACAAAATGCTCACCCGCGTGTGTAGTTGCAATATTTTCCCATAGAAACAAGCCTGTGTGTGTTCAGTGGCACTTGTTACAGCAGGCTGTTGTGCTGACTGATCTGTGAGGCAGTCAAGGTGTTTCTTCACCAGTGCTGACTCAGGGACTCTTGGGCAGTGGCACGTCTGCCTCTCTCTGTGCACTGAGAGCCAGCGAAGGCTGCTCTGTCCTTCCCTGTCTGACTGCAGGCTGAGTCAGTGTGAGCATACAGGATGTTTCTGGTGCCTGAGACTGAGCAGTGGGATGTTTCATATGTTCCTTGGGCTGACTGACAGTGTCTGCAGCTCGTCTCCTCCTCCTCCTCCTCATACTTGCATGGGCTGGGAGATGGGACTGCCGGGGTTTGCCTCATGGGGCTGACTGAGCCATAAGACAGATTGTGCTGTAAGAAATAAGAAATAGGCCTAAAGAAATGAATTGAGGTTTCACCAGAGCACTTGTTAAGTGGGTCATGAATCAAACACAACAGGATCTACTGGCCATCCTTTTTTTTCCTGTGGTTAGAGGCTGCCATTCAGTCCTTCAGGTAAGTTACATATCAGATGCTGAACAGGTGGGGAGGGTGAGGAGACAGAAATGACCTTATCCAAATTCTTTATTTAACACCTGAAGCTTGAACTATCAGTTACCAAAGAGAGATGACTGTGGTAAGAGACTGAATCGATAGAAAACAAGTGCTGAAAGCCATGTGTACTGAGAAAATCTTCATTTCAGCATGCACTAGACTGAAAATGAAGCAGTCAAGAAAAGCTTTGGGACTACTTGCAGAGATGAAAATGGTCACTGGCCATGTAGTGTTGTAGCCTCAGGGGAACATACCTGGCATCCCCTCATTGGGAGACAAGTCACTCATAATTTAAGGCTAAAAGATGAGGCTGAACCTTCTTTGCAACTTTCTTTCTAGTCTCCCAGGAAACATTCTTTTAAGTGTGAAATTTCTCAGTCTCTCTGCTTAAACCCATAGTAGTCTTTTAATTTTGAAAAATGTATGTTCTTCACCAAGGAAAAGTGCTCAGAATTATGTATTGTTTTGGGGAGGAAGTATTAAATGCTTAATTTTTATAATCTAAAAATGAGCCTCAGCCTTTCATAAAGAAAGCTGTGTTTGAAATAGGTGTGGATTTAAAGCAAAATAAATATAAATAAAAATAAATAAAAAAAGTTAATTCTTCTATTTTTCTCTTTGAAGCTGAGGGGGAAAGCCACTTCTTGAAATGTTGTCACATAATATCAACCAGTGAAAAGTACTTGCTGGATGAAACTAAATATGTAAATTAATCTTGTGTCTCAGGCTTTTCTGTTCTTATCTGATACCAAAAACTTTTTTCTCAGAATCAGTTTAAAAGGAGATTCTCAATTTTATCTGGCTTCTTTCATTCTACATAAAGAAAAGATTTTTTTTTAAAGAAAAAGAAAATTGGACAAATAGCAAAGTTAATACTTCCAAGGTTCTCTTTCAAGTGTGACAAATTTCACTCCTTTGCTACAGAACACAGTGGATGTAAGGCATTTCAGAAGCCAGTGCTTAATGAGGTAACCAGCAGCAAACCTTAGATAAAAGCCAGTGACACTGAATGGAGACTGTGCATTTCTGTGGCAAGTGAAATAGTCTATGGGCTGTCTATTTAGAGCTACTTCTTCATTGTTATTTGTAGATGAAGCAAATATGACAACCTTTCTATCTTGTTTAAAACCTAGGACTCTGTGTTTATGTGTTAAACACTGTACCAGACATGTGTATTTGACCATTACTGAACTGCCACATGCGATTTCTTTCTTGGTTAGATTTGATCTTGCTGGTCTGTCTTTTCATCTCTGTAAGAAACTATTGATGTCTTGGTTCTCAGTCCCTGCTTTCCTAAATCCTTGGTTTTCTTTTGTGTTCCCATAGTTACAGATATTAAGTGGGAAATGATGAGAAGAAAACAGCTGAAGAAATGTCTGAAGTGTCTTTTTCCAATGCAGGTATTTGACATGAGTGTCCTTCCCGTCTTCCTAGCCCAGACAGTGCTGCAGTAGGACTCATTATTTATCTGCATCTACTGTCATTGCTGTGATTTTTCTTTTGACTTCTGTTTTCATCCCTAAGTGTCTGTAGTTCACTGCATGCAGTTTCTGGAGTTTGGAAGGAGAGAGGTTTCCTAGAGGCAAGGTCTGCTGCTGATCTTTGCACCGGTCTCTGCATTAGCCTTTGTTTTTCTAATTTGCAAGTTGATTTCATCATGATGTGGCTTTGTGTTTACCTGAATATATGTGAAGCTGGGAGAGAAAGTAAAATAGAAAGCAATTACTTTTCTGACTCATCAGAGCTATTTCTGACTTATGTTTTTACAACTTTCTGGGGCTGATTTGGGCAAGCAGGGAGAGTATGTGTGTTGACATTACTGCTTTGATGGGTACTGTTTAACCTTTCTGTTTGGTTCATGAGAAACTGGTGCTTTCTTGAATTTGTTTTCAATTATTTGCTGTGCCTCTCCCTTGTGATCAGCTATATATCATATCACCTAAAGAAAAAAAAAATCAATGATTTTGCAAGTGTTGGAATTGTTTCTGTATAACTGACACTCATTGGAATGAAGGACAAGATCTAGAAGATCCTTTTCTTTCCTACTGTTGCTACATGCAGCTTTGAAGATGCTAGTGGTGAAGGCACTACTTTTTAGACACGATAGCTGAAGACCTCTTTTCCATTCCTTGAGGAGTAATCCAATTAAAGAAAATTGGACAGTGAATAAAAGCAGTGAAAGGAGGATCTGGCCTCCTAATAAAACACTGAGGCAGATTGTCGAGTGATCTCTGTGCAGTGCTCTTTGGAGAGCATTTAACACAGAGTTTAATCCCATTCCAGGATAGTTTATATGTATCTTTATATGCAAAATTTGGAAAAAACAATCATTTTGTGTATGTCACAAAACAGGGGTAGCTTTGACTGCAATAACAAAAATAATACGTATACTGATTTTGTTGTATTATTTGGTGTATTACAGCTCCAGTTATCTTAAAACGGTGTAATTCACCAAAGTCATTAGGTCTACACTGATTTGTTTAATGAGATTCACTTCCAAATTCCTGCCATACAACAGTTCCAGCACCATTCTCCAAGTTTGTGCGTGAGTGATGTGTGTGTGACTGGAGGAGAAATTGCTTACCTTTTTCTAAACCTTGTATCAATTCACAGATTTATCCAAGGGGTAGGAGAGGTTAAAGACGTCAGAAAGTCTTTTCATATGGATGGCAACTGCAGCCTTAAGGACTCTGTAGTCTGGCTGTGATCATGCAGCTTCCATCAGAGGCTGCAAGGCTCAGTGACCCTGATGATTTGGCATGGCTGTCCTCATCTGATGAACACAGTGAGCTGGCTGCTTGCTGCATCCAGCTTTCAGAAAGGAATCAGAGCTTGAAACTGGTATGTTGTGATGAAATGGCATGGACTCTGGATTAGAGTCACTGTGGTGGGTTAGCATTTTCCAGGGTGATAACAGCTATATGTCAATGCCTTTCTCACTTTCTCTCCTGATGTTGGTGTAATAGTAGAGTGGCCAAAAAAAGGTATTGGCTCCTCCCACACCTGTGCTTCCTGAAGGATTACAGGGAAGACTAAGGATGCCCTGGGCAGTTCCAGGGGAGAGTGTGCAAGCTCCCCACAGAAATGATTTTGAGTTGTTTTGAGGGCCTGTTGTGTCCTTTAAGAAGCACTATAAATATTTCATAAATTACAGCATAGCAGTTGTTTTGGCAGCCAGCTGGATGGGTTGGAAGGTGCTTGCTGAAAGGCCAGCTAGGAAAGGAGGCTTTGTTCAGGTGTCAGACTCAGCATGCTCTGACGCCTTGGAATATGTGCAGCCCAAGAATCAATGGCTAAGATGGAAAAGACTATGAAAATGAACAGGAAGCACCTCTGTGCTATTATTATGCCACAAATCAGTAAAGAGTTTTCAGCCTTATCATGTGGTTTATTCATTGTGTAGCTATTACTACATACATGGGGAGAATGCATATACTTCCTCAAGGTATTAATTATCCTGTGCTGGAAGATCAACACAAAAATTCACCTGTAGTAGGTTGCTAGCAGCTGAAAGGTACATTTTTATGCTGGACACTCAGATTTCAGGTTTTCAGGATGATGGAGAAGAGGATGCCAACAAATGGTTATGTCTAATGTCTATGGCTGTGTGAAGGTGAAAGGTAGGGAAGCAGGGAACCTGAAATTACCTCAGTGTTTAATGAAAAAATTGTAGTTTTGATTAAATATCCTTTTACAGACATGAACTTTTGCCTGTCTGCTTTTTCCTTAACTTTCCTCCTCTAAAATAGAATGTCCTTATGCTCTTTTGCTATTAGCTTGTGAACAGTAATTATGCAGTTATGTATGTTCAAGCCTGTAGTTTCCTTATAATAATATCTTGGTTTAAAAGCATGAAGAATCCTCACTGTAGAGTTACCAATGAAAACCCAAAATGATGATAAGCCTGCTGAAGAAGCCTATTTGAGCTTATGGAACAAAAATGATGTACAAGTTTAAAACAAGAATTTTTCTCCCAAAATTCTGTTCTCCTGGCTGAATTTGAAGAATCAATCTAATCTGGAAAGATGTATCATATTATTTATATCCTTTTGATAAACCACCAAAATAACCTTTTAAATTCAGATGGCTTGTGCCTTTAAAAGTCTTCTGAGACTTTCCCTAAAAATAGTTTACAAAGCAACAGAGTAAAATTGTTGGGGAATTGCACTCAAATGCATTAGAGAGTCTATTCCTGTGGCACTTAAACCAGTCAAAGTAATAAATATAAAATGGTAATTTTTCTCCATGAGCTGTGCTTGCTGCTCCCACATGATTTCATTCCCACCCCAGAGTAATATAACATTGCCTGCTCTAACAATCTCCTGGATTCATAGAATAAGGCAGCATGTGGCTGCTACTTTAAGTGTGCTCAGAAAAATTGACAATTACAATTAATCCCTGTTTGCCTCAGAGCATTCCATTATTATTTCCATACCCCAAGTGCTGGTGATTTTTTTAAATTGTAAGGAAATTTAGACCAAGCAATGGATTAGGAAGATATATTGCTGTATTAAACAGCAAGTGAAAATATAGCAAAGTAGGATATAGCTCTATTTTGATCCTTAGCTATATTTTTAACTGGTCGCTAAATACATGGGAGCAATAAGCGGAGTAAGTATTGTAGATGACCATTCAATAAAGGGTTGTAGTTCATTGGATTTTGTTTTTTGTCTGATAAATTAATCACCCACTTCTTTCCAAAAAATGTCAACCGTAAAAATTTCTGTTAATTTTGGGATTTATTCTGTGTTGTGAAAATTCTGCTAGCTTGCTCAACTTGTAGGTTATTCTGCCCTACTTAAGTTTTTCTCCATCAAGGAGATTTTGGGTTTGTCCTGAGGGTAGTCACAGGTACACACAGTCCTCCTGCATTGGCCGAATCATCTGTGTGGGCAGTTGGTACATTGTCAGAGCTGCTATATTGTTTTGAGAACTAAATTTAGTTTTAAGACATAATTCCCAAACTTGAGAACTGTTTTCAGCATTCATCTCACTGATTAATTATTGGCCTACTTTAAGGTATTTGGTTATATTTACCTATATATATTAAGTGCATATGTTTGCAGGTTAATTTTTCTTCCAGGGATAACAATGAGCCAATCCTTTGAAGTCAGGGATGATTGCAAATGACTATCACCATTTTGTTAAGGTACTTAAGAGAGGTCTTGGCATACACTTTTCTATTATTTTTTTCTACATTCAACCAGACTACTTCTGTATCAGAGTTCTTTCAGATGGAATTTATCATAGGACACCCACATCCAGCACCTCATGTGAAATGCAATCCAGCTGGGAAGACAGTATGAGCATAGTGAGTACATAAATTATTCCACAGGGGTAGTTTAAGCATACATAGTTCAGGGTTGCAAATGAAACATTCTGACCATAGATGAAACAAGGGGGTAATACAGGAAAGAGACTGGGGCAATAACTCTGGGTTTTGTTCACCTGTAATATTGAGTTGAACATCTTGTCTTAGTCTGATATCTTTTCAATAAGTGGATTTTCTTTCTTTGTTAGCATGTTCTGTGTATGCTCTGTCAGAAAATTTACTTGAATGCATTCTGACTTTTTTCTGTTTCTCAAACCTATTAAGAAATTCAAACTATGGTGAGTCTGTCAAAAGTAACCAAGCATTCTTCCTTGCTTATTGTCTCTATTGTGGTTAAAGGCATGTCTGCCTTGCACATTGGAGCACCTTCCAAAAACCTGTCAATCAGCTAGATCAGCTCATGAAATATAGTACCTTTCTCGGATTGCACTGTGGAAAAATGAACTGAATGGCTGAAGGATAAGATATCTAATGTATGCCATCTACCCAAGGAGACCTGTTCTTTATCTCCCTGCTTGGAACTGAGCATAGTTTCAAGACTTATACAACTGTTAAATTTGAGTTCTGGTTCATGTTAGTGGTAGATTTAATCATAACTCACAATTACTATCAACAGCTCCTTACACTATGTCTCCAAAAAGCTACCAGGAACAAGAAGGGCTAAAGATTTGGAATATGAACTCGTGTGCCACTCTGTTCCTCAGCTTAGCACATTACCACAGGATGTGACTGGTGTTGGTTCATATCTATTCAGAAGGCTAAAAATTTCAACAGGGCATGAGTTGGATTTGTGTCCTGTTTGGCCATCTTGGCTCAAGGATGTTAACCTAGGATTTTGGTAGGCAAAGTCTTGCAAAGTACAAATGCTTCATCCAACTCATCCATTGAATGTTAGTCATCATCCTTTATTTTGCTATGTGAGCCAAGGACATGCCACCTTCTTTCAAAAACATCTGACATAAATTCTAAAGTCAGTGTGGTGGTTTTGGTGCGTGGGTTATTCCAGCTAGAGTAGCTGGAAGAGGAGAATTTAAAAAGTAGCACATTGCATTTTGATTGTTCATGGAGTATCTCACAACTGAACCACTTGTTACTGTCTGTGCTTCCTAGAACGAAGGGTTTCCAAAGTACTTGTGGAGGAAGTCCACTGCTACTTAGAAGAGCAGCAAATTGATGCTTTTTCTTTGGTACTTGGTATCCCTTAGGAAGTTCCTGTCAAGTCTTCAGGCATTATCTCCATTGCTAAAATATATTTGCCTCTTCACTCTGCAGAAAACTTTTTCTCAGCCTACCCAAAACAGGGGCTGCCCCAAACAGCTGCATTTCTTTTGTCTTTTCTTCATACAGGTGTCATCTCAAAGGCTTTCTGCATCTCTTCAGGGGAACACCTTGAGCCACCTGGTTTACAGGTCTTGTTAAAGACCGCCTCTTCTTCCTTAGGATGATGTTCCAGATTGTTTTCTGTTTCTGTCACATCTAATTTTCCTACCCTAATCAGCATAGTCAAAGCGCCTGCAGATTTTATATGCCACAACTTGTAAATTTATTTTTTTTTATTGTTTTTGCCCTGGGCATCAAGAGCTGTTTTTTCCCTTTTGCCTATCAATTATGTGTGCCTGAGGGTTGGTAAGGTGATAATAAGCCATTCTGAAGAGCTCTGCAAGCTTTTCACTTGCTTTGTCACTTGGAGCTGCTATTTTTCTTTGCTGGCAAATAGGGAATAGCCTTAAAAGTCTCTCCTCAGTTAACTTTTGTTATGATTTTTCATGGTGCTTTCAACTACTCTTTGCTGTTCACTTTTACATCTGTATGGTTTTAGTGAATGCTTCATGCCTATTGCATCCTATTGCATCTTTCAAATGTATTAGAAAAGCCATTTGTTTGCAAGTTTCATTACTGTTTTTCTTCATGAAACCACAAGAAAGTAGATTAGAAAAGAGGAACAACTGACCATTAAAC
This sequence comes from Parus major, assembly GCF_001522545.3. Taxonomy (NCBI): domain Eukaryota; kingdom Metazoa; phylum Chordata; class Aves; order Passeriformes; family Paridae; genus Parus; species Parus major. Next base: position 38,358,743 of record NC_031770.1, on the reverse strand, counting down.
CCTAAAGAATGGTTGTCATCCAAGAAATGTGGTGGCCTTAATTCACCGATGGTTAATTTTTAATTGTGTACGTTAACCTCATACCCCTGTGGAATCTGAGTGACTAAGCTCTTGACATGCTGTGCTCTTTTCCCACTTTCTCAGTTTCCTCCCATTGTCTACTGACAAAGCAATGTCCCTAAAATACTGCCTGGAACAAAGGTTAATCTATAATACAGTCTCCCCCAAGTAAGGAAGGATCTATGATGAGGCTGCTCATAAAGCAGATGTGGGTTTGGTTTTTTTTAACATCTTAGACGGGAACCTTGTCTCTGGTCCTTCCATAGATAGGCGTGTGCTGCTTGCGTATTTCTGAGAAGGGCAGCTTTGTCAGGGCTGCCTCTTACCACCTGCCAAACCCCAGGGAGAGTCAGTGCTGCTTCCTGCACGGGTGGTAAGGACTTTGCAGCTGCATGGTCACCTGTGTGCATGAGGAGCATAAGGGCAGGTGCTGATTCATTCATGTGTTAAACAAAAATGGTTCATTTGTCTTGCATTACAAAACTGGTCTACCTTTAGTGGATGCTTGCAAAGCCCCTAGGCAGTCTTTCAGAAAAAAAAATGGGTGATCAAAGAAATACTTTTGGGATCCATAAAGTCTTTAATTTTCAAGGAGGGGTGAGTCTGGCAATTGCCTTTTATCTTCTGAAAAATTCTGTAAAGTTGAATGGAAATATTTTCTTTTTCTAAAAAAAAAGTTCTAAGGAAAACTGCAAATTGTTTGATTTGGACATGTATGTATTTTGTAAGTGATCCTTTCCCCAACTCTCCTTACAAAAGAAAAAGAGCTCTTTAAAAATATGGTGGCAATTCTCAGCCATACAAACAACAACTTTCCAGCAGCTAATAAGCTCTAATGTTTCCACTGAATGCTCCAGGACCTGGATGTGCTTCTACTTTCCTGATTTTCTGTCACTGGAGTTGTAGTAGTTTAGATTCGCTAATTTTGTTTCCCGGCCAATGCACCAAATAAATGTTGTGGTTTTAAAGCATTAGCTAAAAAATCCCTAGAAAACTTACTCATTTTTTTGCTGTGAGATATGAATTAGAAGAAGAGCAAAACAGGCTTAAAACTTAAAAGGAATAAAGAAAATTTATTAAAAAAACTACAAGAATAAGAAACTAGAATAAAACTTCCAGAAACTCTTTTTCCCCACTACCTAACCATTCTCCTTGTTTACATAACAACACAGAGATAAAAAAACCTTGGTGGTTAAAACAGTCTCAACTTTACTATAGTCTTTTCATCAGTCTTTGTAGAGAAAAAGAAGTTCTCTTCTGTCAATCTATGGAGTTTATCACAAGAAAACCATTTTCTCATGGCTTTCTCTGATGCCAGTCTCACAGAAAACTCTGTCATCAGTCCTTTCCTCCCATTTCACACCACTCTGAGGTGTGTAATGGGTCAAATGAGTTTAGGGGTGTCGTTTTAAGGATGAGTTATTCAAAGGCAAAAGTTCTCTTCATCTGTCTCTGTGAGCCTCTCTGGAAACAGAAGATTTCTCTTTGCCTCTTAAGGGCCACAAATCTTCAACAACTATTACTTCTCTTTTTCTATTCCAGCATCTCATAGGATCAAAACTATTTCACCATTTGCTTAGACCCACACTTTGAAATACTCCATTCCCCCCAAAATCCTCTTTCATGAATTGAAAGTGTTTTTTTCAGAACACTATTGTTCATCTCCATAGTTTTAGCAAAAGAATATTTCAGTTTATTAAAGCAGCTCCTTATTTCTCTCCCCTATCTGAAGCTTAATTCCTTTCTTCACTGTCTTTGCTAGTTTATGTTGTCTCTTTACCTGTTGATCACTCTCTCTTGTCTTCTTCCTGGAAAAAGGATTAATCTGCAAGTCTCATCTGGGTGGTAAAAGGGTTAAAGTCTTGCTCAAGCCGCAGGTGTTCATGGTGCCAGCTTTCAGCTCAGCTGCACTCAGAGCTGGGGCCCCTCTGAGAAAAGCTTCACCCACCCTGGAGGCTTCCCGGGAAGCTGCAGCAGAGCCTGGCCTGGCCTGGGCCCAGGAGAAGCCCCGCAGGCCCCATCTCCTGGTTCAGGAACAGTGGCAGGCCCAGCCCAGCCGGAGCCCAGGAAAAGCCCCACAGGCCCCATCTCCTGCCCAGGGACCACAGCAGGCCCAGCCCAGCCCCTGCCTGGGCCGCATGGCCTGGGCAGGAGCCAGGGAGCCAGCTGGAGTTCTGCTACCTATCACAGCCAGAAACCTAAAAGACCATGAAATTCCCGGGCTTAGGTCTTAAGGTGGTGTTCACAGGTTGATTCCCCTTTTCAATGGTAAAAACTACTGTCAGTTTTCAGAAATGACCAGTTATTGGCCAGGAGAAAAACTCCCATCAGCCTCCAGCAGCCTAAACTTCCTCAGGTGGTTCTCTTTGTTTCTTAAATGTCAATCCATCACAGGAGCGCAAAGTGGGAGGTGGGTTAAACCAGAGTTTTATTCTGCAGAGGGGAAATATCCCCAGTGCTATTGGCTCTAGACACCCACAAAGACTCAGTAAAACTTAGGTTGTTCTTAAAACTCTAGGTGATTTGACTTACTAAGTTAAAGACACAGTTTCTTTAGTGACCTGTCAGTTTTGAGAAAGTTGCATGCTTCCTGTGGCATGTGGCGGTGTTTCATTAAAAATGCTGTGCTGCTAGAAGAGCATTGCCTGTGGGAAATAGCTGAAGTGCAAAGAAGTTGCCATGTCTGACCTGAAACTTATAGACTGGTTCACTGACTTTTTTAAGAGGCTTGCGATTTCAAGTGATCAGAACAAAACATATGTAATATCAAGTAATTAAAAAACAAACAAACAAACAACAACCCCAAAACGTCTCCATGCATCAACATTTTTATTGGCCTGTTTTGCAGTATTTGATTTCAAATTCTGCTGTTTTCTCCCAGAGACAGCTGATGCCATCTGTAGAGATGGAAGAGATGTCAGCAGTCTTGCCCTCAGGATGCACTCTATGCATCCTAACAAGTCCATAAAGAGTGTAATAAAAAACTCTGAGGTATTCATTGTGTTTTACCTGATGAGAAGTTACATAGAAATGACTTATGTAAAACCCTTATCTTTCACCAAAGATCAAATTTATGGTGGTCCCATAATCATAAGCATTCCATGTTGAAAGTATGATGTTCATGTGCAATAAACAGTTTTCAAATGTTCTTGATCTCATTAATATCAGTGGATAATAACATAAATTACAGCACTTATACTCCAAGAGAGCAATGTCAAAGTGAATTTACTATACCATTGTGTTAGGTGTTTTCCAGCTCAGAGTCCTTTCTCCACTGAATGTATTTGGTTTGCTTCACAGTAATTTGCTGCAATTGTTTTGCTTTATTATAACCTTTGTTCTCTGCAAATAGTGTCCATGGGGAAATGGAACCATAGGAACACCTGATCTCTGATATTGAATTTGTCTTCTGTCTTCTTTCTGCTTTCTTTTATCTGGAGCTTAAATCCAGCCTTGGTTAAGGGTTATAAGATTTATCTTACACCCCTGCACTTGGACATGAATGGGTTATTGAGCTGCCTTTCTAGCAATTTGCATCATGCCAGGTTGCACTTCAAGCCAGACTTTCAAAGATGTGTGAAGGAGCTACTTAGTAAAGTAGTTCCTTGATAATGGGCTTTTACATAGAACCTGCCAACACAATATTTTCAGAAAAGCTTGAAAGGAATCTAATGTAAATTCCAGTATATTCATTCTGTTTATAATCTCTGTGGTTTTGCCTTTACCTCTCCAACCTGTGTGCATTGGCCTTCTCCTTCATCTTAATTTTCCATGTTGTATGTGGTCAAATAGAGAAAACAATTCAGACTGTAGGTCTTCATGATCACCTTGGTTTAGACCTTGCCCCCTTTCGTTTTATGTGGTCCCTGGGTTTTTATGTGTGTTGTGAGAGTGCTAGGATAAATAGTCCCTGAGAGAAGGATCTGCTGAAATGGTAATCAGCTACACAGACACAAAATTTCTCTGCTAAAAAATGTGAGGGTGGGAAAACATACATTGCTCCTTCATCCCCTCATTATATGGCTTTCTGCCATGATAGTCTCCTCAAGAAAAGTGACTTTACATTGGCCCCCATCAGTGCTAGCTCTAATCAGTCTTAATCACTTTTACCTGTTGAGAACACCATTTGTTAGTAGATTAGTCTGTTCCATTTTTCACAGGACTTTCACCCTCATGAAGAAAGGAAGGATTATACAGAAGCATACAAATATTAAGATGATTTTTACAATATTTGGAATTACACTGTTGATCTGCTGTTATGCAGTGGACAGAAGAAGCCTCTGCACAGGTTATTGCAAGATTGTCACTTGTTGGGGTTTTTTTAACTCCACCTTGGTGGCTCTGATACTTGTCTCAGAGTGAATTGTCAGCTGATACCCTGATGCCTAAAAAGGCTTACCTAGAACAGAGGCCAGACAGAGTTAAAAGAATAGAGTAGATGTTTATTAAAAGGCCTTCAAAGGATATACCTTAGGCAATACAAGAACCTGGCCAGGGCTCTGCCTAAGATGGACCCAAGGTGGATGACTAGCCACGAGTTTTCACACTTTTATAAGTTTTGGTTCATTTAAATATTAGTATTAATTGTCTAATTACAGCTTCAGAATATGAAGTCACATCCTCCCGATTTGGTCTCCTCAATTTGCTGTTGTTTATTCTTTTTGGGCCTGAAGCTGTTACGGTGTCCTTGGTTCTCAGGCTGGAAAAGGATTGTTTTGTCTAATTAAACTGTGAAGAGAACTTGTTAACACTTTATATGAAGTTCAGTCACACACTAAGGCAGTACAGAATCTGGAAAATACGAAAACTAAAACTTAAGGCATCACCCAGTGTTCTATAAAAACTCTGTAAAGAAGCTCTTACCATTACATACTGTTCTAAGAACACGCTGCTTTTTTTACAGAGGGCAACTATTTAAGGTGAACCATAAAATTGTCAAGAGCTATAAATCTCTGGAGTTAGTACTGTAGAACATTAAATCTCCAGAAAGCAAGCAATATCTGTAATGGGCATAGCCATATTCCATAAGCGACTGCCTACAACAATAAACGTGGGACAAGCAGCCCCTTCTAGCATGGTTCAGACAACAATTTACTTTGTAAAGCCCACCCAGCTTCACCCATGTTCTTATAGAAACAGAATCAATAATCTCATTGGAATTTAGATTAGAACATAACCAGATGTGAGCCTGCAGGTACCTAAACTCGTCAGCTCCAGCCCAGTCAGATAAACATAGACTGCTGCATCTTTTAGAGTCAAATATGACTGTCTCAATCTCTGTCAATTCCAATAATGTTGTTTTAGTGACTCACTTGTCATTTTCTCTGTCATCATGCTCTATGGCGTGAGCAGCCAGAGGGGAAACAAAATTGCTGCATTTCATTGAAGCTTGCTGTTTATCCCTTGTTTAGTCTAAAACAGGTCGTTTACAGTGTAAAAAAAAGTGCCTCGCTTATAGTATTTCACAGCACCTTTTTATTCAGACTGAGTTGTGGGACACCTGTAATGATGGGTGGTTGTTAACTGTGAATCCACAAAAATCCTGGGGAAATAAACTGACAGCAACAATTGTGTACAAAAATATAATATGGATTGTGAAATGAGTCAGCTTTAGAAAAGCTCTTTTATGTTTTTGCTGCATCCTTAGTTTTCAATGGTTTTCTCTGCACTTCTTGTCCTATTGTCCATATGTCTGAAATCAAGCACCTGTATCTTGGCAGGACACAGCTTTACCTTTTTTTCCTCTGGACTGTTCTCATGTTTCTCTTTAAATATATTATCACCACATTGGGAATGAGCTAACACCATAAATTAACCTTGATGTTTCTTTTGCTCATAACCCCAATTAGAAGAGTAAGAAGTTCCAACTGCCCTGCTACTACTTGAAAAAAGAGATATTTGGCACTTTTTTTATAGCTTCTGAGAGAGCATCATGAACCCGATTCTAATGTTTAACAGAACAAAAACCTGGATGATAGCGACATAGTAAAAACACCTGAACACAGTGGAGCTATTTAGTGAATTCTTCAAAAAGCCAAAGAGGAAGTAGCGGTGGAGGAGAAGGTACCTGGGTGGTGACTCCATAGATTATCCCATGTTCCTTGACATTTGTGTTGCATACCTCTATCCTGACAGAGGTATGATATGCTGTTAATAGAGACTGGGCAAAGTTCTGTGCTGTATCTGACAGTAAAGCACAGAATGTCCCTGCCAAGGACTGGTTTCCATTGGGGTGAGTACAAGATTCACGATGTGTACCCGCCTCCTGCAAAATGCCACAAGATGCAATTTTCAGGCAATTTCTTCTCTACCCATCAGTCCTCATTGCAATCAACTGAAAAAGAAAGAATCTTAAAATGTTGTTGAGATGGGAAAAGAGATGTGGTTTTACTGTTTCAGACAGAGTTGCTAAAGAAAAATGCTTTTGAAAATCCCCCAGTTTTCAGAAACTAGGAGTATCATGAGAGACTGGGACTGGCTTTTCAGGTGTGGGAATCTACTCTTAAAGATGCTGAAGTTGAAAATGCTGGTGACAAAAATGTACAGCTTAAGTATGAATGTTCCACCAAAATGAAAAAAATAAACTTATCCCACATCTTCATTAGGACACTTCTAATTAAAAGGTCTTTTTGTGTTTGAAAAAACCTGCTGCAGATATTGCATTATATAATAGAAAGAAAAATCTCACCCAAAAATTTTGAGTCCAGAAAGCAGGGAAACCTTCACAACAGGTCAGGTATTTGTACCAAGAAAATTTTATTTTTTCAAATTTTTTTTTATCAGATAAATAAATAGCAGAGAGTTGTTGGACAATGGACAACACTTGACCATTGCCAATTAATATTATCATTGCCTCAGAACTGTGATGATCCATGATGAATTTGCAGTGTCTCCTAAATCTAATTAACAATCATAACTAAAGCATCTTTGTTGCTTGTAGGAAAACTTGTTGTGTTTTGGTTTTTTTTTAAATATAATTTTTATAGTCTTTAAGATTGAAAGTATGTTTCTAATAAATGTCAAAGTGTATTCTTGCCAGAAAGAGATGAATTCATGCTCTGAATACTGCAATGTAAAAATGCCACTATAATGTTGTGATTGGGAAAACTTTATTTTAATTATGTTTTTAAGAGGTCTAAGTTGAGTCTGATTGGGATGACTAGCACTAGGCAAATTCCAATTTTTGTTAATGATGTCTTTTGCAATAAATGCCTATGTACTTTAACTTTAAAATGTGTTTTCCTTCTGTACAAAGGGAGAAAAATGTTTAGCTTAATTTTTGTTCCATATTGCATTGCCCTATTTTTGGTGAATGGGCCTTCTCTATGCTGTTTCATGGTTTTGGGTGTATATAGTAGATGAGGTTGTGATTGCAATGTGTTTTCCATTAGATTGGCTATTTCTTTCAAGCAGGTTGCATTTCATGACTGGTTTGTCCCCCCTTCATAACCAATAAAAGGCAACAATCACACTCCTCGGCCTGTGTGATAAGCTGAAGTGAAGAAGTTCACTTACATTTCCTGTATCTTCATATGCAAGTGAGCTCTGATTCAGCTTTCCAAACTTATATAAAGAGTGATGTTGACTTTAGTTATATATCACATAATATCCCTCTGCCTGGATAGCCTTGCTTTCTTCAGAGTGGCTACAAAGTTTTAAAACTGGAAGAGAATTTAGTATGTGTTTTTAAGAAGTGGCAAAGATCAAAAGAAATTGGAATGTCCATTTCCAGCAACATTTTGTACTGCAACATTTTTTTGATGAGGGTTGTGCTTTCCCTTGATATTTTGTACCTTTACATTCCTGTTTGTGAAGTTACTTTGATGAAAGGCAACTTTTCATCATGTGTAAGAACTAGTCTCTCAAAAAGAGGAAATGGATAATATACTATTTTTTCATTAGGATAATGAAAAAATGAGGTTTGTGGGTTTTGTTGTTTATTTTATTATTTTTAGTTTTTCTTTTCTTTAAAGCAAGATATTTCCTATGCTTATATAAGCACTAAAAGTCTGAAATGAGAAAAGAAAATTAAAAACATTAATTTTTTGAAAGAGGCTAAGAAGGAAAGAAAAACAACCTTATAATGCTTTTTGAACAAATAAAGTCATCTTTACCCTCCAATTTGGCTTTCTTCTCTACTATGTGGCTATTTTCCCCCTGTATTCAACTTTGCTCTTTCATCCATTACTACTCCTAGTTCAAAACCATTTCTTTAAAATATAAACATAATACCAGTGAAGATGAAAAGTCTGCTATAATAACTCCTTTTGCCTGGTGGTGATTACAGCCAGAAGCAAGGACAGAAAAGGGAAAGCAGATGAAAAGGTAAACAGTTTTTTGCCACAATGTGGCAAATGATTGTGAGAGACATAAATTAGTATGTTCCCCTAAATAAGATTCTATATTAATGTGATTCATGGAATATCCTTAGAGGCTATTTCCTCATCCTTCTGGTGAACATTTGAGACAATGTTACATACCCTTTGGCAGAAAATCAGAGGCTTAGGTAAAATTTGAGCATACAGCATGGTGGTAAGTGGATACCACTAGTTACTAATAGAGAAAAGTTATCCAAACCACTGCCCTAATAGTTCTCCTTCCACTCAGAGATTATTAACATACCTGAGTCTCATCTGTCTGGAGAATGCAATTTAAGTTTCCTAGTTCCTATTACAGTTTTCCTTGAGTTTCTTCTTCATTTGTTTCCCCTTACTACCAAACTTTTTACCTTCTCTCTTTGTGAGTGCCTTCATTCTGTTTCCTGACTTTTCTAGTCTCTTTCTGCACAAATCTGGAAACTAGAACTGGCTGCCAAAGCCCTTCTAAGACTTCCAAGTAGCAACCTTTGCATTTTAACTTTGTTGCACTTTACATGAGTCAAAGTCAAGAATCCGCTTTGGCTTTTCTGGCTCTTCATTTCCTCTTTGCCATGTCTAGGGTATTGCATTATGTATTGGATTAATTGGTGTTCTGTGGCCCACCAGGCAGGGGAATGGCAGCATTTTTGTTCATTAAAAGCTCCACTGCAGGAGGTCTGCATGTACATCTCCTCATACAATAGACAGAGAAATTCTAAATAGTGGTATTATATGTGTACTATATATTATGCATACATGTGTATTCAGAAGACACTTTTTATCCCCTTCTGAAATATTCTTCTTGGCTTTGCTTTTAATTAGCACCTGAAATGCAATTACTGAATTCATAAATCTTAAAGTATATTTAGTTTTCCAGTTAGCAGCATTCACCTCTATTAAGACATATGAAAATAATAACCTTGAAAACTGCTACTCTATACAGACAAATGTATCATAGAGATTTTTCTGGTACTTCGTATGGTATCTAAATTATTAACTTTCCTGATGAGGCTCACAGAAATTCTTTTAATAAGTTGCTATGATATTAACCTTTTGTGTAATACAAAAAAATTATATTTAATGATATAATTAGGTTTAAATGAAATTATTTTTAATTTCTTTGGCTTTAATTTGATGTTGCTGTACTCCAGCTTTAAAATGTAGAAATGGTGAAATGTGTTTGTGACCACAGTCCTCACTACAAACAAAACAGACAAGCCCACTTTTTAAGATGTGAACTTGTTTTCCTCCTGTGGACAACAGTTTCTCTCTGTCCTTTTGCTTTGTCTTTTGTAATGACACATATAAATATTTACTTTAGAACAGTGGGTATGATAGCAGTCATTTGAGCATAAAGGAATTTCATACCCAATTGCCTCCTACGTTAGGTGTCTCTATGCATATGGTCAAAGGATATTTTACTTCTATTTCTACATGAAGAACGGACAATTAACACAGTGCTCTGCACATCACAATGTCCCTGTATTCTTGGCTTTGTGGTAACTAGAAAAACAGCTGCACAAACTCCTAGGATAAAAGATTACAGAGAACTGTGGAAGGTAAAGATGCCACACTGGCTTGAGTGTCCTGACCCTCAGATCACTGTGGATGAGAATTTATTCTGAACCTGAAATACTTATGTGCCTCTGATGTTTCCTGGGCTTAGGCTGCTGACCACTGCCTCGAAGAGCCTGCTGGCCTAGCTGACCCTTTGCTGTGACCCAATGTGCTCATTCTGTCTGACAAAGTGACTGGTACACAAACCATGTCCTTCAAACACCAGCTGTGTGGCACTTAGCCAAGTGAAGAGGCATTAGATGAATCACTCAGCCTGCTAAATCAGGTCACAGGACGTTTCATCATGCAAGGTGCAATAATGAGAAGAGGCCTCTCTTGCTTGTGGGTCCACCTTGTCCTTCAGTGAGATGCAAGTGAAAGGCAATCTTTTTATGAAACTTAATCCTAAAACAAAGAATTTTTGGTCTTTGTCCCATGCTGTCTGGCATCTAGCATAATTCTGCTTGAGGTGCAGGTTTAGAAAATAAAACAAATATTTGAAGTTTTCTGTCATGTTTTTTTATGAGTTTCTGTGTATTTTAGTTTCATTTATTTTCTTAGGCAATTGCCAATTATATCCATATTCTTTAGAGATCTGTGTGAACCGGCATATTAAAAGCTGTGTAACATTTAGTATCTCTGCTGTGTGAGAGACTAAAAACAAGGAAGGATGGATGATTTCCAGGTTGCCTGGGGCAGCCAAATTCCTTAGAGGCCAGTATAGTGTCCTAGTTCTTCATATGCAGTTTCTATCGACTTCTGTCTCAGAAAGAAGGGGAATATATTGCCCAGGAATTGAAACAGAATGGACGGAGGGAACCTTTAGTAAAATATTTTACTATCTTCTGTATCAATTTGTACTGAAATAGTTTGATTTTTATTTGCTAATGTTAAGAAATTTGCTGCTTCTTAGTACAAGTTATCATGGCAGAAATTATTTCCTAGGTCTCTCAAACTCACAATTAATTTAACAGTATTTTTTTGGACAAAACTGATAGAGAGATGTCAAAACATATGCACTTATTGGTTATGGAACCTGCAGTAAGAATTTTTATTCTGGAAGCCCTTAGTGATGACATGCCCTTGATTGTAATTTTTCAGTTTTGCAAAGATTTTACTAGTAGGCTTGGAATTTTAATTTCATCCACTATATTTTAAAAATATCTAAAAGAAATTTAAAATTAAAAATAGACACTGGGAGTAAGGTTCAATACATGAAAAATGAACCTTGTCTGTTTTTAGGGTATGAACTTCAAGGAAAAATTGTTCAATTATGAAGTGATAGAAAACACTTCTGTAATTGTTTGGGAAACTGAACTGCCTCTCCACTTAATGTCAGACAGATTATCTTGTTTGATGTTATTTTTATGGAAATCTAACCACATCTAACAGTTCAAAAGAGAGAAGAACCCTTATTTTCTTGGTGGAAGGCTCTGAATGGAAGGCAACAAAAGCTCCAGACACAGTGGACTTCTGCCTTGACCATAGTTTTTTCCATGCACCTGCTCCTTCTGCTTGGCAGAAGCATCCTGGTATTGGATCTCCGGTGAGTGGTTCTTCAATAATCTTCCCATTGTCCTGAGAGCTGGTGAGCAAGGAAGCCATAAGGGGAGAGGAACTGCAGGATTTCTTTGGCCAGAAATTTTTTGTCCAAAACAGAGCAAGGTCAGATACACAAGGTAAGAACAGCATTCCTCAGGGCAGCAGCAGCAGTTTGTAATCCAGGAGAAACCTTTGGATTAAGACCATCACTTTCAATGTAAAATAAAAATGTGCTGAAATTCTTTATTAATTATTAATACAGAAAGAATATTTAATTGTTTTATATCTAAGGAAGGGATGAGGGAAGAAGAATTCATAGACTTTAATTCAGTGTTAATTTCTCACTGTTTTGCCTAAATTAGGTATTCTGTGGGAGTGTTATATTAAAGATTATTCTCAAAGTGAACTATAGGTTAGGAACATGCTAAGTGGCTGATTGTTTCTCAAAATTTGCCTTTGTTTTGATGCTCCTGGTACCTTTCTTGAAAAGATGTAGAAAGAAATACAAAAACATATCCTTCTGCCTCCTAAGAAACAGGTGCTATGTATGCAGGGTTAGAATGCCACAGGTACAGCTAACTCGTTAGTACACACAGCTGCTAATAAATACTTGGGAAAAAAACCCCAAACCTGGGAGGTAAGTTCAAATTGCTTACAAAATAAACATCAAATCACTTGCACTGAAGTCTAACAGTGTTAAGTGTGTGTAACACTAAGTATCAGGGTAATGGGCTGATTATCCTCCACATGTAGAGATAATAGTGTAAGATACAGGAGTTAATAAAAGCATAAGGAATTTTCAAAGCACTGCCCTCCACTGAAGAAGCCACTGCATTCTTTATTGACCTAGGGCAGCTATTAACACCTGGGGATTTTTTTTCAGTGAGAATAAACTCAGAGCAATTGCAAGAATGTTTCTACATGCCCTTTAGTTGTAATTTAGACAGAAAAGTGAGTATCTTCTGAGGAACAAGGAGTTAAGTTTCAAAGGTCTAAACAAAACCTGTCTGAAAAGCTAAACAGAGAAATTGTGTAAAGTCATTTGTCCATTCATCTATGGCTGTCATGAGAACCCAGATAAATAATGGTTTTAGTTTGAGCCATTTCCTTAGGTTTGTTATCTAGTTTTCCTCCTTGTTTCAGGGCATGTGGTAAAATGTCATGAAGGTCATGGAAACCATGATTATGTGCAATGCAGTGGAAAACCAGAGGTCTTTTTGGGAACTTCCAATGTTCCTGATTGTTGGCAGGGTACATGCCAATTTGTTTTGGATATAATAAATTATAGAGAAGAGACCAACAGAACTGTCAAAGGGGACTGAAGATGCAACAAGTTCTGCAACCCGCATGAGATGAAGTGGAAAGTATTCTTACAACTCGTGTTAAGTTATTGTTACAATTAGATGTACAGAAATGAAGAGGCACTATATATAAAAAATGTTACTTCATACATAAAAGAAGATTAAACTGCTTTAAAGGATTTTATGATGCAAAGTTTTTGCAATCATTTGAGTTAGGAAAGGCATGCTCTTGATATAATATTTAATTTTGCAGAGTTGCCAGCATGGGGCAAGGTTAATTCATTATTACACTAGCATAAAAAAGCTGACAGCAGCCAGATGTATAATTCCATGCCTGTTAAAGGAAAATTAATATCTTCAGTGCATAATTGTTGATACTTAAGAGATAACAGAGATCTCAATTTGTCTGCTCAGAAAAGAACAATAGGTATTCTTCCATTTGAGTCTTGGAGTTGATTATACACTATGATTTCCAATCCAATTGTTCAGTGCTGCTATTGATTGCAAAACAGAGGCTATTTTGTGTAGAAGTAAATCTCTTTGACTGAAAAAGGTAAAAAAAAAAAAAGGCTGCCTGTTACTGGCTACTGTTACTGGCTGAAACAAGAAATCATCACTATGCACACAATGTAACCAAAAATCCATATTAATGTCTTACTGGAACATTGAAAAATATGTCAGGTTTTCAAGTTTGGCAATGGTGCTGGTTAGCTGGATTTTCAGCTTTATGAGCTTTATTTTTCTGTTTCTCAGAAATTACTTTCTGCTGTATTTTTACAAGACTTCAAAACTGTGGAAAATTGCCAATAGATGTGGAAGCAGAGTTGCTACATAAAACTGGAGACCAAGGTAATTGCCTGTGGTCTTTGAACAGGTAGGTTTCAAGAAGGCACAGAGGTGTCTCATGGAGAATCACTGAGCCCTGAAATACTATGGGGCTTGTATCTTCTAGATGGTTGTCTTTCACTTCTGGGAAGTCAATATTTGTCTAGCAAGAAAAAATAACAGTCAAGAATTTTGTCTGACAAAACCACCACTGCCTTGGCAGAATGGAACTGTTACATCTGGAATGGCACTTCTATGTAATCTTTTGCAACTAGCAAGTAGCTGGCAGAAACATAGAAATTCTATAATGCCATCAATTTCCATATCTTATTGTTCATATTTATTGTTCTTGAATAATTTGCAAGCAATCATTTTTTCCACAGTTTTTTAATCTATCAAATGTTTCAAAAATGTTTAAACAAAATTTACATAACTGCAAATTGAATGCAGGTAAAACTAGCAGCTTTTCAAAGTATCATCAGAGGAGGCTCAAGATTAATGTAGTATTATGGTCTAATAAGAGTGAAAGACATACATAGACCTTATTTTTTTGAAGCTTCACAATGTCTAAAACTTCAGAAAAAAGGCAAGTCTTTATGAGATAAAGACAATAAACTGTTGGGATTTCAGCCTGTCTTGGCATCCAGCTCAAGATTTCCTCATTCTTTTAAATGGAGTGTTAATATTGAAGCCAGTTGTTTTGAAGGCACATAATTTTTTTCTAGAATTAGGTGGTGAGGAGTCACAAAGAGCTCTGACTTCTATTGTTTCAATCTTACTCTAATAGGATTTTGGCAGTGGGTGAAAAATGCTCAGGCTTCTTCAGGAGTAGGTTATGGTGGGCCCTGAGAAAGAAATAAGGCAGTGGTCTCTTAGAAGACAGTGGGTCATGTAAGGAAGGATATCTGACTGTTTGACTTGTTGCAAATGGCTCTTCAGTAAGTGTAGAGCCATAAAATTCCAGTTCTCAAGGAGCAAAGGCCTGCTGTGTGGAGGAATGGCATGGAGTTTGTTTGCTTGTGTTGTGAATTGACAGCTTGTCCCTAGCACTGATGACATGCTGCCCATGAGGTACGAACCACCGACAGATATAACTTGACCTTGTACAAGAGCCTGTTTAGTAGCTTCTGGAATTCTACTTCAGTATAGATCACCAGGTTTTGCACTGCTTTATGTTTTTAGACTGGAAGAATTTTTATCATGCTTTAGTATATTCAGGGTCTTTAATCTCCTAGACTTGGCTAATGTTCTTCCAATGGTAATCATTATCTGTGGTTGTCTTTATCTTCTTTCTGTATTCTAATCCCTTCATGCTTTATTTTCCCTTTCTTTTTGTGACTTTATTTTCCTTTGCTGAATTTATTGCATGCTTTCCCCTGGCAGCCTCTGTAAATATGTGCATTACTATTAGTTTCATCTCAATGTGTATGGGATTTATGCCTATACAGCTTGCCCTCCACTTAATTTAATCACAGGTTAATTAGATCCTCCACTTAATTTGATCAAAACCTTCCTTGAGCCAAATCACTTACATTAAGAAGACTAGTGGTACTTTCTACCCTTTAGTTTGATCAATATCGATCTTTTTAAGCAGGTACTTTGGGGTAATTCAATCACTGGCTGTGGATATTTTCCATTTAATTAATAATAAAGAACAACATCCTTAATGAGAGGAGAAAATAAACATAGAAAATAGCTGCAGACATATGAAAGACAGTAATTTTTTGGTGTTTTTGAAGGGGAACAGTTTTCCTTCTGTTTTTGTTTCTATCCTGAAGCAGCTCTTTTTGTAGCAACATGGTCAGTTCTCCTGTGTACAACAGGGTGGGCAGGGTTGTACTGGAGGCAGTGTTAATGAACAGACAGAAATACCAGTAAGGAATTTTAGTATGTTATTGCTACATTCCAGTGTAGCAAAAGTTCACTGGGAGTCCTGGTGTATTGTGTTTGGGTGATTACTAATAAAATATTAATTCTAAATGCCAGGGAGCAGGATGTCAATGAAATAATTTATATACCTGTTATGTGTGTATAAGAATATTAGTGTTAATGAAGTTACAGATAGCACAATTCTTTTCTGAAGCATGATTGCTGTATTAAAAAAAAAATAAATTCTATGCTTAATTTAATTTCTCTAGAGAGGTCATTTACAGACCTTAAAATAACCGTGGGAAACTGAAGGAAAACTAAATGCTCAACCTTGCCTTTTTCAAGAGCTCTGATTGATAGGTGGCAACCTTCCTGTACCACACTGTAGATGACTTATTTTAGTGAGCACTTGTTCATATTACTACTGTCACTGTTTTCAGGAAGAGTATTTACATTATTTCTCATAAGATTATGCTGTCCAATGTGTCTTAGAAAAGTGTGCTGAGATATGTATTATGAGATAGTTGTGACATATGTCTACTTGAGCTAGACTTTCAGAGGCATGTGGTTAGCATGTTAGCATGCTAACACCACCACTGACGTAGAAATTCCAGCTCTCCAGAAGAATATGCTGTTCTCTCTGTGTCCTTATCAGCCACTAAACCAATTCCTGAGTCTATTCCAGAAGTTTTTTAAAGGCTGTAATTCCTAAACCCATTCTGCTACCTACCATACTGGAGAAAGTAACACAAGATTCACAGAAATTGCTAACATTTGAAATCTGGTGGGGGAGAATCCCAGAGAAGAGTTCATTTCACTAATTTTATCCATCTAAAAATCAGGTGTCTAATCACCTATTCCCATCTAAAGCTTGTGTGCTCCCAAGTGTACTTAGTTCTATTTTATTTATGTGGGATTCTTTCTCTGTGTTGATGTTACAGGAATCTTATATTTATAGCTTTAATAAGCCACTGAACTGTGAGACAGCTGAAATTGGGTGATGAGAATTTCATCCTTCTTATCAGTTGTTAATACCAACAACTGTTGCAGCCTGCATTAAAAAATATTTTGAAAGATATGCTGAAAATCTCTTTAATGGTGATGTTACTGCTTGCTTATGGATTGCTCTTTTTTACAAATATCTCAAAACATGCAAGTTTCACGAGTCTTCTATTAGTGATCAGAAATCAGAGCAGAGATAACTAACAGAGATTTTGATTCTTGAAGTCAATATTTCATGAATGGCTTTTAATATTTAGGACTCAACTGGATTGAACTGAAGCTGCCATCTGTGTTTACTTCCTGTAATGTTTATAAACTGCCTCTTTAGGCTGCAAGAAATGTAGCTTGCCCACAAGTCTCACTTGGTACTCTGGTAAGTTCAGGTATTTTTCAATATGAGATCCAAACTTCCATGCATAAACATAAAATTATTTACAAATTCAGAGACTTACAACCATAGGTTACTGAAGCTTTTAATGAGTATATATGATGGATATGGTGGAATTTTCTTTTTAGATGTGTTGTTTTGGGTTTTTTTTTAATTTTTGGTTAAGCTTGTTCCATGTCTGAAAATCCTTGTTAGCAACAAGGTGGTGATCATCATGGGGAATTATATTCCCCTGTTTTGAGTGAGTCTCTCAATTAGGGTTGTGGTTGCTCCATGCTCCCTTTACAGTCAGTAAATGTATATGATCGTGATGGAAGGCTAATTCTTTCCACCTGATTGGTGACCAGTGGAGACACACAGGTCTCTCTCTCTGGATCTAGGGTATAACTGTGTGCTCAGTGCAGAGGCCTCACTAAGATGCCAGAAGTACGTAGGACTCAGGTTGGTTGTACAGGTGCAACTTTATATATGCATTGGCGTTTTTATTGTGATGGGAATTTTTGCATGTATAAATTTAAACTACTTTTGCCATGTCAAATTAATGAAATAGCTCCTTTATAAAGACTACCCCTCTAGAAAATGCCCTCACTTTCAAATATCTGCTGATCACCTTTGACAATACTTAAAAAGATGAAAGGAGGGGGAAATGGCAAAATAAATGGGTTTGTGCTTTTTCTTGGGATGAAGTTGAAGTAATTTGTAATTAGTACTTATTAATGTTGAAGTGTGTGTGTTGTGATGGCTTCTTACATAGCAAATGTAAGAAATACGTGACTGGGAGTGAAAGTAAAGATTCAGTCTATGAAGAATTTTGGCAGATGTTGCAACTCTTTCATGTTGCTGTTGGTCCATGGCTAAGCAGTGATCCTGGATTTCAAAAGACTTTCCTATCACTTCCATTTCCTTTGAAGTCAAAGAAGGTTTTGTTCTTCTGGAAATATGTTTTTGCATATATATGGAGAAAACATGTGATTCCTATGTTAACAGCTCTGACACAAGTGGCTTATGATTTTCTGGTTTCTGTAGAAACATTAAAAGCATTTGTAAATCTTTCATTTTCAGGTAAATGTATTTCATTTCATAACAAACCAGATGCTCAGACTGTTACCGTTTTTATTTTTAACATTTTCAAAGATTATGAAAAATGGTACCGGTAAACTATATTGAAACAAGAAGTAAATGATCATATTTCAGACAGTACCTTTCAAACTGTTCTTCTTTTGTAATTATAAAGTTAAACTGCGAAAGCCTTATGCTCTCAAAAACTCCTGTAGGACTTATGTATAGAAAAACAGACCAGGAAGAAAGCACTCCTGCATGGATAAGAAACAGGTTTGGTATTGAGGAAACCTGGTTTATATACCCAGTTCTACTACTATCCTTCTGGTTTTGTCAGAGCAGTTCTCTCACCTTTCATGTGCCATCTCAAAGAGTGATCTAACATGACACTTAACAGTTAACTGAAGTAGTGCTTACTTCTGTGTTGATAAAAGCAATACGAGCAGCTACATGTGTGATCACCATCACCATCTTGCTGCCCAAGTGACCTTGCACTGTTTTGCCCAAAACACCTTCATTAAGAGTACAGACCTCTGCTCTGGTCAGTGGAAGAATTTTTACTCACCAGAGGGAATGATTAGGTTGGTGTGGGGTGCACGGTCCCATACCTGGCTTCTGTCAAGAATAGTATTGAAAACTCTGAAGAGGCTGGTTGAGGAAGTTGTTAGCAGGAATGCTGATGGGTCTCTCAGCAGTTGTTTCCAAGCAGACAATGAGTGTGGATAAGTGCAACTGAGATAAAGTGTAATCCAGTTTTTTTAAAGCAGCTGAAATGGTACATGTTTTTTCAAACTTTTCTTTGTACTAACTCTTACCATGACTGAATTATTTTCCCCCTCTCACCTGAGTTCAGAAAGGATAGCAATGAAGGGTGAGGTATCCCAGAAAATTGATATGGGATGGAGAAATCGGACAACCAGCATCTGTTAGCTGTTGTATAAGACTGATACATGTTTCAGCAGCTGAGTCTATATAAGGCTAGCAAGGTCTCTTGGTTCAGTAAGCCCCCCTCCCCGATAAAGCCACTTAAATCTAAACGTGTTTACCTTTCTTTTGGCTTCTTAGGCAAATTTTCATGTGAGTCACAGCTCTTTGTTTTTAATGAGGGCTGTCTCCCTCCCAGCCCATCTTCTCCAACTATTACCATTCTTCATGCAGAGCAGATATAGTGACAGAGCAATCTTTTTCATTGCACAAGTCATTAACGGTGTAGACAGCAATTTGAAATTTGTAAATATTCTGACAAGTTGATTGCCCCCTGCCCATTTTATGCCCATAATCTGCCAAGGTAGACCTGGCAGTGCAGACAACATTATCACTAACCCAGCATGGGCCATCATAGAGTGATATCTGGCAGTATGTTAATAAAAGACCAGAAAAACAACAACAAAAACGCATCTCAAAATTACAACTATAAACAACCTGCCAGTCGCAATAAAAAATGTTGCTGCTAGGAAATTAAAAATTGTACACCACAGTGATCACAGCCTTCACATCACTACTCCAATGCATGACATAAACATAAGATTAGGACTTCTCTGCCGATGAGGCAGAGTCTGAGGTGTAACAGAGATACATTTTCTCAAAAATATAAAACAAATGGAAATGTGCAATATTCTTGACAGGTTTTTTTTTGGTTTTCCTCATGTTTTGTTTTATATTTTCAAGCTGTTTTTGGAAGAATTTCTCTATGTACTCTAATGAGTATGCAGAAAGACAAATTTCAAAATACAGTGATATTATTATTAGGTACATTCTTGGTGTTTTGAGTAAAGAGAAAGCAGAGCAGATGATGTTTGATGCAACCAAAACAAATCACAATCTTGAAGGATCATAAACATACTCTCTGTTTTGGTATTATTCTGTTATCTTATTATTGGGAAAATAAGTGAAATCTTGAAGAGTTAACATTTCAAGTACTATGAATAACACAATCTTTGCCATGGAACTCAGCCTGGATGTTTACGTGTTTATCTAATTGTTCTAAACTAATTTTTAACTTTCCTTAAAATTCTTAGCAAACTGAGATCTCCCATCCTGATCTTCCTGTAGGGGAATTGAAGCTCCCATTTTTCCTTGAATTAGAGGATATGGACTTTCCTGTCCCCAGAGTGGTCTCTGTGCTTGGAGGTTCCCAAATGCCTGTTGTCATTGCTGACAAGTAGTCAATGTGCTTCTTAGAGTGGAGCCATGGGCTGGAACTGCGATCAGCTGTTTGATTATTTAATCTCGGCCCTGTGAGAATTTCGTAGGGGAACACTGAGATGGTGTGCTTTGCTGTTTTGGGTTCTTTCCCCCTGCTTAAACCTCATGTTCTGACCAAAACAGAGGCAATGAGAAATAACTCCTTCTTGCATGCTAGAACAGAAGTGACATCACTTTTGCTTCTGACAGACAGATTAATATCCTGCCAGGTTATTCATGGGCAAGAGGTTGCTTTTCTGACTTCTCCATCACCCTGTGCCTTGGATGTTTTACAGTGGGGATAGCTCTTTCTCCAGACATATGCTGAAGTGAGCTTTTTGGTGGCTCTCTTTTTGGTGGCTCTAAATGGTATTTGCCTGTTTTGAGGAGTTTATGCAGAGCTTCTGTCCCATTGTGTAGTATTTAGGGATGGGCAGGGCTCTTACTTGGACCAGGGATGAGGCTGAAATTAGCTGCTGATTAGGATGGTGAGCTATGGGCTGTCCCAGGCACTGGCAGCACAAAACTAAATGTAAAGGTACCAGGCCCTGGGTACAGCTGCTATAGAGGACAGGAGGGAACAACGCTGAGTGGTGCTCATGTTCTGAAAGTGTCAGTGTTCCTGAGCCCTGGTTCTTGAGTAATATTCCCATCTCTTTGGATTTTGGACAGTGTACAATATATTCAATGCATACAATGTGGATTTGTAGTGAAATTTAACCAGGTGCAGTTTCATGATACATTTTTATCACTATACATGCTGGAATACAAACTCTTACTTCACTCTGGGGGGCAGACACTTCTAAATCTAGACCCACTGGCTTGGGCCTAGTGCAAAGGCAGCGTTGTGAGGGATTTTCTGCTATAACATCAGTTCTGTGGTCTGTGGATGTCTCTGTTCAGATTTGGGTGGTTACAACAGAGTGCAGGTGTTTCTTTTCTTTTCAAAGGGATACAGCATGTATTCTGCTGGCAGTGCAAGGAATTGAAGCAGTTGGCCTTGGTTAGCATCTGAAACAGTGAGTCCTTATCTTTACTGTGGAGTTATGTTTCAGTGTATGGCACCACTCCTACATGTCCCTTAAAAAGCAGTATTTTCCTATGGATAAGGCCATAGATCATAACTCAGCTATAAGGGGCAGTTATTGCCAGTTCAGGTTGTGATATGACTCAAACACCCTGCAATTACCATGTGGGCATTGTTCTACTTATGTAGGAGTGTCTCTTTTTCATTTAACTTATTGCTTTATTTTGCCTCAAATGCATTTAAAGAAAAGTATTCTCTTTCTGGGTTAGGTATTTGTGAAACTACACCAGTACTATTTCACAGTACTAGAAAACTGCCTATCAAGACAGACCTTCTGACTGAGGAGTTCTAATCTGAATTTCCACCTCAATTTTTGGGACTGGCTTACCAAAAAACAAGTTAAAATTGCTCGGCGTCACAGGCAGAAGCATCAAACTGCATCAGCCAGAACACTAGTGAACAACAAGCAGGGAAGAACACAGGGCTTCCTTGCTTCATCTTCTCTCACTTTCATCATCCAGGTACAGGAAGTGCAGGTTCCTAGTTTAGGAAGGTTAGTTACATGCTTCAATTTAGGAATGAAGAATTAGTATCTTAATCCTTGTGCTTTAATTCATTATTTCTTCTATCTGCTGTTACATATATACAGAGTGTGCACCCTCACTCTAAGTACAGTAGAACACAGGGAGAACACAGGGAGAACACAGGGAGAACACAGGGAAAACACAGGGAAGCTGTGTCAAGAAATCCTGGTAATTATAAATGAGAAATCAATGCCATTTAGTAGTCAAATATTGTTATTTTCTACACTTTTTTTTTTCCCCCTGCTTTTCTTTGTGTATCTAGAGGATTGTCACACTCCTGCTTTTCATGTACAAGCTTAAGGGGATGTGAGCTTTCAATCAGCAGGCTCCCAAACAGTAGCTCTTGGATTCTGTGGCCATCAATCGAGTGCCAAAAACTGGGTTAAAATTTAAAATATTTTCCATTGTTTCCTCATCCTTTTTAGGAAAAAGTAGAAAGATTTTCCCTCTTTGCAATGGGATTTTTGAGGCTTTTGTGGATGTAAACATGGAGTTTTTTTGCCAAAATGAATTAATATTAATAGAAATGGCAATTTTAGTCAGAACATTTAATCGTTTTTTGGATAGTATTTTATGATTGTTACGCTTCTACATATAATGGCTGACCTCTCTGCTATCACTGCAGAAGAAACTGCAAAAAGGGAATGTCTTACTTCATAGCTGGTGAATAATAACCTCAGTTATTTGCCTAAGGACACTGGAAACCAAGATATCTGTACAACTGATGCCCTTGCTAAAGGAAAGCAGTGCTGCTGTGACTGCTGAAGCCATTAACCTGCCTCCTGTTCCTCAGCTGTGTTGGAGGTGGCCAGAACACCAAACAGAGCCAAGATTGGTGTTTGTGTTTCTCCTCCACATTCCCCTCCTGAGTAACCTTAGGCAGGATGATTCGTGCCTTGGCTGTGTGTATGGTGATGTGGTGGAATTCACTGGTCATGAAGGTATCTTATGTTCTTTCAAATAATGGTTTTGAACTGCTTGGATCTTTGCATGGGAGATATTCTGTATGTGCCATATTCCATAATCTTTCAAATTTCTAATTTTCTCCACTTACGAGATTTATAATATTGTTTAATTGTATATTTAAAGAATTTTTTTTGAAGTTATGCAGTCTTGAGTTTAACACCACCAGAAATTGATTGGATCTCCAATTAACTGTCTGATGTACAAGATAAAAAAATATCCCAAAACTCCGCAAAAAATGGATTCTACTTTTTCCAGCAAAGGTTGCAGGAAAAACTAAATCTTTCTGGAAAGTGATGACTGCTGTAACCAGCCAAAAATAGGATGTCCTTAGGAAGACAGGAAAAAAACCCAAACTGTCTCTAGCATCTAGATTAATAATTATCAAGTAAATAATGAAGATAGAATAATTCTAGGAAGAACAGAAATGGATTTATATGAATTTAAGTTTGGAGGAAATTTAGTTTATCCCAGTGTGTGTCAGGAAACATCACAAAATGAATGCAATGAATATGAGTCTTGATGGTGATTGTAGCTTGTGATTTATTCTGCCAAAACAATGAATGCAGCTATGGAGAGAAGTTGTAGTGGGTTTCAAGTTTAGTTTAAGGATAATCAATTATATCTGAGCAAAAACTAGACCAGTCTGTGTCCAGACAGGAATGATGTATTCATCTCCCCAACTACAGGCAAAGTAGTTTGTCATAATCCATCTCTTGTCAGTGCTGGTCAGTTTTCTCTGAAACTGTCCTTCATTTTGGAATAGGTATTTGAATTTCTTGTTCTGATGGTACACAAAACAGGAAGACTTGCCTTTTTGTCTCTTTATGGCCAGGTATAAGTTTAGCTGAGTCTGTTGGTGGTCTGACTAAATTTATTTGGGATTTATGTGTTGGTTTATTTATTTTCATTTCCCCTTTTTAATAAGGGATACTTTCTCATTTAGAATTTTACTTATTCTGGTCTTCACCATGATATCCAGGAAATTCTGGATATCTGTAATTTTGGAATGATTTAGAAAGTCTGCATACACTGGTGCAGTCACAGGTCCATTAACCCAGCTGAGTGTGAGGAGTGTCTTTATTTTATTTATGTTTATCAAAAACAAAATGAACCCACTTACAGGTACCATTTCTGGCAGAAAATGTCCTAAGGGAATTATGAGGCTGAAAGAACCAGAGGCCTTTTGCCTCACTTATATTTTCAGAGCTTGGAGCCCTATGAACTTTGATTGAAGGACAGGAAAGATTGAAGCTTACAAGATTGTCAATGGCATTGTCATAGAGTTTTCACAGAAGCATCTAAAAACTAAGATATTGACACATTTCCATGAATATATATTACATATTTCTGATGGAAATAATTTTACCTTAAAAATTTTGGTCCATTTTAATTGTATCTGCTTCCAAATTTCTACCAAAATCCAGAAAGATTTCATTTACTTAGTTTATAAGGCTACAACTTCCATCTAGCAGCTTCAGTGTAGATGGTTTGCAGAAAGAAGTCTTTGTCCTGAGTGCTGCGTGATCTGGATTGCCATAAGAAATGATACCAAGTTCTGATACCAAGTTTTGGGTCTCTTGATCGTAACTGCATGTGAGTTTTTGTGTAATGAAATGTCACAGGGCAGGATGTGTGTAAGAGACAAGATGAGATGCAGAACTCATTTTTTTCACCACTGAAGCCTGGGACTTATGTTAGAACAAGTGACTTTGGCATGTAAGTAACAATTCTGCACTCTTAAATGGCAGAACATAACCTCCATAAATTGCACGTTCACACTTTTTCTACAGAATTGTCTATAACAAAAATATTTGCTGATTTGACTAAATAAATGGCTGTTGAGCTTGGAATTGATCTCTGGGAGCCCTTGTAAAAGAATTCCTGCAGTGGCACCCAATTTCACCTGGTTCTGCAACACCTAAATAGCTTACCAAAATTTAAAGAGATGTGATATTTACGTTGCGAGGTTTTCAGCCTAGCTCAATAGGTGAAGAAGCTGTCTGAACCATAAGTCTCTAATACTCTTTGGCCTTTCTGAAATGTTTCCTATTTGCATAAAGTAATACAAAGCTATTTAGAGCACACTGAGTTTTAGCTGCACTGTGAAGCTACTTGGAGACAGAGGACAAAAAACGCTAAAAGCCTGAACCTGTTTACAACAGGTTTCAGCATGCTCTGGAGGTGTCTGGCTCCAGTAGAACGCTGTATTTTGGCTCTGTCCTTTCATTCTTCCATTAATTAAGTCAGACGATGACCTAGGTCTGACTTCTTCCCTCTTGGCAATTTTTCTGCTCTGAGCACAATGGAAAGTGACTTCTTACTGTGCACTTCACCTGTGATGAAGAAAATAACTTTTGGTGTTATCTAACTCTTCCTGAAGTCAGGTGATAGGAAAGCAAAAAGTACTGTGGAGACTGTTAATCCCAGCTATTGCTCTAAGTTACTGAATGAAGAGCTTCAAAGCATCATTGTTATTGTCCTTGCTTTCAATCTTAAGACTGAAAAAGAGGAGGAATTCAGATTACAGATAAAAGCAGATGCTCCTAACTGATCTGCAGGAGGCATCCTAAGCTGATAAAAACTCTGCTTTTGAGATGTCAAAGTGAAAGAAAGGCTTTGCCAATAGTAGCATAATGTTCTTGGTTAAACCAAGCTGAAATAAATCCATTACTTAATGTAGCAGAATTAGAATAAAGTGTGACTGGAGTTCTTATTGTATAAAAAATTGCCTCAAATTAAAGAACAGTGGGTACAGATACACTTGGATCTGCTCCATCAAATAATTTATTTTTCCCATACCAACTAAAATGAGGATGCTAATTCTGTTGAGTAAAATTGAAATACG
Organism: Parus major; assembly: GCF_001522545.3. Classification (NCBI taxonomy): domain Eukaryota; kingdom Metazoa; phylum Chordata; class Aves; order Passeriformes; family Paridae; genus Parus; species Parus major. Next base: position 38,333,177 of record NC_031770.1, on the reverse strand, counting down.
CTATGTGTCTGTGATGACTAAATGATTTTTTTTCTTGGATGAGTTCTGTTTAATCTGGCAGAGCTAAGGTTCGTTCTGCTGTGTTTATAATATCTGGTACCCCAATAGATGGTTTGTCCAGAGTCTCTTTACCTGTACCCATCAATGAGAATGTTTATTGGGCAGAATTGCAATTCTCAAGTGATTCAGCAAAGAAGAAAAAACAAATGTATGCACGCATGTGAGATAGTTTGAGTCCATAAGCATATTATGGATATGACATCAAGTGAAGATACTTGATGTGGGAGGGAATACATCAGTGAAAGATATCTATAAATTTACATATCAGACAAATGTTTTCATCAGAGAGCTATTTCGATGGGATTTGAAAAACCCAGGTGGGATTTTTTGGGTGGATTCAGGGAGACGTTTCTAAGTTTATGACTCAAGCTATGGCATGGCAAGCCCTGAAGAAGTCCATAACGAATTAAAACCAAAGCTGCCCTAGTGTTAAAATTGATTGAAACATGGAGAAACTGTCTTTGCCTAAATGTAGGGTGATGTAGTGTTCTTCCTTGCTTTTTATTACATGATAATGTCTGTGTTTGTGTATTTTATCTCACATTTTCTTGAAATGTGATGAACATAGTGAAAACAGACCAACCTCCTTAGGGACATGGGGGAAAAAACCAGACAGATAACAAAATCAAAGGGCAGTACTATAACTAATAAAAAAATTACTTTTTTATGACTAATGCATAGTAACTGCATCTTGAAAATCAGAGCCTTAGGAGGTCAGCCAGACAGATCTTGTTGATGCATTTGATAATGTTAGTATCACAAATAATTTTTGCAGTTATGCAAGCTAAGAGAGCAACTCAAGCTTGAAGCTCTTCATTGAATGAGGGAAATGCTCATTGAGGGAGCAGGAATTTTCCTATGCATATACATATATATGCATATAATATTTCCAATTAGTAGTCAGTCTATTCTGGGCTCTTTGTCTTTGAACACTCTGCAAATCCTCTGCTAAGTCTGTGAAATCCAAAGGCCAAATAGAGCAATAACCTGATCACATGTGGTGGCCCTGGTATTGCTGTCGTATATCTGTTTTCTTTTCTGAATGACATCTTGCAAGAATCTGCTAAATGAAAGACTCTCTACTCCGTGTCTGACTCTGTAACCTCTTGAATTTGACACAGCTCAACAGCAACAGAGGCATCCAGATCAAAGATTGTTCTTTCCTGTTCTCATCACATCCCTTCCTGGTACCCCCACTCCTGTTACTAATAATGCTAATATGTCCATGAGAAGTGACAGAACACCGAGCTGCTCACAAGGAGGAATTCTAACTTAAAACTCCATGCCCCAACACACACATTCTACTGCAAACCACTGCATTTTACATAATAACTACGTTAATCCTCTAACTGTTGGTGCAAAAAGGGTTTTTCCCCTCCTCCATCCTCCTGACTTGCAATGGTTCTGGCCCAAATATGAATGTGACATGTGACTGAGTGGTGTGACAGTTCTGGTAGCTAAACTGACAGAATGCCATTAGGATAATTTAGCTATATCATGAAACTGCTCTCTGCGGGGTAATTTTGTGTTTCTTCCTCACATCCCTCATCTAATTGTCAAATTAAGATGTGTAAAGTGGTGTAAGGTACACATCAGTAGTTTAGGGCCTTTATGCTTGCAAGGATATGCTTGATAGTTCTGGGAAGTGTGTATGGGGGAAAGGATAGTAAAAAAGAATAGGGGGAATGAAGAAGGAATAATTTAAAATCATTTTACCCACTCATCTAATCTAACAGTCTGTGCCTTACATCAGCTTAGAAATCTTTACCTCCAATTCCCAATACACAACATCACTGTCTTACTTAAGTACCTTCAATTTTGTTCTGCATGTGCCTTATCAGTTTTGAGAAATGATGAAATGAGGCATTATAACTTCCCTTATAACGGGCTATTGTTCTTCTTCTTATGTACCAGAAAAGCCGTTTCAACCTGTTTAGCAACAGCTCACTCTTATTGTGAGCTCATTATGAAAGGTATTCCTGGTATTCTTTATAATTTTTGTTATATTTTCCTTCATTTTAGCTCAGATTCTCTTGTTATTAACCATATTTTTTCTTAGCGTCATCCCCTTGGTGCTTTATCCTTTCTATGATATGCATTGCCTCATCATTACTGAATTTAAATCTGAATAATAATAATTTTTACTGTTTGTTCCTCAAGTTACATCTCAGTTAAGCTACAAAAAGGTCAGAACATCTTCTAGAGTTTAGATCCTTAATCACATTCAAGCAACTTAAACGAAAAAGTAATCAATTTAAAAGCTTCCCATGATAGTGTTTGTACTCATTAGATAAACATTTCAGTCACTAATGAGATGCACTTAATAAAGAGGCTTTAATATACAGATTATGGAAATTTAATTTATTGTAACTATTTATTATTTTGCAGTGGAATATTTGTGACTGACAATCCCAATGTTTTATTGCAAATGTCATAAAGATTGGATGGCCTATGTACACCATTGGTATATTCAGGTTACTTCCTCTCTTCAGAATGATGGCAGTCCCTTGGGAAGCACCACAAACATTTCAAATGTAATTTGGAATGAGGAGGGGTCTACTGAGAACAGCACTAATTTACACCTTAAAGCTACTAATTTATCATTACCTGTAGACTTGGTTTGTACACTCCCACAGTGCCTCTGCTAGTTTTATGTTCATAAGGAGGCAAGCTTAACAAAGATTATGGGAAAAAAAACAAACAACTAATGTCATATATGTTTGCCAGAGTTAGAACTTGTGTTGCCATCTGCACTGTTTGTAAACCAGCAAACACAGGGGCTTTACAACAATATGTGCTGATTGTGACACTGCAAATTCTTCCTGCTGCAGCCTGGATTACGGCACTTTATTCATCCAAATGCTACATAGCTCATCTGACATTTCTTATATGGAGGTGGAACTTGGAAGATGTTACATAGCACTAATCAATTCTGAATATATCTGCAGGTTGTGAAAATCAGAGCTTTGAGCTAGGGATCAGACATAAATACAGAGCAGAAAAACCTCTATAGTAGTTATATGGTAATGTTGCATAAAGAAGACAAATTACAAGGATCCACTTCAAAAGTCCTGGAAATTGGGAAAATATAAAGAAGAAATGCTTAGAATACTTAGTTTTAACTGAAGGGGGCCATTTTCTGCACAGAAGAAACTACTCTATCTGCAACAGTTAATACTTTCCTGTTACCCACTGTGCCAGCCAGTAATTCCCAGCAGTCCAGAATCAATGCACTGCATCTATTCGATATCACACCAGAAGCTCCAAAGGGTGGAAAGGATGATGTATTACCTAAGGAATTATGTGAGAAGAAAAAACCAGATGAACACAAAAAACCTGAGTAGTTCTTAAAGTCTTGTAATGGCAACTACCTCACTTTAGTAAGGAAAACAACCCAAAAACTTTCATACCAGTAGATGAAAATAGGCAGTAAAGGGTTTGGTCTGGCCAAGCATGTTGTTGGATATTGTCTGCATTATCTTTCTCTGCCTTGAACTTTTCATAGTCTGAACTGAGAATTTTGCTTTATAATTCTGTGTCTTCATAGTAGAAATAGAGCTGCTGTAGCTGTGATAAAAGGGCTACTGTCCCTAAAGCTTTGTGCTTTTTCTTTTCAAGTTAAGTTGGCCTTGCAAAAGATAAATAGTACTTAAGAGTACAAAGTACTTAAGTTGGAAGGGACCTACAGTGATCATCTTGTCTATGTGCCTGAACAATTTTGGGCTCAGCAGAAGTTGAAGCATGTTGTTGCTAAGGGCTTCAGTGGTGCCTCTTACATTCCTAAGGGAGAAGATAGTGTTAAATGATCTGTCCTTTACTTCTGTTGCTTTTCTGAAAAGTGCAAATTACAACTATCCCTACAAGATGGGGCTGGGGATATGTATTCAGGGACAGTTTGCCAATTATTGTGTTCAGCAGAAATAAATTTAATTTGGGAATTTTCTGTAATGTTGAGCATTTTCATTTAGATTTTATCATTCTACTAACTGTGTGGTGCATTTCACTTCTAGAAATTATGACAAAATATCTGTGAAAAAAACATCACCTTCTCATTATTGACCCAACTCATCACTAGAGGTGACACTGCTGACAGGCACATTTCTGTGGGTGAACCATGCAAAGGCAGTGGCTGATTGCAGAGGAAGAGGGGAGGTTTGAATTCACCATCTCACCTCCATGCATCGAAGTGTGATTTAATCTGAAAAAGATCCTCCTTCAGCCTGCCTGACTCATCTATACACAGTCTCATCTGCCTTGCCTTCCAGTTTTCGTACCTTTCCTGGCAGGTTTTGGAACTCTACCTGTATCCATCCTTCTGGTCAGATAATTTACCTACTCATCTTCTTGGGTTGTCTATATCCACTCCTGAGTTCCTCTTCTGCCTTTTCCCAGGTTCTTTTCTTTGACATGACCCACAGAATTTGCTTTTTCTTCCTGTAGACCCTGTTGTTCATCCAGATAATTGGCTCATTCAGGCCTGGTCTTGCACACTGGGGTCTCATTTGGTACATCCCCCCTGCAACACTGACTCCCACTTCCCATTTATCTTGTAAAGGTGGTCTCAGTTACCTGTCAAGACACATTTGGCCTGAAATGCACAAAATCAATGTCCTTTCCTCTAAATCTTTCAGTCCTATTCAGCCAGCGACCAGATCTCTTTGGCATAGTCATAGTCACAATTCCTCCAGTCCACATCTCCTCCCCACATTTATTTGTAACACTAGATGCTCTCCTATCCAGTTCTTGGGAAGCTTCTGGGCTCTGACAGTGGTAGAAAGAGAAATGCTCTTAGTTTAGGCGCTGCAATTGGAGGAAAACTCCACTTGACCTAACACAGAACATCCCATATAAGGAGTAAAAAAACTTATGTTTTTTATTTCTTTTCTTCTATGAAGAAGGAAGTGTTATTTCTAAATGGTGAGCTTCCACCATATCACCTGTAACTTTTAATGTCCATACACAGCTAAGCTTTGACTGACTTCCCACAAGAAAAAGGCTCAGCACTAAACACAGGGAACCCAGCACCAACTAACTTGTAATTGCAAAAATGGTGTCAGCAGGAGTAAAGCTGCATTTCTGAGCAAATTATTTATTGTGTGATTGACATTCCATTTCAACAGTTCATTTTTAAACCAATAGAGGAAAACTTTAGCAAACCAGTGAGCAGTGAAAAGCAATATCCATAAAAGGAGATGTTAAGAAATTTCAGTTGCTGTGTTTTTCACACAGGTGGTATTTTGTAGCTAGGCAATTACTCAGTTGTAATTTTCCAACCCTTTGCTTCTTTATTGTTCCATTCCAGACAGAAAGCCATAGGAGAAGTTGAACATAGGTCTGTGTAGCACAGTCCAGAGGAAAGTGTTTGTAAGTGGCCTGAGAGTACCTAGTAGTGGTTACTGCACATAGATAGCCCTCAGATTCTGTAATACTCAGGAGGTGATTGTATCCTGGGCCAGGCAAGTTTCATGCGAGTGGGGTGCACACAGAGCGCATGCAGTGTTTTAGTTACCTTATCATTACAGAGTGGTCTTAGTGAGTTGCCCTTCCCTGAGGATTCTTTGTTTATTTCAGAGCTGGAGGAACAAAAAGGCAGTCGTGCTGAGCATAGGTTGTTCACAAGTGAGTGCACAAATTAAGCCAGTTCAATACTTTTTGTTCCTGTGTTTTGTTTTATTTTTAACATTTGTGGTTCATCATGACCTGTGCTGTGTAACCCTCTGCACTGTGCCATCCCACATCATAGCAAAACCCTGGCTTGCAGAAGGAATTTATTTTAGTGATAGGCAACACGTTTCATAAACTTAGGTGCATACAAAGCCACAGAACACAGATGATGAGGGACACGAACTAGCTATTTGCAGCTCTGATGCACACATGCTGATTTTTTTTCTTTTTTCTCCTTAGGTTTTGTCCACAGTCTTTCTTATTTTGCTATGGCTCATAGAGTAAGTTGTAGGTTCTGTTGAGGAGATCAGAATCTTCTGTTTCTCAGCAAAATTTGATTTCCCATCTGCTTCTGACAGATTCCTCTATTCAGTCTGAGAAAGTCTTGTCATTCTTGACACATGGGAAGTTACAAGCATAACTCATGCCCTTTTAATGTTCATGGGTGTTATCTGAATAAATCACTGACATTAAAGTCTTAACCCTTTTTAGTCTTAAAATTGACATTTTCAGAGCTTAATCTCCTCTGTCTGGCTAATGTTTCTCTTGTTCTGCCAGATGTATGCAATGTCACTCATTTCAAAACTGTTTGCACTGTGCCTTGGAAGCTGTAACATCTTTCAATGGAAATAATTACAGACTTATTGAGGGGCTGTCGTGCTCCCTTTGCATCTTTCATCACTGTTACCAGTGGCACAAGGAAGCCAAATAGAGAGTGTTCTTTTGTTAGGTTTTGCTTGTTTCTTTCCAGATCAGAGAGAGTCTCTCTTAATACTGTCCTGGAGGCCAAGGTGGTAAAGTACAGGTGATCCAGCCAATACATTACCTCTGAATCTCTGAATGGCATTCTTTGTCATGCTTCCTTTCCTCAATCCTCATGAGTTATCATTGTTAAGATTAATTCTTTCTAATCAGTTCCTCTGACTGTACTTGCTACTTTAGTTCCCCATCACTCTTGATTATTTTAAACTGAAGAAGAGCCACTGAGTGACTGGATAAAGATTTTTTTTATTATTTTTTTTATTATTATTTTTTGTTCAAATCCTTTTTTACCATTTTTTATGCCAAATTTATCTCCTAAATTTTTGTATCCTTCTACCCCTTTCCCCATAAATATAGATGGTAATTGCCGTAAGAATGATTCTGCTAAATTAAGTTCATTCAAAATGATTAATTTAAATTAATTAAGAGCCAGCCAAGTTAAATGAACAAGCTTCTTTACTATTGATTCTTGTCAGAGTTATCTATGAATACGATGCAGCATGATAAGGATTAACTAACCAATGATTTTGATGGGTAAGGAAGTGAGCTGTGTGAGTGAGCAGCATTTAGATCTGTATATATTGTTAGCAGAGCTTATGGAGTGCTCACTCTCTTACTCTTTGGTAAGAGAGTGAGCATCATCACCACTTTAAGGATGAAGTTATTTCATCTTTCTGTGCCTGCTAAATTCAGTAAAAAAAAAAAAAAAGTCTGTTTCTGTGCAGCAGCACAAGTGGGAGAGCTTAACTAGCAGTAAAGTTTTGTTTTCCGCTTCTTGCTTGAGAATATGGCCTGGTTGTCCACTTTTCTGTTTGCTGACTTAATGTCATCTTGTCATAGAAAAAAAGATCATTGAGAAGTTAAAGTACCAGTCTGGGATTAAGATAATCTGTATTAAGTTCCCTGTCATGACAACTATCCAAAAATATTTTAAAAGTTTGTGATGTAGATAGGGTATTTGGTCTCTTTCCAGTCAGTGAGACCTGTGCTACTACAATTTTCTTAAACAGAAACAGGCAATAAAAGAACTTATTTGTCTTTTAAAACAACCCTGAATAATCTGTTAAACATGAATAGCATCATTTCCAGAGGCATGTGGAAATGAAGACATTAAAGAATTTAAAGCACTTAGGTGTTAAAGTAGCTGTTGTCACATCAGTTCTAAAAGAGAGGACTTATTTTCTCAGAGCGAGAAGGCAGGAGTCTATTTTTCCAAGAAAAAAGCTTCGCTGCATACTAGTGTTGGCTTGCTCTTTGGAGGTCATAATAAGTAATATAATAAGCAGTGTACATAATTTAACTGTACCATCTTCTACTTATACACTTTAGTGTTTAAGTCAATGTAATATTTCTCTCTCTTTTTACCACTCTATATTTCCAATTCTGCTGATACAATATGAAATGCTTTCTTGAAATCCATATAAAATTCTGAACACTCATATATTTTTATTATACAGTCATTCTGGGTTATATATTCCATGAAACCTAAACTCTTTTATTGGCAATGTTTGATGCTCGGATGATGTAAGGAGCTCTGCACTGGCAGTCAGATTTGTTGGCTGTATCACTGCTGAATTTATGTTTCTCTAAACTGTTCTGTCACTTTAGTTCTCAATTAATGGTTCTCAGTTGTGTTTTAGTATACTTTGCGTCAAAATCTTGCATAAATTTACAATCTAAATAAAAAGAAACATCAGAAATTAATGTTTAGAGTAAGTTTAACAATTCTTCTTGTTCCATTGCCCTCTGAACATTGATTTGTTTGTTTAAATTTTATTTTAGTGAACCTTTTACTGAAACTGCTTTTTTCTTTCTTTGCACTTGTACTGAGTAGGTCATACTTCATAGATATCATGTCTATGTTCTTTTCTTATCCAAAACACTCTTATGCTTCATTTTGCTTCAGGATGAAACATCCCTGTGCAGCAAAGCTGGAGGGGAGAATGTAGCAAGCACACCACACGTAGTCACAGCTCTGAGGAATTCATGTCCATGTAGGATTGGTGCTATGTTAGCACAGGATGAGGTGAGTTCTAGCACCTTTTCACGGGTTTTGATGCCTGCACAGTCCTAGGTACCTTGTCATTTGCTTCTGTGCTGGCTTTTTTTTACACTTGGTTGCGAGATTCTGGTAGAGCTTAGCACTATTCAGAAAAATGTTGCTGCTTAGAACAAGAGTTGCACACCTTCTTGAAAGCTGGGCTTTGCATCATTTCACTAGCTGCAAGAAAGAAAAAGAAACACATGGGTTACAGTTTAAGAGTTATTTGAAATACTGGGGTGGCAGTGAAAGTACCTAGAGAATTACGAATTTTATAACTGAGGGTTTGATCTACAGTAGTTGAAATGAGGAAGAAAAGAAACTGCATCAGTTTGGTAATCCATTTTTGGGATATATGTGAAATTCTGTATGCAGAGAGGAACCTTGTTAATGCAAATGTTTCCAAATTCCATCCTCAGATGGACTGATGGTCTCATTTTGGGCATTGTTTCCTGTAGTATTTCATGTTGGTCTTGGTGTTGAATAAGTTCCAGCTGGCTCATCTTCAGTACCCTTCCTAACCAGAATTATCTGTACTTCATCTCCAGCTGGGCATTTAGATACCTCTGGGGCTTTGTTGCACTGCACAAAGCGGTGCAATCACACTTTGTTTGCTTCCAAAAAGTTGTCCTTACCTAGGGCTGTCAGAGAGCTCAGGAGTGTGAAAGGGAACACAGAGGGAGGAAATCAAGACAAGGAAGCATGGGCTTCCTGCTTCCATGCTGGAGGCCTGCAAGGTGGCTGGAAACAATGCCAGGAGTGGAGATACTGGAAGGCAGGAAACTCCAGACTGACCTCAACCAAACTTCCACTTCTGAGATGAACTTTTGCTCAGGATTGAGGTGAGGGCCTTGCAGAACACTACAGCCTAGTTGGAAAACAGGTACTTCCTCAGGGTTGACTCTAAACTAAACACTTTCTAGGACTTAAAAGCACAATGCTGTATCCACAAATCTCTCTCAGGACTTCTCGGACAGTGTTTAACAAGACATGGCATGTGGTCTTACATTGTTACAGTTTTATAGAAACTGTCATACTATTTACTGGAGAATGCTCATAAAATCATACTCAGTAATTTTATCAGCAGAATATTGCAACACAGCTACAGTATTTTATTGAATAACACAGGTTCATTAAAATTTCTATGAGAGCCGCGTCATGCATTTTTAGAAGCCTCTTGAATTCCAAGGGTACCTTTTGTTTTCCTCTCTATTATTTCTTGTAGGCTTTTTTTTTAAAGAACAGTTTCTGTTTAGCTAGGTGTTGGTGATGCTCTAGTCTCTGGCTCTTTATGAGGCCAGGAATATTAGCAACACTCTCCAAGTACTGTGGACCAGATCCAAAGTACACTCCGCAGTCAGGGAAAGTCTTTCCATTTATTTAAATAAATGTTGGCTCAGGACCTGTAATAGTGCTCAACTTTTTCTGTCATAACGGTCATGACAATGCTTTTAAAATGTCTGTCTTTTTCTTTCTTGGTAAATGGACCATATGCCAGCATCATAATTGCTTCGGGAAACACTGTGTATATGTTCAAAGGGCACTGAATTGCTCTGTGTATGGAGAGTTATCAGACGTAGGAGGATGTTTCTGCTGAGCCATTTAGGCACACATTTACTGTTGGTATTGCTGTCTCCCTTCTGTGGTGATAAGTGCACTAGCTTTTTTTTCTTTTTTTCTCTCCAATGTTGCTGCTTTTTTAAAGTTATTTCAGTTCTGGGCTCCAAAAGAGCATATCTAAGATTATATATATATATATATAGGATGTTTTGTCTGTGAATAATATATAAAGAATTGGCTGCCATCTTCATTATTTTTCCAGTATTTCTACTGAACACAGTTGTTTAGTCACCTCCAATATAATGTTTAATTTATCAAAAGGAAAACGAATAAAATTGTAATGTAAAATCTCTGATTAGGAATGTGAAACTGAAGGCCTGGAGTTTTCTTTGTTCTCATGATTTTTACCCTGAAAACGAACTCATCTATTATTCTCTGAGCTTGCTTCTAGAGTCTGTGCAAAACTTTTTAATATCAGTCCACCTGGTGGGTGCAACCCTATTCTCTATGCAACTGTGTGGTTTAAGTACAGCATTTCTTCTGTAGTGTTCATTGTATTCACTGCTAGAGTCCTGAAAGTAATAATGTAACAGTACATCAACCAGCTTCAGTATTTGGACCTCACAAGTCTCAGCTGGTTTCATTTCCCAAGGATGCAAAGCTTGATGGCTCCCTCTTAACCACAGAAAAGAGAGGACTGAAATATCCTGGTGTATTGAAGTAAATTAGTAAGACCACCTAATGGCAGTCTGACTTAGCAAGGATGGAAAGTTCCCTAACTATTTCTCAGGTCTAAACTTTGGGCAGCTTGACACTTTTCGCCTTTTAACAGAATTGGATTAAAAATATGGATTTGAACCAGTGTGATGATAAAATATGGTGGGTAAGGAAGTGTTCAACTTATATCTACCTGGATTTACCATTTTGTATTGTGACACACATGCTCGAGGTAAATTAAATTACTGTGTGCAATGTAGGTTATGTGCTCTGTCTCAGCTAATTCACCTCAGCAAACCTTTGATGGGTTGTTAATTTCAAACATTAGAGACAATCTGTAGGAAATATGAAAGGAACTTTTTTGAATGTTTAGTGAATAGGCACTGAAGATGGATACTAGGTATAAAACATTAGCAGGTATTTTAGAGTGGACAATAAAAGAAAAAAAATAGGTAGAATATAGGAGACAGTGCCCTTCTGATACCAAGTATCCCCTTAGCATGTTGTCCCCCACGCAGCTGGTGACAACTTGGAAGCAAATTTTTTTTTTTCCCTCTAGCCAGTTTTCCAGCCAGTGTTTGCTGGTCTCTCTGGAAAAGTGGGTGTCCATGTGCATGAGGTTTGGAATGAGGCTTATTTTCTATTAAGTATGACAAGGAAGAACAGAGGCAGACAGTAAAAACAAATAAATTATTTAAAAGTTAGAAATCAAATAGGAAAATCCACCAAAAAAAAAATAAAATAGGAATGCAAAATAAGAAGAAAATTAGATGATGTTTGTTTTTTTTTGTAGAATGGAGCCATTCTTAGGCATAAACTCTTCTCACGTGTCAAGGGTTCACTTTGATGCTAAAGAACATCTGACTCTGTGTGGGTTTTAGGTCACTTTACTGGGAAATACTAAGGACAAGCTCAGTTTTGGGGTGGTTTACTGATACTGGGAGTATGAAGCATGCTTGTTCACAAGCAGTGACATGCAGGGCATCCTGGCTTCCAGAGCACTAGAAGTAGATTAACCTGATGGTAAAAGAAATTAATTCCCTAGCAGCTGGCATATACAACTGAGATGATTTCAAATTTGTCACATCTTGGTAGAAATGTCTGTAGCTGAAATACATTGTAGGACAGCATGCCTTATCCTGGTTCTATTATAAACAAAAACTATTGTAAGAATTTCAAAATCTTGTTTCCAGAGAAAGAAAGAAATGAAAAAAAAATCCATGGTCCAAAGGTCCCCCACCCTTTTTTATGAGTAGATGAAAACAAAAATGGATATGAATACAAAATTAGCTTCTGATTAGAGTCTCAAGAAAGGTATTTTGCTGGTATTTTCCTTACATTTGGTTCTCTAATTTAGCCTCATAATAAAAGCTGATATCTGAGGGAAATGTTCTGTGTGTAGCACTCTTATCAGGTAAAGATTTAGACTGTGGTTAGGTTGAAATCATAATATTTGCTGCTGTTACCAAAGGTTTGTAAAAAAAGGTTAGATGAGAATGTAAAAGTATTTACAGTGCTCCTAGACAGGGTTTCACATTAGAGTTTATTGCTCAGAAGTATCATCCTTGTTTTGCGCCAAGTATTACTCATTAGTGCTCAGCTCCAGTGTGTTACTGTAAAAGAAGGAAAAAAAGGCATCTGAAAAGGAACAGGTTCTATCTATTCACACACTGACAGAGGCAATGTGATATCCCCTTTAATATTTAAAGGTCATATTCTTCCTTCATCCCTTCCTTTCTCATCACTCATAGCTTTTCTTCAACTATTAATACATGACCATTGCATGCCTGTTGCCTCTACCTGATCAGAAGCACAGGCAACACATGTAATTACAATTACAATTATCATGTGAGGAACTGTGTGAGTGTTCTGCAATAACCCTGCTAAGTTAGCATGTGCTTCAGTAGCAATAAGAGAATTCCTCACTTCAGGGTAAGTTGATTACTGCAGAAGGGATTCAGCTCCTCACTTTGCCTAATGTCACCTCCATACCTACTGTGTATGCTTTGTTTTGAGGTTTTCGGGGCTCTAGGTCTCTTTTAGAAACCTCCAGGAGTGGCCTAAGAAAGTTCTGAGCTCACTGTCTCCACTGATCTGATACAAAAAGTAATGTATATGTGCACCCTACAGCTGATCAACAGAGAGAACCAAAACTGCTTGGAAGATGCTCTAAATTAAGTTGCTGTCTTATGTTCACACAAAAGTAGTGCCACACTTATATGCCTTTTGTCAACACTCAGCATGGGTCAGTGCTGGCTATCAGCATCTGTGTTCTCTAAATTTGGCTCATTAAACATGAAATACATGACCACTCTAGAGCATGAATGAATGTTTGGATGAGAGTTTTTCCACTGACAGCTTTTACAAAAATAGACTTTTTTTGCCCCTTAAATTGAACCAGAATAGCAATGGTGGTTGACACATTTTGCTCTCAACTGAGAGAGATTTTTAATGCATCTTGGATCAGTAGGGTGCAAAAGTTTGATAGTTTCTTTCCACTGAATGCACAGAGGAGCAAGAAAACTGCTTTTTATCTGCTCTGTTTATTTGTTCAAGCTTTGGAGCTGAGCATTTCACTTCAACCTTTTCTCATATAATGTTGGAGTCAGAAGCACAAAAAATATCCCTTTATCTATGCTGACAGGCTCAGGAACTCAAGGAAACACCGCGTTTTCCCTAAGACCATGGAGAAAGCTTCTAAAACTAAGTGGAGAAGCTAAGAATGTGAATGTGTAAGTTAGATAGGATTATATTAAGTCACCGGGTGAGAAAGTTAGAGTTTAGAGTTTAAGCTATATTAGTGAATAAGAGACAACATGGAGGATTTAGAGTGTTGTCCATTTCTCCTTCTTCTTCTTCTTCATTTTCTTCTTCTAGAGTTTTTAGGTAATATTAAGTGATTGGATGGAAGAATCCGCATTGCAAAGCACAAGTATTTGGTTACTGGGTTATAAATGATAATAAGTTACTTGGCATTTCATTATTGGGCAAGCTGACACTTAAAAGACCTTAGAGAGACAGTTCATCCCTCCATTTTGTAGCTTGTTAGTTACTGTACATAGCTGCTCACTGTCTGTAACTATGTAATATAGATAAGAAAATAAGAAACAACTGAGGCCTAACACAAAAGCAGTCTCTCTCTCGTTAATCCTAGTCCTGAAGAAAAGAACTGAGCTATCAGTGTCACACCCCAACAGTATAATACCTTACAGTTTCTTCAATTTCCACTCAGCTAAGTGCTGGGATGTCCTTGATATGATAAGCACAGTTTTGCCATCCCAATACATAGAAAAGTACTGAAAATACTGTACAGAAAAATACACAGAAAGTTGCTGATTAATAATAATGAACTGGTCATGGACAAAGAAAAAAACCCCAACCTGTAACATCTTCTGAAGGAGTGAAATATTATGGGATTCTTGGAGCATGACAGATGGTTCTTATTATGAGAACTGAGAATATTCAAGTAGTCCACTATGTTTTCATCTAGCTTAGATTTTTTCCTATCAAGAAGTACCACATACTTCAGGCAAAGATTATCAAAGAAATCATTGCAAAATCTTTTCTTCAGAATGTCAAGGAAGGTCTTGTAAACACTTCCTGAACTAAACTTTCTACTCTTTATGAACAGTCTCTCAAATTTTATCCATACATTCTCTGCATTTCTGCATGCTCTCACCCTTATTTTTGATTAGTATTTTCTGATGTAACATTCTTAAAATTTCCTTTTATTTGAAGTATCCCAGGTGAAGATTGGTTTCAGAAGTTTTTATTTATGTATCTAATGTTTGGCCAAATTTTCTTTGATTTGAGATTTCTTCTTTTTCCAGAACCACTATCCATACTCAGATCAGTGGGTTGTTTTCAAATGGTGGCAGTTTTTGCATAAGCTGTTACTCTGTCTTAAGAAAAAATTTCTTCAAACTGTTTACAAGTAGGAACAAAGTCCCTGCTGGTTTCAGAAAGAGCAGATCTGGACCTTGATATTCAGAGGATTACAGGATTATATGGTTTTGTCATATTTGTTATTTATTGACAAAGTAACAGTGACATTTCCTTTCCAAAAGACTCTCAATCTATAATCGTGTATCTTAGAAAATGTGGTCATCAATTTCCTATCGCAAGGTCAAACCTCCTTATCTGCAGGCTGCTGACATCTCATTACCAAATCCTGTTCTTGTGTTAGACACATCAGCCTAAAATCACAGGTGTACAATGTGAAATTTGGCAGAAATTGCACAGAAAACTATGAGGCAGACTTACTGAGCTTCAGTAGGCATTTATGTGATTGCACAAAGGTTATACAGAAAAGCTCTTTCTAAGGCTCTAAAACTCATTGTGGTAAAACAGTGCTGAGGCCAAAACCATACCAAGCCAGAAACATAATATACAAAAAAAAACCCAAATTTTCTTTCAGAACTCCCCCCTCCAATTTCAATTTGTAGTGAGAAGCATGGCTTAATGATTTTAATACATTTAAAATATATTTAGATTCAACTATTTTTAAACCATAGTGGCATTTTAGTAAAACTGTTAGCAATTTGAATATGGAAAAAGGAAAAAAAATACAAAGGAAAATTAAAATATTTAGAAAGTCATTAGAGAAAAATTGAATTTTTGCAATGCAGATTGTGCTCTACAGATTCTTAGTTGTCATCCTAATTTAGTTCTAGTAGTTTAAAAATAGAGCATTATTAAATATTTCTGGAGCTCCAAATTGAAATAGGGTATTTCTTTAAAACTGAGACAAATCTTAGCAGAAAAAAAAAACAAACCTAAATTAACTTTTCATTTTGTAAAAATACCAATTGACCCTATTCAGTGAAACACTAGTTTTGATATCATCAAAGAAATTTGTCCAATGCTGTTCTGCATAGACAGTTTTGTAACTTTTTTTCCAAAATGGAAGATTTTCTAGTCAAATCTTCAAGGTACCTGTACAGAATATTTGGCTTCACTTCAAGCCATTCTTAGAAATCTATGGTTGAAATTTTGCACGTTTGCATTAACACATCTACCGCCACATATCCACAGGCAAGAAATTATTAACCTGCTGCCGTCAGACCAGCAGCATGAAAACAGGAAGGCCATGTGATTGAATGCAGAGCTAGTCCCCATCTGGGTCCTGCAAGTGAAAGCTTGAGGCTGAAGTGATTATCCTGGTCTTTAATAATGATACAAAAGAAGGAGATAATATAAAGAGGGAAATACCAAGAAAGGTATCCTTTCACGTGACTCCTTGCATTTTCAGCTTCATCACTAGAAATAAAATTTCTTGGTCTGTTTTCAATTGATTTTAACTATCAGGTCACATATTCCTCTAATAGACTTTTAGCACAAGTGTATAATTGTAATTGATCTGTTTTTGGGGTGGATTGCCATAGGGGAGTATTAACTAAGAGTAAAATTGACTGACTTGTATTCCAGATGTCATGGCATCACTATGAAAATACAACAGCAAGGCTGCTTTTCTCTAAATTTCAATTCAGTAGCCCTCAAAGACAAAATATGGAACCATCAGCTGTGGGCATCTGCTTCAATATAAGCCATTAAATAAATTTATAAGACAGACATGCCCTTGATCTGTCACAATACAACACTGGCAGTACTCATTTCAGGTGGATCTTTTTAGAAACCACTGTGGGGCCTGTGTGGCTAAAGAGAGGAAAGGGAAATATAGATACTTCTTCTTTTTTTGTAATTGAGATACTCAATATGTTATCTCAGGGGACACAACAGCAAATTTTCTAAATGGCAAAAGGCAAGTAATGTTTCTATCTGCACAATTTTTGTAATTTATCTCATACAAAAAATTTGAACCACATTTCAAAATTCAAAATTTTGAATCTTAGATTATTATATGATTTTCCTATCTGGAATGCTGTTCCATTTGCTATCCTATGTACATGAGCAGGGATGTAGATGGAGAAGCAGTCTCCATTTAATGTTGGATGACTCATATCCTACTTAAGCCAAATTTTAAACTTTTTAAAACCATCAGGCTGTGAAAACAGTAAGATTATGGGGCGGGGGAGATGTTAGGGTGCTGGGGATGATGGCAGAGGCAAAAGGATGAAGGGGTGACAGAACCAATGAAAAGACATGAACAAGATTCTTGGTACATGGAAAACTCATTCTGGAAGACATAAGCCATTTGGCCAAGTCTCAGGGGTTTGAAAAGATTGAGAGTTCTTTATGTGACTGTGTGTCACAGAACTTACTTCAGGCTTTAAAATCTAACAGTTTACCTAAGTCATGTGCACTGTTTGGTTTGGGACTTTTTTTCACCAGTATAGGCCAGACTGGTTGAACTTACCGTGCTTCTTAAAGCTCTTAAAAGTCTTTTGATAGATGTAAGTAATATCTTTTATTATCTGTGAACGAGAGAGTGAAAAGACAGGGGAAATATAAGAACATAAATGAAATAAGACTTTTATGGAAGCATCAACTCAAACCATTTAGAAAGATTTGTGTTATTGCATTTAATTTCCTCCAGATGTTCTTGCGAAGGGGGGATTTGGATTAACCTGGGAAGGTCGATGGAAAAGCATATTTTCCTGATTTTCAGAACAGGGGAGAAAGGACCCTTATAGTGCTCATATGACAGCTTTACAATTACCAGAACAGTAATTTATTTAGCTTCCAGTGCAGGGAGGAAAATTTTTTGGAAGAAGCACCAACATGACAGCCATTAAAATTCTAGGAACTTTGCTGCTATTCAGAGTCCCTGAAAAGCCAATGGGGAGAAAGGTCTCTGTGTTAGCATTGGATTAAGATTGTTTGCATTTAGTCTGGATTTCATGTGGCTAAATGTTGACACTGACTGAAAGAGAGAAAGAAAAAAGAAAAAAAGAAAATGTTATCACCAGAAATAACTTAAATTACCATCCTGTTTGACAACATCAGCAAAGTCTGAAGTTTCTTATCACTCTTAATCAACTGTTTGGCAAAAGGTTTGTCTTACGTGGAAAAGCACATCATATTTGAAGACTGATAAGTAATTGCTTTGGATTTAATATGATAAATGTGGTGGGAAACCTAGATGGCTTACAGAAGTCATATGAACTAATATGGTGTCAGATATGGTTTTGTAGCCTGGGGAACTAGAAACACGCTATCTGTGTAAATTGATTATTTCAATAGTGAAGATTGAATATATGGGGTTTTTCCACTATCTTGTCTTGCTCATTACATCTGTATTTAATCTTTGCTAATGATTCTCCTGTTTCTGGCAAGACCAAAAGCTGCTGACAAGATAGTGGGGCAGGTATCTATTTGTGTAGCTGCTTTTCTGCTCAGCCTTCACTGAGACAAACTGAATTGTGAAAACCTATAGGCCCAGAAGGGCTAATAGATAACAAAATTACATTCAACATCTTCTCTAGAACCTTTCTATGTCTCCCAAGCCCACCATTCAGCTGCCTTTATAAAGAAAATTAAAAATAAATGCCATACCATGACACAGAGTTGAGCTGCTGGAAAAAATAAGTTATTGTCAAATCCATGATAGTGAGTGGATTTCCTGTAGAAAGAAGATGATTGTGAAGGTTTACATAATTTTTCGCTATCTTCTCCAGTGAAGGGGAAGTGCCAAGAGAGATGTGGATGTTACTGGTGTGCTAGACAAGAATTTCCCCAGTTTCCTTTGCTTCAAAATAATACTGTTGAAGACCAGAAGTAATTTTCATCTATAGTAAAACTAGAATTTTCCAGATCTCAGTTTGTATGTGTGCTATTTTGCTACCTTGGCCAATTTCAGCAAAGAAGTTTACTTGAAGAAATATGCACTGATTAAAATAGAAACTTACTTCCCTCTCTTCCATTCATTGGTCCCTATCTTCCACAATGGAAGTAAGAAATATTAGTCATTATTAAAAAAATGAAAAGGGAAGAAGTTTTCCCATGGTAGTTTAATGAAATTTTTATTTT
Organism: Parus major; assembly: GCF_001522545.3. NCBI lineage: Eukaryota > Metazoa > Chordata > Aves > Passeriformes > Paridae > Parus > Parus major. The sequence continues at coordinate 38,314,444 of NC_031770.1, read as the reverse complement.
CCCATTTATTTGTTTGTGCTTTTGCTTCACATAGTTCTATATTGAAAATAAGTACACCCTAAGATTTACTCATTTACTTTCCACTGCCTGTGGCTCTTCTTTCACATATAATATCGCGTTCTGTTGGCAATGTGCTGCTTTTTGCAACTGTTTCGGGATGGGGACCATCTTTCTGAGTTTCATTTAGAAATAAGTAGTGATGGATTTTCTTGCTATTTGATGAAAATCATACTATGCATTTGTGAAATTTGTGAAAAATCTCAGCCTTGTGTTTTCAAAAATTACTGTACAAATATATAAGAAACCACATAGTCTAACTAAAGACTGTTCATGGATGTAAAAAAAAAAAAAAAAAACAAACCAAAAAAACAATCAAACCAAAAAAAGAACGAAATAAGGCAAAAATGAGACCGAAATATGTATCCTTTAATTGACTGGAATGAAAACTTCTCTAATATGTTTAGACTTCAGGGTTGTTAGATTGAAAGAGCCCAGGGGAGAGAGGGCAGAGAGTGTCAGTAGGATTTGGCAGGGTTTCTGGAAGGCAAGATGCAGAGCCATCAGTTGTCATCATATTTATCTGTGCAAGCCTGACTGCAGTCAATACAACATGAGGGAGTCAGATTTGTGTTCCAGTGTGATCTGCTCCAAGTATCATTTCAACACTTTTAATTTATTTTAATTTGCTTCTGTGTATGAATTTGAATTTAAATGTTCTTTTCCTAAATATTATTACAGAATCATGGAATTGTTAGGGTTGGAAGGATCCTCTGGATATCACAAAGTCCAAACCCCCTTCCAAGGCAGTATCACCTAGAGCTGGTTACACAGTTCCATATCCAGGTGGGTTTTGAATGTCTCCAGAGAGGGAAAGTCCATGACATCCCTGGGCAGCCTGTTCCAGTGCTCTGCTACCCTTGATATGAAGAAGTTTTTCCTCATGTTGAGCTGGACCTTTTTGTGCTTTAGCTTATGTGCATTACTCCCCGTCCTGTCACTGAGCATCAGAAGAGCCTGGCACCGTCCTCTCAGCACCCACCTATGAGATACTTGTATTTATTGATGAGGCCCCCTCTCAGTCTTCTCCAAACTGAACAGGCCCAGCTCCTGCAGTCTCTCCTCATGAGAGAGATGCTTCAGACCCCCCTGCTGGATCCTTACCTGTTAATCCTTGTTTTTCTTAAACTGTGGAGACCAGAATAGAACACAATACCCCAGATGTGGCCTCACTAGGGCTAATGCTGCTGGCCACACTCTTCCCAATGCACCCCAGGATCCCATTGACCCACCTGGCCACAAGAACACTGGTGGTTCATGGTCAGTTTCCCATCCAGTCAGATTCCCAGGTCCTCCTCAGCAGAGCTGCTCTCTAGGAGTTCAGTCCCCAATCTGTGCTGGTACTTGGGGTCATTCCTCCCCAGCTGCAGACCCTGCACCTGTCCTTGTTGAACCTCATTGGGTTTTTCTCTGTCCAACTCTCCAGCTGATCAAGATCCCACTGACTGGCAGCACAGCCTTCAGCTGGATCAGCCAGTCCCTCCAGATTTGGGTCATCAGCAAACTGCTCAGGGTGCTTCCTATCCCTTCCTCCAGGTTGTTGATAAACAGGTTGAATAAGACTGGACTCAGTATTGATCCCTGGGGAACACCACTGATACAGGCCTCCAACATGATCCTGCTCGACTCATCACCACCCTCTGAGCTCTGCCATTCAGCCAGTTCTTGATCCACCTCACTGTTCATTCATCCAACCCACATTTTCTGAGCTTACTTGTGAGATTGCCATGGGAGGCAGCATCAAAAACCTTGTTGAAGTCAGACAACATTCACTTCTCTTTCCCCATTGACACATCCTGCCATGCCACTGTAGAAGGCTATCAGATTGGTCAAGCATGACTTCTCCTAGGTGAATTCATGCTGACTATTCATGAGGACCTTATTTTCTTCTATGTCCTCCATAACGATCTGTTCCATCAGCTTTCCAGGACTGAAGGTGAAGCTGATGCTTTCTGGCTGGTAGTTTCTCAGGTCCTCCTTCTATTCTCAGGTCCATAATTGATCAAATCATCAAAATGGGCTAAAATGAGAGTCTCTCTACCCTGTGTAACCAGTAATGATGGGACTAGATACCTGGGATTATCTAACTCTCATCTATGCAGTGCAACACATGCTTGCTACCACGCCAGAGAATGTTTTATTCCCTCTGAAACATAAGTCCTGTGTAATCCATATCCTGACTCTGAGAGGGAAAAAGAAATAACACAAACCAACCAACTGTAGATATTTTTTCCATTCCTGACTCAGTTTCCATGACAGTATCCAGTGACTCTTCCAGTCCATCCCATCTTCTTCTCCAAGGATCTGCATTACCCTGAGTAAAAAGCTATCTTTGCCAGAAATGTAATTAAAGCTCTTGAACACAAGTATCAGCTCTTTGGAGCATTACAAACTCAGTCTTTGTGTGTCAACCATTCACTACCAAATCATATTGATGAAAACATTCCCCTGTGGAATCCATTTATGTGTTGTGTGTGCCAATGGCCATTTTGTGATGACTTCAGCAGGTGTCACTGTGGCAGACTGATTAGGGAAGAGGGAGAAAGGGACAAGGGAACTGAAGAGAATTGAGAAAAAAAAGAAGCAGAAAATAAACCCAAATCAAAACACAAAGCCTTCTGTGCAGTGCATCAGGCATATGTGAAATAGAAAGAACTGAGGGTGGTAGAAAGCCTTGGGCTCAATGCTACTCTTCAACTCTCAAACTGCAGTTTTCCAGCAGTTCCATCCTGTTGTTTGTGATGATTTGTGACATGTGGTTAAGTGTATTCTTTGGTTTCCTCAGAGAGAGGTGCTATGCATTTTTGTGTGGTTTTAAGCTTCACAGTTGGTCATCGAGGGAAAAATAATGACACTTTTTGTTTCCTGCTTGTGTTCTCAGCATAGGAGAACACTATGATGACATAACACAACAGCTTCATCTTTAGTTGATGTTTTGCCCCATTAATTTACTTTCTATTTTTTTTCCTAGTTGTATCTTGGGTAGCAGTAAGAGGACAATAGCCTCCCTTTTTCTTACCACAAGTGTTCACTGAACCACTTTTAATTAAGAGAATGTATATTGACATGCATAACATAATCAGGCCAGGGAATCGAGCTGAAACTGAGTGCATCTCTTCTACACTTATTTCAATTTATGACTGTTCAGATGCAGATGGGTAGTGAAAAGGTTTAATTCCAGTTTATGTTGCTAGCACAATACTTATAATTTAAGCATTAACTGAACATGCTCTGTGTTGGTGTGGAGCAATCATGCATGTCCAGTTTTCATAAGTGGGGTTTGGAGGTCAATTTTCTTAGCAGGTTCCAAGAATGCTAGTTACAGAAACATATTTACATTTGATCAGCTGCAATATAAAAGATTACATTCCTGGAAATACAGCACTAAAAAAATAAAATAAATTAAAAAGTATTTTGGAATAGCAACTTCTGTGTAAAAGTAGATGACATTTTTAATTTTATGAGTTATGAATATGTAGATGTAACAAGATTTCTTGTTACCATTCCCTGCAATCTTTTGTTTTGGTTAGGTCATCACTCACATCCTTATAAACTCAGGGTTTTGATTCTAATATTAATTTATCATGAAAATCTAAATGCACCAAATTGTTTTGACCTGAAAGCCCCATGGTAATAATGAGTTACACTGCTTTTTCAATGTTTGTGACATGCAGCATTCTACATTTGCTGAGTAATATTTTCTACATCTTCATCCAAGAAGTATAGAGGGTTCTAAAATCTGTGATTTGTTTGTTAAAGTGTTTTATCCTTTTAATGATCTTTATTACTTTCCATCTTTTGAACAAATGGATTTTTTTTTCTTGCACACTGGATCGTGGGTATATGACACATTTTCTACCACCCTTCTTTTCTCATGTTCACATCATGATTTGCAAAAATTTAGAGCCTGAATAGAAACATGCAAGTAACTTTGCATTTTGTCCATGAGAGTAGTGTGATTTATTTATTTATTCATTTGCTTACAGGGGAAACAGACCATTAAGATACACATCTCATTTCCAATTTAGATACCTCATAAATTCTGCTTGGTTGATAAATTAATGGAAAGGTCTAGGAATTTCAATCTGGGAATTTCTGTCACATAAAATATTCCTCTTTCCCCTGGGATTTTATTGACTTAGAAAGAAAAATACAACCCTCATTTCTGTAAATCTACCTCAGGAGGTAAGGGCCATAACTTAAAAGTTATTCAGAAAGGTACAGCAATGTACTGTACTGTACAATATATAGAACAATAATTGATTTCTTAGTTTATCTGCCAAATAAAAAGAAAATGCCACCAAGTGCAATTGGCTGTGATTAAATAAAAGGAAACATTTTCTTTTTTTTTTTTTTTTTTTAATAAGGGGAAAATATTTCAAAATTTCCTTTAGTTTCAAAGGCCATGATTTCCCTTGAATTGTTTATTATATTTTTGTTTTCATCTGAGGCAGGCAGCAAACAACTTGAAACAGCTAGTTGTCATTGTCCTTTTACACTAAGAAATTGTTCACAAATGTTGCAAGGCTCTTGATTCACTCTTCCCTTTTTCCTGCAGACTGTGAGTTTGTGTTTGCTCAGAGGCCATGGACGTGCAAGGGAAATGGCATCTCTCTCATTCTGCATTGCTCAGGCACATTTTCTTTCCACACTTAGAAAGAGAAACAATCTAAACTCACTGATTTTAGCCATGCAATGAGCATACTAATCGAGATAAATGAGCAGGTCGCTCTTCCTCACATTGACACATGCATATCATATGGAACAGTAACATATGCTGTAGCTTATCAGACCAGGTGTTCTCATGGAAAGTGGAACATGATGGCTCAAGCAGCTGCAATAGGCCATGAAAGTTGAATCCAGAATTTCTACGAAGCCATTGCCATAGCCAGTAAGTGTTTATTTGTGATCTTTCAGTGATTCATTTTTTTATACTACAGAAAACATTTTACCTAATTTCTAATTTTTATGCTCTTAAATGTGAGAATCATACAAGGAAATTTTTTTTTAAAGTTCCTGACTCTCTAATTCCTATTGAATCAGAAGACATTCAGGAATTTAGACTTCTTTAAAGTTCTCATAAATGCTTTTGGCATCTGCTTAAATATACATTCATGTACATTTTAAATATCACCCCAAAGTATTTTCTTGAAAAGAAATTTTTGTGAGTGAAATGGAACCTATGTGCTAAATCATGATCTTTTCTCTCTGCTAAATGTACATTAAGACAGAGGCATGGTAAGGTTTAAACAGACTCCAAGTTCACAGTCAGCGTAGTTTTAAGTGTTGATCATAAATGTCAATATCTCTTGATGGTATTCCTCACTCCCACCCATACTCTTCCTGTCTTATGTGAATACATCACATGTCAGACAGAATGGCCACTCCTCCTTTCACGTGGCCAGCATGAGATCAGACCAATCTCCCCATGATTGTAGAGATGGAAATTAGGAAGTCTTGAGTAAGTGGAGGAAATAGAAGTGAGAAAACAACCAGCCCTTTCCATTTCCATCTACTGGATGAACCTTGTTCAGCCCTGGGAATGTGATGCATCTCCTCTGCATAGTGGGAAGTCCTTACACTTCAAATGCAAATTATCTTGAACACAGTTTAAATGTAACTGGCAATTACTAATACCCGGTGCATAAGCCCCTTTTTAGGGAAGAGGTTATGCAAAGGATTAGGGAGCATGCTTGAACCTTCCTGCACACAAAACTCATTGGCCTGAAATTAATTTCTGGTGTTAGATTACTTGAAAGACAAGCTAAAAATTACCCTATCATTTAAAAGGACATCTATTAGAGCAGATATGGCATGATATGATGCTTCTGTCATATGATTATTTGTGACTGACTGCAGAAGAGGATGACAGGCTGCTTTTGGGAAAGGTGGTCCTCAGTGCATGCAGTTAATATTTGTGTTTGATGGTCATTGACTAGTGACTGCCTACTTTGCAGACCTTGTATCTGATGGTACTTTCAAACACTGAGTCTGAGCAGCTGCTCAGACTTTCTGGAAAAGGTATCTCTTTATGGTTCCTACAAGATGTATGAAAATAACTATATACTATCCATCCAGAGGCATATAGCTTTATTCAAAGGAGATCAGATCAACCTCTGGATATACTGGTGAATGAATATTCTTTAGAAGAAAATTATTTTCCTTGTTATTTGTAATTTAGCATATTGTTACTACCTCTAGAGTAGTAGTAAACTCACCAGACTGATTATATCTTCTATCTTTTAAACTACACCATACATTTTCCTATTTGTTTTCACTCTCAAATAAAAACCCTACCCTAAATCATTCTTCATGGAACAGTATAAATCAATGTCTCACCATGAAATCCTCTAAGGCAATTGGTCTCTGCAGGCTCAGCACAGTTACATCATGTGGGCAACCAAGCTCATGTTTCTGCACTCTGAGGGCTGACACAGCTTCCCTGTAGCTGGCTCTGAGGAAGGATTTCAGTTCTCATTTAGCTTTAAATCTCTTTAAATGTATCTAAAGCTGCTGCACTGGAAAAGACATGTCCAGGACTCCATTAGACTTCTTTTCCATTCGTATTGAGGTGGACAGCATGGTGGGGTTTGTCTTGTGGAATTTATTTTGAGGGGATTCAGGTATGCATCCACAACTTCACACACAAACACAGAGGAAGGTGGTGGGAAGAAGTGCCCTGGGCATGTGCTGACTTAAGCCAAATCCCCAAGAGTTATTGTAAAGCTTCTGGAATATTCAAATGGGTACTTCTATGAAACAATAAATGCTTGATTTCTCCATGGACTAATCTATGTCCACAATGTATTATCTCCACCCACATATCTTATATACATTCATTTCACAATGAATACTAGAATACTAGAAAAATTAATGCAGTCAATATTAAAACAGAAACAGACAATTATGTGACTCAGAAGTGAAAGAATACTTTTACTCAATAACAATGACATTACCATTAAACAGCTCTACTTATTCAAAACTCATTTTGTGAACTGACAAGACCACCAAATTGACCAAGAAAGCATTTATATCCAGTTTCTCAGACAGGAAATTCATACCAAATTTCATATAATGTTACTGCTGTTTATCCTTGAAAAAGGTATCTATATTGCTCCTAATTATTTATAGGAAAAATTCAGTGCTGACTTTTCAGTGCTGCATCTATGCTTTTAATAATTTCCTAAATTGCCTTTTGATTTTTTTGTGATAGGAGTGGTTTTCAGTGTTTTGGTGGACTGAGTATCTTTAAAAGCTGGTTTAAATAATTTTCTAATTAAAATACTTGAATTAGTGTAGAAGACAGATGGGACAGTGCAGTTTATCTTAGAAGCAGTAGTCCAGACAGGAAGCACTACCAAAGACAAGGAATATGTGCCACAGACAACCAGCCTGCTGCTCCTGGGAGACAGGCAGATAGATCAGCACTGAACTGGTGCCAGAAAAAACAATTCACTTTGGCTGGAAAAACAGAAAAGTTTCAATTTTAGAAATATCACAAATTTTATTTCAACTTTCTTGTGAAAAACTGATGGAGAATATTTTGTTCCACTTGGTTTATCCTAAGTCTTACGAACTGGAATTTTCAAAGTGCCATAATTTCCATCTGTGTGTCTTTGGGTGGAAATTCATGACAGAAAAACCAGTCTGCTTACAGGCTTTTTGGTTTTTTGTAAGAAGGTGTTGAATAAATGCAATATGTTTTGTTAAAGACATTGTCTGTGATGGGAACAATAGTAAGTCGGACAAGCAGCAAGGATGAAGGTTGCTCTTTCAGAGTAGGATGAGAAAAGGAAGTAATGCCACCTGTTTGTTTAGAAACTGACTTAGGGTAAAGTTCAACAAGTCCTCGTGTCTTTCAACCAAAAACAGGCAGAAAAGAGGAACAAAAATGGTGTAATCTGGAATAAATGAAGAAGTTCCGATAGGTGTCTGGGTGGATTTGTGTTTTGCTCATTAAACAGCAACAGTAAGCAGAAATAGCAAAAGGACACCAGGGTCTCACAGACTAGGTTTTCTAGCTATAAGCAAACATGAAAGCCCTCTGCTGCTTTGGGTTCTGATGGTTTCTAAAACATGGAGTTATAAAGCAGGGAGTGGAGGAAAAATTTCTTTGTAAAGTTCTTAAACGAAATCCCTAATCCTGAAGAATGCTTTCTATTGGGATATGTATGAAGCAATACTGAAAAATCAACTTTCAGAATACAGGTTCCTGGGAATTTAGAGCAGGTTGATAAGAGAATTTTCTAGGTTTGGACTGTGTTTGCTGATTTGGAGTAAGCACAGCTGGCACCTGAGTGAGCACAGCTGGCACCTGAGCCCTACAAAGCCGGAGGGGAGGGCTACTTAACTAGAACAGAAATTTAGACATACTTTTACTCCAAATGGATTATCAGCTTAAAGCATTAGTAGAACTGAAAATTCCATCTCTGCTGCTTAATATTGATCTCTTTCACAAGGGTTTGCTAGAAATACTTCAAAGACTTTTGGAGTCATGTACACAAATACAATTTCTCTCCATAAATCATTGCCTCTTTGGTTTTGACATAAATATTGAAAAGCTCAAGCAATACTATTTTCCTTTTCCTTCTCGCTCTTGAAGTGGAAAATCATTGTACAGTACCATATATGACATAACTTGGAGGGGTAGAAGTAGGGTAATCTTTGTGCATATACACCCACTCCATATATACATACACCAAACATTTATCATTTACCTGCACCCCAAACTAAGGCTCAGCCCTGCTTTTGTTAGAGACAGTTAAGAAATCCATGTTGACAGGAAAGAAAGGAGTCACTCAGCTCCACAGGCAAACCACATGGACAGTCCCTCTATAGAGCTCGCTGGAGGAAGGGAAAGACAATGCCAACAAAAGATATTTTTTACATTCTTCATGTGCTTAATGAATGTGATTGAATATCTAATGTCTGTGAGCAATGGAAAAAATCTTGTCTTTTGAATAGTCTATCATAAAATGCTGGCAGTTTTCTAAGCAGAAGAGAAAATGCTAGTTTCAGGAAGATGAACTGTGACAGTTTTATCAATTTTTTAATTTGTATTTTAAGAAGGTATTAGCCCTTCTTATCTGAAGCTTAAAAAACCCTGTTCATATGGTTTAGCATATCTAAGCTAATGTATCTGAACTTGTCTAAAATTATTTGGATTGGAAACTGAAATGGAAATTTCATGAGAATGTAGTGGGAGAAGTTTTCAACAGCTCATTAGACCTGGCACTGGTGAGGTCACCCCTTGAGATCTGTCTCCAGTTCTGGGCCACTCAGCTCAGGAAGGACATTGAGGTGCAGGAGCTTGTCCAGAGAAAGGTAACAGAGTTGGTGAAGGGTCTGGAGCAGAAGTCTGATGAGGAGGAGCTGAGGGAGCTGAAGGAGGTTCAGGGGAGACCACCTTGATCTCTACAGTCACCTGAAAGAGCGGGTAGCCAGGTGGGGATCATTCTCTTCTCCCAGGCAACCAAGGACAGCATGAGAGGCCACAGTCATAAGTTGTGCCAGGGGAGCTTTAAGTTGGATGTTAGGGAGAATTTCCTCACAGAAGGGGTGATTAGAATTGGAATGGGATGTCTGGAGATGTGGTGGAGTCCCTGGATGTGTTTAAGGAAAGACTGGATGTGGCATTCAGTGCCATGGTCTAGTTTACATGGTGGTGTTTGGTCATAGGCTGCTCACAGTGATCTCAGAGGCCTGTTCCAGCCCAGTTGGTTCTGAAATCCTGGGATTAGTTGCCTGTGTTTAAAATAATGTATAGAAAAAGGCTTTTTTTCTCTCTAGCCTAAATAAAACCGGGATCTTAAGGATGGGAAAATTCAAAGAAAATACTTTGAAATCATAAATTCTCTGAAATGATTAACTAAAGATTAATTTTGATTTTATTGAAGCCAATTGATTTCCCTCTTGTTATTGATATAATGATATAACTGCTGAGCTTGCCCACCCTTTTGTCATTCTCTTAATCTGTCCATCTGAGAGATAAGGGCTTTGCTCTTAGTGAGCAAGTTGTTGTATAAAACAAAGATAAAATATGTAGATTAAAACTTTAATGACAGATTACAGTGCTATGATAAGTGTGTGCTAATTTAGAATCAAAATTTCATCTCACTGTGGGATCTTCTGTTTTGGGAAGCAGATCTGCCAATATAATTTGTGATGTTTTGTGTTTTAGTGATACCTGCTGGTCTGCTGTGATACATCAAAGCTTAGTTGAGTAGAAGTTGAGCAAAATATAGACCTTAGATTAGATTTAGCACTTCAAAGAGAGTGATCATGTGTTCTTTGTACAGAATTGTTCAAGACTGGTCAGGCATTCTCACCAGAGGAGAGGTTTTGTGCAGTGCATTTCTATAAGCACTGTATTTGCCCTAAAACATACAGAAATGGTAAAATCAAACAGAAGTTCAGACATGCCCATTAGAAATGTTATTCTATGTTTTATATTTCTACTCTTGTCATGAGTTTCTGCTGAGATAAAATGCTACTATGAGTCCCTGGGATTCCTTTGTATTAACACACTAGTGGACCATGCTACATGACAGAACATGAAAGTACCAAACAAAATATATTTCACTTAATAGTTCAGTACTGATGTTATTTTGAAAGCAGACATTAAAACATGATGAATAGTTCTAGACCTGGTCGTTATGATGCCTTTTAAAAATCTACAGGCTATTGTTTTAGTTACAAAGCTTGATACAAAGAATGAAGATTGTTCTTTCATTACACAATAAATATTAACAAGTTAACAACTTCAGTCCTTTGAGGATGCTTGAAAAAATATTATTTTCACAATTACTTTTTGTTCTAAGAGGAAATAAAGAGATAAAAAAGTCAGTCCTTAGGTTTTACAACTAAGATTATGAACATTTTTCCAGTTTGTTTTTCTCATTACACCTATAGACCATTCTTTTGGCATGAATTCTAAACCTTTAAAACCATTGGCTGTGAGCAGCATAATTTTGTTAAAACTGTCTTCTTGTAATTTTTGTGATGAAGCTCAAGGAGGTCACCAAACAAATGAATTGTGCAAATCATATCTTAACCTGACTATTTCCGGTTACTTACCTTTTTCCTCCTGAAGATCAAGCTGTCAGTTAAATTTAAAATATTTTTCTAAAGTCTGAAATTCTCAAAATTCATCTCCTTTGCATAGTCTCACACTATTTAACAACCTTATTAATCATAGTACAAGCACCAAAATGGCCAGCCAGTCAAAATGCACAAGGTCAGAAACTCAAGGCATCAGGAAGCTGAATGCCAGTTGGTGCTTATTGCTCTTCCATGCCAAGTCAGTGCTGCCTGTGGCCTTAATTGTTATCACTTATAAAAACCACAACCCTATTGATTTTGGTGAGGTTTTCAGATTCAATAGGGATCCTTGTAAATGATATCCAAATCTGTGTAATGTGAGTAATATGTGATTAAATCTAATAATTTAATCTTAATTGTGCTGATGAAAAAGATGGCATTAAGACAAGGCAGAGTTACTCACAAGAAGTTATTAAGAAAATTAAGGATTAGAGAGTGAGAAACTGATTATAACAATTTATCAGGGAGGCAGAAAATACATATCAGAAGTAAATTATTACTCTTTTAGAATGGTACAAGATCAGAAGAGTAATCTCTGATCCCTCTGATCAGAGATCAGGTCCCGACTCCTGGGGTATATATCTGACACAGTACTTGAGAATTAGGCTTTTCTTCATCCAAATTTTATTATAAAGGTCTGGTGCCTTAATATTCTCTGGATCAAACAGCTGGTTCCAGACAAACAGGTAGTTTGTCTTCCTGTGTAGATGGCTCTAAAACAGCAAAGCAAAGGGCTCCATGTGTAACAGACTAACACAAAATTATATTCCAGAGGTCCTTCCCTTCCTTGTTTACAGTGTTATGTTCAGCCTAATTATTGTCACAAAAGGGTCAGAAATCCAGCCATGTGATGTAAAGACATGTTGGTTTGCATCACAATCTTGAGGTTGCACTGAAACATCTTAATTGACACGTTTTCTGTTATGTAGTAATGCTTTGTGATACTCATTTACACACAAACTTCCCACTGCTGTGCAAGAACAAAATTAAATCTTTGTACATTCATGTAATTGTGCAATGGTGATCGGCAAAATAATTGCTAGAGATAAGATAAAACTGACTCTTTTAGAAAGTATTTAGTCCTACAGTTTAGGTTTCTTCAATATATATGTTTCTGCCCATTAAACTTTAAAGAACAGATACAAATCTACAGACAAGTAGATTTTTTTTATTAGGAGGGTGGACATTACAGCCATGGGAAGCTATAGTTACTTGAATTACTTTAATAGGATTGCACCTCTGCTACTCTAATGAGAAGAAGCTGGTTGCAGGTGTCCATCAAGTAAATAAACAAACAGTATTTCTAATGAAAAAACACTGAAGATGCACCACTATTGACCATAAAGTGAAAATGATTGTTTCTAAGGCAGGGAAAGGTCAGGGGTTTGGTTTGGGTTTGGGTATTTTTTCTTTTTAAAATACATTTGCCTGTAGCAGTGCCCATCATTAGTTTGAATGAAGTACTGAAATATTTGTGACCTTTGGAGCTCATAGCAACTTAATTCCTAATAACCTGCTACTTCATATGAAATTCAGGAAAATCTGCTCCTAAAGAGTGACCAAAATGCAACCTTTTCACAAAAAAATCTCATTTTTGTCTAAATGCAAACAAAAAGAATTTTCAAGAATATATCAGAGAGGTGAAGCCATTGGTATTCTGATGTCTGCTTTTTCCACTTAACAGAAAATAATGATATGTTGGCAAAAGTAATTTGCCATATTTATATTTTCAGTCTTGGGAAGGCAGCTTCCCAAATTTTTAATTTAATACTGCTGTTCATATAATATCAGGCCCCTCAATAGTGTATTTTTTCTGCTTCAGGAGTAGTTCATTAGAACAGTTTCTCTGTTCCAGCTTTTCCCTCTTTGTGTCGTGTTCTACAGGATGGAGAGTTTTACAGTTTTCTCATTGGTTGTGATGATGCTGTATAAAATATCTATTTATATATATATATATATATATATATGAAATGTATCATAATATAAAGAATATTATATATTATCTTGTAATACCAAATGCAGTCTTTAAGGGTTAAATGTGAGATGCCCATTCACAATTCATAGTCAGCATTAACTGGTGTGATATGAAAAAAGTCTGAAGAACCAAAGCATCATATGTAACATTCCCAGATCCTAACCTCTAGCAAGAGGAGCTATCAAGCACAATAACTATTACAGGTCTCGAGACCATACAGAGGAAAAGAGCTTTGAGGAAGAGTGGAGCCAGAACAGCAGTTTCCACATATTGGTATCATGAAATCACTCTTTCAAGTCAAAAGATGCAATTAAACCTCCATGACTTTTTTTTTTTCCTCTTGAAGTCTAGCATGCATGTAGGATAAGGAGTCTCTTTTATTTGTTTCTGTAATCATATTACACTTAAATATGAAATCTGTTGCATTAGCACAGATTTCTTCTCTTTTTAATAGGCTCAACTTTTGGCCTCTTGCTATGTTGCAACAAATGTACTACACTTCCAGCTCCAAATAATGCTTTAGTGTAAAAATAGATCTGTGAGTTATGTATCATTGCATGATTTCAAAGGGAAGAAAATCAGTGGAGGTCTTCCGAGAGTTTAAGTCTTTTTTGTCTTTTAGTGAAAACCTGCACATTGTGTTTCCCACATAACTGGCACCAGTTGCATCTAAACTGATGTTAAATGTACTGTATTTGAAGCAGATCACAGGATTTCTGGTGCCAGAGACCATGTGTTCTACTGTATTTCATAAAGGATTTTTTGTGCTTACAATATTCCCTAAATAATAAATTAAAAAGGTAAAAAGCTTTGCAAAACCTTCAAACAAGCATGAGTGAGATTTCAGTCTTATCAATATGACAGGACCTCCTGCTGAGGTGTGAGACTGCAATAAATTATTATTGTGAATTAATAGGGATTTTTTGTGTCAAAACAGGTCTTCAAAAATATTGTACAGGCTGCTTTGTCTCTGGTTGTCAACACTGCAGAAGCTGAACACTATAACACTAATGAACTTACAAAAGCTGTACTAAGCAATGTAGCCTACAATGTCTGTTTTTTAAAAGAGAGTTAGGGTATGAACTTACAAAAGCTGTACTAAGCAATGTAGCCTACAATGTCTGTTTTTTAAAAGAGAGTTAGGGGGGCCATGAGCTGAAAAATAAACCACTGTTCCTGCTCAGATTTTCAAGAATTACTGAGTACATAAAGATGCTGAGATGTTCATCTCCTGCTACCTTGGGCTGCCCCGAGGTGTGCGGAGGGGCCACGGCAGGGTGGGGGCTGTTTAACCTACCTGGAGCTCCATCTTAGCATCTTTCTTGTAAGGGAAGAAGGATATCATAGGTTACAGCAGGGAAGAAAATGCATCTATCCCTTAACTGTGAACAGCAGAACCCTGAAGACTCAACTGAGGTCAAGGGCCTCATACTTCACATTACACAGCAGCAGGAGGCCACTCAGACCATGGAACCTGGTCTAGCAAAGAGTGAGGAGTGGAAGGAAAACCAGGGGCACAGAGGAGGGAAGAAATAGCCACAGATCACTGCAAGCCATTGATAGATGTGTATGCACACTTCACACAAACAGAAACTATTTTCCTGCTTTTCTGTTCTCATGAATAATTGACCAGCTGAACAAGAAGATGTATTTAAACAGTTGACAGCTTGTTCCAATCTTCAGCACACAACTGGTCAACTGAACTCCAGCTGTGGGAACTGAACATCACATCCCATGTTGTGTAGATTTCCTGTATCAGTAGTGTATAATTGGCAGTTTCCTGTTTTTCTCTTTAGATTAACAGGATGAGAGAAGATAATTGTAACAGCTGGTTATACAAGAACAATCAATAACTAAACCTATTTTTGTTTGAAATTCTACTAGGAAGTAAACCAGTATTGTATTTCTTTATTATTCAGCAGTGAGAAAAGAGATGTGTGTTTTGAATAAGGTAGCTCTGCCATAGAGAAATCATCACCATTTCTGCTTGCTCTGCTGGAGAAAAAAAGAGAGCTGACTTTTCCCTTCAAACAGATCTTATTCCCAGACTGAAATATGCCACTTGCCTAGAGATCACCTGGATGCTGGCAGGTGATCAACACAATGTGACTCACAACAGCAGAACACTTGGAGTCAGCAGTATCCTTCAAATAGATTGGTGGGAGAAAAAATGAAAGTAAACAGGAGTGATA
Organism: Parus major; assembly: GCF_001522545.3. Lineage (NCBI taxonomy): Eukaryota > Metazoa > Chordata > Aves > Passeriformes > Paridae > Parus > Parus major. The sequence goes on along the minus strand of NC_031770.1, from coordinate 38,299,120 downwards.
TGTGCAAAAAGATTTCCATGTGGTTCCTACTCCTACTTTCTCACATCTACTGCTGCTCTGCTGATGACAAAACTCACAAGTTATTAAAATTTAATGTTATTCAGAACTATCTTTCCCTACACAATCCAAGCACTTTTCATTTCTCACACCTGTCCTCCGAAGCACTTTCATTCCTCAAGAATATCAAGGGAATAAAATATATCTACAATGTATATTATGTTAAATATACGGTGGCTGATCTTTAGTTGTCTACATAAATGTCACAGAAGATCAATTGCTGAGTATTTTTTTGTCTCTCTGAGGTACTTAAAGATTTTTATTCCATTTCCAAAAAGCCGTATATGCTTATGAACAGAGAAGATAAGGGATTCCACTATTTGAAAAAGATACTGTGCATTAAGGATGTGAACAGTACTCAGACATACACTGTGGCATCAGGACTGCAGCAGCAGCTGCTCTCCTGCCCTTTGCTCTCTCCAGGGAAGAGGCTGGAAGCAGGGATGCTCATGTGGGTGTTTTGTGTCACAGTTTGGATCTTAGCCAGGCCTTTGGGTGAGAAATACCTTGCTATGCTGGAGCCCTAAGATCATGAATGACTCAGGTAAGGTAAAAGGAAAATGCTGTGACTGTGCACATCCAAGGTAAGCAGCAGAGTTTTAAAAGACAGAAGCAGAGGATCTCTGTGTCATTAGCTTCCCAGAGACTCAGTCCAGAGGGTCTGTCCCTCAACACAACTAACCTGCTGCAGCTTTTTCTCATGTACACCTCATTAGGAGTCCTGGATTTGTGTCTATTTAACACCTGGGGTTGTATGCTGTGGAGAAAACCCCTTGCGGATGCTAGCTTTTATAGTCCATCTGAAGTCCTCCAGGAGGTACACACAGATTTAATCTTCCTCTCCATGATTTCTCTCTTAACTGAACTAAATATCATTTCCTGAGAGGTGCCAGTTCTCTCACTTAGTGCCAGTACTTGCCCAGTTAATTAACAGCTCTTTGCTTTGAAAAGATAAAGGTCTCCCTTACACAAACAGAGTTTTGTGAGACAGAGACCTGCTCAGCAGCCACTTAGGCTGATGTATTTGAGGCTGTCACTGCTCCTTGTGCTCCCTGGCTGTGTGGTCCTGCTGACTTCCTTGTGAATGTGCAGCTGCTGTTCAGGGAATGGAACAGCTTGAAAAATGATCTTCTCTTTGTTTTCCTGAGTTGCTTTTTGACTGGGGTGGCCTCCTTGTGCTACTACAGAAGAAAGGGATAGTGCCGTCCTGCAAAGTGTCAGAGCAGGGAATAGGACTGTGACAACTTATCTGGCTGTGGAGCAGCTATTTTGAATTGTCATTTTTCACTGGGATGTGTATTCTCCACTGACTCTTAGATTTTATGTCAGTGAGTTCAGGAACAAATATTTTGCATATGAGCTGCCAGATGGAATAGATCTTAGCATATTGGAATAGATCTAGCTTATTATTAGCTCTTAACTTCTGTCAAATACAACATAACCAAGCTCTTCCATGTGACAGTAGGATTGGGATATTGACACTCCCCATCCCCAATATTGTTCTTCATAGACCTCTGTGGGAGTTACCAAATTTGAAGTGACCCCTTTTCCATGACACACTAGGCAATAGGATGCAAGAAATGATTGTGACAGTCTCCCATTGCACTTTGCTATCCCAGTTCTTATTATCAGCTTGTATCTATGTGGGTTTTTTTCCTGAGGGAAACACAGTCTCTACAAATTACAGGGAATAGAATCATGCTTCTAGATATTAAATTTTCTTCTATCAGGAAAATTGAATTTATATAGCTTTGGTCATTTGCATGATGAATTTAAAATATTTCAGTTTCTTGAACAAAACAAAAATATTTACTCTTGACTCACAGAAGATTTTTTTTTAAATTCTTAAAATTACCATGTGGCTACTCAGTCACTTATGTCTTTCTCCTATAGTCTAGCTGTGCCATATGTTAACAGGACACATGATACAAAAATAAAGGATGGATTGTTAAAGGAAGCTCAAAACAGCAATACTTTACCCCAAGATAATGACAATTAAAGGGGTAATTATAATTTAATACCAAAAAGATTTGAAAACAAATTTGTCAGTTAGATTCAACAAACCAGACTGCTCTGTACAAAATTATTTCTATTGTAAATATTGGAGTGGAATATTTTATTCTGTTGCCTTAAAAACTTGCTGAGACTTTGAAATGATGGAGCAGGTGAAGCTGGGAGAGATCTTTAGAAGTCTCTAGTCAGAAACAGGGTTCAGGATAGAACAGGTTGCTCAAGGTAACATTCAGTTGGGTGTTGAACATATCGAAGGCTGGAAACACCACAGTTTGTCTGGGAAACCTGTGCCAATCAGCCAGGGTTTGACCACACTCACAGTAAACTCTTTTCACTGAATTTCCTGTCTGGAAGTTTGTGCCAATTCCCTCTTCTCCTCTTGCTAGACACCGCTGTCTCCCTATTTTTCACTTGTTCCTGTCCCCCCATTAGGTATTTATACACAAATCAAGTAGCAAAATGCTAGAATATCCTATCATAAGAGTATTCCAGTTTTCTTTTAGATTTCTGTTAAACATTAGACTGAAGATATGAAGGTAGAAGAAACAAGAAAAAGAGTTTTGTGGTGATGAGCTAGTTTGCATAAAAGAGCTCCTACTCTGATTTTTTTCTTAGATAGACACATACAGGGAATTCAGTAACACTTCTGCTTCTTGTACACCAGGACAGATCGTTACAAAAGTCATTACTGTTTTTATTAGACCCGTCTGAATAGCACTGCAAAGGGGCTGTCTTTTAATTTATGACCCAGACTGGGCTATAAGCGTATGTGGACAAAAATACTTCTTTCTGTAACTCTAAAATTAAATATCACCAGCACAGAGCTGCAGAGATCATATGCTAGTCTTTCCTTGCATTCAGATGAAAACTGTGGAGCAGCCTCTTGTTTACTTGGCTTTGAAGTGCAGTTGTGTATGATCTAGAGGGCAAGGTTACTTAAATGTTAATAATTTTTTTCCTGGAAATTTAAAGCAGCTAGTATCCAGAGTGTAATTTCCCCTTTTTTAGCTTCAGTGAATTGCATCTGAGTCCTTGTTTAAGAAGAGCTGTCTCCTACAAAGTAGATGTGCATCTATGTAGAAGAGGGATTGATGTAATGAAGGGATAGTTTAAGTACAGATTGGGTACAGATGGCAGTGGTGGAATGGGAGCTCATGACAAACACTCTGATATTGCTTCAGTGATTTCTCTCAGTGGTTGATGCAAAACTCCTGATCATTTGCTGTGAGCAATGGGAAAAAATGCTGGGACAATTTGATATTGAGTTCTTTCCCCAACATTAAAGCGTTCTCTTTTACTCTGTTCTGTTCAAAAAAAACCAAGATGCAAGACTCTCTCCAGGGCTGGCTAGCTATGGGGAAAAAGAATAATGCCCATGGAGTAGTAGAGGTAGGAGTTTGTTCTGCAGCACTTGAGTGCAATGGTACTGTGGTCTCTGTGGACCTCTGTGTGAGTTCTGGACAGAGAAATAAAAGGTTTCATATTAAAAAAAAATTTCCTGTATCCAAGCTCCACCATTCCAACAGGAAAAAGCTGGGCAAAAGGGCAGGAACGATGTTGGTCTATGCATAGGTTACTGTTCCTTCTTCTTTAATGTATCCTCCACTCCATACACAGCAGAGATATACTGATTGACTTGCAGTGGGGTTTATTTTTCCTCTTTGGAGTACACTGAACTTAACCCTTTTATGTATTGCATTTGGAATGTCTTCCATATGAAGAATCCCTGCTTGATAAAGCATTTTCATGGTTCCATTGAGCAACGTGAGGAAGGAAATTTGAACAGGATACTCATCCCATATATTTTGACTCATGTCAAGAGTGTGACAGTAATTTTGAATTTCTGTTAACTCTATTATTGTTATTAGGTGGGCCTATAGGAGGCTACAGTCTTCAGCAATCTTCAGAGGTGTCACTTCAGGCCTTAAATAGCAAGGCTTTGGCTGTCTTTCACTTCACTAGAGCAAGAGGACAGGAGAGAAGGGATGCTGATGAGATTCTCTTACAGAGGTGATCAGGGGACAGCTGAGATGAAAGAGGTTTTTCTTTCAAGCAGTACAATGCAGGTTACCATCATTTACTCCTTGAAAAAGCCTCTATTTTGTGAATGTATGCCAAGAAAATTGAATGATGGACAGAAAAATTCAGGGGCTTAAATGAAGCTGGCAGCTTTCCATACGCAATGGTATTTGTAAGCATCCATACTAATGGCAGAAATGAGAATAATATTGCAGGATGTTATATTAATGTTACAGAGAGCTCTAAGTAATTAAAGAATTACATACATGTAAATGATCTTAAAGCTGGCTTACAATTAGCTAGAAAGTCTATGGCATAATGATAACATGTTGGATTGGTGCCAATCCTAAGGGATGCTTACCCACTAACTTCCAGTCTGGAAAACTTCTCCAGCACAGAAAACGGGTTCTTTGTGATTCAAAATTACCACAACGGATAGATTATCACAACAAGTGATTTTTTCTTCATTTGTGATGTATTCTGCCACAGAAAAACAATTAAAGCTGTGTTTCTAATAGAAAACAGGAGTTGACTACTGTGGATTAACAATTTTAATCATCATTTAAACCAGAAAAGAGGGAAATTAGTTTTAAATAATCAATTTTAATCTTGGTTTGCATTTTTACTTATTAGCCACCTTCCTAAAGGAATATTGAACCTACTGATTAGTAACCATGGGAGGGTGTTGATTTCCACCTAAATACAGCTTGTCTGCAAAATAAAGTACTTATTTTAATGAGGTGAATAAATTATATGCATTTAGTCAGGGTATAGCCTGATATACATTTAGTTGGGTTATGATTAGAAAGTAATTTAGAAAGATTGTGATAGATACATTTACTATTTACCCTCTTATGATAATGCTCATATTTGTGTTTCTTGTCAAGGTGCAATTGGATGGAATTTGCAAATCAATTAAAGTGCAAACCTAGCTTCATAAAGTTGTTTGTTTTAGTTAAATTAAACTACCTTAAATAGATGGTTACTTAGGCAAAACATTCATTTGTTGAAATGAGTTTTGAAACTAATTGATTCATTAAACAAAGGAAGTATTGTCCACAATTAACAAATTGTACTAATAGTTTCTGATTGTCATGTCTGTCATGATTTTTGAACTACCAGATCTCATCCTGTTACACCTCATTTATATTTATGGATTGGAAGAGGGATAATAAGCTATCCCATTTTTCAGCAGCCAAAATTTTCTCAGCTATGAATAAATTAGCCACTGAATTTAAGTAACTAAACAAATAAAAATGCAGAAAATACTATCCTTGCAGTTGCAGAAGAGTCTATAGCTTTTTAACTCCCTCAAAACATTTGCAGATTCAGATCTAGGGCTCCATAACTCCTGAATTACCTGGTTCAGAGAATTGTCTTTACCAGTTCACACGTACTACAATGATATTAATGTTTATTTAGTATAAATATTTTCATGAATTATGATAAATGCAGGTATGGATGTGAGTTGCTAGTATTTAAGTTGCAATTTTATATATGTTTGCTAATAAATGTAGATGGAATTTAAATTAGGAATCGGTTTTGAATGTAGGCTTCTGTTGCCATTGGTGCTGAATAGATCACACGGACACAGGTCGAGGTGTGGTGAAAGAAAAGGCAGAGTTTATTTTTCCTCCCAGGATTTATAGGCTTGTGACCATGGCCAGGGATTGGATGGTCAGGATAACACTTTCTCACTGCACTGGCTGTGAGAGATGTCCATCACAAGACGTGTATCAGAAAGAATGTACACATATCTATGTTTACAGTTACTCTCCTGGGAAAGTCCTTAGAAAACCATGTCAGAAAGCTCAGAAGCTGAGTTTTCAGGGCAACAGGCTTCCACTCTGGAATCCTCTTTACAGAGTTATGCAAAAAGAACAGAAAAGTTTACGCATCAACCAGTAACTGCTAACAGAGGATATTACAAAGAACAAAATCCATCTTGTACCTAGGCTGAAGCTGGACTGTGAGACCCACCCAAAGTGAAACAGCATTAATGATCAACTCACACTTCTAAGGTATGAGAGAATCTCCACTGGACTAATACAGAAAAAAAAATAAATATTAAATGATGCCAAATCGACCTGAGATAGAGTGTCAGTATGGCATGGAGGTGCAGAACTAACTGCTGATTCATCCTGACAGTCAGGTCAGCCAGGCCGACTCATTAACTCAGAAGTATAAAACATTGAGCTTTTCTTTGAGGCAAGAGAACGAGAGAAGGGACAGCAGAGTCTTATGACAGGCAGAAGTCATAAGAACAGTCAGTTCAGGAGGGACTTGAGGACTGAAGATAATGTTTATGAATACATTTCTGCCAGCAGCCATTTCCTTTACTGGAAATTAGAAGAAAGTCTATATCTGAACTCTGTGGGAGGACAGGTATGTAGACAGGTCCAAGAGGCAATCACAGCTCAAGAGCTCAGTTGTCCTGGGCTCAAGAGCTCTCAGCAGCAGCTTGGCATGCCTGCTGTCCTCTGCTGCTGCTGCTGACAACCTCTTCTGAGGCTCAAGCATGCTTCTGAGTTCTCCAAAAGTACACAAGAGCTGAGGGCTGCACACCCACAGTCCTCTAGCAATATAACCAGTGACGTTGTCTTCGTAGAACTGACTCTTTGAGTGCCCATGGCGAAGCATTGCTTCATGGATTACAGTCACTACTGCTGACAATAGTTTTAAATTATGTCAAATGGATGTGTGAAATGACAACAAAATCAAGGTGTTCCTATCATCTGTCTCCCCTAAAAACGGTGATATGTTATCTTTTATCAAGTGATTAGTAAGTTTTCAGAAAAAGTCCTGAAAAAAATTGTACAGGGTTTCCATTTTGAACCAGACACATTTGTTTCCAAAAACAGCAGTATCCCTTTCAGCAGATTGTTCTGTGGTGGGGTGGTTTGATTCCACTTGGTAATTACGTCCCACACAGCCACTTGCTCACTTCCACCTGCCAGGATGGGAGAGAAAATATGAAAGTAAAAGTGAGAACACTTGTGGGTTGAGATAGAGAGTTCAATAGGTAAAGCAAAAGTCACACAAGCAAGCAAAGCAAGCCAAGTAATTTATTCACTGCTTCCTGTGGGCAGAGAGGTGTACAGCCCTAACCCAGGAAAGCAGAAATTATTATTTGGGAATACAAATGCCATCGCTCCAAATGTCCCCACAACCTTTCTTCTTTTACCAGCTTTATATGCTGAAGGTCTTGCCATACAGAATATCCCTTTGGTCACTCGGGTCAGTTGTCCTTGCTCTATGCTTGTACAACTCCCTGTGCATCCTCAGCCTTTGAGGAAGAGACTGCTGAGGCAGAACAGGCCTCCACTCAGTGAATACCCTGATCAGCAAGAACAACAATATCCCTGTGTTATCAGCACTGTTTCCAACTCAAATTCTAAACATAGTCCCATACCAGCAACTGTGATGAAAATCAACTCCACCCCATCCCAGACCAGCGCACACAGATAAAGACCTGCTATGGATGAGGGCCTCTCCTTCAGGCTGGGAAAACACAAGTCTCTCTGAAGTACAAAGGTATTGAGTCTCTGGTGCTTTCCTCTATGCTACTTTTACAAGTAACCCATTCTTTGGAGGAATTTCTAGTTCTTTCTTGCTTCCTGTAAACAAAAATGGAATAACAGATACTTTGAGTTGTGTCTTAGAAGACGAGAGCATTTCAGACCACAGAAGGGCTGTTTTGTAATGTGGACCTATGCTCACATCTCTACAGACACCAAGAAAACAGTATGAAACTGCTATCTTGTTTCCAGGCTTCTGGTTCTGATCTCAGTCTTGCAGCTTTGGAACTGTCTGGGAGGATTAACAAATGCCAGGATATTGATGGGCTGCATCTAACATGTTGCAAAGGTGATTACTTGTAGTACTTTCCCATTATAGTGATCCTACAAGATATTGAAAGGTCCACAGAAGAAACAGAAACCTTACTTCAAAGAAATTTCCTTTTAATTCACTGGATCACAAAAATCTCATAACCACTCAGTGTACCAAAGTATTGCAATGTTAAAATGCTGAGGGACAGGATCAAGAATTGAATTGCAAAATCTGGTATTATATTTGGTAAGTGGTCTTGGGGTAAAAAAAGGAAAAAGTAAAAAGGGGAAAAAAAATAAGGAGGAAAGCAAGCCTAACAGGAAAAACACCACCACCACCACCACCACCACCACCACTAATAATAATAATAATAATAGTAATAATAATAATAATAATAATAGTAGTAGGGGACAGGGCTGGAAAGAGAAGGTTGGCTCTGGCTAGGTAAGCCTAGTCCAACAAAGCTTTAGCTTGTCTTCTTGTAATGACAGATGATTTAGGTAGACTAGCTGAATTAATCCAGGGAACATACAAGCTAGTACACTTTGCTGGGCAAGACCTGTATTTTAATGTGGCTTAGAGAACAATATATATGTATTCAAATTGACACACAGCTACATATTGCATACTATATTACTTATTCTATTTTGCACAGAAAATTATTACTTCACAATTTTGAAATATCTATTAAATTAAGAAAATATTTTTTAAACCTTTGCATTTTTTAGTATTTTTCTGAGCCAGAGGAATTATTTTTAAGTATTGCTCTCCTTTTACCTCATTTCTTTTGATATTAATGAGCTACAAAAGTCAAATTCAGTCTAACCCAGAGACCATTTATTACACATTCATGAAGTAAAATAGATGCATAACAGCAAATGATGATTTATGACAAATATTAAAATAACGGAGTTTTTGGCATAGGCCACATATAATGAGCACTAATGTCACGAAATATTCCCAAACCCAGTCACGCATATTCTGCCTTATATTAAATATTTTTGTCTCAGAGGGCTGGAAAGAACTCAGTAGATCTTTTCAACAGGACATTGAATAGATAAAGTACTTGTTAGATCAAATATACATAGCAACTTGTGGATGAGTAAATGATGCTGAATGTACCACTCAACATGTGGATAGAAAATCAAAAGAGAAGTTTTAGAGGGGCAGAGCCTTCTCTGGAGAAGCTTTCTGGATCTTTTCTGACTGAAAAGAATAACTTATTTGTAGACACTGCCTACCTAAACTATGGGCAAAATCCAGGGTAAAGTAGTAAAGTAGGGTAATGGCAGCCAAAAGAAAATATGAATGGATAAATTTGAAATGGTGCTGTGAGCCCATGCCTGTCTCTTGGGATAACAACTGGTCTCCCCAGCAGTTTTTCTAATACCTGTATTGGCAAAATCACTCTTTTTCTCCCCTACACATACTGCAAGAAGAAGTGAAAAAAAAAAGAGGTTGTCTGTTGGCTTCTGGCACCACTTCCCTGAATGACATGTTTTGTCTCATGAGAGTTGTGCCAGCATAGCAGAATTGGTTCCATATCCCTCCCTGGAAGCAAATCCTTGCTGGCCAAGGGTTTTGGGTTTTGTCATCCAAGCAGGCTGGAGAAAAATAAGACATTCATCCCACATGCCTTGCTCAATCTTGAAAGCAGCTGGTGTCCTAAAATATAAACCTTTGTTATTCCCATGAACTCTCTTCCAAGAAAATAGACTGCTATTCCTGGCTGAATTAGTGCCATCATCAGAAGCTCTAGTGATTTACACTTCTGTCAGGTCTTAAATCCAGAAATACTGCTCAAAGACTGTTGCATTAACTGATTTATCTCTTTCAGACCAAACACAGAATTTTTAGAACATGGCTTTTATTGAGTGTCAGATGGATTTTGGCCAATATTGACACCATGAGCTGGGCCTTTCACTGTCCTTTCAGTGACATTCAGAAGAATGTGACATAACCTATAGATCATTTATCCACAACTTTCACACAGCTCTGTCTGAGTTCCAGTATGTCAACTGCTTAACAACCAACAGTGTCCATTGTTTCTGCCAAGGGAAAACTCATAAAGGATATATATGAAACTGGAATGTGAGTACACATGGGGATTATAAAGCTAACTGTACTAAACTAAACCAAACTAAAACAGGGCTACCTCTGTCTTCTTTTGGATTGTACCACCTTCTCAGGTTTAGGAATGGCATTCCAGGGTTCCCATGAATTATGAAGTCAGGGGAATAATTAGACTGAATGAAATGAAGATTGCTCATAGAGAACTTAGAATCAGTTTTGGAGTATCTTGTAGCTGACCTCAAAAAAAAAAAGTGTGCAGGGAATGAATTGCATTTGTATAGAGTGAGACTGGGTTTGGAGGCTAGGAACCACTGAATATGAGATTCCAAGGAAAGAAGGAGGAGATATCTATATCTCCCCTCTAGGAGGAGGAGGAGAAGGCATGGAGGAGGAGAAGGGGGAAGAGGAGGGCTAAAGGAGGAGGAAGAGGCAGAGGAAGTAGATGAATCAGTCCTTTGTGGGGTTTCTGTTCACAGGATACTTGATGACTTCTGAAGATGGATTTGGGCACAAGGACTCCCAAGCCAACATACTCACACCTTGTTTTTCTCCCCAAAACTTTATTCTCATTCTCAAACCTTGAGTGGCTGAAGAAGGAGGCTGCAAGGAAAAGGAAAATGCTCCAGAATATCCAGGCAGGTGGGGAGGAAGTCCCTCCAGCTTTCCTTCTCTCCTCTCTTCCGTCAGCTAAGCATCACCCCCAGCTGCTGGCCATCACCCAAAGTCAGCTTTCCAACATTCCACTAAAGAAAGGGAGAATGCCTTCTCTAATATGACTTTAGGTCTTCAATTGGATGAGGTGACACCATTGTTTGGGCTCCTCTGTAGAAGAGAGACATGAAGCTTCTGGAGTGGGTCCAGTGGAGGGCTACAAAATTATCAAAGGTCTGGAACATCTCTCTTCTAAGGCTGAGTGAGCTGGGCCTGCTTAGCCTCGAGAAGACATGACTGGGAGGAGACCTCATTGGTGTCTCTAAGTATCTGAAGGTGGGGTGCCAAGAGGATGCAGCCAGGCTCTGCTTGCTGGTGCCAAGCAATACAAGAGGCAATGGGATGGAACTCATGCATAGGAAGCTTCAGTTATGAGGAAGAACCTCTTTACTGTGCAGGTGACAGGACACTGGAACAGATTGCCCAGGCAGGATGTGGAGACTCTGTCAAAGGAGATATTCAAGAACCACCTGGACATAATCCTGTGCAATGTGCTCTAGCATGATCCTGCTTGAGCAGGGAGGTTGGACCAGATGACCCCTGTGGTTCCTTCCAACCTGACCCATTCTGTGATTGTTCAGGAAAATTAAAAGGAACTGTTTATTCAATATGCGTAATAATCCCCAAAGGTACTGCTGTAAAAATGGTAGAAGAGCTCAGAAGAGCTCTGCATACTCTTCTAATTCTTACTTGCACTCAGATTTTTCCTCCTCAGGAGTATGGTAGATGAAAAGGTTATTATGTTCTTCAGTACAGTGCTCAGATGCAAAATATCAGTCATGTCAATCATGATAATGTTGGGGCAAATAGACAAGTAAGATCAACATCTACTTGGTCTGCATTGTAGGACATAGTTAAAGAGTAAATCAGCACAGGTGAGTAATGTAGACATAGGCCTAAAACACTGAAAATGCCACTGTCACCCTTTTTTCCCTTTTAAGACATGACGCTTTATGTGATTCTTAAAGTCCACTAAATCCCACATCCCCATCTGTCACAGTGAGGTGTCCTCTGCAGAGAGCAGTGGCTGCCTGCCACTGCTTTGGGAAAAGTATAGAAAAATTAGAGGCTCACCACTCTGCAAAGGAGATGGATGTTATCCAAGAAACCAGTAAAGGGCATTCCTTACAGGCATCTTTGCTGTCATCACTAACATTGGACTGGACTGACAACAGCTCAAGGCAAGTGTAGGTGGAAGACAAACAATAGGCCTGCCACAAGCATATGAGTTAATAAAGCTTTTGTTACACCTTGATTCATTGTCTAGTTGGGAGTCAAGACTAGTAATTAAACATTTCAGAGAGAGGAAGGATTGCTATGACAACAACATATGAATAATTCATCTGAAGGGGAGAGGGGACATTCAATAATAGAACAATTGCTAAAATTCTTCTTAAAGGATTGTGTGCATCAAAAGCAATAATAAAAATAAAAAAAACATTTCAATCTACACTGCCTTGCTAACTGCAGCTTAAAAAACATCTGTCATACTTGGTAGCTTGAATAACACAAACTAAATTACAAAATCTGCAGCTTCTTACTTTGTATAAATAAAGAACAAGGGTACAAAATATCCATCAGGTAGCCTCTCTGAAAATCAATGTTTTAGGTGTCTGGATTCAGTTAAGATTTTGGATTTTATTTTTATCATAAATGTTGAGCCATAGAAGTCAGTGACATGACACAAAACATAGTAAAATACTATAAAGCAATGTTCTTTAGATTAAGTTCTATTTCGATGGGAACTTTCCATTCTCTTCCAAAAGATTTTAAAGAAATTGGGGGAAAAGAAATTATAATACAAAAATCAAAGTGGTTGCATCCTCTCATTGCTTTAAGTATCATTCCAATCTTTAACCAGAAGGCTTTTGCCTTGCATTCTGTTTGATTCTCTTCAAGACACAACATGGAATTTTTAACAAAGATTGGGAATTCTTACTAAGAATGCTTCTTTTTTTAAAAGCTGATTCATCTTTCAACTGAAGATAATGGTCCATAAAGTAATTAAATACTGACCCCTTAAAAAGCTACCTTAAATGTATCTCCAAAAGCAAACAGTGTAGACACCTGCAATGAAAGCTTTTCTGGTCTGTTTTTTCCCTCTGGACCTGAAGGAGAAGCTGTTTTGAAGACTGATCATGATGCCTGTTCAGGATTTTGTCTTTCTTCTTGTACCATGGAGAAGCATGTAGCCTGCTTACCATGTACTCACACACAAGGAAACCTAGATGAGATCAAGACAGAGAAAAATCTATCCTGAATCTAAAAGGAAGGGAAGATCATTTACTGTTTTAAAGGCAGTAGTATGTGAAGGTTATTGACAAAGAGAGAGACAGGAAAAAAAAACTGGGATTTTTTTTAGCCAGTAGGAAAGAAATGTACCCAGCTCTAAAATCCTAAACTATATGCCTCTTCCATGTCTCTGATTATATAAATAAATACATTAAAATAGAGCAATATACATTAGGGTTTTAAAATTATATTTGAGTAACTTAAAGTGAATTTCAATGATAATACAAATGTGTGATTAGTTTAATAAAGTTTGATACCTGGTACTGTTTGCATAAAATTAATTTAAACGTGTTTTTTTTCTCCACGGTATAAAAACCAGTTACTGTGGCTACATTGCTGTATTATTATAATTAGTAAAAAAGTCATTAGAATTTTTTTTATCATATGAAATTAATACAATATTAGCACCTAAACTGATAAGAAAGAAGGTCATAATTCCTTTATCTGCTAAATGGTACAGGATCTGAAATAGATCTACACAATGTGCTTGAAAAAACAACTTTGTAGAAAGTATTAAAGTTCATATTCATGATTACTAATAGATCACTGGTTTTTTGATTTTCTTTTCCCAGTGTGAACTTGCATAAAAGCTAATGTGATTCATTTCAGAGAAGCTCTCAAATTCAAAAGAACTAATCTTTAAAAGTCAGGTGTGGATTTAATGTAGCAGTGAATTCCAGAAATGAGTTATACTTTGCCTACCTCAATGAGTCTTTTTATATGCTTTGGATTTACACTTTTCAATTCAGTCTTTTTCTCCTTGTATTTTGAAACAAGTTTAAAAAAACTCTGTCTCCTTTACCTTTTCCACATATTAATTGGTTTTTTCCTTCTTCCTTACACAACAGTTTTCATATGCTCTCTAATGAAGAATTAAGCAGATGAAGTAAGATTGTACTGGAAAAAAAAAAAACAATTAAAAAACAACAAAACAAGCATACAAACAAAAAAAAAAAACACAAGAAAAACAAACAAAAAGAATCAAACACACCAAAATGAAGGCAAAAACAGGTAATTGGTCTTTTCAATTTGCAAGGCAAAACTGCCTGAGATCAGGAGCCACCGATGTGGGCTGCCCACACCTGCAGGCACAGCAGGGATGCATAGCAAAGCACGAAGCAAAAGCACATCACCATGAGGAAGAGTAACAGGGTTACCTGGCCAATGAATTTAGCTCCAGTTGACTGTGGAGTTTGTGAGACTTTGTGTGTGAGTCTCATGGGAGACTCAGGACTTGCTCACATAGAAAGATCGGTGTCTGAGATGCAATTTCTTCACTCTCTTGTGGGTAAGGTTATTACAGAAAGTAAGTATATTTTTGCAGCAGCTGATGCAAGACACAAGTCCCATCTGGGCACAGACTGACTTAGTCCATGGTTCAGTCCCACCAGGATGGAGCTGTAAATTACAATTAGGCTTCTATGCATTTTGACAGCTGAACTTAGCTATGTTGATTCTACAGGTAGATTTTACAGGTAATAACAGAACCGTGAAATGGTGTCTCCTCTTCACCTGTGTTCTCTCACTAAGGGATGTGTTTCCTGGCCCAGATACGTATCACCTTCCAGAATCCATCTTTTCTGAATCTCCAAAATGCAAATTTTCTTTATGATTTCCTTTGTAAAGACATGTCTATAATACCTATTTTGTATTGAGAACAGAAATGCGAGTCTCCAAATAACAAGGAGAAAGCTCACTCTAGGGCTGTTCCTAACCCAAAGAAAGGTGTAAATCTCATTGATTTCAATAAACAATGAAATAAAACAGCTTACTTGTAAAATGGGCAGAAAGAGGGAAATATGAAATTGTACAAGTCATGCTAACCCCAAGATATTTCTGGTTCAGTCATGCTGTCAAAACATTTAGATAGTCCAGGACAGTAGTTGAACATCATCTGAGAATATACAGCCAATATCAAATGTGGTTTATTCACTGCTTCTCTGGAAATGTTGTTGATCTACATGATTATTATGCTTTATGGGAAGAAATCAGAAAAAAAAAGAAGTGTCAATTACCATTTAGTTAGTTTAGTTAGTTTAAATCTAAATTATCTCAGTCAACATTGCCAGTAACGTCATGTAATACTGTAAAAGCCTTCTAGAAATGCCCTCTGAAACTTGTATTCTGAGAAGCACAATAACAAAAGTGTCCTTCTGTGTCCTTTTTTTTTTAAAAAAAACCCTTCAATATAGAGCAACCTGCCTGTTGTGAAGTTGCTGTTATTGTTTTTATTACAAATAATGCAGCAGTTGCTCACAACACGTTTTTTCAATTCACACTGTTTCTTCATGGAGAGTTTGGCCAAGTATGTCAAAATAGGTACCCAAAGTTGGGCTTGAATTTTCACAGGTCATTTAACATTTTCTGTTAATAACAATTAGAGTAAGAGCATTCATCACCTAACCATCACTCAATGGTTTAAGTAAATTTTACATAGGCCTACACATGTATTTCTCTGTTTGTTCATCTTTCCTCTTGTGTTGACAGTTCAGGCTACTGCAGACCTAAGGTCTCTGGGTGGGAAATGGGGCAGGACCAACTTGGGGCAAACCTTCAGCTATTGTTTGTGAGCTTGTCTGCATAGATTAAGAGAGGCAGAAGTGGAAGAAAAGCAAGGTGTTTTTCAAAATCATGCAATGACCAGAAAGGACCATGAGCAAATACACCTCTGAAACATCAATTGGTGAGTACCCAGTGAAGGTAACGATCAGTTTTTCTGTGATTTATTCACATTTGAGAATTAATTCAGATTTAATGGTTTTGATTGCAAGCCATTTGTGCCTGCCTTTCATAATTATTTGAGTGGTTGGGGTCTTCTATTACTGTGTAAAGCAAACATCAGCCTGAAATGCACAAACATTTACCAGGAGAATACCTGTCTCTTATACACATCTAGATTATTACTGTGTAAAGCAAACATCAGCCTGAAATGCACAAACATTTACCAGGAGAATACTTCACATAGTGCAAAATGTCCTATTTAGACTTTCTGCTGGGATGAAGAATTACACAAATCATCCAGAAAGTAAGAGGCTGAATTGTGTAAGAAAGCATCAAAGTATGAACGGTGAATGGGGAGTCAGTGGAACAAACTCTTTGCAAATGATCTCTAGGCCTGGAACAAATTGGTGATGGCATTTCCATACAATATCTATTAAGCCTGGGACTTTTATGTTCTGGATAGTTTCCCAGAGAAGCAGATGAATGTACCTGCTTGGAAATTCTTCCCATGCCTAACCTATTTATTTGCTCATGTTTGTAAATGTACAAGATGCCATCCTACTAAAGTGTCCTATCCCAACAAGTTGCTCAGAGCAGTCATCTCCATCCTTAAAAATATTTGATCCCTGACAGGACATGGTCACGGGTGACCTGCTCTAGTGGACCTGCTTTGATCAAGAATGTCTGACTAGATGACTTTCAACATGACCACTGTTACCGGTTCCTTGATTCCTTCATTTATTCCTACGTTTAACTTCATCCTGTCAAATGCTGTGCTGATGAAGAACTGTTCATCTCAAATCAAGCCTAAGGCAGCCATTGCACTTGGACACTGGAGAATTGTTGGTGTGAATGGAAACCAACGTAGAGACTGAACCAGCATTGCCCATGATTTTGGATAGTTCTGTCTATGAGACTATCATGTTATGTGTTGTCATGGTGAACTGGTAGCACAACAGCAAAGAGAGAACTTTGCTTTCACAGTGCACAGATGTAACACTACTGACCCAGTATGGATGGTAATAGTGGACCACCACTAGTTTTGTATCTCACATTCTCCTGCTGGAAGAGGAGACGAGTAAGAGATTTATCATACTCTCTTTAGCGGAAATCAAACTAGTGCCCAAATGAAACTGAATTCTCCCTATAGCACACAGTCACTTGAAATACACTTTTCTTCAGGATATGCACATCAACCTAACCATTCTAGTATTTTTACAGGCATGATCTGAGTTCTAGTTATTTGAATTGTTGTTTTTCCAGAAACCTCCTAAATCATTTTGCCATTTGCCTGATTAAAAAGAAAAACTCAAAAAACTATAACCAGAAAGGGGAAGTCAGATTAAGTGGTGGATTAGTCTTTTGTAAAGAACATACTCATCCTGGTCATTGTTCGAATCATAGACTTGTTAAGATTGGAAAAGACCTTTAAGATCACATTCATTTTTAAGCTGGGTTGCCATGTCATGCTTAAAAAAGCATGCTGCAAGCTAATAAAGGAATACAGGATAGCTACTTGAGTTAGTTGAGCCTTAAGAAAAAAGCTAAGATATTTAAAGAAGGGAAGAAAAAAATATTTTTAATATCCTGCTTGCATTATGATACATGTATCTATCAATAGATGAGAGAGACAACTTAAATCTCAGCAAGTAGAAGCAAAGACATACATGTCCTGCTGTGATTTTAATTCAGTGAATATTTATCTAAGAGATAAAAAAATGAGCCCTTTAGAGATAATTTAGAGGTATTGGTAAAATATTCAGTGGTTAGCATTGTAGGAAATTAATAGAAGGTAAACCAATGAAAAGTCAATAGGGAGAAGCAAAATGGTTTTGTTATATCAAACCGTGGTAGCTGTGCTCATGATCTAGTTGCTGTTCAGGATTTGTTTTAAAGATAAGGTTGTTATGACTGGAATGCCAGACATTAGATGCTGTGCCATGTCCTGCCTTAATCATGGAATCATAGAATCATCTATGATTTGTCTTGAAAGAGACCTTAAATATCATCTACTTCCAATTCCCCTGTCATGGGCAGGGACACCTTCCACTAGACCAGGTTGCTCAGAACCCAGTTCAAAATCATCTTGAAATACACTGATTTGTACAGGTGTGAAAAAGGACTTGATGAGCTGAGAATGCAGGAGAAGAAGAATGTAAGCAGTGGTCTAAACTGAGTTACTGATGTTATGTGAGTTACTGATGTTATCTTCCTTCCTGCACAGATGACCCACGGTTTCATTTTTTTATCCTAGGACCCAGATTCACTGTCAGGTGGTAGCACCAAAAAACACAAGTAATGAATACTGCTCAGCTAAAAATTAAATTTAAATTGATAAATTGATTAGTTAAATCAATTAAATTGATTTTATTAATTTGTAAATTAAATTAATTGTTAAATTTAATAGTTAAATTGATTTAATTTCTGAGTGTTTTTTCGTAAACAATTCACTGGATGTTAAAAACTCTGTGAAAAAAATAATATTGGAAAAATATTATGGAAAATATTGCTTCTAGTAAAAACCTCTGATCCAGAGGAATCTCATACAAGCATTGCTACCAGACATTAGCCAATAGCTGAATTTCTACTGCCATGGATTCTGGGTCATACACGTTCAACTTCTTGTTGCAAAGAACCTTTAAGATACCCTGAGAAAGAAATGCGGTCTAAAACTAAAGCCTGCTTTGCTCTCCTAATACATCATGAGATTTGCAAGGTGAAAGGAGGTATGAAATTTAGCTCTCTCCCCAGTGTGTAGATAGGTTGGTGGAAATTCAAGATAATTAATGTAGTCAGGCTATGCTGAGACTCCTCTATACCTCCCCAGAGCACTTAGGACATGTATATCAGGAAGATCTTTAGAGATAAAAGAAGTTTAAGGTGAGAGCTTTGATCTCAGATGGGGTTTAATGACTTGGACATTGCTCATGATAATAACTAGGAGCGCTCTAAAGAGGGGAGCACATTTCTGTAGTTATTTAAAGGATTGCTTCCTTCTGCCGTTTTTTTAATTGTGACCTACAAAATCACAAATCTTTTTGGAGATATAATAATGGACAACTGTCTGAACGAGCACCTTAGAAGATGAGATTATCTTCTTTAAAGACAGTATCAGAAAAAAGAAGAAATAGAGTTTGATGTTTTGTTTTCTTTTCAACTTTAAAGAATACGAAAATCTTTTTACTTGGTTAAAGGGCATGCGTACACCAAAGAAACCAAAAAAACAGGGAAAAATAAAGCACTAAGAACCAGTTACATTTCAATGGAAGGGACTGAAGTGAGCCATATGATGAAAAATTATATGACTGGCTTTTTCAGAGTAGGTTTCAATTTCCAGAACAGAAATTATGTGAAGATTAATGGTTCCTTCTAAGACAATCTTCAATAAAGAGCTCAGCAAGTCATCAGGAAGGAGAACTATTCTTAGCTTGCAGCTTGGGTATCTGTGATTGAGAAAGATCTCCATCCAGCTGTGGTGGTAGGCACCACTGTCCCCACAAACACATGGTGGCAGTTTGGAGAGATCCTTAGAGAGGTGACACGTCTGACATCTGACACAACTCCAGTCTGCGTTATTGCTACCTGTTTTAAGGGTCTGTCCAGCCCCTTTGGGAAGCTACAGGAAGCAGTAATCTCGTGCTTCTAAGTGAGATGCCAGAAAAACTTTGTTCCATCTGCTAATGCTTACCTGTCTTTCTTACCTGTAAAGTGTTAGTAGTATAATTTCAAACTCTCAAAATGGAATAACCTGAGGTCAAAATAGTCTTCCTAATTGTACACAGCCATTTATAATTATCTCCAGTTTGTTTTGTGCTTGCATGTATGGTGGTGGTCATTTAGGATGTGTCATCCTTGCCACACAGTGATGTTAGAAGTAACAAATCTCTGCACTATACACAGAAGGTTGTTGCAGTCAGTACCCAAATGGTTCTTTTTAAAATGGTACTTACAGTATGGTGTGCATGCATGTGTGTGTCCACATACAACCATAGCAATGTTCATGTGCTTCCCCTGTAGGAATCAAACAGGAAAAGCACAGGTGCCAGAGGCTCCTGCTTCTCCTCGGTGTTCCAGCTCCAGTGAGCAGTGATGACTGTTTATGGTGCACAAATAGTCCCTCTGAAAGAAGAGGGAGAATGGAAATTAGAAAAACTCCAAGAGAAATTTTTGAAAGTTTCCAAATATACGTGAGACTTTTACTGTCAAAGAAAAGTGTCATTTGCTCACTGTCTACAAAAGGAGATCACAAGCAGCAATTATGGAGTATCTTCCTAGCTACCATTTGCAGTTACAGTATTAGAAACAATTTGCATGGCTGTAGGGAGGAAACACCTTGCAATTCAAAATGCATAATTTGTTCTGAGACAGCCATGGGTGAAAGGAGCCTTAAGCTAAGTCTTAACTAACTTGGAAGGTTTCTAGCAGGTTATGGCAGTGAAAATGTAATGAATGACAAATGCTTAGGGCCAGTCACTGGGAGAAATCTCCAGTGAGTTCATACAAGAACCTACTTAAAAATTTATGACACAATTAATATACATACATATATATATATATATATATATATATATACACATATCCCTACAACAGCACAGAACCCCAGCCCTCAAAATATAAGCCCTCAAAAAATCAGAATATAAGAAGGAAGTAAAAATATCTTTGAACAAAAATTTTCCTGCGGAACATCTGTGCTATAGCTTTTTGAGTGACTTTTTTTGAGACTTGTTGGGAAAAGGCAGTTTGAGATAAATGAGTAATATTTGTTCAGGGGAAATGAAGAGAGGAAAAGCAAATGCTGATGGATTTTTCTCTGCAAAAGGGAAGATTTCAAGGTGACTTAGAGAAGCATTCTAAATGATAAAGGACTTGGTAAAAGCTGAAAAAGATAAACAACATTCACCAATGAGGAGATGAAAACATGGCTTTATAATAGTCTCTAACTGGATTTTGTGTTATTTGGGCTTCAGCTAGGGAAAGGTCGTGTGGCTTGATAGCAGGAGTGACTACCTGTAATTAATTTCTAGGTTTAAAGTTTCAAGCTTCCCAGAAAAACCTTTGCTCTTTTTAATGAAAGCAGTTGTTACTTGGAACACAGATGAAAGAAGAAAGGTGTTTATTTATGTATTTAAATTATGACTTGTACAGAAAAATTAAACAATTAAATTAAACACAGTGGGTAGAAACATCCTGCACAGATGTAAATTGGTCTTATGTGTGTCTGTACTGACAGAGAAAGGGGCAAACTGGCTGGATTAAATGGGAAAAAAGTAGCTCTCCATAATGTTCATGGGAAAACCAAAAAGTTATTTTATTAGAGCCTGAAATATTTTTCACTTTGACACACTTTTGTGCTTTTGTCTTTCAGCCAGGGCAAAGCTTTCAGTACTGAAAATATGGATTTATTGTTACTGGGTCATTTTCTTGAAGCTGTTTTTGGACAGAACTAGGAAGATGCAAAATCTGTTAACTTTTTCGTGGGGAAACTTCAAGTCTTTGGGATACTATTCTGCTTTAATATTGCTATGGTAGTTTTTGGTTGCTTTACAGAGATTTAGAAGAAAGATTGTCTTTATTTTAAAGAGTTGAAAAAAGGATGCATAGAATTTTGGTGACTTGCCCAAAACACAGAAAACTATGAGCATAAAGTTCCATTTTCCGAAACATTCAGTTTAAAACACAAAACTCTGAGTTACCTATACTTGCAGTAAGTAAGTGACACTAAAATGATAGAGAATTTACCTCTGTATTAGTCTAAGGAAGGCTGGAAAAAATGAGGAGCAGGCATAAAGAACAAATTGTGGGTACAAATGCTCTTGGCATGTTTATACTGCAAACTGAGGCATGTTTGTGGTCTTTAACAATGTCTTTGATAAGAATTTTTTAGGAAACTTCCCTGTCTGACCACTTAGGAGACACTGGCAGTCACACTCCCACCACCAGTGGTTTTAACTGCTGGGATTGAAGCCACTGCTCAGCAAGTGACTCCAGTAAGCCAATGGATGCCCACTTGATTCCCGACACACTTCACTCACAGTCAGGCCAGGTTTCCTTAATGGCACAACCCCAGGTTTCCCATAGCAGAGTCTCATACACCCAGTTCCCCTAATTTTATCATTGAGCAGCAGCAGAATATCTCAAGCTGGTGCTTCTGGGAAGCAACCCCCCCAAAAAAGGAGAAACTGGGCTATTTGCCTCATAGTCTGTGCACCAGGGGGTCTTCCAGCTGTTGATTTAGTTTACTTTGCAGGGTATTCAGTCAGCCCTACAGCGTGAAAAAAGCATACTAAGTTTTGATAAAACAAATGAGAATGCTAATGTAGACCCACCAGAAATCACACAGGACTTCTGATGTGTGCATTTCCTGAATACTTTTTCTTAGATACTGCAAGTAATTATTCAGGATATACCGTATTTTATACAGTGGGAAACAATTTGCCTGTAATGACTATAAATCTCTGAAAATAGGATTTTCACTACTGGTGAGGCCACACCTCAAGTACTGTGTCCTCTTCTGGGCACCTCACTACATGAAGGATATTTTGCTTCTCTAGCCTGTCCAGAAAAGGGCAATCTTTTGAGGTGAGTAGCAAGGCAGAATATTGTGGTGACATGCTTAGGGGGAGGCAAAGAGTTACACTGTCCCACCCCAAACCCCTTGTGAAGGACGACCCAGGAGCTCTGATTGGGTTTGTGTCCCTGGGGGGGTTCTCCCTTGCTGTGTTTCTAGTGGTCCCTGACCCTGAACTCCACCCTCGGGGGTGGGGACCCTCGGGGGTTCTGTCCCTCAAAAACCCCTGCTGTGCCTCTCTCCGGGGCTCTCTGTTCTGGATCTGAGTTTTTTCCCAAGCTGAATAAATGGTTTCATGAACAAAGGCCCGTCTTGTTGGTGTTTTATGCTGGTCCCCAGAACCCTGCAGCTTCCCTGGACGAGATCCTGAGGCTGCAGACTGCAACAGAATATCTCATCTGTGTCCAATCTTTGTTTTTCTCATACCAAATGCAGACTAATAAATCATGATTTTCCACAGTTTTCTGAAATATTTTGCCATATATAGGGAGTACATACCTGCTGTACAATCCCATTGGATTTGATCCTAGTAAACCATCCTTTTATCTCTTTGCTTCGTATTGCACATCCTGTGGAGTCAGATGAAACCCCTTATGATCAACTGCAGCGGCTTCCCATTGGTTTTTTATTGTCTCATTATCAGTTTTGCTCAGATTATGAATAAAGGGATTATTTTTCTGAATAAGAATTCATATAGCCTGGGAACCCAGTAGCCTGGGTTCTTCAGGTCAAGCTGTGTTCCCTTCTGCTTCTCACATTTTCACCACCGATAAAGAATCTGTAGCTGGGGACTCAGCTGACAACTCTGTCAGTGATGCATGGTGAAAAAGTGAGTATAGTTGCTCTTCCACGGCTGCAGTAGAACTACGATAGGAGCTGAAGCAGGAGCTTTTTTCTTTCTGAAACAAGCAGGTAACAGGTAACTACATAGAAGCCAAAATATTGGAACTATTTAAAGTACTTGTATGCTGAGTTTGATTTCTAAATGGTTACAAAACTTCATCTTGACAATTCTCTTGCTCTATATATGATGTGCCCCAAGCGCTATCTCCTACAACAACTTTTCATTCTATTCTATCTTTATTCCTGCATCGTAGTTTCAATGAACATGAATTTTGGCTTCTGCACTGTGGCCAGTAGGGAAATGATTGCCCCTCTGTACATGGCACTGGTGATGCCATCCTTGAGCCTGGTCTTCAGTTCTGAGCCCCTTAAAAAAAGCAAACATTAGAGTGCTAGAGCAAGTTCAGGGAATGGTGACTGTGAAGGGTCTGGAACAGCTCTGATGAGGAGCAGCTGAGGAAGGTGGAATTGTTCAGCTTGGAGAAAAGGAGACTTAGGGGGAACTTAGCACTCTCTAGAGCTGTCTAAAAGTTTGTAGCCAAGTAGGGATCAGTCTTTTCTCCCAAGTACCAAGCAACAGGATGAGAGGAAATAACTTCAAGCTGTGCATAGGGAGGTTCAAATTGGATATTAGAATAAACTTCTGCACCAAAAGGGTTGTTAGGCATTGAAAAAGGTTGAAGTGGGGAAAGTGGTTGAGTCACCATCCCTGGGGACCTAGTTTGGTGGTAGACTTGTCAATGCTGGGTTTATGATTGGACTAGATGTTCTTAAAGGTCTTTTCCAACCAATATTATTCTGTGATTCTATGATTCTCATTCCTATGTCTGCATATCAATTTCTGCTCTTCTTTCAAGTTTTCCAGAACTTCAGCAAAGCTGAAATCATCAGCCTGAAAATATGAACATTTCCACTGGTCCCTGATGACTAATTTTGAGAGAGATTTTCCTTTACCAAAGAAAAAAATTGTGAGGTATTATCCAATTACTTAATTTATAATTTAAATTTTATGGGTCTTTCTCCTAAGTAAACTTAGGAAGAGGAACACTTCCTCTCATGAAAAAAAAGGTCAAAACCTTTGCTGTAAGAGAAGATTAGTTATGCAGGTGACCAGCTTTAAAACAGTGCTAACATACCTAGGGGACACAGAAGTTCAAATGAATGGATATAAGGTTTTTAGGTTTTTGCTTCTAAATTGTGACTCAGGTGGGGAGAGACTGGGAACCTACCTGATGATTAGTGTGAAAGTATGTCTTAGCTTTTGTCTTAATAGAAAATATGTCACCAAAAAGAAATCCCTATAATAAAAACTCTGCATCACAATCAGTAGCAACCGCTCCAGAAAGAGATGGTATATTGAGGATGAAGAAGAAGGCTATAAAATAAGATACCTTCTTTTTTGTTAAGGTCAAAAGTGAAGGGTTTGGAGATTTTTTTGGTAAGACAGAATTCAACTTACCCTGGACATAGGATCTTATGATTCATGCAATTTTTATAAAACAAGAAAGAAAGAAAAAATATGCAGAAAGAAGAATTGTTATGAAGGAAATGTGTCAAATTTCTGCAGATTTTAATACATGGGAAAAGACAGTCCTAACCCTAAAAGGCAGTTTCCCCAAGGAGGCAACTTGCCCCTCTGACTGCACCTTATGCTTTAAAAATTCAAACAAAGATTTTACTTCACCACTCAGCAGTGAGGGCACAACATAAAAGTAGCACCACCCTTGGTACCATGTATTCAGCACTTTTTGGTGAGGGACATGCCAGAGTAAAGAGTGTCTCTTTTCCAACCTTGTCTTCTCCAGAGCAACATGTTATTCACTTGACATTTCTAAGATAAGTCATCTTTGTTCTCCCATTTCTTTCCATCTTTGAAGGGCTTTCCCACTTTTATTTTCTTTACAGAGTTTCAGATCTTTAACTCCATGTACCCAGAGAAAATCAGAGCTGCTATTCTCTGTTTGTTTTAGAATTTAACAGCCCTCTGATAAAAGTCTACTAAAGAAGTTTCTTGGCTTTTCTTGGTTTCATGGAGCCACCCGAGGGGTGTGTGCTCTGTGAGCTGCACACCCCCAGGGTCATTCACTGATGGGATGTCATGCAGAGGAGGAAAAGGGGAGCTAGCTTTGATCACTGGCAACACACAGATTCAAAGGCAAATAATAGGAACTGAAGAAAATGTGAGATAAATTGAGGAACAGCAAAGGTAGTACTGAGTGAGGCTCTGTTTCTACTGCCAGAGGGATGGGTATGAACTATTCTGGAAGTGCAGTGGGGCAAACACTGAAGTGACATGGGAAATGGCTTACTTCTGGCTACCTTCAAGTCAAAGAGCCATCTCTGTACTGTAGCTTTACTGAAAAAGTATTCATGTGCTGTTAACGTGCAAAAAGATAGGTGAGATGATCCCTTTCCTTGAACCACAGAATATTCTAGGGGGGTTTGGGAAATGTTGACTTCCACTGGGATCAGTAGGACAGAAAGAAAAATCACCATGTTTATTTCTGGGCCCTCCTTCCAAGGCTTTGCAGGTGACAGACCCAGTGAAAGCATCCATCTCCACTCTGTGCTCAGTAAGCAGAAAATGAAACAGAAGAGTCAGTGTGACAGTGAGTGATTTCAAGTCACTTGTAAAGGCATGCATTCAACCCAAGGCCATCAGCTCAGGAGCCCTCACAACAATAGGATAGGTTTTAATAAAACCACAGCCACCAGAATCCAAAGGGATCTTTAACAAGACAAACAACAAACACAAAACCTTCTAAAATTCATGCTGCTCATCAAGGTACAAAAGTTCCCCAAGGCACTTTGTCAGGGTTTGAAGTTACTGTGGGTATTTTTGCCTGTCCTTGTCTGTCTTCAGCCCAGCTCATCTCAAGAAATTCCATCTAAAACAAACTGCAACAGCAGATGATAATTGCTGCTCTTCTCTTTTTGTCTTGGGACATGTAGGTAAACTGATGTATAGAAAAGTATAGAGAGCTCCTTTTACAATGTCTTGGCTACCTCAAATGTGTTAAAGGCTGGACACAGAAGAGTGACTGAAATGTAAATCTTAGGACTGATGGAATTTTTTTACTTTTGCTAATAAACTCATAGTGTATTGCTCTATGCAACATATAAAAATATGCTATTTGCCAGAAGAAGCCAATCAAAACTGCACTAAGGTGGCTCACAAAATTTTAGTATCATGTTCTCTTCAAATTTGAACAAGCACTGAAAAATAAAACAGAGCATTTTTCAGTGGGATTCTGGATGCTAAGATAGAGGTACGGACTCACTCCAACATTATCAGGACCCCAGTGTTTAGGTTCTGAAACGTAATAAAATGGTATTAAAATACTAAAACAAAAGGCACATTTTTACCTGGATCTTCCTGAGACCAAACAGTGTCTTTATACAGCAATCTGTAGTCAGCCTTTCTCTTAATCTCTTCTGGAGTTTGCACTAAACACAACCAGGTGATTCAGCATCTTATCTGTGATTTGGGAGATGAAAGACCAAATCCATTGTATGGGCCAAGAAGTAGTTAATTTTTTATATGGAGTGGAAAAGTTGTAATGGAAGCATTGAGAGTGTTTGAATCCGTAACAGATTCAATGGGAGTCAGAGCTTTGCAAGCAAAAGTATGCAAAAGACAGGTTCAGAAAGCTGCTGTGGGCAGGCCAGCTGGAGATTCAGGCTGGCTTTTGTGCATCTCAGATGCATGTTTGAAACACTGGCTGGTGGGATTTCTCCTCTCTTTCTTTTACTGGATAAAAACCAAGTTTGTAGGCAAAATCTTAGCCTGATTTTCAAAAGGAGATTCCTGTTTATCACCCTGCTCTAATTTTCAGCTTTTTTTGAGCATACGTGTTAGGATGTGCTTTCTGCTGCAGCAGAGATCAATAGCAAATGATACCTTTGAAGAGGGAGATTTGAGAGATTCTGTAGGAAATCAAAGGAAACAGCATTATACAAGCCATTTCTTCCTTGTTGACCTCACATACTATTTGTTCTTTCCAAGCAGTGGCTAGGTGTATATATCCCAAACCAGTAAGTTATAAAGCAAAATGAATAATAATAAAAAAAAAAATACTTCACTGGAGTTTCACAGCCAATGTATTCTGAAGGCTTCCTCCCTTACCCTCTCAAAAAAGTGGTGAAAGGGAGGCAGGAGTGTAATTTTCACCTTTGATAGTTCAGTCTGTCAATTATGCAGGCAAGACTTTCCTACAAGTCTTATTTTAAGGTACAAACATATTGAGAAGAGAATTGTTCCTTTC
Organism: Parus major; assembly: GCF_001522545.3. NCBI lineage: Eukaryota > Metazoa > Chordata > Aves > Passeriformes > Paridae > Parus > Parus major. The sequence continues at coordinate 38,271,727 of NC_031770.1, read as the reverse complement.
TGCATCCTTTCTTCATGAAACAAAGCAAACAGGCTTGTCGCCCTGAAAACTCAGCTTCTGAGCTTGCTAACATGGTTTTCTATGGACTTTCCCAGGACAGTAACTGTAAACATAGATATGTGTACATTCTTTCTGTTACACGTCTTCTGATGGGCATCTCTCATGGCCAGTGCAGTGAGAAAGTGTCATCCTGACCATCCAATCCCTGACCATGGTCAGAAGCCTATAAATCCTGGGAGGGAAAATAAACTCTCCTCTTTCTTTCACCACACCTCAACCTGTGTCCGCATGATCTATTCATCTTCAGCGGTAACACAGGCTCTTTTTAACATTGTGATCTTCGACAGAAGGTCATTAAAAACATTATCTCGACCAAGAAATCTTACTGGGCTTCCCTTCTCAAGCAGAAGCACAAAGGGAGAAAGCAGAGCTAATGGGTGGTGCTGACTTCGTGCAGTTGCATGTAATATATCTATCCACCACCTTTTTGAACAACTTTAGGCTCATATAAACAGTGACCCTTTCAGAAAGTCTTTTAGGGGTGGGCCTTCCCTCAGAAACAGCAAAAGTTGACCATCTCATCAAAGCAAATTATCTCATCTCCCTCATTGACCAGTAGAGAGAGCCAAGCACCTTTAAAAATCAATCAATCCTTTTCCCTGGCACAAATTTCTAAAGTAGATGTGGTGGTTTTTTTCTGCTTGTTGTCTCTTTATCCCCACTGACCGTAGGCACAATATAGAGGAGCACTAGGAGAGGCAGGATATTAGGCAAATGCATCAGAAAATACGGGAAAATCCTCTCTTAACATATAGGTTTTCATTGCATTTCATTCTGAAATGGAGGAGATTTGTTTGTTGCTTTCAGGTCTCTCCTACCTCAGTTTCAATCAAATGTTTATAACAAAGTGTTGTTTTGTTTGCTTTTGTTTTGTGTGTTTGGGGGTTTGCCTTTCCAGGGTTTTGGGGTTAGTTTGGGTTGGGGGTCTTTGGTTTTTTGGGGTTTCTTAATATAGAAATGTGCTAAATGCAAATTTTGGAAGAAATTTACCTTTGAAAGGGCTGAGTTAAGCAGGGAGGGAATTTAACCGGAAAAGGCAGGCTTTGCATGCCATACAGTGTTCTGCAGCACAAAAAGAGAAATGCTGTAGATCTGTGCCTCAGTGTGCTGACAAGAGCTTACCAGTTTGTATCTGTGTGTGTGTGCAGAGATACACAGGTTGAGGAAAGGTTTAGACTTGATTGTGGATAGTGATTTGCTTGAAGTAGAGCCTCCTGTATACCATTTTATTATGCTCTAATACAGAACACACCTGCAGGGTGATTGGTGCCTACAGTATCCCCTTGGGTCATGCAGAAAGTGTTCTGTGCCCTGCAGAGTTGCAGGGTCTTGTGTAAGCTTGCTTCAAAATTGATCTGTCTTTCAGGGAGCTCATGTGCTAGTGAGCTCTGAGGAAGACAGCTCAAATATAAATTATACATATAATTTTTGTTTAAAAAAGCTTTCTCCACCAAGTTTCTACTAAAGCTGTGATTTCTAGAGTGACTAGCGACCAAACCCCAAACACTAGCACTTCAATCAGGTTTGTAATGCTTACCTTCCCAAAAACACCAGGAACACATCTTGTCTGTAGTGAGTTTCAGCAAGAGTAACTGTGAAATCATGGTTTGGGTGTTTTTTTGGTAATTCATTTGCTCTTACCACTATTACATTGCACCAATTTATTCATTTACCTATCTAAATCGAGTGAGACAAATTTTCAGCCTGAAGTTACTGAGTGTAGCCACCTAGACATGGTGTTATTTTACAGTAAGGAGGACCTCAGCAGCAATGATGTGAGGACAGGATCTCAAAGTATTCAATAATGCTTATCATCATCACGTAAACTGAAGCAAAGAATGCAGCATGTCATATCAAAACACAGGTTATTTGGGTATTGTTTACCCAAACTGGGATTTGGGACAGGACTGCAGCAGTAATACAGTGTTTGCCATGTAGCTGTCTTCCCTTGGCATGATCATTAAAAGTTATTAAGTGACCAATGTGTAAGTAAAGATGACAGCTGTAATTTGTGGGTTTTAATTTCAAATATTGGTGTATATTAAATCAGGGTCTGTGCACTATCTGTTCCTTTCAGCACAGCTCCAATTTCAAGTTCCAAGTGTAAGAGAGTGCAATATAATATAATTGTGATCATTTTATTTTCTTCAATAAAAGCAATCACTGCCTGTAGCTGGTTTCAGAGTGTTGTGAGCAACTTGAAACTGTTACTGACTGTCTGTTAAAAGAAGTCTCAAGCCTGAAAAATGTCTTTGGAGAGTTTTTGTAATTGACATTATATTTAGCTTTTAGACGGAAAAGCACACACTGTTCAGAATAGCTGGCAGTCACTGAAGTAAAATGAAAGGCATTGTTTTGCAAAAAAAACTCAGGTGAGTGCAAAGCAAACAATAGCCTAATTCTTTTACTTTAGTCAATTAAAAGTTAGTATGTGTATTAAGAGCTTAATCTTTATCACACTGAAATTAATGGTTAAACTCTCACTGATTTCAAAAGCCATACCAAAATGCAAGATAAAATTGCCCTTTAGAATGAGCTGAAAGAACTATTTTCTTCAAGCTTTTAACATTATATTTAATTACAAGAATAATGTTTTGAGCAAATGACTAGTAATCAGGAGCCCTGTATCCCATTCCTGGAACAGAAAAGCAAATGCTCAAATTTAAGGACCTGTCCTGAATGAAGCTGCTTTCTGGAATTAAAATTTTTAATCTGATCACTGTTCTCTGTGCCTTTGCCATTATCAGTCAGGGCATCATCTTGCCAAAGTGGCAGACACTCTTGCCATTGGTGTCAGGAAATTGTCATCTGGATAACTCCTTGCAGGTCCAGGATCTCGGTAAGTATCTTCATCTTTACAACAGATGAGCTAATGCAGACTCTGTGAAGTTAAACACTTTTGTATGTTCTGCTGTGTTTAGAGATGAAACAATATGTTAATGCAAGGGTTTGCTGTGATATTGACATATCATTTCAGATGGGACAGACATCTGGCTTCCCAGGATGCCAGTTCTCTGGTGTAGATGTTTTTATTGACTTCTAAATGATCTATTTGATTAAGACCTGAGCGTTTTCTAGGTAAGTCCTAACTCCCTTTCTTTGCAAGGTGGAGGACAACTGGGGAATGTTCCAGTGTAATGTTTTGCCAGCAGCAATCTCTCAAAGTGCTTAAAAGTCTCTGTCTAAAGCTGAGAAGTAGTGAAACAAGGTAAGGATAGTGATTAATAGAGGATTACTTATGCACCTTAAGGTAAGATGAAAAGCTGGAGTGATTAGTGCAGTTCTTAAATTTGCTAAAGTGCCTTGTTCATATTGCTTTTGCATCCTTGGAGTCTGAAACCTGATTTCAGCCAACTGTTTTCTTCCAGAATTGGAAGTTCCTTCGCTGAAGAAGTGTGTTGATTCCAGCTTATTAACTGCATAAGCTACAAGCCTCATCAAAAGAGCAAAAATCCTGTCTTATTCCACCTTCAGTCTGATCACAGCCCTTTTGGAAGTTTGTGGTCATGCCCATATTCAAGGATATGCTGACCTCTTGCCTCTTTTCTTTTTAGCTTGGTTTTCATGCATAAAGTGCTAGACCATTCTGAAAGTGCTCTGTGCTTTCTTCCACATTAATGGAGAGCTCTGCTTGCATGTCTGCCTGTTTCCATCCTGGTTCTCACATGGTCCTTGAAGAAGGACCCTGGGGGAGCCTTGGATCATGTTGTACCAACTCCCCACCAAAATTCCTAGGCAGTTTTCCCTGACAGCGATGCTGAGTAAAACACACTGTAAAAACATGAAAGAGGCACAAGTAGAAAAGTTACAGGCCTACTTGGAGAGCCTGAGGTAGCTAATCTGTTACAGTCCTGCAACCTCAGTGATGATTGCTTATCACTCTAAGAGTTTAGTAAGGGGCAAAAAAAAAAATTTGAATAAAAAATTCCCCACAAGTTATAAAAATTGAATCTAGAATGTACAATGGTTTTAGCTTCAGCAATGGGTCTGGGGGGCAGCCACAGTTCTGGAAAGGCCCTGATTTAGAAGGCACGCAGATTCAGACCTAGATCTAAATTCCAGGGCCTGTATCCATTGCAATATGGCATATGCTTGATGGAACACTGAAATATTAACTGAGAAAGCTAATAAACTCCTTTTTTCTGCTGTTAGAGCCATGTTTAATTTCTCTTCACTGTTTGCATTTACAACACATTTGAAAGTCTGGCATTTTACAGGAATATAATAAGACGTAATTAGAGAAAGCTGAAAGAATCCAGGCCAAAGTCAATAGTTTCCTATTTTTTTACTCTTCTAAGCAGAAGCTAGTCAAATTCAACACAGGAATTTTCTTCATTGTAATTTATTACAAAAGTTATAAAAACAAGATATCTTGAAAGAGTAAACGTACATCTTTCTCTTCCAAATCTAAATTAGCAGGCTGAGGGCTATTAAACTGATAGGGATTATATTTTTAACTTTAGCTTTCCCCACCAAAAACAAACAAACAAACAAAAAACAACAACAAAAAAACCACTCCACAAACAAAAGCACTAAATGACACAACTGCAAAATTGTATTCACAGAAGGGAAAATGCCTGGCTGGGACTCATATAGTCCTCTATGGCTCTTCTGTGAGAAACTGGGTCTTGGGCAGGTACAGCTGTGCTGCCTGGGTGCCCACACCTGCAGGGTACAGTCAGCTAGGGGGAACGAGAGGGGACTCGTACACCTGACAAAGGTACTAGTCTAAGAGATGGAGAATTTCATAGGCTGTTTAAGCCTCTTGCAAAGCGCTAACATCTAATAAGAAAGCTTACGGCCCAAATGCTGCACTTCTGCAAACATTAATACAGGCTGTTGTTAGCCAGGGGAAATACTTTGTGAGGCTCATTAGTTTAATTGGTCCCTGTCATCTAGTTAAAAAGGAGGAAAGAAATGCTCCTGACAAAGGCACAGGCTCTGTGGAAGTGGTGTTTTGCTGCTGTAGCTCTGCTGTGTGCTGGCTGGCTAGCACGGGGAGCATGCATCCATCACAGCCTTGTCCTCCGTTAGCACAGGGCAGCAGCAGGCAGCAGCTCCCTGGCACAGTTACACCTAAACCACTACCATTACAGCCAGCTTGGGCGTGCACATGCCTCGGCCACTGTGGCACAGATTTGGAGTGCACCTCCCTGAATGCGCGGAGTCTTATTGCTGTGGGCAGCTGTGGGTGCTTCTCCTCCTTCACTGCTTCTGAGGGTGAGTGGCTCACAAAGATGCTTATCTCTAAAATCATTTTCAGCACAGCTGTGTGGGAATCAAGATTCAGCAGGGGCTGTTGTTGGAGACTGCATGAATGTCCTGTTCTATAAGCAGGGATAAGCCATGGACCTCTACTTCCTAATCTATGGTATGGAGCTAATATTTACTTAAGGCACAGCCTGTTTTGATGCAGTTTTGTGTACATCAGGAGACCCTTCCTGGGAGGGAAGGCACTACACACAGGTGATTACAGCTATATCTGTCTCTCCACACTTGTGGTGGTGACAGAGGTGCCAGCTGGGGTGTATTGCAGTTCTGGCCTGCGCTGGTCTAGGCTGGTCCCTCTGAACCCAGCTATCAGAAATTCAGTGGTGTTGTTAAGATCCATGCAAATCTACTCCTGCAGGTGTCTTGGCTTCTCAATTGTAGCCCTGGCTGCTGTGGGGTTTTACTGGAATTGTCTTCTGTTGCAGTACCTAAGTCTACTAAGGCAAAGTGTGTAGTCTGCTTTCTAGATCATTTAAAACCTATCTCAAAATTAACTATATTGGTTTGGTTAATTGTCCTCATCCAAGAAACGTTGGTAGCTCCCCTGGGTCACTACAGCAATTTCTTTCATGCTGTAAAATGTTTACTTCTCTAGAGTGAAAATGCGTAGGCTGTCATTATGTGACTCTACAGTTCCACACTGATAAAGGCTACCTGTTGCCTTTATTTTTCTAAGCTAGTAAGCAACTGCCAAATTCACTGGAATAGTCCCAGAGACTTATTTATATATATATATATATATATATATTTTGTTTCTTTTCATTGTTTCAGATTTGATGTTACATGACTGATAACAACATTTTGTGTTTTGCTACTCTTGCTGTCTTTGACTGTGCCGGTTAGCCTCTGCTTTTTCACAGAAGTCAGCCAAGCTAAGACTTTCTTTTTGATTCATGCAGGTTGTAAGGTCAGTTCTGGTAGGTATGATTTGCTAATGAATTCGTGCTCCATTTCTCAGCTGGCTGGTTCTGCGAGTAGGCCTGGACAAATACATTGACATTTGAATTTAAGGTGACATTGAGACTTAGGTAGAAAACATTTGAGAATAGATTCAGAAACCTCTACAATGCAAAAGAAATATTACATAGAATAAATAAAAACATTCTGATAATGAGAACATATATATGTTTATGTATAAATGTTATATATTATCTGTGTTACTGATTACAAAATTTATGTAATTTCATATGTGTCAGCATCAGTCTGAGGGATTCTTCTGTGCTCCAAAGAAAAGGGAAAAGTGAAGAGCAAGCAAAGAAAGGGAAAGGGTGTCATGTGGCAAACAGCATTTCCAGGACATTCATTCTTAATGTGGTAAGTGCAGTGGTAAGAGATGACTTAGAGGGTCACTATTGGGTGCCATTTCCCACACAGGTGCACACAGGGAGCAGGACAGAGCATGGGCAGAACTGAGTACATCACTCCCTCTCATACCACTGGCCACCCCAATTTAGCCAGGTGACGTCTAGTCTGGACTAACTTTCCTACTTCTGAAATAAGGAGAAGCTAGAAACTGAATCCTAGGCTGCAGTTGATCTTTCAGCACCCAGCACAACTATGCCTGAAACTGGGAATGGATTTTAGAGGCAGGATCTCTCTGTACCTAGGCTGTGTTTTAGAATTTTTTTCAGCATTGGAAAATGTTAGTTTGGTTCAGAAAAAGTCAGTCCAACAGATAAGACAAGGGTAGGGGCCAAGACACCACCATGGGTGGTTTGGCTAAATTTTCCAGTTTTGACTTGTACTTCCTGTGTGAGTGTATTCAAGCTATTTAATTTATCCATGTCTCCATCCACTCTGAGTGTGCAATACTGCTTCATTTTTACTGCAATTTTTTGTAAACAAGTCAGAAAAAAAAAAAAATCTATCTCATTATTTTCTTTGGCAACAGGTTCCCCCATCCTTAAAAATGATTTTTGGTCCTCCACAGTGTTAATTAGAAATGATTAATGAACTGGTAGCTTTTCAAAAGACAGCAGCATTGTGTGATCCTTGGGATGTAAATGTGTCTCAGAGGTAGAAGGAAAATAGGAATATCAGTGAGGGAAAATCCAAACTTTATCTAAGCATTCTCGGTGGTTCTAGTTCTAACCAGTAGAAATCCTCATAATTAATTTGGGGTACACTGGGAGTGTTCGGCTCACCCAAATACAAACTACAGCTTAATTTCAGTAGTGAGAAGGCAGCATCTCATGGATAGAACTGGGAATTGGCTTTGACTCACTCCTGGGTCAGAGGACATTCAAAACTACATTTGCCACTTCCAAGGAAGGTGTCCTAACTACCATATGGGAGTAAGATGTACTTTCTGTATGCCATATTGAAGTTATTTTCCTGCAGAAAGGAGAAATCCATAAAATTTACTGACAGTCAAAGACAGATGGAGAGAACAGCATGGAAAAATAGGGATATAATGCTAGAGTTGAGAAAAGGGTGACAACAGTGAAAGGGGACACCAGTGCTCACTCTATATGATGTTTCTGTGTTTGTGTTAAATGCAAAGTGATTAATATGTGCCACAGTCATCATCACCACTGTTACCTAAATATATATTTTCCTTTTTGCCAGTCATTAAATGAATGAATGGCATTAAATGAATAAATGGCCAGAGGCATGAATGAATTCTGAGGAAGAAAATGACAGGCTGTGCTTCAGGAACAGGCTCCAAACAGAATGTCCCTCTTTGCTGCTAGTGCATAGTGACACAGCAAGCGAGGATCCCATGTTTTTAGTTTGTTGCTACATTCTAGTCCTCCCTACAGAGTCTGGACAGATTGTGAGAATCTGGCGTTTGAAATGTAAATGCTGTTGTGCCTAATTTCTGACCATCTATTACAGGTTCTTAATCCTTTCCATGGAATTAAATCTTAATCCCTTTACCCTGAAATTTAAGGTGATAATTTGAATTTTCTGGAAAATGTCTGATACAAAACTCTCTTGGTTTTTCATAGAATACACCACTGGTATAGTTATTTAACTTGCTCAAGAACACCTAGCCAAAATTATTTTTTTGGAAGAACTGGTAATTCAATTTCTTTGCAATAATTTGCATGTAAATAGGCATGCAAAATCTTAATTTTAGTTTCTCTGAAATCACAGCATTCAGTGTAGATACATTAAGGAATTTCAGTGGAGCATGAGATGAGCTCCAGAAATGCTGAATCCTTTAGAGTAACACATTTGTGCTACCACTCAGCAACTAATTCCATTTTTTATGATCTTGCCAAGATGTTCAAACTACATTAATTATGTCAAATTCTTTGATTGGTATTTAAACTGTTTTCACTTCCTTTCAAAAAGGTTGCCACTTTAACTGCCCAAGTGTAAAACACAGTTGCAGAAGGGTTTATGTGTGGTAATGAGACACACTAATCTTACCTGCTCATTTCATGTAGATTCAGATTTGTGTGTCTGAAAATAGTATAATGTGTCTGATATTAGTATGGTGGCATGCTCTTGTTTGAATTATGCAGAAGTAGTGCAATAAAAAATATGTATGGAGATTAGTGTCAAAACTTCTTTTCTTTTAGTGGATAATATCTTGAGGAGAGGGGTCTTAGGTTCAAATTAGGATAATTGCAACTAATTGAATGTTATTTAGAAAACAGTGTCTTCTAGAAATCATGGTCAGCTAATGAGTAATCCAGTACATCTAGCAGATGGATTGTAGAGTGCAAAGCAATTAATTTGATGTTTCAATGTCATTTATCTCTGTTCCCAGATAGCAAACACAGAACTCCAATGATACACAATGTCAGGAAACATGTAGGTGCTGGAATTTTTTGGTGATATTATCATTCTCTGACTGGCTTCTTTAAGCAATCTTTACTCACCAGGTTCAGTTTTCATTCCTTCTGGCACTTAACCACAGGACCAGATCTCATACAAATAGTATTCAAACAAGCTTACTACCAAAATTATGAGGTAGTTTTAAGCATAGAAATGATGTCTATTTGGTTGGCATGGCAAGTTTTTAGCAGCAGGGGTGCCAGTGGTGACTTCTGAGAGAAGATGCTTAAAGCTTCCTGTGTCTGACAGAGCAATTTCAGCTGTCTTCAAATCCGACTTAGACAGACCTGCCAGTGGCCAAGGCCGAGCCTGTCTGTGATGGTGGTAGTGTCTCACTGTAAAGTACTTAAGAAAGGGGAAAAAAACCTGCAAAACAACAACTGCAGCCAAACAAGACAGTGAGAGTATGTAAGAACCAACACTGCAGACACCAAGCTCAGTGAAGAAGGATGAGGAGGGCATCTTCCAGATGCTGGAGCAGAGATTTCCCTGCACCCTGGTGTAGACCATGGTGAAGCAGCTGTGCCCCTGTAGTCCATGGAGTTCCATGGGGAGTAGAGATCCATCTACAGTCTCTGGAGAACCATATGCAGGATCAGATGGATGCCCAAAGAAGCCTGCACTGGAGCAAGCTCCTGGCAGAACGTGTGGATCCATGGAGAGCCCGTGCTGGAGCAAGTTTTCTGTCAGGTCTTGTAACCCATGGGTGACCCACACTGGAGCATTCTGTTCCTGAAGGACTGCTCTCCCTGAAAAAGTCCCATGCTGGAGCAGGTCATAAGGAACTGTAGCAAGTTCCTCACCTTGGAGAAGTTCCTAGCAGATTGTCTTCGGTGAGAGAGATCTCATGCTGGACCAGGGCAAGATTGTGAGGAATCCTCTCCCTGAGGAGGACGGAGTGGCAAAGACAAGTTGTGATGAACTGACCACAGCCCCCATTCCCCAGTCAGGAGTAAAGTTAAGGGTGGTAAGACGGAGGGGTAGGTGTTTTAAGATTTGTTTTTATTTCTCCTTATCCTATTCTAATTTGATTGGTAGTAGGTAAAGTAATTTTTTCCCCAAGTCTGTTTTGCCCTTGACAGTAACTGGTGAGTGATCTCTCTCTGTCCTTATCTTGACCCATAAACCTTTTTGGTATAGTCTCTCTCCTCTTGTCCAGCTGAGGTGGGAAGAGATAGAGTGGTCTTGGTGGGCACCCATTGCCTTGCCAGGGTCAACGCACTACAAGCAAATATTCTGTTTAACCAATGCTCATTAATATTAACCTGGTTGAAAACCTATCCAGTTTTATTCATTTTAAAGCATATCAGTTATTAACCAGATTCATTCAGTGATCCACGTCTTTATGTAGCAGGATAAGCATTTCTGCTAACACCTGGGAAAATCTGGAAATTAGCAACTAAGGCAAAGGTACTCCCTTCTGTGGTATTGCTGTCCTTGTGTTTGACCTCCTTGTCTGTGTGCAAAAGGACAAGAAGGTGGTCCTGCCCAGCCTAGCCCATGGCTTGATGACAAGAAGGATATTCTTTCTTATACTGGACGTGTCAGATCTCTGCTAGAACAAAAGGTTGAATCTGGGTTTCCTAAGCGCACCAGGCTCAAGAGGAAGAGAATATTAAACAAAGCTGCAGAGAGAGTAGGCAATGGCACAGGACTTCTCAATGTACAGCTACAACTTTCTTTACTACAGTGTTATATGCTGGGATAAATACTTGAAATAGCTGCTAAATAGGAGGCTGGCAGTAATCAGTTGGCTTTGTTAAAAAAAAAACAGTTCTCCGAGTTCAAGGAGGAGGTGAGTTATGTGTTAAAGTATCAGACTTAAGAAAAATCTCAGGAAGAAAAAGTGAGATAAAATTACATAGCCATGAAAATAGCTGCTTAATCACTCATTTCCCTGCTTCAAGGTACACAATATACTGCAAAAAAGCCATAGTTGAGAAAAAACTGGACTGTCTCTGTAAAGCCAGGTAGTTATCAAGAGCACTCCCATAACAGAACCTTTAACAACTCAACAAAGCATAATCAGAGAGGAAACAAAATAACCCATCACAAATCAGCTGGTTTTATGCTTTTTTCCTGACCTCTTATTTGTGCAGGATGTTTTAAAGACTGAGATTTCTGGGAGAGGTGAGAAAGGTGCCACACTGGCAAGCCAGACAAGCGTACAGTTGCATTTTAGATGAAGAGCAGCAAGATATTGAGATGTACTGAAAACATCCAACAGTACATGGTTCTTCTCTAAATGGAAGTTCTTATTTCTGACTTGTAGGAATCAAGAAACAGCATATTCTGCAGAACAAAGGAAATAGTCCTTCTTCTAGGGCAGAGTTTCTCAAAGATATCTTGAATAATTTCAGTGAAGATCCAGGGTCCCAGGAGATCATTTATAACTCTTTAATAAGGAAAAGGTAAGTTTCCTTTGAAGAGCTTACAGCACCACCTGAATGACTGCTGCTTTTTAGAGTTTGTAGCTGCCTATTTTTCTCATTTTTATGTTTGCTTTCCTGGAAGTACATTTAAGAAGCTTCTATTTGACAATTGGTTTACCAATAATCATGGTTTTAAAGAATAGCGCCATTTACTCTTATACCAGCCAAACAACATATTATTGAACGTTTTTTAATATTAATATTAAATGTATTAATTATTTTATTAATTAATTTTAATATTTAAAAATGCATTTTTAAATAACTAGTTTTATGCTAGTGTTAATTAAGATTCAGCAAACCCAACTACCAGAAACATTATCCCCAAGCTGAAATACAGATGATCTCCTGTAATACATGTGTAAACTGGTATTAGTGTCAGTGTCAGGTAAATACTAGAGCAAGACAAGAAATAGTGTGAAGATAAATTAATTAATGCTGGTGACCTGTTCCAATGTTATGGTAAAAGGAAAAACCTTTCTTTGAATAGCCAGAAATTTCTGCCCTGGGCTGCATATTCAGTTTGAAATGATGGGTTAAGAATCACTTACTATCTCTACAAAACTATCTGGAGGCATTCCTCTTTTTCTACTCATCTGCTTGCTGACACTAGTCTAGGCCTAAGAATCATGGAAACATTTGGTATTCATTTATTTTAGATTTTGGAGCACCATACATTTTCAATGGCTCTGAAGTGCATGACCTACTTCACTGCAAGATGTTTTAAATCTTCCGAACCATTTCCATAGGGCAGTCCTTCACACAGGGTGACTGGAAAGAAGACTCATTTAGGTGGAACGTGTTCCTTTCTTTGTTTCTCTTCTGCTAGATTCTGGTAGGACTTTGCATTCCTATTTCAGTTGAGGCTTGTCTCAGATTAGAAGCCCTCATTTTATTGTGACACAAAATCTGGGGTGTGCCATGTCCCATCTCAGAAGAAAAAGGGTTGCAATCAGTGTGTGGGAACATACTGGGGTCTTCGAGAAAAAAACAGGGAACACTGCTATGGACATAGGGAGGATAAACAATGTGAGGAGCAGCACAACAGAGAGAATGGTCAAAAACCCCCTAAAGTAGGATTAAGCCTGCCCCACAGCCTCACACTGAGCTCCTGTGTGCCCTCCTGCTGCACCACTGCCCCTGGGGCAGTCTGGTAAGGGCAGTGGGGGCACAGCCCAGGCAAGCTCTGCCATGGGCACACCGAAGAGTAGGGCTGCAGGAGAGCCCCTGAAGGGACAGCTTGCCCTGCTAGTGAGCCCAGGTGCAAGGCCCCTCAATGTCCTAGATCAAAAGATCAGGCAGCTCAGGGTGGGGGATTGGCACCAGGGGTAGGAGACATAAGCTTTACTGGCCCACACAAAAATTAGCTTTTTGCAATCCAAGTTAGTGCATTCCAGCTGCCTCATTAAAAAATAGACAACATGACAGGGAAAAAGTCAGACAAAACCTACCTGAAGTTGAAAGTGTTTTGTCTTGTTTTCTTTTTAACTGGAGACCTGCTGGAATCCAGAAAGGACATTAAACTTCCTTTTAGAAGAGGTAATTGAAAAGAAAAAGACAATCAAAGGATGAACAAATGAAGCCTTTTCTTACTGCTGTATGAATAAAAAATGTTATTAATAAGCCCTTTCATTTCAGGCTTCCACTCTGCAGTCACACATTTTGAATGTATAACCACACAGATGAAAATGTTTACCTCTTAAGTCCTTCACAGCATTGCAGATATTTTTGAAAACAGAGAAAGAAAGCAAAGAAGGCATGGACACAGAATGACAGAGGACAGTGGGAAAATAGATTTAATCAAAAACCCTTTAAAAATTAGTCTTTTGTTACTCAGTTTTCAGTGTTTGTACTGCATAACCAATTCTTTTTATAAGAATAGCCGGTCTCATTTTGCTGTGTTAATTATTTTTAAATTTTATTTCACTATACATTTGTGGGTGACTGAAAGGAAAATCTAAATTGCAGCAGTGAGAGCAGCACCCATGTGTTTTGGTTTACATCCAGCTGTTAAGACGTGGAAAAGCTAGAAACAGCAGCAGGCTGGCAAAATAAGAGTGAGAAGCAAAGAGAAAATAAATCAATATCATGCCAAATACAGTTTCACCCTACAGAGCCTTTCTCTCTTTACATTTCTGTGAGGAAAACATTATTTTCATGTATTAATTTTTGGGTTTATATCTAAGTTTTTGTAATATTAATCTATGTCTTTAAGGACATGCTGACTATTCATTTTGGATATCCAGAGTGCAATGAGAATATAGCAAGTGTTCAGGGTGGCAAATGTTGGTTTCTGCAGTAGTCTTTTGAAAAAATATTGGACAAAACTGATTTTGTCTCTTTGGTACCCTCGGCATGGTTAAAGGTGTTTGAGCGTGCATGTCATTGACTAATACTGAAATTAAGAGGGTTTCCTCAGACCTGTGATGGTCATAACACAGAAAAGCAAACTCTGTAAATCTAATTGGCTATACACTACAGCGAGTTTATCCCTATTGCTAATTGTATTAACCTACAAAAGAATTCAAGGATTAATTAGAAATAAAGACCAGGAGATGAACTGAAGTTCTCAAGGGAGACACTGATACATATTATCCTTGAACTGCATAATTATCGAAATCCTTACTATTTTAGAGTGGTGTGCTCACCTGAATGTAACCCTAATTGCCTCTTTTATTCTTAGCTCCATGGTTTTGTTCAGATTGCTAATCATATTTCAAACCAGAACCACCTGCTGAAGACCTGCAGAAACAAAAGTAGAAGAATTCTTAATGTCCTAATTTGAGAGGAGGTTATAGCACAATATTATTAAGATCAAACTGCCTCATGCTTGAAATCAAGAACAAACCACTCTGCCAAAAAAGGTAGGATTCTTTTCCTCAGCTTGTACTCAGATTTTCCCTTAGGTTAAGCTTTACTCAAAAGAGAAGTGGTGCCTGATTAAAAGGTGGGATAAATGAACTCATGTGCTTTCTGAAGGGAAAAACAGACCTCAAAGCTCTCATTTTGATGAGTGGCTGCAATACTGTACAGTGTTGGGCTTGTCCTTAGCACATATCTCTCCTAGTCCAGAGCAGTACCTGGCACCTGTGAAAGGCTGCAATAAACACTGGCTGGGTATAATGGGAAGGTACCAGGGACCGACTTGCTCTGGAAAGATCCGCTTTCCCTCCCTGTCACTCCCCATGGGCTTTCAAAAGCTTTCCTCCCTGTCTGTGGCTGCCTTTTTGTACCACTGTATATCTAAGTAGCATCCTTAAAAAGTGATTGTGCTCCCTTTTAAAAAAGATGTGTTAAACATAAAAGTAAGAAGTTCTGAAATACATATTGATAAGCTAAAAAAAAAAAAAAAAGGCAGAGAAGTACCTTGCAGGCAGTCTTAAAAAAAAGGCAGTAGAATAAACCTTTAGATCTGTTTCTTTCATCCAAGCTCCAATTGCAATGACTGAGAAACCTTGCTCATTCATGTCAATGCAAATATGTGACTGTTGTATTTGAATATCAAACAACTGGTATTCTTTCTGGCTTTTTTTTTTTTCTTTATTTTTTTCATGCCAACAAGAATATGATGTATTTTACTACTTCTGAGAAGAACTATTGGTACTATACAGGTACAGAACAACAGGAAAAATTTAATTTTGATATTATTCTGAACTAAACTGAGTAATATTCCTGTGTCCTTCCTGTATTTAAGCGTAAATATACACTGGGGATTCTGGATATCTGGGGCCCTGATCCAGCACTCACTCAGTGCCAGTATTGTGCTTTATTACAGGGGAAACTCTTGCAGCCCAGCAGTGATGAATCTTGATGTTCTCAGCTGCTAAACAGACCTGAGCATTGGCCCAGAGAGAAACAGTCTCAGTAACCACTGCTTTTCCAGCAGCAGCTGTGAGCCTGCCCACTGCTTGATGTGTAATGCATTTGTCATACAGCTTGGGCTGAGAGAAGTCAAACAGAGTAAAAATCTATTGTCTGAAGCTTCAAGCAGAAGGGAGGTAACTACTTAACTTGTCTCCTGATGCTGATGTGAGCACAACATGAACTGTTCATAGGTGGTGATTGATAAGAGGATTTGTGGTGGGGCTCCTTACCTGAGGTGAGGTTTTTATTGTAACACCAGGTAAGCAAACATTATTAGAGGGGTGGATTTGATATTGCAGTGCTTGAAGCTTTCTTAGAAAAATGTATTAAAGCAAAGTGATTGTGGAGGGAGGGAGGGACAGACAAAGAGAGTGGATTTTAGCACATTCTTTTAGAGGGATTGAAAAAAACCCTTCCATTCCCAAGCACTCTGAGTAATGCATGGCTCTTTTGGGCCATTGGCTTCAGCTGTTTGGAAAACACTGGGTGTTACTACGACTTTGTGCTAGTCAGGTGGCAATGTGGACAATCATCTGGCGAAGGGATCCACAATTTTCACTGTAATTATATAGACAGATACCATTTCTGATTTTTTTTTCTGCTTTATCTCTTTGTACTTGTAGAAGGATTTGGGGGCAGATGAAATGTCACAGTGCACATGACTGAAATGTGTGAAAACTTAATTAACAGAATAATTACACAGTAAAAATGAGATCTTGTCTCAGTGAAAATCTGGCAGGAAGCTTGGGCCCTATGGAATATGAGTCCACATATGTAGTCAGTGGAAAAGCCATTAGTCACAAAGTGGCTGCATCTGCTGGAAAGAGTTAATCAGGTCTCTAACTTCAAAGAACACAGTATGCCTTAAAATACCCTTCTCCAGGCTTCTCAGGCATGCTGTAAAGGAATATGTGATTTTCTCCCAGCTACTGGGGTAAATCTGCATAGCTCAATTAACTTCATAAGTTGATTTATGTCAGTTACACCAACAGAGGACCTGGACAAAACCTGATAGCATCTCTATATCTAATAGTCCAGCAAGGTGTATGAAAATTGGGCATTATTCTGCACCAGCCATCCCTTTGCAGCCAGAATGAATAGCAGAAGGATTTGTGATTTATTAAATGAACTTCTTCTCTACAAAGTTGAATCTACGCTGCCTCCCATGAGTTTCTACACTGGCAGGCTATGTGATTCTTCTGCATATCATACATTTTCTGTGAAAAAATTTAAGATAATCAGACAGTCAGTGTAATTTTCTTGATATCTGGTTAGAGACACATTGCCTAATCATTTTACTCTTATCAGTCAAAATTTACATCATGCCAAAAATTGATCACCTTTTTATTTTCTAGCTTCCTAAATTATTTTTTATTTTTGCCTGTTGGACAGATTGAACTCCTAAGAATTAATTTGAAAATAAATGAGTGTAGATATTCATTGCAGTTCATTTTTTAAGCAGACTGTGAGTATAAATCTAGAGGTTTTTAGTATTCCTCTTTCATGTTATTATACATATAGGGCAATATTTAGGCCACTGAGTTGAAGCAAATCCTGAAGTGTGATTATCTTCTCATTGAAATGCTATCTATTGTGCCTATTTGTTTGATGTGTTTTTCTTGTACATTGTATTTCTGATGGCTTTGGGGTAAAATAATCATTATATGTCACCCATAGTATCTCTTTTAATCTCCAGAAGATTAAGCATGTTTATTTAAAAACCCCTTTGATAGTGTCTTTACTAACTCAGCTATTTTATAAAATTGGAAATAATGAATCAGGGAGATGCAATTTTGATAATGCCATTTACACAACTCCTATGAGGCTAGCTAGGAAAATAACTGAAGTAAGTATCAGACATACACATTGTGAGAATGGGAAAAATATTGTAATTTCATGTAGGTTATGAGGCACTGGAAAAATACAGTCAGCAACAGCAGTTCAGTTAATGAATTGCATTCTTCAGGGACTGCTGGACTCAGGAGATGGGTCATGGGATCAGGAATGGTTCCTTTAATCTCTTTGTCACTGGTTCAAATCCAATCTGTGTGTCACTGGTTCAAATCCAATATGGATAGATAGTAATTAGAAATCATTGTTATTTGAGGGCTCTGAGATGAACCTTTTGAAACAGAGCTGGTGAAGGGCCACTGCAAAACAAACCACCCCAAAACCTAGAATATCTGGAAAGATCACATGCTTCATAGCCAGTAGACAAACTTCAGAGACTTACTGGAGCTGGGTGTGGGCTGCTTGTAGCTGCTGATGTGAAATGAGCACATGTCCATTACTCAAGGGATGCACTTCTGAGCTTGTGAACCCGGGTTCTGCAGAGACAGACACTTGTGATACTTCCTGAACCAAAGGTTACACACTACTGGGAAGTCCATACTACTCCCCTGCAGTTACAGCTCTTGTCTGGTGCTCTAGTTTCTGTCTAGGTGGGACAGAACACCATGGAATACCACACCTGCTCACTCATCCTGAGGAGGTTGTTAAGTCCCAGGCTCTGGGAGCTCTCTAATGCCCAGCTACCCTCTATGAGCTGGTAAAGACAGGACATGCTTTATCCTGTGGGCTTCCTGAATGCCAGGTGTGACACCATGCAATGGTGTGAGCACCAATGTTGTGCATCACCAGTCTGGAGTTTCAGACTACAAGAGGGACCTGGGAGGTCCCAGTGCCCCTGTGGTTTGTAATATTTAAGTTATCCCAAAGGAGGGTTGCAGAGGAGGCCATGTGAGTGGAAAGGCACATACAGGGCATCACATTCCAGTCAGCACTTCAGCAGGCTACCAGAAGATGTGCTTTAGAAATAAAATCTGTAAGGCTGAAATGTACTCAGACAAACTGCTTATACCTGACACTAAGGGAATCAAATTTGTACTTTTTTTTTTCCTATCAGTGCAAAATCAGAGTGAGAGGACTTTTAAGTCAATCATGGGATCATACTGTCTGCTTTCTCAAAAAACACTTGACATGAGCCATGTTAGTTGGCACAGGACTATGTTTTTTGAGTATATATACCCTTGTTTTCTGAAACTTTGTATGCTTTTAATCTGTAAATCCAAATTCTTTGGAATTTGTATAAGACTGTGGAAGGAGCTTTTGTTTCTGTGAAGTACTGTGTTCTGTAGCAACCAAATCAAAGACTGGAGAGATTAATCTATTTCAGCCATCAGAAACTGTGATTTGGCATATAGTGAGAACAGCTGAGACAGTGGGGGAAATTTCACACAGATTCTGTCCTGCTAGCTGTTAAAGCAATTCCATTTGCGCTCTGCATTTCGTTATTTTCTAGAAAATAAACTCACCAAGCTACCCAGATTAGCTGGCCTTGGAAAAACTGAGGTTATTTTTAATACAAGAGTTATTCTTATTCCCTAAGGGGAAGAAAAAGGGAAGGAAGAAAAAACTACGCTCAGAAAAACGGGAGTTGGGTATACTGTTAATTAATACCCCAGTCCATGCCTTGGCCCAAATGTGAATGGCCCATCCTCATAGCAAGGGGAAAAAACCCTGGCTCATTTTCAGATATGCGAAAACACAAAATTTCCAATAAGCGAGACATATCTCACCAGGCTCTGGGAATACTTTCCACAATGACCTGCAAAATTAAAGTCTGCATTGCCTTCTTGGCCCAAGAGAAGTTAATGGCAAAGCAGCTGCTAGCATCCATTAACTATATTTAAGTGCTGCTTATAAGGGAAAGACTAAAGTGCCTTTTGGGCGCTGGGAAGTAAGATAAAAATACGTGTTAGCCATTATCAACATGGATACTTGCAACAAACTGCCTTCAGGGACTGAAAGCTGTAGTCACATATTTCAGGTATCACTGATAACTGTATGTGTAAAAAGAGCAACCTATCACAGGAAATATACTGTAGGGGATGGTTTTGCATTTGAATATGAAATGAGGTCTTCACTTAATGATCAAATTTCTTGGACCTTTCAGTCATGTTGCCTGAAATATCAAAACAAAGAAATTGTCAATTATTTTTATGTCAGGGAATTCATGTGAATGTTTTGGAAAGAGAGTATTTTTTATTTTCCTCTTTCTCTTAGAAATTTTATCTTTTTCTACTCTAAAAAAAGGTTCACTATATGTTGAATCTCAGTTTTTACTAAGCCTTCTTGTCAAGGCAATCCATAGTTTCAGAAAAATTAGCAAGCACCAGTGACAGACCTTCATGATCTTTTCTTCATTTGTAACTGGGCTGAGTTTTGATAAACTATGGGTAGAGAGAGAAAGGAAGGAAGAAGGCAAGCAAGCAAAAAAGAAAGAAAAAATTTGGAATAGTGGAACATTATATGCATTTCATTTTTGTAATACATTTAGGGATGGAAAGAAAAAAAGTGTAATGAAAACAGGAAAAGCCATTCTGTAAGCTGTTGATAGAGTGTGTTGGTTTTCCTATGGATTTGAATTTGGGGTTGTTTAGAGCTCTGATGGAAAATCCCTAAGTCCTGGAACATTTTAAAGTGTTTATTTCTTGCATGAACTCTTTGATGTGTAAATAGGTGAATGTACATTGCTGTCTCTTCTCCACAGAGCCACTGACAGGGTCTCACTCTTTCTGCTCAGCCTTCCCAAGCTTGTTCTGAAGATAGCCAAGAAACCTGCAGAGCTTTCATTATTTCTGAGGATTTTGTATCTTTCACTTAACTCAGGCAAGAGATACAAATTTGAGGAAGCAAGGAACAAACCAGTGTGCAAGTAGCACACATGATTCTTTAAATCATGAGTTTTCGTTGATAAAAATAAAATTAATTTTTTCATTGATGGCACTTGATGTTTCAGTTTTGCTTCAGATTTCTTGTAAAATTTAGCCAAAATATAAGAAAATGTTACGTTCTAGTGAATTCTTTCTTTTTTCTTTTTTTTTCTTAGTTTTTTTTTTTTTATTTTCCTTTCCTTCTGTCCTAAAGCTCCATCTGTTCTTTTTTTAAGAAACAGAGAGTCAAAGAAATGTTCCTCTCTCCTCTGGTCCCAAAGCAGATCATCTGTTTGGCCTGTCCTGAGTTGACCTGGCATATAATGGGCTACTGAGGAGGCTCAGTTCTGAGCTCTCATTGGCACCAGTGAGAAGCTCTTCGTGGTTTTGCTGCAAAGATCAGGATGACTACTGGACCTGGACTGTCAGTACAGATGGGAATGAACTCTTTACCACCAGATGTCTAATAACATTGACTGAGATACAGCAGATATAATTTGCTTTTGCCTGTCACTGAGGAAAACTTAGTTCACCATTAATTCAACTATTCCTTGTAAGACATTTTTTTTCAAGAATGGCTTTTCTCTGTGGTGTAAGCAAAACAAATATTCCCTCTGGGATGAATCCCTGCTCCTGCTTCTCTACAAGTAAATGCTCTCCTCTCTCTCTCACAGCACAAAAAGTTGTCCTGACAAGATTGCTGAAAGCAATGGGCTTCACATGACAGATGTTCCACAAGAAAGCCAAAGCAAAGAGCTACTTGACTTACTGGTGCTATCATACTTCATAAGTAGCAAATTGTTACAGAGACAAGATGATAAAGAAATGCATCTAGGACATAGCAGGCCACCAATTTAAAGGTCTTCTGTCTTACAAAAGATCCAAGAAGGCCTGGCATCTGCTTCAATGTCTACAGCAAAGACCTTTGTACGGACACAGATGTCAAGCAGGGGATCTTTGATAGTAGCTGGAGGCAATACATCTGCCAGCTGCCTTTTGCTAATTTTGTTTTTAGGTCAAACTCAGAAATTGAGCAGCCTGGCTTGCCTGACACACTTGGTACAAAAGCTTCCCCTGCTGAGGTTTCTGCCAAGAGCGGACAGGAGATCAACCCTTCCCAGAGAGATTGCATGTAGGCTGCTGAGGAAAGAGTGCTGCCTCTGCTGGGCTGGTATGGGCTGCTTTGGGGTGGCTTTCTGTGGCAGCAGAGACAGTGGTGATAGGCAGCCTTAGGTTCTTTGCTCTGGAAGATGTGGCTTGTCCTTCTTCCTGGCACTTTAGCTGATCTCAGTTTGACAAAGGATGTTAATATTGATTTCTCAATTATACCAGGGAATAACATCGTTATCTAGGAAAGCAAATATATATGTTCACTATAACATCTTTTCCCTCAAATATGGGCAAAACCATCTAAATACAATGAGAATTTCTATCAATACATTTCTACATGTATGGATAAATAAAAAAATACATGTGTAGTACATATATAGAAAATCACTTCAGTGTAGGCCTCTTCCACTTAGATCATGAGTTGCTGACATGTGAAAGGAACAAGCAGGGGTTACATGGGGCCATGAAGAACAAGCAACCCTCTTAGCATGAGCACTTCCTTACAAAGAGGAGATCACTGTGGTGAGCTCTCATTGCTGTGCTCTCCTGGACTCCAGTGCTCCTTGGGTGACAGTGTCCCATCTAGGCCACTGCGATGGGTGCATCTGTGCTTCTGCTTCCCAAGGGTTGGAAAGCAGGCATGGGCCATGATATCCAGAGGTGTGGTAAATAGCTCATTGCCCACGTGGAGGGCAGTGATGAGTGGTGTGCCTTGGGATGAGTATTGGGGCTAGAAATGTTCAACATATTTGTTGGTGACATGGACAGCAGGATCAACTGCGTCCTCATCAGGTTTGCTGAAGACATCATGCTCTGTGGAGCAGTTGCCACACTGGACACGAGGAATGCCATGCAGAGGGACTTGGACATGCTTGAGAGATGGGCCACTGAAAACATCATGAAGTTCAACAAAGGGAAGTGCAGGTTCCTACCTGCTGTCCCTGGTGTAATCACAGACACATCAGAAGTGATTGAGAACAGCCCTGAGGAGAAAGGCTCGGTGATGGTGGATGAAAAATTCAATATGAGCCAGCAGTGTGCTCACAGTGCAGAAAGCCAGCCCCATCCTGGGCTGCATCAAAAGCAACGTGGCCAGAAGGTCAAAGGAGATGATTCTACCCCTCTGCTCTGCTCTTGTGAGACCCCACCTGGCTTACTGCACACAGTTCTGGTGCCACTAACTTAAGAAGGACATGGAGCAAATCCAGAGGAGGGCTATGAAATAAATAAGAGGACTAATGCATGTTGTCTGCAATGAAAGGCTGGGAAAGAATCACAAAATACTCTAAGTTAAAAGGGACCTGCATGGACCTTTGAGTCAAAGTCCCACGTGCACTGCCTGAACAGGGTTTAAACCCACAGCTTTGACACTATTAGTGCCATGCTCTAACCAGCTGAGCTAATCTCAGGGTTGGGGCTGTTCAGCCTGGAGAAGGTTGTGTGGAGACCTCATAGCAGCCTTCCAGTGTCTGAAGGGGGCCTACAGGGCAGCCAGAGAGGGGCTTTTCCTCAGGAATTGTAGTGAAAGGAAGAGGAGTAATGGTCACAAGCTGAAAGGGGAGAAATTTAGCTTAAATATTAGGAAGAAATTATTTCCTGTGGGGGTGGTTAGACGCTGGAACAAGTTGCCCAGGGAGGCTATGGATGCTCCAACCCTGGCAGTGGTCACAGCCAGGTAAGATGGGGCCTTGAGCAACCTGGTCTAGTGGAAGGTGCCCTTGACCATGTTGGGATGTTGGGACTAGATAATCTTTAAGTGCCATTCCAACCCCTTAACATTCTATGATTCTGTGATTCAGCACAGCCAGAGAACAGCCAAATCAAGCCTGAGGACACCACAGAAAAGAGAGAAGATACAGACCCAGAGAGTAAGTAGCCTTTGATGCTCTGGGTATGTCAGGTTAACCTTTGAATGTTAACTAAGACACTGACTGATATTTCTAAAAAAAAACCAACATCCAAATGTATTATGATATGCCAAATAAATGTATCGCAGTACTGCCTCTAGGTATTGGTAGCAGTAGATGAATACCAACTCTCCATTAAACATATTGTTTTACATAAATCATAGTATTTTGCAGAAGTTCAATTTTTTTACTTTTTACAGAGAAAATTCAAAGTGCAATGCTGGGGCATTTAATTTTGACAGGTTGTTTAAAGTATTGCAAACAATTCCTATATATTGTCTATGTATAATATTAAGTATACTAATGATGTACAATTCAATAATGATTGTCATAAAAAAAAAACAAAATTAAATGATTCAGAGGAAAATACTTTAAAATGATCCATTACTGACTTTTTTATTTTTTTAATAATTACCAATTGTAGGAAATAGTAATTTTAGGAATGGTTTTTATTCTAACTGTGAACTAGAATTATTGAAATGCAGAAGAGTCCACCAGAAAAAATTCAGTTCCCAGCTGGATCTTTCTACTGGTTTAAGTGACTTATTTGACACTGCTGAAACAATCCATGGCAAAGTCATTTGATAGCTCTAGGAGTTTGTGCAGGCCATAGACTCAGCTCTGGGCTGATGGTTCAAATCCAGATGACCTGCATGGCTACAAGGAATTGTTGACAGCATGACCTCAGCCATGTGGTAAGAGTTTACCTCCCTGGGTGTAGGTGACAGTAACAGAAACAACATTAATAAGTCCCCTTCAGTACCTCAGCCAAGGTCTGACATGGCAAAGCAGGGAAGGCTACTGTGCTCCAGACTGAGCTAGGCTTGCTCCATGGATAAAAATGGTCCAGTCCAGGTTTTATTAGCACTATTGCTGTGATGCCAAAGGAAAAGATAGCAAAAATAAGAAGAAAGCATCAGACTAGGTAATTGGTTAGAGATTGGTTAGAGATGTCCTGGAAAGACAGGGACAAAAGGCAATGAGCTGTAGCCAGCCACACATCCAAAGTAACAAGTAGTCAGCACTGGATTAGCAACCAAGGCAACATTAATAATTTAATTGCGGTGTTCACAATGATTTAACCATGCTATTCAGACCACAAAGCTAATGATGATATAGTGAATGAAGCTAGAAGGTGGTAATATTCAAAAAGTTTGTAAGTGTCAGCACATATAAGAATCTCTATTAGAAAAGGCAATGTTCAAATTTTTTCAATCTTTCTTGTTTCCTGAGAAATGCAAAAGGCAAGCATTTACATTTTGCTAGTTGCTATTTACTATTTTCCAGCCATGAAGGGGCAGGCTGTTTCAGAAATTCCTATTGACAACCAACTTACAGAGTGTGATAGACCAACACATTATGCTGTCTTTGAAAACTGAATAACAAATGTTTTTTACAAGTCAGAAGTGAAGGAATGGATCTGAGCTACACAGCACCCATCCAAAATACACAAACTTCTCTCTGCATGCCCCACCTGCAAATTCTGCCTTCATCTAAGTTAACATTATGTTCTAGCTCATCCTAATTCATGGAGGGCTGCAAAAAGAATTATAAAGTGAGACCATAGGAATGTGATAGCTCAGAACAGGATCTCAAAATTTGTTTTATCACAGAGTCCTACCGCTCTACTGCTGTGATTAAAATGGCAAAGCCCCTCTCTAAGGATTATACCCACTACTTTATCACAGAAGATATTCTCCTGAATTAAATCCACAACTGTCCCGTGGTGCATTCTCTCACTCTGTGAGGTTAAATGCTTTTCTAGAAGTGACCATGTAAAATGGCTGCTGTTTTTATACCTGGTGTGCTTTGTGTATGTATTCATAGGCAGAGCTTTTACTGTGGTGACAAAAAGATGAATTTTTACAATCCTTTACTTGCACTAGCATTGAGGAGTCCATACAGTCAGGAAAAAATGAATTAGATTCGATTGTGCCTCACATATCCTGATTGAAGCACTATTGCAAACTGCAATTGCAGCAACAAATTCTGCTAATTGCATTGTGCAAACTAGCTACAGAGCCTGGGCTGAAGGAAAATTTAAACTCCCAAGGAAAACACATTATTATATTACATACTGCAGGCTGCTCTCAACTTCAAGTTGCAGTTGCCCACCAAATCAATTGGCACAGTCTTGGAGCTCTGTGAATTCCCTCTGAGCTGGAAACTATGAAGGTCCTAAGTGCTGGAAACCGAAAAATACAAAGTTCCACAGATGCTGAAGGGTTCAATCTGCAGCCTTGGAAAGGGCTTAGATTGACGTAGTGAAGGTACACAGACAATGGGTAGAGAAATTATAAACTTATATCTCTATAGTTATAAGTGAGAATATGCCTAGAGTGGGTAAGAAATCATATTAGGTAAAATAGTTTGAGGTTTAAGCTGTAATAGTGTGACTTATAGAGTAGGTTAGAGATCTAGAAACTACAACAGAGGTGTGCAATCAGTACGTGACTTGTCAGCTTATTTGCTAAGGCATAAACATAGTGCAGCAAAATTAAGCAAAGGTGAGAGGTTATTAAGCAGAAACAAGTTTTGTGTCAACTGCCTATTGGGCCAAAATGTTATATATTGCTGTGTGAAGAAGAAGCTCATGTCTACCTTGAGCTATGGCTGACTTATTGCTCCTTTGAACCTCACGCCTTGAGACTGATATCTTATCTGGCTTGCTTGAGCAATAAAGCATCTCAAAGCAAGGTGGTCCCATCCCTCGTTCTCCATCTCGACACCTAAGTGCTCACCAGGTGCTGGGGATATTTTGTTTAGTTCTGGGCTAGTTCTAAGTGCACACTACAGGAAATGTTTTCTGCTCCTATTGACAGCATTTCTCTGAAAGAGCTATATTTAAGGAGTTTAGTAGAGGCACTAGGCCAGTGGTGGATGTACAACAGTAATATTTAGGATTTGCTCAGTTTATGCAAAAACTATGTCAAGCTAGATTTCCTTCTGTGGTAGGCAGATGAGAATGGATCCATAGAGTCTGGATCTTAAGGTTGTCCCTCCATCTCTAAGTACATTGCAACTGCTCTTGCTAAATTTATATTTGTCACACCCAGCAGAAGGGTAGCCCCCATTGTTCTGGATCTTATGGATATAAAAAAGATCCTATAGAGATGCTAAAAGCAAGGCTAGATTTGTCTTTGTTTGACAAAAATGCAGTATGAACAGTATCACTCTTTGGCTCAGTTTCATCTATATAACAATGTAGTGCTGTCAATAGTAATGCCACTCTGGGGCATCTCTTCCGAGTTAACAAAAATATTAGGCATGCTATTAATACCACCCATGTCACATGGTGATGTGATAAATGATTATTTGTACTGCTTTCCTTCTGTGTGATTTTATATTCTGTCCCAGTTTTTATATATGTGAAACCTCTAAGCATTCTTGCCTTGAGCCTTTATCTTTGTGCAGGTGGTCTTTAGATCAAACCCAAAGAAAAGCATAATAATCATATTCCCAGAAAGAACAAATGCCTGTCTGAGCCCATGGTTCAGGGTATGAAATTTGGTCCATGAGCATGCAGTGGGCTTTGAGCAACATGTATGCAAGCAGCATCCCTGCCAGGAAGTGTGTGTTGCTCCCTTACACAGCTAGCAGGGTGATCTGGCCCCAGCAGACTGACAGGGGTTCCTGCCTCCCCTCCACTGCTGAGACTCTGCTAGAGAGATAAAATGTTGAAAACTGAGTTTATTTGGATTTCTTTAACTGGAAAGAGAAGATAGCTACAGAAAAAAGTGGTTGCTTTTGTATATATTTTATCTCCTTAATCTCCTATGTGTCTGTACCAGCAGCAACATACTAACACTGCTAAGTCAGATTTGACTCTTCAAGCCCTTCGCACTTTCTACTCATTAACTACAACCTTTGCATAGATGTGTTTGGATGATATTTACTGTTCATTCCTGTTTGTCATGTCCTCTTCTTTGAGTACTTATATTTGAGGAGCAGAAACCAGTCTTGGTTTCTACTGAGAAAAGCACATACAAAGAGATTTCTTCTGCATCTCCCTCTGAGGACCTCATGTCACAGCCAGCAGAGGAATTGGCCCTAAATTGCTGTAACTGAATATCTTGAGGCATAAGCTCCATCCAGCCTCAGTCAGTGTTGATAGGCAAAGACTTCCAATAGAAGAAGTCACTGAGGAAAGCTCTGCAGAGCTGATGTTGGCAGGTGGCTAGGAAGCCCTAATCTCTGTGGATCAGGACACAGCCAAGTGCTGAAAGGATCAGTCTTTGCTTTATCAAGAAAATGATGATTCTTGGCAAAATTCCTTGATTGTTTCAGACAAACTAGATTCATCAGAAAGATTTGGTTTTTTTCAGGACATTCTTATTTTTGAAGATTATATTCAGAAAACAAGAGCCTTCTTTGCTGTTCTTTGATACATGTGATTTTGTCATGCACATCCTTTCCCAACTGTTTGAGTAGTGTTGTTTTAGAATTTCAGACCTCCTCTAGATTTTAAATGTGCTACAGCAAATCCACCTTGGGATGAATCTCCATGATAGAAACAATATTGCTTTCAATGATTGCATTAAACATAATTTAAAATATATTTGCTGATTTTTCAAGACTTTAATGAGTTTTGGAAAGTTTTCTAAACTATTTAACTATCTCAAAGAAACTTAGTATAAAGAGAAAAGGTTACTTATATGAAACACATCAGGATCATCTTCCCATGGAGGGAAGAGCCATTTACTGTGCGCAAAGTGGATTTAGGACTCAACAGTGTGCTGGGAAAGTTAAACTGCCTATTAGCCAGTGCCAGATGCACCAGAGGCTGTTTTCAGATATATTTAATGGGCAGGGATCCAGCATTACTGTCATATCTACTTCCATCCTTTGCTTGTCCCTACAGTATGTCGTGGTATTTTCTTATTGTATAAAGCATATTTAGTAGTGAAGATCCTCTCCTGAGCAATTTTATAGCTTCAAGACTTAGGCAAAGCAAAAGAAGAAACACAAGTGCCCCCCTCCAAAAAAAAATAAAAAAATACACATAAAGAAAAATAAGTCTATCAATTTAAAGGGGTTACTCCTGCTGGTGTCCTTTTGATTTTTTTTTTTCCTTAGTTTTTAATTACTTTTCTCTTAACAGCTCCACATGACAAGATATTTCTCTTCCCAGCCCAGAGAGAATGACTGAAACTCCTGTTTGACTATTCCGGTGCTTTTCTGACAGCTGTACTGCTGGCTTTGCCTTCTTATCTTTTTTGTTGTTGTTGTTGATTTTCCCTTAGCTCTTGGGATTGGCTAATAGAAGATCTCTGCTGTGAAGCCCATCTACAACATGGCAGGGTCATTGTTTCCCTCTGGCAAAGGAGTTTTTTGTTTGCAGCAGGTGAGTATGAGCTGGTGCAAACAGCAAGCTGTGTGTAGCAGTAATGCCACCAACTCAGAAGGTCTTCACCAGAGTACCTCCCTCTGTGATCCATACAAAAGAGGAGACAAAGCTGATCTCTGGAAAGGAAGTACTTGTCTGAGCTTGTGCCAGACCCCAGTGAAGTCCAAGTGAGTGCCCAAGTGTGCCGTCATTGTCCTTTCCCGTTAGCACATGGAACACAATGGGACAGCAGTCCTACTAAGAGCCTCTAGGGGCTACTGCAGTTCAATAAATCACAATAAATAAAATGCAAACCCAGTTTTGAGTCTGATATGGGCTGTGTTAATCTCTGGTGTATTATCTTGGAGCTCAGAAAAGTTACATGCAATGGAATATTGCCCACAGAGCCTTTGCTGACTTCTCTCATGTTGCCACGAAGCATAAAAGGATCACAGCGAGTACAGACTATTCTCATAAGACACAGTGTTTTGTCTTGTTTTCCTGGGGGAGGAATTAGTCTTTTAGTACTCTTTCTTGCTTTGTTCCCTACTTTCTGATAATATTATAGCATCTTTAGCTTACACTAGGTTCTGTGGAGAACAGACCAACTTTGTGTACATAACAGTTATTTCACCCTTTGCTAGTGCTTTAATGAAATTTGCGTTTACTTGAGTTAATAAGAATCAATGTTTTACTAATTTTCTCTTTAAAGATACCATGCACTCTTGATAATTCTCTCCCACCACATGGGGTTTGGTTCACTGTGAAGTGCTGCACGCATCATAAGAGGCATAACAAGAGAATGTGCATGTGAGAGAAGGAGCAGTCTTGAGAGCAGCATATTTAAGAGACTCAGAATTTAGGGGGAAATCTCTACAGGATATCAAAGCAAATTTCACTCCAAGAAGGTTTTAGTTTGTCCATAGATGTAGCATAAAGGCTTCCTGTTGTTTCACAAACAATGAATCTTCTCCAGCCTATAAATAATGTAAAGACAAATCTCAAGATTTTTAAAAAAATGTTGCTAGCTTGAGGCTACCTCCACAGCATGCCTCCTTGTTTACAACTTCCCACTATAAACATATATTGTGTTTGTTTTCAGACAAACATCAGCTTTCTCGATTCCTGGAATTAACCTCCAGTACATATTAGCAGCAGCCTTTTAAGCAGTTTTTACATCTAGCGATACTGGGCAGCATAGTCATGGAGTGGTTGGCTCTACACCATGGAGAAATGATCTCCCTGGCAGGAGGTGTGTGGTGCAGCCCCTTCACCTACAGTGCTAATGAGTTACTGCTATCAGCTACCAGTCCTTAGGAAGCACCTGCTCTTCAGGTAAACTCCCTTAAAGCCATTTATAAAGGTAAAATGAAATGGTTCAGTGACTAAAGGTGCTGCCACACCTGACATGGATCTTAGATCCCTAAGTAGGATCTACACAAAGGAATGGATTCATAAAGTTCAATCTTTTGTCCAAAGGTTGTCTTTTGTGTGAGAGGGCCTGAACTCCCAACATCTCCAAGAGTGCAGGTGAGTGCCCTTACTGCTTAAGCCCTCTTCTGATTTTGCTGGTCTCTCATACTGCATTTTTCTGTGCAGGCACAGTAAGCCCAGGAGAGAGACCTTGTGCTTAGGCTAGCATGTCCTGCCAAGGTTAGGGCCCCGTGCACAGTGTGGAGTCATGTGCTTGGTCTCTGGCAGGATGCCAAGGGCACAGACCCTGTGCATGCCCCTTCCTTACCAGCAGTGTCTCATAGGAAATACAGGTGCTTGTCTGTTTTGTTTGGTGTCTGATTCTGTCCCTATGGGTGATGTGTACTCTATGACAACTGTTTGTTCATATAGTTTTAAGAATCTCATTAGATTGCTCAAAAAGAGGTTTTGTGTGCAGTCAGGAATACAGAATCCTGTATTTATTTTTACAGAGCTTACAGAAAGGAAAACAAAAGTCAAGACGCTGATGGAAGTGTGGGCAGCCAAGGAGATTTGGACAGAAACTCTGGAGTTAAGCAATTAAAGTTCACTTTCTTTTGAATTCATCTACTTTCATTCTTTATTAGAATGATCCTGAAACACATTGTTCAAAATATCAAATTTGGGTCAAGGACAATTTTGTCTATAGCTCTACACTTTACATGAAAAACATGTAATGATGAAAGGCTTCTGTGTGGGACCTGAGTCTTGGGTAATTCTATGAATCCTTGGAGTTTTCTCTTTGTTGTTATCCACTTGGTTTTCCTGGAGGCTTTTTACACGTGAAACAGAGTTTTTAAAAGTGAGTGCAATTTACTTAAAAGCACATTTGATGTTAAAGAAGAGACAAATAGTTCATTCTAATATAATTTAAGACCAAGACTATAACAAAGTACGGCCCACACCAGAGAGCTGGATTGATTGTTGGGATCAGTCAAGGAACAACTCCAGGCCTTAACCACCCTTCAGATTTTTGATGCTCTATAGGAAGGGGCATCCACACAGATCTTTCCAGTTTTCTAAATTTTGTCTGACAGGTATCTAGCCACATGATCGCAGCAGCACAATAAGCTGTGTCCAGCCACATTCTGTGACTGGACACAGGGAAATTCTCCTGTCTCTCCTGAGGATAAGGATAGAAGGAAGCAGTTTCTTGAACAAACTATGACTGAACAATTGAGTCAGTGATATCATTTTGTAGCTTTCAGCCTGGCAGTTACATAATCATGAAGTGTACCTGCAAACCATAAGCAAGAAAAAGCCTTGGGTCACTTGAATTTAAGAAAACAGCAAGGGGGAGGGAAGGTTCATGAAGTCAGATGCTGTTTCTGTCTGTCCTCCAGAAGATGAACTCCTCTCAGGCTTTCATTAGCTCTTAAAATTCCAGCTGCACATCTAATTTCCAGGCCTTACATATCCAGCTGAGGTATTACTTCCTTACTGCCCAAGTCAGGTTTTGTGTTCTACAAATGCTCTACAGAAATATCATTATAAATCCATAGCTGAAAGGGCCTGTGCATCTTAAGTGCTCTATCGTTTTCTACCTCTGAATATTCTGCCAGCCGAGATTTAGAACATTGGCTCTGTAAATGCTTTCATGTCAAGACTAAAGGCAACACTTGTTTAATTCATGCTTTGACCCAACAGCAGCTTTATCTTAGGTTATCACTTGTTAAGCTCTCTAGAATGTTTTAAACATGAAGGGGGCTGCTGTGTATATATACCCTGTCTATTGTATTTTACTTGTACAAATTTGACAGTAGTGATTCATAAACATCAAAACCATTTCCTTTCTGTGCTGCAAATTATGCTTTTCTCTAGCTCCATTCACAGGGTGTGTAACCCATTCCATACAAAAGATAAAAAAACAGAAAAAGAAAATTGTATTCATTCTCTACCCAATTTGTAATTCTTTATTGTAGGTCACTGGAGGTCACAGATTTATATACATCTGCTTATGTGTATATATTTTCATATATACTTGTGTGTCTAAAATAAAGTTTTGGTGTGTATATAAATATACCTGTATGTACAGTTTGGGTACTTGTGTATTTATAAGTATAAATATGCATGCACATTAGGACAATTTTATATGCTGTGGTGTAAATGGAGGACTGGAATTATACATCAAATGTATTGCAACCTGATTAGAACAACAGCTAAGATTTGCTGTACATCAAAATAATTTACACTACTCTGTGTAAGCCCATCATTTCTGTAAGCATTGGATTTATCTCTAAGCTGTCAAAACACAACTGTATTTAAAATCAGCATCTAATAATGACCTCTCAGAAATCACATCAACAGAATCCTTTTTGATTTGCATTATATAACACACATCAGAAAATCAAAAGTTTTGTACTACAGAGTCACAAGGCTCTTGATATCAGTCAGTATACTTACTCCCAACAATGGTGTTTTCACCATTAACAGCTAATTTTTCACCCGTATACCCCATTCTTGGGTTGAAGTCTGACTCCTCTCTGAATATCATGACAAGGTCTGAGAACTTGCCATCCTCTGCTCTTCAAAAAACACAAAGCAACCAGCCAAAGTAACAGAACCCAAATAAAAGACCCCCTCCCAAAGAAAACCCAAACCACAGGATGGGTGGCAGCCTCAAGGGCAGGCTTGCAATGTCTTGCAATACATTCCCCAATCCAGATAAGCAAGGACTGCAATGCAGACAGAGCAGTTCAGCCCCATGCAGCCTCTGTAACTACGTGCCAGTCAGCTGGGACATGGGCACTGACAGCAGCAGACCTCTGCCAGATGCCTTGGCCCTGAGTAATTATTTGACAAGATATGTTAATAGGAGTAATGTGAAAAAAATACTCTGAGTGGAAGAACAGGACAGCAGAAGTTACAGCTCTGTCAGGAAGGAGGTCGTTTAGAAATGTGGGCGATATCTAGAAAAAGTTTAAATTATCTGCTTTGTAACTGCAAGTAATAGTTGTCAGCAGCAAGCGGGCTTCTTAGAAGAGAGATTTCTTTTTGACACCCTCTTGTTTTGAAGCACTTAATGGTTTTAATAGTTTTCAGTTGGTACAGGCAGCAAAACCTATGAAAATACAGAATGGAACTGCAGAAAGAATGTGCTTCATACAGAATTAACTCTTTGTGGTAAGAACAGAGAACAGGGTGATCAAGAACAGTGTGCTAAAGTGGGTTGGAGACAGCCCTGACTAATAAAACCAGCGGAAGATGTTACCTACAGTAGGATTCAGTTCCACTAGTCACAGCTTTCAAAAATGTTAAATGTCTAGTCAAATTTAATTCCTTATGCTCTACAAGCTGGTGAGGCACCAGCACAAAAGATAGCTCCACAGGTTAGTGAATCCCAGCTATTCAGAAGACAGCTTAAACCAGAACAATCTGTCCTCTCAAAGGAGTAAAACCAAATAACAAGGATAAAACCTCCCTATTTTTTCCACATCTGTGCCAACACACAGTAAACCCCATTATGACCCAGGCCGATATTCATAAGGAAAAAACAGTAGCACAGTAGATATGCTAGAACAGCCAAAATCCTCTGTTTTTCATGTGTGGTTGAGTTGGAGGGAAATAAATTCGTAAAGTACTCCAAAACCAGGCACTGTGAAAGATGTAGACAGACAGTGGTAGGAATTTCTGCTAAACTCTCATTCTATGCCATGAAAGCTCAAGTGGTTCTAACCATATAACCAAAATATCAAGCCACATAAAAGGTAGACTGATGCACCAGATACCAGAAAAACTTTCAATTGCTGGAATTTTAGTTCCCTTTTGAGTTCAGAATGGCATCTAATTCAGTTTGCTGAATAGCAATGTAAATATGTACTCATAGCTCACACTGAAAACAAAACTATGCTTCCATTTTTTTTAAAAAAGAATATATGCATATTTTTAAGAATTATGAACAGAAAGCCCTGAGAGTTGATTCTAATGATTTTCTAATCAATTATTTTTCTTAAATAAATAGGTAAATCAGCTGTCAATACTGTGCTTATTCTTCCATTAATGTCATAGCCATGAAAAAGGTATATATATAATGTGATATGCTCCACTGGCACTGAGGCAATGACACCTTTTTAGAGTGTGAGTAGAAGAAATTATTTCAGACATATATTTTGAACATCTATTGGAAGCTATCATGTTGCAGTAAATAAAATGTGTTTATCCTTGCCTAGTCTGCAATCAAGTCTAGCACTGTGGCTTAGTGGGCTGATGTTCTCATAGCTTTAGCTTTCTTGCTTGGCAGGGGATCAGCTTCTCTTTGCTGCTCATATTGAGCAAACTTGAAGATTTCAATCCTTCTGGAATTCTTCTCTGAGATAATGAGCTACATTGCACATTTTGGCCTGCAAAGAAATTGTGAGTCTGGGGCCATTCCCCTCAGTGTGGGACCTCAGAGAGGGGCTGTTGGTGAAGAAACTTCACCATTAATGTCATTACAAACAATGTGGCTTCTTAGCAAAATCTTGAAACACATGCAGAGAATTAAATTAGCCATGAGCAACAACAAAACGTGGCCTATCACAACTTTAAAAAAAAAATTCCCAGATGGAAGCTATGGGACTAAATAACGTGAACTTGAATGGAATTATCTGGGGTTTTTTTTGCTTCCTTGTGGGTCATATAAAAAGAAAAAACAGTGCTACACCTTTGATGTAGTTTTAATAAATATTCAAAGTCCCTTCAATTACTGCCTGAATAATTACTGTGGATGCAAATAAAATGGGGAAAACCAGAATGACTTTCTGGTGTTCCTCAGGGGAATGGACTTTGGAAGTAGTAGCACTGTATTGTATGTGAGGCAACTTCAAAAAGAGAGGAAAGGAGAAAGCTGAGAAGAGTAGGTGTTGTAAGCCTCTCAAAGGCACTATGTTTCTAGCTGTGCATGCAGAAGAGTCTACATTAGCACTACAGCCTTCCACCATGGTGAGTGGCCAACTACAGTTTTGGAAATTATACTTTCTTCTCTTTGTGACCTGAGGGAAGTCTCTGTGCATTACCTTGCTGTCTGCCTCAGAAAATCTTTTGCAGCAAAATAAACCTGGCTGTGTGAAACAGAGACTGTTTGCAAGCCAGAACACCCATGAAGACACTTCTCTTGGTAGTGAGAGTTTAATTCCAGGGATCATTCTGAGCACATCTTGTGCTTTGATCTACCTCTAGGGTTGTTGAGACCAGCCTTTTCCAGGAATACATCATTATCCTTCTTGCAATTCCCCACAGAACTTCAGCAACACACTTCTCCCGTGAAAACACGCAAGACTTTGTGGTAGCTGTTTTAAAGCCATTAGAGCTGAGGAAAATGTTTTATACTGTGATGGTGAAGAACATTGGAAGGTTTACACGGTGTCTCTAAAAAGGCTGAAATCACCACGTCATATTGTTCTCTTATTCTAGAGGTCCAAAAAAAGCCTTTAATTCATATTGAGGAAGAAAAATCTTGCTCCCTCATTCTGTCCCTCAAGCTACCAGCTGGACAACCCTGTAATCTCCACAAAAACAGTGTAGTAGGGTCTTACTCTCAGGTTTTTTCATTCATTAGCTCAATGTCCTCATTATAGTTATTACTTCACCTGGCTCTGTGGTGGCATGTGCCTCAGTGGGCTCTATAGCCTGCCAATTTTCTAAGAATTCTATCATCACACACTTTGTGGACATGTCCTCTCAGTCTCAGAGAATCAAGTAGCAATGACTCAACATCATGTGGATACACAGTCAGCTCCTGTGATGCTGCTGTCTCCCAGTGGATCTGAAATGTGATGGTCTTAACAATAATAAAACTTTCCTGAAATTTAAAAATGCAGACAAGGGTTCAAATACTTCATGCCTTGGTCAAGCCATTTGAAAGGCTGAGGAATACCAAGGATGAGGGATAAATACTCTGGAAGTCAGAACATGGATATGAAAGTCATCATTCTGTGCTTCAGCTTCCTGGTTTGCACTTTATAATTTCTTCCAGCAGACAGCTGCATTAGGGGGCCCATATGGGGAATACTGGGCTTCCTCTATTCCTATTTCTGTATAAAGGGCAGTATCTGCTACTGGCTCTTGATTCCCATATTTTTGTTTTGGAGAATGCAGCCCACATCAGTCAAAGCATATGAGTGACAGGGAATTCTACACAGGAAACAAGATCCTTCTGTTGTCGCTTATTAAAAACAACTCCCTTTTCTGATTGTCATTCCAGTGACCCACAACTTACTGGGCTGATTAGGAGCTATAGTTATTTTGTCTTGCCTTCTTCTGTGACTCAGCAGCAAACAGGCTTCCATTTACAAACAAAAGTAAAATGACATCAGGAGTTGTCAAATACAAAAAGACAGAACTGACAAGGACGTTTTGCTTTAATATTTCTAAGCAGAACCTGCAAGCAACAGAATGCACTTGCACGCACAAGGGAATATTCAACATGGAATTTTAAAACAGTTGCAAGCACTCACGTGTTGAAGAAAGAAATGTTGCTGCCTGCCCTGAAAGCAATTGGCATTTTGTGGTCAGCTGACCAAAGATGAGCACAGCAGTGGCTGTGGGCAGCTGCAGCAGCTGTGCCAGTGAACCCCAGCACAGGGACAGAGCCAACAGCTGTCAGCCAGGCAGGCAGCACCTATACAGCATCAGCCTTGTACAAGACCTCAGGAGGACACGGAGATGGTGTGTGCCCTTCCAGCTGTGTTAGGCACTTCTTTGCTGTTAAAGCTAGCTTCTGAATGACCAGTACTGAGGGAAAAGGCATGGTAAGAGGCAGGGTAATCATGGATCACTAACTGTGCTACTCTGAGAGTGGTCACTGAGCTCCTGTCAGTAACCAAATCATCCATGTTTTCTGCAGACAAACCTGCCCACTAAGCTAGGGGGAGACCACATGCCAGGCTTTTCATCTTAACATCTAGGGAGCAGCCCTAGATGCACTGCTGAAATTTGTGCTTTGGGAATCACTTGGAGCAGTCAAAACAATCTAGTAAAATTCCTTGTCAGTATCTAATAATTTTCTTTATCTTTTTCCAGTTTTCTATGTGACTCAGATAATCAAGAAGCTAATTTGTGCTATAGATCAGCTTTCTGCTATAATCGGGTATCCTGTTTGGAATTTCCTTATCTGATCAGCTAATCAATTATTTTCCCTTGTACAGAAAGATGGTACATGAGGACCACTCAGATGAGAATTGATCAGGACTTGTTCCTCAAACAGAGCCCAAATCAAACTTTTTCTGATTTTTTTCTGATTTCTGATCTGCTATCAGCGGATGCTACCCAGCTTTCAAAGACAGGTGCTCATATATTTCTGACCTTTCCTTCCCACCACAGAGAAAAAGAACCCGAAATACAGAGAGAAAGGTATTTTGCTATGGGCTTATATTCTTTCACCCATGCTTCTCTTTCTGCCTCTCCTAGATTCCCTTGATCAAAAGTCTCTTGATCTTTTGGTTCTGAAAGTCATCACACCAAGTTTCAAACATATCCAATCATTCATAACTTCTCCCTCCAAGAAATATGTCAAACTCCTTTTGCATGTTTATCTCTGATCCTCTTTACAGATACATTTAAGAGCTTCTCTACATTAACATCCCTAGTCTTCACCTTGCTTCAGATGATTCCTTTTACTTTTCAAAACTAAATGCCAGATTTTTTTTGATCTCAGGAGTGAAACTGACTTCTTACCTCTGTTTTTTTAATAGCTGAGAGGAAGCATTGTCACTTTTGAAGCTTCCAGTTCATGGTATTTTCTGCTTGAACAGAAGTTTAAGCATAGCCAAAGGATGTATTTTTCTTGTCAATGCATACTTTTGGTTTGAGGATGTCAAAGAGTTTTCATCTGAATCTTTGTACTTTTTTTGTGGTCCTATTTGGGTGTAAGTTCACACTACGTATTCACTTTCACTTGCACCTTGCTTTTAGGCTGGGTGCTGAGCTGACATGGAAGCTGTCAGACACACCCTATGGCTGTCACTGAGCAAGACTGAGTGGCCTCTTTTTCTGCTCACTGGTTTCTCAGACTTCAGTGACTCTCCTGTTCATTTTTGGAGGGCCTCGTAGCTCCGCTTCACTTCCTACACAAACTAGCTGCTGCAGTTGAGTAGGCTGAATAGATCCATGCCCATTTTTCTTCCACATTGCCCTTTCTTCATGAATTTTTCCTCCCTATCCAGTGGAAACAATGACTGAGTTAAGTGGTAGAAGTTTTCAAGTCCCAAAAAATAAACGCACAGTTATGACTCCTTGACTTCTTTTCATCTTCCGTAATTAACATCATTCCTTTCTCACATAGCTGGGAAGGAATGCATCAATACTGCTGCCTGGCTGTGTATTTGGGAAATTAAGTTTGGTGGAGAGG
The DNA here is from genome assembly GCF_001522545.3 of Parus major. NCBI lineage: Eukaryota > Metazoa > Chordata > Aves > Passeriformes > Paridae > Parus > Parus major. Next base: position 38,233,457 of record NC_031770.1, on the reverse strand, counting down.
CAAAGTCCCCAACAAAGAAAGAGAACAGGATCTCTGGAGTGCTGTGATGGCTCTTCAGAAGTGAAGTATTTCATGCAGTTTCTTGGTTTGCCTGCTCAGGTTTTCAATGAAAAATTGAAATGTTCTCTGGAAAGCAGAACCATTTCATGAATAATTCACTGCAACTGAAAGCTTGCCTCTCTGTTGCAAAAGAGTTTGATGTAAAACTTTTTCGTTTCTTCCAATTAGGACAAATGTAGAACTCTCTCTGTGCTGTCCTGGGGCTCAAAAGGCAACACAGCTGTTGTCCTGTATCTTCAGTAGCAATAAACATTTGATCAGCTTATGTGCCTAAGATATAGGCATGAGAAGAAGGAAACAAGGCCTAATTTAGTGGAAGTCCCCTTGAATTCTCTTCAGAAACTATACAACTTGTCATCCTTTAGGCCAGGGATTAGGCTTAGTTTTTTCTTGCTTGTTTATGTTGTATGTTTACATTGCTCAAAGGCCTATATTTTTCATACATTTTTTTGAAAAATTACAGCCTTATTTCTTATTCTGCCTTTGCACTAAGTTTGTCTCCTGTTTGCTGTAAGTGATATTTTTCACTGAGATGGATTAAACCATTCAAACACCTTTGCACTGATGTGCTTCTAAACTACATTCTGTAATAATTACCCAAGATATATACTGTAAAAAATAATTATCCCAGTTTTGGTGTAAGAGAGAAAACTAAGACTGCCAGTTGCTGCATGGACAGCCTCAGCTGAAAGATCACCAAAAGCCACCACAGCTGGTTTGGGAAGTTCTGACTGCATGTACTTTAGTCTATCTTCCAGCAGGACATGTGCTTTTAATCCTCAGGACTTCCAGAGTCGGTGGGCATCTTGTCCCTGATCACCTCCCCACTTTCTACCTGACTGCTGGAATAGGGCTAACATTTGGTGGAGGTGGTACATAAACCCTCTGGCTGCTTTCATCATTCTGTCAAAGGGAGGAAAACAATCAAAGTGCTGCAGCAAGAAAACAAATGGCCAAATATCTGTTGAAGCAGGAGGTTCCAACTCACTGGAGCTCAGCTTATTACAGGCCATATGCCTGAGTGGCTCTTCTCACCAAGTGCTGCGCCCAGATACGGAAACAAGTGTGGAAACGCCTGTGTTTCATCAGGCCTGATTTGTTATAACCATATGCAACTACTGAGAGCACAGAAAATAAGAGCCTGAAGAGGCTGTGGGCTAACAGAAGAGAGAATCCTCGACAAAAATGTAACATTAATATATAAATTTCCCAAATATTTATATAAAGATCTTAGCAGGCAATAATAACTTGGTTTTTCAAGCTCACAGCCAGAATAAGGAGAACAGAAAGTGTAGAAAAAGTCTGTTTTTTATGTGGCATTTCAGTTATTGTTACTCGGCAGAACTCTTTCCAAGAGCACTGAAGTATCAGGCCCCAGAAAACCATTTCAATTGGGTGTTTGGAAGTCTTAACTATCTAGAAAAGGGAAGTGGCCATCAGCACCCAAGAGCTTGCTCTAGAGCTTCTATACTCCCCATTCTCTCTGCAGAGTACTTATTTCCTCACGGGGCTTAGTTGCTTAAGAACTTATTCTGGAAGACATGTTCCTGTGAAAGCAGCTTTGCTAATCTGGAGAAAGTATTCTGAGTCAGAATAATGAGATATGCACTTTTGGTTATTCTGGAGGAGGTGCTCCACTCTAAGTTCATACCATCTAGTTAATTAAAATTATTTCTCCCAAAGAAGATGGTGTTTCATCACACCATCCATATCTCTGTGACTAGTTGTACAGCTCCGTGGCCTCTTTATCCTCTAGACTGGAGTTATGTCATCTGTCTCTTTGCACACATAATTCACAACAATGTCATAATTCACTACAGCTACGTCAGTCCACCCACATTTTGTAAAAAGGATGATGACAAGTTTTATTCAATTTCTATTAATTTCATTTATGCTTTCCCTCTATGTGAGAGACTCATGTCCTACCTTTGATATCTCTTACTTTTATTTTCCACTTTGGCGGCTTGTGCCTCCCTTTTTATATTGCCCAATTGAAAGCTTGTTTTATGGCTTGAGTTCCTTGCTTAACTTTCCCAGCAGCACACCAAGTAAGGATGCCCTATAACTAAAATGGGCTGTGCTGACAGCGCTGGTCTGTCTCTGGTTTGATTTGAAATGTTGTTGCATGAAATGCTAGGAAGGTGTCTTGACATGGTGCGGAGTAGGCACCGCATGTACACTGTTAGAAAACATTAGTAATTCCTGAGTGCCAGCTGCTGTCCTCATCTGTGTTAGTTCAAAGGAAAAAAAAATAATGTGACAATGTTTTCACCTGCACAGGATGGTTTAAACAGCCTTTCTTTTTATGTAACAATAAGCAAAACTAGATATGGAAAGTTGGTTTCTTAGAAATTAAAAATATCGTCTTACCAGTCTTAATAAATTTGCAATTCTTTGCTTCTGTTGCAAAAAGGTCCATTAATTATGCTGCTGTCTCTGAACATGGTTCCAAAGAACAGGGTGACCACCTTTTTCAATAAAATTGCAGATTTACAATTTTCCAGCTCAGTGAATTGCTGGTATTTAAATATATTGAAAGGCCAATGCCAGGCTGTTCTGCCTCCCTGTGCTGCATTCTACTGGGAAGGGGGTGCTGGAAGGGTGCATGAGGAGAGAAAGAAAAGGAGCAGAGAAGGAAAAACGACAGGAAGGCATGCAGATATGATGGTAGGAAAAGCCCTCACAATCAGAAGGGATTAGAGTGCCTGGTAGGATCTAAGGCTCAGAGGTGGTTGGCCTTTGGTGTCTCCTCAACCCTTCTCTTGTTCCCAAATGAGAGCTATGAGCATTACTGGGACCCCAGAGAGAGCAAGACTGATGTGTCCCAGGAAGTCCCAGGAATCACTGGCTGTGAGATGAGGACCAAGCTGGTCCAGCTGCCTCTTTTCCCAGGGAATATCAGAACAAAGCACAAACTGCTGTGTCACAAATCCAGGTAGGTTTGACACGGTCACACAAACGTGGGGTGATTCCTACTTCCTGTCAGCTTTCTTTGGCTGGGAAGGGGAAAGATGAGTTCATGCAGGCTTTTCCTGTAGTTGTCTGCTATGGATGCTAACTATGAAGCAGGGAGCATAATGCCAGTGGAAAAGCAGGCCACATAACTTTCTCAGTCTCTCCTGAGAAAGTGGCCTGGGAAATCATGAGGAGGAATTAAAACAATCCTCAGAGACAGAAAACAGCCTTGCAGGTGCTGTTTGTCTGTTCCTTGTTTTCTGGCAAGAGAAGGTCGAGGGGTGGTGCACCCCACTGACCAATGATGGTGATGTGTTAGTTTACTAACCAATAAGAGTTTTACTTTTCTGTACTTTCATGTATCGGTCTATAAAAGAGGATCTGAGGTAATAAACTTTAAGAAAAAGAGAGAAAGAACTCTCCTGTTCAACTCACAAGAGAGCCTGTGTCGTTCTTCTCGCTGTTCCCAATAGAGAGACAGTCTGCAATTGAAAATTGTTTTTATCCATCTACAAAATTGTACATTCTTTTGGCAAAAGGGAAGGCAGGAAGAAAAAAAGTAGGAAACAAGGTAAAGTGGTTGAAAAAAAATATTAATGTTTATCTACAAAAAAATTATCAAGTTAAAGGGATAGAGGGATAGCAACTAAAGCAAAGCTGGGTCTTACATTTTTGTGCCTCTGGTTTGTATGTTGTGACATATAGCTAAGGAACATCTTGTGTTTGCCTTGCCTGAGTATGACAAACAGCCCTTCTTACAGACACAAAATAATAAAATATTCAGCTCATAAAGCTCACCCTCTTCTGTCATTGCTTATGTGTCTTGACTTGAAAGATAGGTGTCTACTAGGGAAGGCAGGAGCCTGTCGCCCTGAAAACTCGGCTTTTTGAGCTTGTTGACATAGTTTCTAAAGACTTTCCCAGGACAGTAACTGTAAACATAGATAAGTGTACATTCTTTCTGATACACATCTTGTGATGGACATCTCTCACTGCCAGTGCAGTTAGGAAGGTGTTATCCTGACTATCCAATCCCTGGCCGTGGTCAAAAGCCTATAAATTCTGAGAAAAGAAATAAAGTTTCTCTTTCCTTCATCATACCTTAAGCTGCGTTTGTGTGACTTATTTGGTGTCCAATAGTGACAGGAGCCTCCCTTGGAATGAAAAATGTAAAACTCCTCCTTCCGAATTATTATAATTTTGAAATCAAGGGGCTCTCAGGCAGAAATCTGGGGATATGAATAACAGTTCTTTACTAGTTTGTATAACCAGGCAAACAAACAACAATAACTACAGCATTAGCAAGAAAACAGAACCGGGGACCCTGTGACAGCTTTCTTGGCTGAGATGGGATGGAGGAGAGGCTTTGCTTCACAAACCCCCTCAGGCAGTCAGTCCCAGTGCTCCTGCAGGGCTCTGAGGAACACCCAACTGGAAGAAGGAGAAAGAGAAGGAGAAGGAGAAGGAGAAGGAGAAGGAGAAGGAGAAGGAGAAGGAGAAGGAGAAGGAGAAGGAGAAGGAGAAGG